>NC_052336.1:19467978-20067978 GCF_016432855.1 Salvelinus namaycush | reverse complement strand
CCCCCACAACATGATGCTGCCACCACTGTGCTTCACGGTTGGGATGGTGTTCTTCGGCTTGCAAGCCTCCCCCTTTTTCCTCCAAACATAACTATGGTCATTATGGCCAACAGTTCTATTTTTGTTTAATCAAACCAGAGGACATTTCTCCAAAAAGTACGTACTATTTTTTGTATGGCTGAACGTTGTACCTTCAGGGGTTTGGAAATTGCTCCCAAGGATGAACCCGACTTGTGGAGGTCTACAATTCTTTTCCTGAGGTCTTGGCTGATTTCTTTTGATTTACCAATGAGGTCAAGTAAAGAGGCACTGAGTTTGAAGGTAGGCCTTGAAATACATCCACAGGTACACCTCGAATTGACTCAAATTATGTCAATTAGCCTATCAGAAGCTTCGAAAGCCATGACATAATTTTCTGGAATTTTCCAAGCTGTTTAAAGGCACAGTCAATTTAGTGTATGTAAACTTCTGACCCACTGGAATTGTGATTAAGTGAAATAATCTGTCTGTAAACAATTGTGGAAAAATTTGTAGATGTAATAACCGACTTCCCAAAACTATAGTTTGTTAACAAGAAATTTGTGGAGTGGTTGAAAAATGAGTTTTAATGACTCCAAACTAAGTGTATGTAAACTTCCGACTTCAACTGTATATCGTCCATGTAAAAAACCTGTCTGATCAGAATAAACAATATCTGGTAAAATCTTTTTTATTTATGCTATGCATTTCGCATCACAACATTGAAGTGTAAGAGGCCTCTAGTTTTTTAAATGGACTGGATCTTTATACTTATGACATGGGTCCTGCTTCAGTAGTAATGAAATCAGACCTTGTTGATGACCTGAAAGTCTATAATTTTTTATAGGAGTAATTAAAACATGCTAAAAATTGATCTTTGAGTACATCTAAAAAGGTCTGATATACCTCTACTGGTATACCTTCAACCACTGGTGTTTTTCCAGACTGAAAACATTTAATTGCCTCAAGATGTTCCTCCTCCGTAAGTTGGCCTTCACACAGGAAATTGTAGTGCATTTTCCAAAATTTTCCATCCAATTCGCTTTATTTTTGTAATAATTACACTTGATCGTTCTTGAATAAGTTCCTCCAATCCTTTTTATTTTTCCTCTAACCTATTTTGTGCCTCTAGTAGAGGTTGACCGATTAATCAAAATGGCCGAATAATTAGGGACGATTTCAAGTTTTCATAAATCGGTAATCGGCATTTTTGGACACCGACCATGGCCGATTACATTGCACTCCACAAGGAGACTGCGTGGCAGGCTGACTACCTGTTATGCGAGGGCAGCAAGGAGCCAAGGTAAGGTGCTAGCTAGCATTAAACTTATCTTATAAAAAAACAATCAATCTTAACATAATCACTAGTTAACTACACATGGTTGATGATATTACTAGTTTATCTAGCTTGTCCTGCGTTGCATATAATCGATGTGATGCCTGTTAATTTATCATTGAATCACAGCCTACTTCGCCAAACGGGTGATTTAACAAGCGCATTCGCGAATAAAGCACTGTCGTTGCACCAATGTGTACCTAACCATAAACATCAACGCCTTTCTTAAAATCAATACACAAGTATATATTTTTAAACCTGCATATTTGGTTAATATTGCCTGCTAACATGAATTTCTTTTAACTAGAGAAATTGTGTCACTTCTCTTGCGTTCTGTGCAACAGAGTCAGGGTATATGCAGCAGTTTGGGCCGCCTGACTCGTTGCGAACTGTGTGAAGACAATTTCTTCTTAACAAAGACAGTCAACTTTGCCAAACGGGGGGATAATATAACAAAAGCGCATTTGCGAAAAAAGTACAATCGTTGTACGAATGTACCTAACCATAAACAGCAATGCCTTTCTTAAAATCAGTACACAAAAGTATATATTTTTAAACCTGCATATTTAGTTACAAGAAATTCATGTTAGCAGGCAATATTAAACTAGGGAAATTGTCACTTCTCTTGCGTTCATTGCACGCAGAGTCAGGGTATATGCAACGGTTTGGGCCGCCTGGCTCGTTGCGAACTAATTTGCCAGAATTTTACGTAATTATGACATACCATTGAATGTTGTGCAATGTAACAGCAATATTTAGACTTGCCACCCGTTAGATAAAATACAGAACGGTTCCGTATTTCACTGAAAGAATAAATGTTTTGTTTTCGAAATGATAGTTTCCGGATTTGACCATATTAATCACCTAAGGCTCGTATTTCTGTGTGTTATTATATTATAATTAAGTCTATGATATGATAGAGCAGTCTGACTGAGCGGTGGTAGGCAGCAGCAGGCTCGTAAGCATTCATTCAAACAGCCCTTTACTGCATTTGCCAGCAGCTCTTTACAATGCTTCAAGCATTGCGCTGTTTATGACTTCAAGCCTATCAACTCCTGAGATTAGGCTGGCAATACTAAAGTACCTATTAAAACATCCAATAGTCAAAGGTATATGAAATACAAATGGTATAGAGAGAAATAGTCCTATAATAACTACAACCTAAAACTTCTTACCTGGGAATATTGAAGACTCATTTTAAAAGGAACCACCAGCTTTCATATGTTCTCATGTTCTGAGCAAGGAACTTAAACGTTAGCTTTCTTACATGGCACATATTGCACTTTTACTTTCTTCTCCAACACTTTGTTTTTGCATTATTTAAACCAAATTGAACATGTTTCATTATTTATTTGAGACTATATTGATTTTATTGATGTATTATATTAAGTTAAAATAAAAGTGTTCATTGTTCATTCAGTATTGTTGTAATTGTCATTATTACAAATATATATATAAAAATCGGCCGATTAATCGGTATCAGGGTTTTTTGGTCCTCCAATAATCGGTATCAGCATTGAGAAATCATAATCGGTCGACCTCTAGTACAGTTTCCATTACCACCTACCTGCACTGTTATTTCCTCATTCATATCAAATCTAATTGTATTTGTCACATGCGCCAAATACAACAGGACCTAAAGAGTGAAATGCTGACTTACAAGCCATTAACCAACAATAAAAATAAGTTTTAAGTAAAAAATAGATAAGTAAAAAATTGCAAATAAAAGTAACAAATAATTAAACAGCAGCAGTAAAATAACAAGCGAGGCTATATACAGGGTGTACCGGTACAGAGTCAATGTGGAGGCTATATACAGGGGGTACCGGTACAGAGTCAATGTGGAGGCTATATACAGGGGGTACCGGTACAGAGTCAATGTGGAGGCTATATACAGGGGGTACCGGTACAGAGTCAATGTGGAGGCTATATACAGGGGGTACCGGTACAGAGTCAATGTGGAGGCTATATACAGGGGGTACCGGTACAGAGTCAATGTGGAGGCTATATACAGGGGGTACCGGTACAGAGTCAATGTGGAGGCTATATACAGGGGGTACCGGTACAGAGTCAATGTGCGGGGGCTATATACAGGGTGTACCGGTACAGAGTCAATGTGGAGGCTATATACAGGGGGTACCGGTACAGAGTCAATGTGGAGGCTATATACAGGGGGTACCGGTACAGAGTCAATGTGGAGGCTATATACAGGGGGTACCGGTACAGAGTCAATGTGGAGGCTATATACAGGGGGTACCGGTACAGAGTCAATGTGGAGGCTATATACAGAGGGTACCGGTACAGAGTCGAGGTGGAGGCTATATACAGGGGGTACCGGTACAGAGTCAATGTGGAGGCTATATACAGGGGGTACCGGTACAGAGTCAATGTGGAGGCTATATACAGGGGGTACCGGTACAGAGTCAATGTGGAGGCTATATACAGGGGGTACTGGTACAGAGTCAATGTGGAGGCTATATACAGGGGGTACCGGTACAGAGTCAATGTGGAGGCTATATACAGGGGGTACCGGTACAGAGTCAATGTGGAGGCTATATACAGAGGGTACCGGTACAGAGTCCATGTGGAGGCTATATACAGGGGGTACCGGTACAGAGTCAATGTGGAGGCTATATACAGGGGGTACCGGTACAGAGTCCATGTGGAGGCTATATACAGGGGGTACCGGTACAGAGTCAATGTGGAGGCTATATACAGGGGGTACCGGTACAGAGTCAATGTGGAGGCTATATACAGGGGGTACCGGTACAGAGTCCATGTGGAGGCTATATACAGGGGGTACCGGTACAGAGTCAATGTGGAGGCTATATACAGGGGGTATCAGTACAGAGTCAATGTGCGGGGGCACCGTTTAGTCGAGGTAATTGAGGTTTATTAGTCTTATCTTTTTTGACCTAAATTGCTTTTGTTTTAAATGGTGGGTATTGTATTGAATGGCCTCTAAACGTACATTTAAACCTGTCCCATACAACAAGGGGATCTGCTGTACCTATGAATTATTTTATCTTAGTTAAGAACAAATTGTCATCCAGTAAGCTTTGATTAAATTTCCAATATCCCCGTCCACGTGAAAATTCTATATAAGTTATTTGGAGGAAAATGAGATGGTGGTCTGATCACATTCTGTCTCCTATTAATACTTTTTAAACTTTTGATGCCAGCAAGAATGAGACCAGGAAGTAGTCATTCTGCCGTGTTTGCCGAACATCTTATCAATCAATAGCTGTGGAGTTAGCCTGCATGCCGGGCGATGCGGCGTGGTGAGGCGCAGGCTGCCCGGGCCTGGCTGGTGGGGCTGATCTGTAATTGCTTTCTGCATAGCGACTGTTAATTGTATGTGGTGTGACGGAGCAGGTCATTAGGGGACAGGAGCAGAGGGAGGGAGAGAGGGGACCAACACTCTGTCACCACTAGACCAGAACAGGGAGGAGGGAGGGGGAAAAACTGCAACCACTCTCCTCTGTTTTTATCAAGCCATGCAAACATTGTATTTGCCCGTACTGTGCGCCGGTGTGTGTTTCTTTTACATTGCTAGTATTGAGAGAAAGAGACACATGAAGGTTGGAGAGTGAGACACAGCCATGGGGAGCAGCATAAGTTATGAATGCCTCTATTAATGTAAGGATCTCCTGCTGGTTGGAATCTAATAAACTGCATATGATTTGACTGTCCAAGAGATTGGTTGTCTGGATAAGGGAGGGAGGAGAGACTCCCAGGTCACGTGGTTCCAGGCCCCTCTCTGGGTAATTGACTCATGCACAGTATTGACTTTCTGGTTAAAGTGATTAAGGATGCCTGGCCCAGACTGGAGCCCAGTGTCAGCCTCCTGGAGGTGGGCTGTGGACCTCACAGAGCGACCTGCCCTGGATGAACCTGTTCTAGGCCACAGCCAACACTGGCCACACATCGGTCAAACAAGGGAAATGTCACTGGCCATATTGTTTCTGTTGGGAGGGAGCAGGTCATGAGTAGGTGTCTGTCGGTCTGTGTCCATCTCCTGCTGTTCTCATCTGATAGTGACGGGGATGGCTGGTGACTGGACTGTCATGGTAGACGGGGATGGCTGTCTCCCTCCCTGAGTGGGGTGGATGGAGAGAGTCTGGGGGTTAGTGACTGAGTGAAGGCTCCTAGGGGGAAATCAGCTCTCTGTCTTTTGGATCCTCTGCTCTCCCTGTACCCCCACCCCAGGGGGCTGGCGTCAGACCCAGACCACCGTGGTGCTGGGGAGCCTTCCAGACTCAGGTAGATAATACCTTCTGACAGGCCTTCTAAAAACAGAGACTGTATTGATTTTTGAGAGAGAGAGAACACAGACATGATAAACAAACAATACTGTCTACCACCCTCCTGTAGATGTGAGAACTCCACATTGGTTGAGAACATGGTTCAGTTTGATGTCATCGTGTGTGTTTGGCCGTGTGAAATCAGAGAGGCACAGTATCTATTGGGTGAGTCATCGAGTGAAGGGACATGGGACCTCGCCACTTAAACTGGCAGCTGAGCGAGCAGGACTGCGCGCACCACACACACACACACACACACACACACACACACACACACACACACACACACACACACACACACACACACACACACAATGAATAGTCGGACGAACATGAGGCCATTCTGCTCTGCATTAACGTCGGAGGGTAGTTGCGTTGAGCAGCACTGTCAGACTGGATTATATGTGGCCGTGTGCGAAGGGGAGCAGACAGTAGCCGTCTTGGCAAGCACACAAAACTCTGGGGAATAGATAGGAACACAAGTGAAGGCTGGACGTTAAATATCACAGCAGCTGAACTGGGGACATCTCCACTATGTGCTCTCAGTGATGGCAGAGAAGTCTCACGCCTATGACTGACTGCTTTACGATGGACAGACAGGCAGGCAGTGGATAGACTACTGACTGGTAAGGGGGTGCAGTAGGACTTTACGCTTGTGTGCATTAATATACTGTATGTGTTTCTGCATGTGTTGGCAGTCTGTTTTTGTTTTCATATTCAAATGATATGTAGGCATTGTGCTGGCAGTGTGTTGCGGTATGCTGCCACGCATGTATGTGTTGCCAGCCTTTCCCTTGGCTCTGTGAGATGTTGGCCATTGCTACAGTACAGAGTACTATCTGGTTCTCCTATAGTATGGGTGCCTGGTAAAGATAAAGAACTTTCTGTTCATAAGAAGTGTAATAAATAGGTAATCATTAAGTCATTAATGATTGACTCACTTGTTTACTCAATGCAGTGCCACTTTATCCTTTAATGATCCAGTCTTCTGTATATCACTGGTAGTGATAGCAGCTCATACACTGACTCTGCTTGACTAGTCTTTTTATTACAGTTTGAAGTGAAGGTTAATTTAAAAAACCTTTTCTATTCAACGATTCTATTCTAAACATAATTATTTTTTTTTGGGGGGGGGGGGGGATTCAAAGTGGTTTGAGTCACTAGAGAGTAAAACATTTAGTTAAATAGACAATTATAAAAGTGAATGCTAATGTCCAGAGGTCCACACATTCTTAAGCCATGTCTGCCTGTCGGCTGCACCTGCACTCTGTGCCGAGAGGCACCCCCCCCCTTAGCTACCCCACGTAGGGCCACAGATGTCTGGGCTGCAGCAGTCAGTGTGCACCCAGCCTCCCAGGTCCCCCAGTACTCCATCAGCAGGCCCACATGTCACTACTGTCACCTGGCTTTGCAACACCACCAACTTCATCAACACCTCCCAGGGGCTCGCAGCTCACCTGCAGGCTGCCAGGGCTGCAACCAGGGTCGTGTTCATTAGAACTGTAGAAAACCATTTTGCAATGGAAAATAAAAATGTTCAGGTATTCCCTCACTAGGAACATTCCCTCGCTGGGGTCACCCCAGGGAGCCGGACTGTGTGGTCCGATCGGGAGTTAGAATTCAGGATGGCCACTGCCAGAGCCCCAGCCTGGCTGGAGCGTATGGTCACTGTGGTGATCTGAAGTGAATGAGTTACCTCCTGAATGGAGCCCCCATAAAGAAGCCTTTGTTGGTCATGTGTGCTGTAAGGATGGAGCAGTAGCCCTCCTCTGGTACCCCAGGCCTGGTCACTCAGTGGGCAGAGTAGAGGCAGCGTGGAGGGGAGCTGGAGCCAACAGCTGGCCTGTTCAGAACAGACTGTCCGCCTGCATGAAGCCCTCTTCTCCCATCATCCACCACCGCCCCTCACACAGAGACATGGAGACTTGGCCTAGAGTCCCCTTCCCTTCTCTCCGCCTGCTTGTCCCCAGGTTGCTCCCCAGCTTGGGAAGAGAGACAGGAGGAGTGGGAGAGGGAAGACACAGACACAGTCAACCAAGTCCTCACACTGGATAAGATGACAGAACATTCCTTCAAGTTTATCTGAGTTTATGAATGTGTCTGTTATTGCGTATTGCACTTCTCAGAAGTTGTGGACACTTATCAGAGGAAACTTGAAGGGGGTGACATAATCAGGGGGGCAACTGAGAGGCTGAGGACAATCTGTCAGCATCTGTTGTGGTTTATAGAGGAGGGAGGGTGGTAGTTAAAGCTCCCTTTTAAAGCGCTAGTGAAACAGGAGGGAGAGCTAATGTGATTAGTGTGTTCAGACTGGGGAAGAGATTGAAGTTTGGCTGGGCCTCCGCTCCTCTTTCATATGCTTTTGCAAGTACGATTACAGCATCTGGCCAAGAACCGGCTCACTTTCGGCAGTTGGGCGGGTGGGTGGGTACATGGTTTACGTGCGTAGATCTATGCGAGTGCATGTTCGTGGGTGGAGTTTGTTTTTCCGGCCAGCAGACTCTTTTAATTTCATTACACCCAGAGAGGAAGTCCGTCTTGTGTAGTGTATATCCTCTTGGGGAGCCAGAATAGCTTACCAAGCAAGAGGGGCCGAGGCTCTCTTTTTGACTCTAGCTAGCAACGACATTTGAACTTCTGTATCCAGTGTTCAATTCCTGTTTACAAATACTAGCTAGCTAGCTAGCTGGCTACATGTCAGTCTGGTGTTCTATTCTTTAAGACGCTACTTTTATGCAACAGAAGCAGAAGCAAACATGTCTCTTTATGAATTGCAATTGCTAGAGTTTGAACAGCAATGCTTGACCTGCTCTTACCACTCAGAAGGAGAATTTTAAAAAGCTGAGAAAATGGCAAGTTCATCCACTGAACACTACAAGAGTGGGACAATGGAGAATACACGTGTCTTGTCCAACGTATGTGAAGCATTGACGAGAACAGACATTTTCAATACTTTCGGATGTCTGTTGCCAGATTTGACGACTTGCTTCAATGGCTTGCCCCTCACATCTCGCTCGAGAGAACTCACAGCTCGCCTCTAACTGCTGCAGGAAGGCTGTCTGTGACCCTTCGGTTTTTGGCGAGTGGCAGACACCGCAAAGTATCGCTGTAAGTTAGAAGCTAGGAATCTTGACAGTTTGTGCCATCGTTACGGAAGTATGCCACGCTATCTGTTATGTCATGAAGGAGGATTTTGTTGCTTATTCTTCCGTGGCAAAATTGGCTTCACCATGATCGACATGGGTTCATAGTCGTGAGCAAGTTTGGCTCCCAACTCATTGTAGTCCAGCTGCTGCTACCAAGGCCAGAGTGCTTGCTGGGGAACCCAATTTGGGGTGAGACAGGGCTCTGTGGAGAGGACTCACTGGAGAGTGGACAGAGCACTGATCGATGGTCCTGTGAAAGTACATCATCATGTCACTGACAAACAGGAGACATTGATCAGCAGGACTAGACACTGTCCATGGTACCATGATGTCATAGACAGCCTTTGCTGGATACAGCTGCTGTTTTTAACTCCTGCTGTTTCTCTAACACGGAACCCAAACCGGCTGCGCGCGTGCGCCATCATGCGCACATTTATTTTGTCCCCCTCCACCAAACGCGGTCACGACACGCAGGTTAAAATATCAAAACAAACTCTGAACCAATGACATTAATTTGGGGACAGGTCGAAAAGCATTTAGCTAGTTAGCTTGCACTTGCTAGATAATTTGTTCTATTTAGCTAGCTTGCTGTTGCTAGCTAATTTGTCCTGGGATATAAACATTGAGTTGTTATTTTACTTGAAATGCACAAGGTCCTCTACTTCGACAATTAATCCACACATAAAACGGTCAACCCGAATCGTTGAGTTTATTTTATTTTTACAGGGACAGTGCACATTTAATCAACGTTTCAGTAAAAGTACCGGTTTTAGCCAGCCGGCTAATTTTCAACCGCAGTCCATGGGCAGGTTATTAAAAACAATTACAATATAAACAATCATTGAGCAGTGAGCACACGCAGAGCAACATAGGACAAGCAAGACATCGCATACAGACAGAGCAACATAGGACAAGCAAGACTTAGCATACAGACAGAGCAACATAGGACAAGCAAGACTTAGCATACAGACAGAGCAACATAGAACAAAAAGCAGTAAGACAGAATTCATAAAAGCAACAAAGTGTTTCCACACCTCACAAGCTACAGACAACAGACAACATGGAAAGCGGCAATACACAGCTAGGGATTATGTTCACAAATCTGATTGACCTTTAGCCATGTCTTCATGCATTTTGTGAAAGTGTGATATGTGGTGCAGTTATGTGTGTCTGATGGCAGTGTATTCCAGACATGGGAAGCTCTCACAGAGAAAGCGGATTTACTAAAGGTGCTTTTCCTTAAGGGAACTATACAGTCACCTCTCATGGCAGACCTTGTGGATCTGCTGTCATATGTTTGGGTTTTCTGTTTAACAAAAATACTGAGTGGAGGGGAAGCCAGGCCATTTAGGATCTTGAATACAAGACATGCGTCGGTGTATTGCACAAGATTTCCCCAACTCAGGAGCTCATGCTTTCTGAGGATGTAACAGTGATGATGGCTATTGGGCTTCCTATCAAGCACTTTGAGAGCCTGTTTGTAGTCAGACGGAATAGGTTTTAATGTTGTACAGCAAGCTTGGGCCCAGCTAGTCAAGCAGTATGTTAAGTGGGGGAGTATCATAGATTTGAAGTACAGTTTTGCTATCTCTGTAGTCAAACAATTTCGTATAAATCGGAAATTAGCTAGGTTGAATTTGGTTATCTGAATTACCTTTTTCACATGCTTTTTAAAAGAGAGGTTGGAATCAAGTATTATGCCAAGGTACTTAAAATCAGATACCACCTGGAGCTTCTCCCCTGACACATAGACATCTGGCTCAGTAGCATATGTTGCCCTCTTTGTGAAGAACATGCAAACTGTTTTTTTTCACATTGAGATGCAAACACGAGTCACTGAGCCACTTTGTAACCTGGACCATTACAGTAGTGAGTTCTTGTGCAGCTTGTTGTTTGCTCTTTGCATGCACATATATCACTGTATCATCTGCATACATTTGAACTTCAGACCCAGTACAGACAGAAGGCAGATCATTAATGTACAGGCTGAACAGGAGGGGCCCCAGTATTGACCCTTGGGGCACGCCCACATCATAGCTAAGAGTGGGCAACAGCTCATTGCTCACTCTGACACACTGAGTTCTGCCTTCAAGGTATGATTTCATCCATCTCAAGGCATCGGGGGAAAAGTTGAACTTGGACAATTTTGAAATGAGAATCTCATGGTTTCTAGTCATCTCTCCTCCTTCCAGGCTTTTTCATCTTTGAACTTATATGGTGATTGGCATCTACACTTTCATAGTATTACCACGACAACCGACAAAACAGTTTGTCTTTCAATCACCCACGTGGGTATAACCAATGAGGAGATGGCACGTGGGTACCTGCTTCTATAAACCAATGAGGAGATGGGAGAGGCAGGACTTGCAGCGCGATCTGCGTCAAAAATAGGAATGACTTCTATTTTAGCCCTTGGCATCGTTGACGCTCGTTGGCGTGCTCGGGCAGTGTGGGTGCAATAATTGAATAACATGGATTTCTAAATTTATTTTGCAACGCTCGCGCACGTGACGTGTCCGGTCTGGTCAGCATGTAAGTCATCCACCCGCTGCATAATGTCAGTGTCCAGAGAATCCTCAGCAATCTTCCTCTTCCAGCCATTGGACCTGGGTTTGGGAGATGGTGGTGGATGGAGTTGCAGGGCAGAGAGCATGGGTGAGCCTGGACGGTGTGTTGGGTTTTGGTAAGACGGGCCAGGCATTGAGCCACCTGTAGATGAGCCTTCAGGGCTCAGATCTGTCTCTGGGCTGTCCAAACCCCACCCAACACCTACAAGCAGATGGCGAATACATTGCAATACATTTTGAAATATCTCCATGGGCTCCTTTTGAGTTAAAGTGCTTACTCAAAATAACTGATTTCATAAACATCTCCATCTAATTAGCACATACAGCATCCGACTGCTGGCTTGCTTCTGAAGTTAAGCAGAGTTGGTCCTGGTCAGTCCCTGGATGGGAGACCAGATGCTGCTGGAAGTGGTGTTGGAGGGCCAGTAGGAGGCACCCTTTCCTCTGGCCCCCCAAAATATCCCAATTCCCCGGGGCAGTGATTGGGGACTGCCCTGTGTAGGGTGCCGTCTTTCAGATGGGACGTTAAACGGGTGTCCTGACTCTCTGTGGTCACTAAGGATCCCATGGCACTTATCGTAAGAGTAGGGGTGTTAACCCCGGTCTCCTGGCTAAATTCCCAATCTGGCCCTCATAACATGGCCACCTAATTATCCCCAATTTACAATTGGCTCATTCATCCCCCCTCCTCTCCCCTGTAACTGTTCCCCAGGTCGTTGCTGTAAATGAAAATGTGTTCTCAGTCAACTTACCTGGTAAAATCTGGGTTAAATCTCTATATTTATTTTAAACACACACCACAATGTCTGTTTTCAGATGTTTGAACTAACCCTGCTAATCATGATAACAACACATGAACTGAATATGTCCCACTCACAACTTCTCCCATCCAGAAAAGAGCAAATTTCACATGTTCTAACTACACCTGTAAACATAGGATCACACACACACACACTGTACAAAAGTACTCGGCTGCATGACGAGTACATACCGTATCTGGCATATTATTGGTGTCGGTGGAACACACACACCAGCAGCTGCCCCACTCGTCGTCTCCTTCACCCTTTTCTCCATGTTTCTCTGATATTAGTTTCGGTGTTCAAATGTTGTGATGTCTCCCTCCAGATGTTGTCTTTTGCGTGTTTGTCCGAATACAACCTCCTCTAAGGGTCTCCTGTGTCTCACCAGTGTAGCAGAACATCCATCTCTTCTGTGTTTATACCACAAGGGATACCAGAAAATATGTCATGTAGACAAAGGGGCGGGACTTCTGTTTCAAAACTCACTCAATACTGCCCCTCAGTCTTCGCAAGGAATGATGCGTCGGGTCTCAATTTCCAGGTAGAAAAAAACTGCTTCGAATAACAGTGTTTTACAAGGAGCCGTCCCTATTGTGACGAAAAACGACATTGCAACACAGCGCTTCGCTTCATTGGCCCTGTTTGCTTATTCTGTGTAGACTCCTTTAATGTACATTGTCCTACCTCATCTCCAGTCCTGTCCCTAACATACCAGAGTACATTCAGCAGCTCACAGAGCCACGGTGGTGCATTGATCCATGTTGAGATGGGGTCTGGAGAGAGGATGTCAGTCAGGCTGCAGAACCCCGAGGGGTCCGCTGAAGGGCCCCGGGTCTGATCCACTCGAGGCTCACAGCTCCTCCTCATAAATAACCCATTCTATAGACTACAGCCAGGCCCAAACACAGTAAGCTGTCTGATTGCCCCAAGTGGGTTATTTCCTGGTCTGAGTAGTGTGTGTGTGTGATCAGAGTGTGTGCTAGTCTACTACTGCAGAGTCATTAGCATGACACTGAGCTCTCAGCCCATGTTAGCAGTGCTCCTCAGAGAGCCTGTAAATTATTAAAATAATAAAGAACATAAACACCATTGGCCAGGACATTAACACCATTGTGCTGTTCAGTGTGAGTAAGCACGCTGGGAGATTGGCTAGGAGGTTACAGCCACGTCAGGATAGGGCTGGTAGCAGCTCTGTGGGGGAGGACTTTGGGAGGGTTTGGGTGGGAAGGGGATTTGATGAGTAGTGATACGGTGTGAAATTGTCATTCATAGTTCTGCCCAACTTCTACTCCATAACTTCACTTAAAGCCATTTCAAAGATAGGACTTGTATACTAAGGATTAGCAGAAAATGACTTATGCACGTCTCAAAATCCTGTAGCTTGGAGTTGCAGGAGAATACAGCAAGTATTTTATCATTACTGCATGTCTAGGAAATGGAGAGGTCCTTTACAGAACGTTACACTCCCTCCACCACCACCCCATCTGCAGTACTGGACCACCTCCCTATTAGTTGAAACACACAGAATACTTAGAAGTTTGTTCTCTCCGGCAACAGCCACTCCTGCTCTCTCTCCCGCTAGACTAGAGATCCAGTCAGTGTGGTCGTTCAGGGGAGAATATTTCTTCATGGAGGTAGGGATTATGCAGAGACAATGTGTTGTGTGTCTGTGTGTATGTGTGGAGGGATTAGACAGCCACTGTACTGCAGCCAACCCACAGTGACATGTCTATGTCTCAGTTCTATGGCACTACTGTTCTTGGAAGGTTCAGGCGTGACTCCCTTCTTAGACATTTTAGGTTGGGGCAGTTACTTTTTTCAGTTTATCATTGCGGTAACTGGAACTTGTTTTTCATATCGATATATGTACATCTATTTTGGCGTTCAACAAAGACGGTTGCCCGTATTTGTTAGTGCAGACATGTCTAGGTTATAGTCCCTTACCAATCTAAGGAACATGCAAAAACATTGCAGAGTACTGTAATTGGACTCTCTGGGACGTGAATGCTGATGCTCCACACTGTAACAAACCACCACTCTTGTCTCCAGCTTTCAGCCTCAAGCCTGTATAAGGCTGGATGACCTACTATTTTAAGCAGAGGCTGTGTATTTTGAGGATGGGGATGGGAGGGGGTAGAAGAAGAGGAGGGTTTGTCTACATTCAGCCACTGCAGTATATTTGCAGGCCTATTGGCTCTCCTTTGTTCTGTATTTTCACTCTAGCCTCCCTGGAGAGATCAATATTGTCCTATATTTATCAAAGTGTTGTCCGAGTTTTCCAGCCGTGGCCGATTTATCTCACTCACATCTCCCCGCCTGGCCCCCATAGGCCTCCGTAGCCGTGAGGAGATGGAAACTGTGACTGTTGCAAGGGATCCATCTGTGTGGCCATTGAAATGCATGAGGCTGTGAAGTCAGGTGGGCAGAGCGTTTATTAACCAGCTGAATGGCACCATTACTGGGCTGTGTGGAGGCGTGAGTGAGGCGAGGCGGCTGAGTCCCTGTGTCAGTGAGCCTGTCAATAGAGACTGAAGGGCCAGGCGGGTAGAGGCAGAGGCCCCCGCCCCGCTCGGCTTCCTGATAAAGGAAGCACACTCACAGGGTCAGACAGAGCCAGACACATCTAAGGACCGGCCCTCCCTCCCTCCCACTCGCTCTCTTTTCATTCCTCTCTCCATTTATCTCTCGCGCCCTCTCGCTGTCTGTCTGTCTCTCTCTCGGTCTCTGTCTCTCTGTGCCACGTACCTTCCCTGTTCTTGTGATTACATAAGCGCTAGACCTCTTCTGGCAAGCGGTAGTTTAATTGAAAAGGAGATCCGGGGTGAAAACTCCCATTTTCTATTCAGGTCCCCATTCTGTGAAAGCAAGGAAATGTACCAGCGGAAAGAAAACGAAATGTACAGGGAAGCCAGTGGAGGAAATAGGTCAGGTTCTTAAAACAATGATTTTGGCGAGGTACTCTTTTCTTTACTTCTTGTATGTGAACAGTAGCTGCTGACATAATGTGCAATAAATTGCTCCCTTTGTGTAGAAACCTAAACAACAGGAGCACTGAACCGTGGTCCTGTGAAATATTGGGTATATATAGAAATGTCAGAGCTGCATTATGTGTTCTTGTAATGTGTTTGTGTGCACATCATCTTCCCAGGTTCCCTAATGATGTGTATGTATACTGTGTATTTATCAATGGAAGTAGCTAGTGTGAGTGGAGACAACATGTGTTGCAATTAAAGTACATTTCAGGACACTGTACAATACATCATGTACTCTGAACGTTTTGGCTGTTTGACGCATAATGCTGTAACACACTTTAAGTATGGACCTAATTGATACTGATATACAACCAAGCATTTGTTCCACAATATTGGATGTATCCATCCAGCCTCCTCAGAATAACCTTTCATCCACGTTGGCTTTTAGAGTCCAAGGCAATGCTCTATATCTCTGCCAACACACTGTCTGATGTGCACTAATAGGGAGCAGCTGATGGCAGGTCTTCTGGGATGTGGGTACTGCAGCTAGTGCATGGCTGCAGGGCTGCAGACTGAGAGAGGTCCACAGAGACCGGAGGGGCAGGTGCCTTTTTAGTGTAGACAGTAATCCAATCAGCAGTCCTATCAGTCTCTACACACGACACTGGGCAGCAGCACGGCACACGAGATTCAACAGAGACATTATTTATTCAGGAGAAAACGGGGGCCTACGAGGTTATAAGAGCCTTGGCAAAGTCAAAAGGCTGATCTGCCTATTAGTTGTCTTTGATCCCTAGTTAATGCATAATTAACATCTAAAGGCGGCTCCTGCAAAGTGTTGGATCAGAGTTGCATGGAGCTCTGAGGAAAATGCTTGCCTTACTGAAATGTTGGCAGTACCCTAAAGAAAGGGAGGTGGAGAAAGGTAGTTCAGATGTGAAATGGGGGCAAGTGGGCAGATACCCAGCTTTTTTCCCTGTCTCTCCCTCTTTGCCTCAGTCTCAGTACACAGGGCTCAGTGCCTAACAGGGCTGTCTGTCTCTCCGTCTCTCCGTCTTTGCCTCAGTATACAGGGCTCAGTGCCTAACAGGGCTGTCTGTCTGTCTCTCCGTCTTTGCCTCAGTATACAGGGCTCAGTACCTGACAGGGCTGTCTGTCTCTCTCAGATCAACAGGCTCAGATATTGTGATTCAGACAGTGTGCTGATGGGGCTGAATTGCAGTCTTGTAAGACTATACCGAATACCGTTGGCCTTGAGTTTCACTGTCTCACGAAAATATCAACATTGAAGGAAGTTGGGGGAAAATGGGGACTAGCTTCCCTATGATAATGTCCAAAAGCAGATAAAGCACAAGGGTTGAGACTCAAGGTATGTCCCACAAGCAGAAGATAGTGTGCGATTACGAAGCTATTTACCACACACACACACACACACACACACACACACACACACACACACACACACACACACACACACACACTCATTCCTGCTGCTTTGTGTGAGAGAGAGCACATGGTCTGCACTTCCCTACCTTACCTGGCCAAACGTATGGTATCCTTATGTCAGCTGCTTGGCCAGGCAGCAGCTCCCCTCACTTCAACTGTATATACATAGTCTTCTCTGTTGAACTGCAGTCACCTGACCTTACATGTTCATGTTTTATTTCTGTGTGTTTGTCTTGAAGGGAAGCTGTATGTGATTGCTTTGCTTGAGATTGATAAACACAATTTAGATAGTAGTCCTTTTGTAGCTTTACATGTCATGGTCATTGCGTGAACAAGGAAGCATTGTAACCGTTGAAAAAGGGTTACAAAATTCTTTTTGGTCTCTCTTGTTAATGATTACCTACTTTTTCTCACATATCTCTGTGTGTACTGCTAGGTACATTTACACGCAGAGAGGGAGAGTGAAACTAGTTTTTCCTGCCTGAAACCATCCCTACTGTGACAGACTCTTAGGGAGCTACATTGCAGAGTCTTTGGTGTTGATGTCTTCCTGTTTTCTCTGAAACGTATCTAACCTGAGCTCACAGCACTCTCCAACTGTGAGAGGTACGCTGTCTATCACGTGTCAACACAAACAAAATATTGATCAAACTCTCCAATGCAGCAGCTGGCAATGACCGCAAACCAACACAGGAGATCTGCTCCAGAGTGAGGCCTATAGGAACAATAGCTTCATATCAGGGGAACGTCTGACCTTGCCAGCTCTGGTAAATTGCTTGTAAGGTCAACTTAATCAATCAATCAAATGTATTTATAAAGCCCTTCTTACATGTTACAAAGTGCTGTACAGAAACCCAGCCTAAAACCCCAAACAGCAAGCAATGCAGGTGTAGAAGCACGGTGGCTAGTAAAAACTCCCTAAAAAGGCCAGAACCTAGGAAGTAACTTAGAGAGGAACCAGGCTATGAGGGGTGGCCAGTCCTCTTCTGGCTGTACCGGGTGGAGATTATAACAGAACATGGCCAAGATGTTCAAATGTTCATAGATGACCAGCAGGGTCAAATAATAATAATCACAGTGGTTGTAGAGGGTGCAACAGGTCAGCAACTCAGCAAAATGTCAGTTGGCTTTTCATAGCCGATCATTCAGAGAGTATCTCTACCGCTTCTGCTGTTTCTAGAGAGTTGAAAACAGCAGGTCTGGGACAGGTAGCACGTCCGGTGAACAGGTCAGGGTTCCATAGCCGCAGGCAGAACAGTTGAAACTGGAGCAGCAGCACGACCAGGTGGACTGGGGACAGCAAGGAGTCATCAGGCCAGGTAGTCCTGAGGCATGGTCCTAGGGCTCAGGTCCTTCGAAAGAGAGAGAGAATTAGAGAGAGAATACTTAAATTCACACAGGACACCGGATAAGACAGGAGAAATACTCCAGATATAACAGACTGGCCCTAGCACCCCGACACAAACTATTGCAGCATAAATACTGGAGGCTGAGACAGGAGGGGTCGGGAGACACTGTGGCCCCGTCCGACGATACCCCCTTTGCCAAAGCACAGCCCCCACACCACTAGAGGGATAACCATAGCATGTCATCAGCTCTGCTTCCCGGGACATATGTCAGGGAAAACATATCGGTCATGAAGCAAAGAAAACAGCACAACCCTCAACTGACTGATAATTCATATTTTCACTGGCTTTGCCACAAAATGCAACATGGAACTGACAGTGTAATGCTACAAATCGCAGTCTAGGGCCTCCATATAACACCAATCTACACTCGTCTTCTGAATCCCCTCTAAACTTTGCACGACACGTGGCTGTATTTAGAAATGTATAGAGCAGAAACGTATTTCTGCTGGAGATTAATACTCTGTAGGCCCAGCCTCAGAGGGGTAATTGAAGTGGGATGTTAAGAGGCCATGGACAGAGAGAAGTGTGCAGTGGAAGGAAGGTACTGTCATTGCCCTGGTCATCCCTCCATCCTTCCGCAGCATCAACCCCAGGTCAATTAAATTAAACTCCAATTGTCGTGTCTGAGAGAAGCAACGGAACCCCAGCTACTTAACATTCTAATGACACGCACCTATCTAGTGAATTGACATTTAATTAAAATGTTTCGTATTTTATTACAGTGAAAATTACATTTTAATACGCTTTATGAGTGTGGCCAGGTGCTCTGAATGAACAATAGGATTCACAACAAAACGGAGAGTCGAGATGAGTTGAAATGAAAGAGACTGAGTTTCTGCTGTCTTGGAGCTTGCACTCGTGTGGAGGGGAGAGAAGAAATGGCCCTTGGCCCCTGCTAGCAAAACAAAGAATTAGTGGGTTTTAACATCATCTGGGTGAGGATTGTCTAAGATGTCACAGAGTTGGGTCTCTGGACGTAATCACTATTTAAACACCATGAAGCTGACAGATAAAAGCAGACTCATTTGGGGAAATGGTAGGCTATGCTGGCCTCAGTCAGCCTCACTGGTTTTGCTCAATCTTTCTCACAACGGGAATATTCACATTCTCTTTTGTTGGCTTGTAAAGCAGAACTATTAACTATTTTGAAGGGAAAGTCTAGGTCTCCAACCAGGATGCAATATAATTCACCTAACCCACAAACTCTACCAGTGCATTTTGATTGTTGAATTCACACCAATAACATTTATTTATGGCTATTTAAAACAGGAGATCAACAGAGTCTATGGATGTGTTCATGTTGGACTACTCAAAGCATACTACCAGCACTGTGCCCATTGAAGTAAAGTCCTCTGCCCAAAATGGCTTGAGAGGGACTTTGTCAGTGGGTTCTAATTTCTCATGGCTCTCATGGTGTTCTATTCTAGTTTAAAGGACAATGAATGGTGTGTGTGTGTGTGTGTGTGTAGTCAGTGCCAGTCCTCTCCTCTCTATGATGCTCATCTACTCTGATTAGGACGTGCTGGGAGGGGAGAGCAGCTTGTCTGCTCCCAGAGAACTGCAGGTGGCATGGGGAGCAGGAGCTCACCCTCAGTCCCTGGCCTGGCATGTGAATAAGAAGCCTACAGGCACCAGTCAGATGTTTAACCTAGCAGAGACCTGCCCTGTGGAGTGTGGACACTAGCCCTCCTGCTGGTCTCCTAGTCAGCCTCTTCTACAGACCCATGGGAACAATCAGTCTACTGAAACTGCAGATAGACTAAGCGATGACAGCCAAATAAGTGATATTCCCCTCAGAATTCTAACACAGAAAAATGCAACTGCAATAAACTTAACCGAAGGGTGCCTTTGATTTTGCATTGCGTTTTGATTGTCACTCATTTCCTCTCTTAGCATCACACAGAACCGCATCGGTCCTCCGATTTCTTAGTGAATGAACAGAATTCTTCAGTGTTGGACAGAATGGTGTAATGTGTGCAGTAGGATCATTAGGAGTGAGATAGGGAGATAAGAGGGCTTGAGTGACCAGCAGTCTGGTTTCCATCAGTCTGACTGGGATGGCAGCTTGGGTGAGACAAGCTGCCCAAGTCCATTACCGCAATCAACAGAGCCCCCCCCCCCCCCACACACACACACACACACACATTTTTCATTTCTGATGCAATTAGCCATCTGCTTTGTTCTAATAGAGGAACTAGCTTGGCTTTTGAAAGCGGTCAATTAGGCCCAATTGAGGAGGAGGAAAATTAGCCTGTCACTTAATGAATGTCAGGAGACAAGTCATTATGACATGTCTGGAGAGCATGACTCTGGTGCTGATTTCGTCATTCAAGTAATTCACTGCATGAAAATTAGCATATCTGTAGTATTACCGAGAACAATAGTAGCTAATATAATAGAGGGAATTTATTGCATTCATCATTTTGATCACGTGTATCGCTCTATGACTCGTACTCATGCTACTTATACAGATGGAAAAATACTCGCGTAGTTTTAGCTGTTCATGTTTGGTCCCAAGGCTGTCATTCTTTCTGCACGAAATGTCAGTCAGACAGGGCCCTTTCTCCTTTCAGCGCAACAATGTGGATTGCTTCCTGCTAGCGGGCTAAATTGGCTGACAATTTTTCTCCCTCAGATGTCAAACTCAACGCCATAACTCCTGTGAATGCCTGGCATATCCTGTGTCATTGTCAGAGCTCAAGGAAAAGGGGCTGCCTCGATTTCCCAATATTACAAGTTACACACGTCTCACACCTATGTCCTTTACATCAATCTGAACTTAGTGTATGAACTGCATTCACCCACCGTAAAGGAAATTATAATACACTTTTAAGGCTCCCTTGGCCTCTGTTCAAACATAGCTTATTGGAAGACGGGCTGTAAGTGGGCCAGCTTTTCAGTCCTATTTTCTTCTCGCTCTGCAAATTCCCCAAACCCAGCAGGACATGGGCTTTTTTCAATGTGTACTTCAGCTTTTCTTGTATCTTGTCATCCCAAGGTTTTCAACTTGATTGGCTAGATGAAGGCTGCTTTCTCTGTTGAATTATCAAATTATCTGTTGGAGTTCTGGAGTCACGAATCTACCTCTGTCGTGTGTGCTGTGTGAGTGTGTATTTCAGACATGTCAGAAGTTTGGGGATTTTTGCTTCTTTTTGCTTCCTGTCTTAAGAAGAAACCTTGGCTTTGTTTCATGCTGAGGAAGTCTGTTTATTTTTACAAGCATTAGCAGCGTTTCAGCTGCCTGCTGGGAAGTATCTATCTACACACAGAGGACATGATCCAGCACACTGCAGCAGATATATTATACCTAACTAATGTGTCTGGACAGGCTCCTTTTCTCTACAGAGGTGTAGGTGAACTCTCTCACAACTATAGTGTTGGTGAAAGGCTTGTAAATAAGCATTTCACTGTAAGGTCTACACCTGTTGTACTCGGCGCATGTGACAAATACAATTTGATTTGTTCCCTAACTAGATGACGTGATTGGCGTCTCGTACCTGAAGTCCGTTGTGTTAGACCGCTGTGCCACTCGGGAGCCCATAAAGACCTAAGGCACTGCATCTCAGTGCTAGAGGCGTCACTACAGACCCTGGTTCGATTCCAGGCTGTATCACAATCGAACGTGATTGGGAGTCCCAAAGGGCAGCGCACAATTAGCCCAGTGTCGTTCGGGTTCGGGTTTGGCCGGGGAAGGCCGTCATTGTAAATAAGAATTTGTCTCTTAACTGACTTGCCTAGTTAAATAAAGGTTAAATAAAAAAAAATAGGTGTAGCTCTTTTTACAGTGTTTATGGACAAGCAAGGGATTAGGAGCAACAGGTTAAAGCAAATCTCTGTCTTGGAATGTATATGAATCCAGTATCTAGCCTTAATCCAGTATCTGCTTTTTTAAAATATTGTCAAACTCCCACCCCTACTGTGCATTTACATGAAGTTAATGACGTTGTAAGATAGGGGGATGTTGGAGCAGCACGTTATTCCACTCCAGTAGACATCCTCTGTGTCCCTCCTGCCATCAGTGTTGTAAACACTGCGGCACTCTTTGCCAAAGCACCTCCACAGATGGCTCATGAAGCACTACGAGTTGTTTTTCCTGTTTATTCAGCAATGCTTGTCTCGGTAATCAAATAGCTTCATTACAGCAATTTGCACTGCAGCATTCAGGGGATTGCGTTAGCATTATTCTGCAGATGCTCGTTCTGCGCTGGTCCAAGCGGTGTTAAATTAGTCCCTGAAGTAGCCTACAGCGCTAGCCAAGTCCTCAACTCAATCATCACTCAAACACATCAAACTTTCTGAAAAATGTAAATTTAATAAGTTTTTAGATGCAGCTGTTATAAAAAATTACCACAATTTCTCTAGACATATTAAGACGTCGTTGTCATTAGACTGAGGTTGTGGCTACATGGTTTTCTCCATGACTGGTCTTGATGGCTGTACTGTGGTACTCAGCCAGGCGGCCCGGCAACACCGTCCTCCCTCCACTCTCCTTCCCAATTACTCACCCCTCAGCCCCTGTGCTGTCATCATCTCCAGGCTTATTCACAGCACTGACCTGTGACTGGGACAGATCACTTCCTTCTTTTAGACAATACTGTACCTCCCCTGCCCTCTCATGGCGACTTTCAAGAACACTTCAAAGCCTTCTTTGAAAGCACACTTTCCAGGAAAAGAGTGCTCTCAGCCACAGAGTGTATAGAGTGGAACACAATAGAGGAGAAGTAGGGAGGACCTCATGTATAGCGTTATGAACTGGAAGTGTGTGCTTCACCTCTTTGGCCCTCTGTCTGTGTGTGAAATGGGTCCCATCACGTAGTCTTGGGAGGATGGAAGATGAAAGGCTAGCTGTCTGGTGTACGTTTGCTCTTACCTTTAGCCTCTCTCCCTCTCACACAGACCCCCTCCTATCCTTGATCATTCAGTCCTTGCTTTCATTTGCACTCCCACAAGGTTATTCTGAATCCGAACGTTATTTCCTGAATTCCTAAAGGTCACTTAAAAAATCCAATAACTCAAAAGGTGACGCTTCCCATGTGACTGGTATAACTGACCCCGGGCATAAACAAGCAACAAATCAAATGTATGATTCATGATCTATGACCACTGAATTGCAGAGGGGGAAGTTTGAGATGGATTTTCACATGTTATGATAATCATCGATGCTCTTCTGTGGTGAGCTCGCTGAGTTGACCTTTGCAATAGAAGATACAAAGGACTGGGTTTGGCCAGGTGGCTTAGCTACCCTTTTTATTGAGCAAACATATCTATTCTAAACTCATTGTACATACTTAGTTCCATTAAACTGCTCTGACTAATTCCTCTGGTTTTTCTCCTGATCATCAGTAGAAGTTTGAAGCCGTTGCTATGTTGTCAAAGGATGAAGGTAGTGTTTGATGATTTGAAGGGACAGGCTGTGTTAATTGTCTACGGTCCGTAATGGATGGGTGGGCAAACAGGATATGTATAGCTAGGCCCAGTGGAAATGATGGGATCAAAGCGCTCTCTGTTTCAGAAGTGATACTGCAGCGTACCACTTCACTCTCACACTACCGTGTCACATTTTGAACTCCCCTGCCAATGTTTGACTTCCTGCAATTCTGCAGCGTGTTCCCAAATATTATTTTAGTGAGGTTGCATTGGACGTGTGCGTGCGCGTTCCATACTGCTCCATAAACCCTGTGGGAGAGGACATGTCCCAGTTAATAACTGGGAATTGAAGTGAAGGATAGGGACATCAGTGAAAGCAGCTAACAATACCAGGGTATCACTCCCTTCACTGGTGATTCCATCCTGGCAGGCAGCCATGTCTTCTTGTCACAGGAAACCCACAAGCGTAATTGTCATTTTTATCAGATGGAAGAAGAGCAGCTCCAGTGAGTGCACCTTCTATATTTAGCGATAATGTTATACACATTTAATTGGCACTTTAGCAGGGTGTGAAATTAGCAGCGGCTGACTGACTCACTGAGTGACGGCAGGTTGTAAAGAGTTGTACCAGAGAGAGAGAGAGATCTTCATATAGACTTCCCTTCTTTAACTATGTGACATGCTTCTTGTAAAAGAGACGGAGTGTTATTGGCCTCCACATACAGCATAAAGAGAGAGAGAGCTGTTGGATCACACCGATACACATGTCCTATACTGATGTAATGACATGGTTAAAGAAGCCTATTAAGCAGACAGCCCAGTCTCATAACAGCAGCTCACTTATGACTTTATTAAACATTACAGCTATTACAGAATGTATGAGGCCTAGTTATCATTAAGTGTCTTGTAGCTAAGACTCTAAACCTTCTGTGTTCATCTAATTGTTTTCTCGCAGATGAATGTTCTTCTGTTATTTCTGTCTGTTTTGAATCAGCTTCATTGTAATCTGTCCTCATATGGTTTGGTTTGGTGTTTGGTTTGAGAGCCCACAGTGTGGCAGATGATGGATTATCCAAACAAGCAACCAAATTACCCAAGATCACCCTGTGTGCCTGTGTACTGTTGAGAGCAGCGGAGGGTCACAGTCCAGAATGGGAGCCAGTGGGTCAATTGGCAGAGGACTGCTCAATATGGAAGGCTGCTGTCTCTCCTTCTCCCTCTCTCTCCCGCCCTCCCTTTCTCTCTGTGACTCTTTCTCTAACCCTCCCTCCCTCCCCTTTCTCTCTGTGACTCTCTTTCTCTCTTCTCCCGTGCTTCTGTCTACTGGTACTGTCTCCAACAGTACAAATTGAATCTGGAGTGTAGACAAAACACCGATTGTTCCTTTTTTGTGTCTTTGTACGTTGACCGAACGGTTGTGATGAATCTGAAACGATTCTTAGAGCTGGATTGAAAAGGAAATGTAGATAGACTTCTCCGTCTTTCAGTCATGAGACCACATGATCTACGATGATGTGGAGGTCATTGCTAACCCTCTTGGTCCTGCTCAATGAGGAAAGTAAAAAGTAGAAGTAATCCCTGTTATTTTATGATGCATGACTCCTTGAGGGAGTTTCTAATCAGCTTCATGACTCATGTTTCTAGGAAGCTGTGATGTGTCACCTCTTGGAAACAGTCAGGATACCTAATTCCCCCATTGTCACAGGACAGTCCTTGATGGTGATAAATTTGCCTTTTAAACCGAGCCACCCTCTTCGTTCAGAGTGATAAAATGCCTTTGCCATAATTGAATTGCCCTGTTTGCATTACATGGCCCATGTGAGTGTATCAGTATTACATGGCCCATGTGAGTGTATCAGTGCTTCACCCAGAGGGGACGGCAGAAATTCAGTCTTCGCTCTGTTCAAATGGACCCTGAATAGCTATTGAAGGTTATTAATGTGCAGCGGGAATCCAACGAGACAGCCATTCCGACCAGACTCTTTTAAAAGAACAAAACACGCTTTATGTAGAGAGAAGAATAGACCCCGACCTGAACCACACATCTTTTGATCCATGCTATTGTTCAGGAGAAGCCCTGGCTGGCCTAATCATCAATACTTCCAGGGATATTTGCCACTCTAGCCCTTCCCTTTCATCTATCCTGAGGCTTCATGTCTCACATATTGCCTGGAGAAAGGTCAGCCATCATTCAGCAGCTACGACTGTGTTTGGTGGGGCCACATCCTTTGCCGTGTGTCCACAGGAATTCAGACAACAGGAGAGGAAAATGTCATTACACAAGGAGCGTGATAATCAGATGGCAAGGGCACTCTGCACCTCCTCTAAGATTTAACGCCGGTGGTACACTATGTAAAAGGTTTAACCTGTTTCACAAAAAGTTCCTCTGTGCACTCAGGTGCAAGACACCATTTTCTTTGACAGGGGTTTTGTTGGAATACAGAGAGAGAGAATCTGAGTTGGGATTCATGAGAGTTTAGCTCCTCCCCTTCCTGACAGGAATCTGTGTCTCAGCAGGAAGTGCAATAAGTCAGTGGAGTCTTTCATCTACACACCCACAGGACTGGAGGCCCAGCCAACTCTACACTCTCTCTCACACACACCACACACACACACACACACACACACACACACACACACACACACACACACACACACACACACACACACACACCACAGCCTTCATGTGAAAACTGCACTCTAGTAAGCACATTCACTGTCATACATACTCGCCATGATTCAAAAGCACATGCTTCCAGGCACACAGAGCTTCCTTAGTACTGTGTTCTGTTACTACTTGTATTTCTATCAAAAATAATTTCCTCTCAGCTACTTGAGGCCTTCTCGCACTGAAATGTGGTTTATACATTTATGAATGAGAGAACATAGTTAGGATTACACGGGTCAATAGTTAGAAACACAACTGTACATACCACTCTGCTCTGATTTAGGAATGTTAGATATTTTGGCACCTCACCAGTATGGAATTCATTGCATCCCCCGAAGAAAATAGATGAACGAGAGAGTATGAGTGAGGGAGGGAGACGTCAGGTAGAAGAATGTGTTAGTAAGCAGCTCTGAGCGGGATGGGTCTTGTCAGCCCACCCCTGGCACACTGTGGGTGGAGAAATGAGGAGGGCGTGTGTGTGTCTGCACCAAGATTGTGCAAGTGTGTGTGATTGCATGTGCGTTTGCCTTTCCAACTGTGTGTGTGGTTGTACTGGGGTTGCTTGACCGGGACCTTGGCCAGCTGAGAATAGATGCCCAGACCTACTGGTGAGGAATCCAAAACACCCCCTCCATCTGCCACTCCTCTCATTCACTGAATACCAGGCGAGTAGCAGATACAGCCTGCCTCTGAGGTCAGGACAACAGGGCAATGGCATGGTATTTTAGAACTCTCTAATGGAAGGGTTTATCATTTGAGGTGTGTGTGTGTATGTGTGTGTGTGTGTGTGTGTGTGTGTGTGTGTGTATTTAGGGTTACTTTATTATGAAATAATATGATGGGTGTGTAGTATCATGGCATGTGGTATGCTGTTCGTATCATGACGTAGGCAGCAGACGGCTTCAATCAAAATGTGCATTCCCTTACTCAACCACCGTACTCTCTCAACCTAAACTCTATTCATCCTGTCTTTCTTTTGGTTCTGCTTGTATCTACATTTTGTGAAAAGCAGTTTGGCACAGATGGAGACATTCCTGTTGAAGTGAAGGAGTGGGCCAAACCACATGCAGGATGATTGTACTGCTGCTACAAGCAGTCTATACAGTGGGAGAGAGAGAGACCTGGTTGGGTACATAACTCCTGTCAGTTTACCATCTCTTTTCCCAAAGTCTTGTGAATTGTCTCTGCGTCATTGTTGACTGCAGTTCCAGTCCATTCCTGATCAGCTCCAACTACTGCTCTCCTCCCTGACTACTCTGCATGTTCAGTCTCAATGACAGGTTTACACCGCAATGAGACGATCGATTCTGATTCAGTTTGTAAGGTCAGCGTTCTCCAGAGAGTTAGTTTTCTAACAGATTCATATATTTACCCCAGTGACAGCTGCAGTGGCTGAGAGAGACCGGTTAGGGAAGTGTGTGTTACTGACGGCATACAGAAGTAGGATGACTTCCAATGAGGTGAATGGAAATACTGTTCACGAACGGGTCCTGACCCGTTAGTTACCTGATCCTACACGTGAATGGCATCACTAACAACCTCCATGATATCGTTGACGTTACGTCTCCACATCGATTGCGTCCCGTCTCCGTCAGTGTTTTTCCGCATTGTAAGTAATGGATGACACGGAGGTTATTCACTCAGCATCGTTCATGTTTATTGATAGGGTTTCTGTTTTATTGGTTTGTGATTCATTGGTCCTCTAAGGGGGAAGATGTTTCAACACCCTGTGACTCAGAGGCCTGATGGTAATGGATGTGGCTGATGTTAATTAGTGTGGCGAGTGACACGGCCTGTCCAAAACAACGTGCCAGCAGAACAGAACAGAGTCGACCCGACCCAAATGGCCCATACTTTCAACTAAGGTGTTTTTTGGGGAGCTAGGCTATAAAAGTCAATGGTGTGGTGGCTGATGAATGGCAGAGCTCTCCTCCATGCAGAGCTCAAGCCTCCTGCTGTAGTGTGGAGGACAAAGCCCACGTGGCAGGCTGCAGCCGCAGCCATGGTGCCCAGCCAGCTAGGCAGAGAGGCATCGTAAAACACATGGGGTTTAACATAGTCTGGCAGGCAGACTGTTACAATACAATGGCTTCTACACTCTGTTAGCTTGGTAGGATTTCTATGATACTAGAATCATGTTAATGTTGTGCTTTTTGACATTAGATCCTATCACAAAATGGATAAAAAACAAATATGCTAAGGATTAACAGTGCCTTCGTGATTTTAAACCTGCTCTGCTTTATCCCATTTCCAAGCAGAGCTATGACGTAATGGGCTGCTGAATTAAATATGCTAATGCTAACAAATTTTCCATTTGGGGCTCAGATTGGCACGGCAGCAGTGACAAGAAGTGATTTGAATCCTGGTCACAGAGGAATAAGACAGATCTTTAGCTATAATCCCTGTCATTTGGACTGTACAGTACTCAAGCCAATCAATCAACTACCTCTGGACTGCTCCTGCACTTATAATGTATATTGAACTATACAAACATGCATTATGTCACACCAACTTAAACAGTATAGTGAAGGGTTAGGTCTAGCCTATACTATCTCATTGGGTATATGTCAAATGTTCATATTTACAGGACTTGCCTTGTATTTGTTGGTTGATGACTTTTGTTTACAAGAAGAGCCCATTCTGTGCAAAGAGAACCCTCGGGAGCGATTAGCATTTTGTTTACTCTTCTTGACTATTGCTTTGTGGTCTCCTCATTAGGGAAAATGAGCTCTCTTTTATGTTCTCATTCCAACAATATGCAAATAGCGTGAATATGTAAGTGGGAGGAGGTTCATCTGAGGGTAGACATCCTTTATGAACTTGACTGACATGTTGTCTACTCAATGTTGTCGGCTCTTTTTTGGATTCAGAGTGTAGTCTACCGTCACTTCTCAATCTCCATTCCCAAGCTGATTTACAAACAAACTGAGTCACTGTGTTCTAGTCTCTCACCACGGAGAACAACAATAAAATCTTATTAATTCATTAGTGACTGTCAGGAGTCCTGAATTGCTTTCACTACTTTTCAAAAGAAAAACCCATTCCTCCTTTTTAATTGTTTGGTTTGCTCCTCAGGAGGGAGTTGCACAACAGTAACTGATGAATGTATTTCCCCCACGCAATCTAAAAGCCCTAAAGCTCTCTGATTATTATCAACATCAGTTATTTTCTTGTAGCTTCTTATCCTCTGTGATTACAATGTCTTTATCTTACTTGTTTTATCTTACTTGGTTTATTCTGGGACCACGCTTATGTGCCTTCTCTGATTGTCTGAGTGTTTGGTGGTACAAATGTACCAGACCAGTGAATCACCTGTGTACTGTAGTTCTGGTTGAGAATTTCTCCTCTGTCAGGTGCAATCAGGCTGGGGTGAGATGAGTAGCTGGGCCCTGGCTCCCCAACCTCCCCTATCCTCTCCCCAGGGCAGGCCTGATCTAATGGGAGCAGAAGGGGACAACACCACCACCACCACTGGGTCCAGTTAAAAGACAGGCCCCTTGTCAGCAGCCAAAATAACAACATGGAAGGAGAGGCATTTGACTGGCAGCGTGTTATGCATCAGTTATAAAGATGAAGGCGGTATCGTCCACTGTTGATGGAGAGGTGCCAAAGCTATAATCTAGAACAGACCGATACAGAACCATAAGAAGAGTATCAGGGGTTATGTGTGAGTCGAACAGGACTTGCTGAACACACAGAGAATGTTTCACTTTCTCTACCTCCAGAAAGACTGTCACAGTTGTATCCTACTGTTTCATCTGTTGTTGGCGGTCATGTTTTGTTTGATACCGCCGAAGGGAAGAGCAAAGGAGATCACATCATGATGGAAACACAGCAAGAAGCTTACCGTGTTAATCCACCTCCACAGTATGTAAATGACCTGCTGAAGGTCCACTCAGCCTAGAGTGAGGTCATTGGCTGAATGGCTGGCTGTGTAACTATTTGTATTGTCAGAGAGCTCTGTTAATGCATGTTCCCCTGAGGGCGTCAATGTCCTATATCTATCTACAGGGGATGTATTGGTAAACAGGTCTCACTGTTGACTGGTTGTTTACTAAAAGCCTTTTCCAATAAATGGGAGGGATCAATACCATGCATTGTGTTTATATCTGGCTCCAGGGTTCTGCTGCTCCTGTTTTCTACTTCACTGATGGTTCATTGTGGACCTAAATGTTGGAGTGGGCTGTGTTCAGTAGGTAAAACGGAAGAAAAAGCTGTGAAACGAACAGAAATGCTCTCTTTCGTTTTCTGTTACGAACATGAAAACTTTTTGCAACGGTGTGGCCTAATGAGCAAGACACTGGTGTTACTTTTCTGATTTGTTACAATTCGGTCCTCGTGTTATTGTGGATAATGAGTGTGATAGCCCGAGAAATAGCATTCAGAAATGGCATGAATGGCGGCGTGGCAGTGGTCTGTTTTCAGTTCCTCATGTGATGTGTATGGGCCATTATATCTGAGGTACCTATTATTAGAGCTGACTGGAGGTCAGTGTTATTCTGTTGTCACGAGAAAGGTGGTGGCATGGTTCCGTTCCTCCTGTTGCCACGGGTACTAGCAGCAGGTGTGTGATTGTGAGAGTGTAAAGAGTGGCAGCGTTTACGGTTCTACACTAATGAGAGACGGGCAGCCTGAGGAGGACAATACTCTGTCTGTCTCTCTGTCTGTCTGCTCGCCACAGTACCGAGGTGATGAAGCTTAATCTCCAACAGATTTCTCCGCTGCTGCCTGCTTTGTTGTGCTGGAGGCAGAGATTATCGGATTAACGCACAATAAGGAGAAAGATATTTCATTTGCCAATTGCTAAAGAATAGCCATTTCCTGGCCACAGCCAGAGACGAGGAGAGAGAGAGACTCCTATTTAGAGTCCAGCTGGGTTTTGGGTTAATTTGGCTATGAACGATGCAGATGATTGTCAAAGGAAGTCATTAGAGATTGGGGCTAGAAGAGGCCCCCCCCTCACCTACCCACTCACACTGTTTCTCTATTTTGTGGGGGGGGGGGGCTGACTGTCTGTTGCTTGAAACCCAGCCGTCACCACTAATGGGCTGTTGACCCCCAGCAGGGGGGGGGGGGCGGCGAGTGGCTATTCATCACCGCAACGTCCACGTGTCATCATCCGGCCCGTCCTCCACTGGCCGATCACAGGGCAAGATTAGCAAGCAAAACATCTGGCCTTCACACTGCTCTTAGTCACGGCTACTCCTCTGCTCCTCTCCTCCTCTACTCTCTTCCACTCTGCTCCTTGGTCCCACCCCAGCCTTCTCACAGGAGCTGAACTCTGGGTGCACTCTCCTCTAATCCTGAGCCAGTCTTATCTCAGCTCAGGAACAATAGACACAGAGAGAGTGGCAGGCAGCCCCTGCAGCTACTCAGAATGGAGAATTTTACAAAATGACTCCAGCAATCATAGAGCCCACAAAGTGTGGTGGCAGGCAGGCTGCCTCAGAGCTCAGCTCAGACTGGTTGACACTGACTCTATAAGTCCTGGTTTCTCCATCCCTGTAAACCCGCCTCAATGCTTCTTAACATTTCACTGACATCAAAATGTAATCCCTTTTGATGTGGAGGAGGCAAGCAAATGAACCCGATGAAAAATACAAGTCAGGGTACCACTGTTCCTGCTGCTGTTTTGTCCATATCGTGATGTACAGTACAGTCTATCTGGCGGTTGTATGCCTGTGGGTGTGAATGTCAGGTAGCCGGAAGGCAATTTTTTTTGTTGAGCGGCTGGTCGGGGGGCCCGAAAATAATTACAAAATAATTTGTAGACTGGAAATTGACCATAATAATCCCAAACAGATATAATATTTGACTAAAACATAATAATTTCAAACTGCTTACATTTGTATACGATCGTATGTGTCTCTCTATTATCCGTGGGAATACTTAGGAACAGATTTCCAAAATGAAAATCACTTGGAGCTGAATTCCTGCTGTTTTTAGACCTTTATGTCCAGCAATGTAAAAATATATATTATTGCTCAGAAAACATGTTGGGGGACAAATAAAACCATGGCCTGCGGGACACCAGTTGGGGAACCCTGATGTAGGTTGACTAAACAGGGCACCTTTCCAAGCCCAGGATCCCATCCATCTCATGTTAATGAGCCTTCACCGCAGTCCTAACGAGCTGTAATCGCTGCTGTGCCCCGTGTAGGAATCAATGTTGCTGTCCGTGCTGTGGCCGGAGACTGGACAGTCATTTGTATAAAGGAGGCTAGGGACGGACTGTTAAACAGGCCAGGGAAGCATCAGTAGTGCTGTTCTGTTTTGTCTTCCCCACAATGCAGCGCTGTACTTCTGACATTCACTACATCATCCCATGCTTAACCCCAGATCGAGCTAATTACTGATTGGTGCCGTTGCTTTGTAATAAGCCTAACAATAATTTTATTGTAATTGGATGCTTCATTTGGGCTTATCTGTATTGTGTTGGGGATTTGACCTGACTGTGGTTTCTGGTGCTGCTGGATGGATTGTGATGTTAGGATTTTAGATGAGAAACAGTGCAGCAGATTGCAGTAGTGTGTTACGTTGGACAGTCAGTGCTGTGTGAACCCTCCTGGGTTATATTTGTCCTCTGATGTATTTGGTGAATTAACAGTTTGGGGGTAAAGTATATAAATACAATGTGTTTTCTATTCCTGTGGAGGAAAACAAATAACGTTTCTTTAGGGATTTAGAGTTGCTGTTTTCATGTCTTTGTAGGATGATATAGTATGGCTTGTACTTTAGGAGATGAAAGGAACTTCACTTTTACCTCAATAAACACTCCGTTGTATGCGCTGGGAGAGATGTTTGTCTTTGGGCCAACTTAGTAGAAGAGACAGTAAGTAGCCTGATATTGCTTTAAAAACTAAAGTCATTCTGCCTTTGTTTTCATCAGTGTGTGTTTCATCAGTGTGTGTTTCATTGTGTTGAGCCTTCAGGTGACGGCTGCTCATGTACTGCTGGAACATTGAGTCCTTTACTGTTTTCACTGTTATTCTCTCGCGCTCTCTCGCGCTCTCTCGCGCTCTCTCGCTCTCTCGCTCTCTCGCTCTCGCTCGCTCTCGCGCTCTCGCTCGCTCTCGCTCGCTCTCGCGCTCTCGCTCGCTCTCGCGCTCTCGCTCGCTCTCGCGCTCTCGCTCGCTCTCGCTCGCTCTCGCGCTCTCGCTCTCGCGCTCGCTCTCTCTCTCGCGCTCGCTCTCTCTCTCGCGCTCGCTCTCTCTCTCGCGCTCGCTCTCTCTCGCGCTCGCTCTCTCTCGCGCTCGCTCTCGCGCTCGCGCTCGCTCTCGCGCTCGCTCTCTCTCGCGCTCGCTCTCTCTCGCGCTCGCTCTCTCTCGCGCTCGCTCTCGCGCTCGCGCTCGCTCTCTCTCGCGCTCGCTCTCTCTCGCGCTCGCTCTCTCTCGCGCTCGCTCTCTCTCGCGCTCGCTCTCTCTCGCGCTCGCTCTCTCTCGCGCTCGCTCTCGCTCGCGCTCGCTCTCTCTCGCGCTCGCTCTCTCTCGCGCTCGCTCTCGCTCGCGCTCGCTCTCTCTCGCGCTCGCTCTCGCTCGCGCTCGCTCTCTCTCGCGCTCGCTCTCTCTCGCGCTCGCTCTCTCTCGCGCTCGCTCTCTCTCGCGCTCGCTCTCTCTCGCGCTCGCTCTCTCTCGCGCTCGCTCTCTCTCGCGCTCGCTCTCGCTCGCGCTCGCTCTCTCTCGCGCTCGCTCTCTCTCGCGCTCGCTCTCTCTCGCGCTCGCTCTCTCTCGCGCTCGCTCTCTCTCGCGCTCGCTCTCTCTCGCGCTCGCTCTCTCTCGCGCTCGCTCTCTCTCGCGCTCGCTCTCGCTCGCGCTCGCTCTCGCTCGCTCTCTCTCGCGCTCGCTCTCGCTCGCTCTCTCTCGCGCTCGCGCTCGCTCTCGCTCTCTCTCGCTCTCTCTCGCTCTCTCTCGCTCTCTCTCGCTCTCTCTCGCTCTCTCTCGCTCTCTCTCGCTCTCTCTCGCTCTCTCTCGCTCTCTCTCGCTCTCTCTCGCTCTCTCTCGCTCTCTCTTGCTCTCTCTTGCTCTCTCTTGCTCTCTGTGTCTCCAGGCCAGCTTTCCCATCTCTGTCAGTGGCTGTCTGAGGTAGTGAATCCATGTACATGTCAGTGTGTTCAGGGAGAAGACATCTCCTCCTCAGCATCTCTTACCTTCCCTCTGGCCGCCTGGGAAGAAGAAAATAAACACACACTCGCAAAAAAAGAGAGGATATTATTTGTGATTGCCGGTGCTATTCTTAATTTAACCCACACTCAAATGACCATGGTATGATTTCACTTTCCCCACCAGCACCCTATTAGGATTATGGTATGATTTCTCTTTCGCAACAGCACCCTGGTTAGGATCATGGTATGATTTCTCTTTCTCACAAGCACCCTATTAGGGTCATGGTATGATTTCTCTTTCTCACCAGCACCCTATTAGGATCATGGTATGATTTCTCTTTCTCACCAGCACCCTGTTAGGATCATGGTATGATTTCTCTTTCTCACCAGCACCCTGTTAGGATCATGGTATGATTTATTTTTCTCCATCAGCACCCTGTTAGGATCATGGTATGATTTCTCTTTCTCACCAGCACCCTATTAGGATCATGGTATGATTTCTCTTTCTCACCAGCACCCTGTTAGGATCATGGTATGATTTATTTTTCTCCATCAGCACCCTGTTAGGATCATGGTATGATTTCTCCTTCTCACCAGCACCCTGTTATGATCATGGTATGATTTCTCTTTCTTCACCAGCACCCTATTAGGATCATGGTATGATTTTCTCACCAGCACCCTATTAGGATCATGGTATGATTTTACTTTCTCACCAGCACCCTGTTAGGATCATGGTATGATTTCTCTTTCTGACCAGCACCCTGTTAGGATCATGGTATGATTTCTCACAAGCACCCTATTAGGATCATGGTATGATTTCTCTTTCTCACAAGCACCCTATTAGGATCATGGTATGATTTTCTCACCAGCACCCTATTAGGATCATGGTATGATTTCACTTACCCCACCAGCACCCTATTAGGATCATGGTATGATTTCTCTTTCTCACAAGCACCCTATGATTTTCTCACCAGCACCCTATTAGGATCATGGTATGATTTTCTCACCAGCACCCTATTAGGATCATGGTATGATTTTCTCACCAGCACCCTATTAGGATCATGGTATGATTTTCTCACCAGCACCCTATTAGGATCATGGTATGATTTTCTCACCAGCACCCTATTAGGATCATGGTATGATTTCTCTTTCTCACCAGCACCCTATTAGGATCATGGTATGATTTCACTTACCCCACCAGCACCCTATTAGGATCATGGTATGATTTCTCTTTCTCACAAGCACCCTATTAGGATCATGGTATGATTTTCTCACCAGCACCCTATTAGGATCATGGTATGATTTTCTCACCAGCACCCTATTAGGATCATGGTATGATTTCACTTACCCCACCAGCACCCTATTAGGATCATGGTATGATTTCTCTTTCTCACAAGCACCCTATTAGGATCATGGTATGATTTTCTCACAAGCACCCTATTAGGATCATGGTATGATTTTCACACCAGCACCCTATTAGGATCATGGTATGATTTCACTTACCCCACCAGCACCCTATTAGGATCATGGTATGATTTCTCTTTCTCACCAGCACCCTGTTAGGATCATGGTATGATTTCTCTTTCTTACCAGCACCCTATTAGGATCATGGTATGATTTCTCTTTCCTCACCAGCACCCTATTAGGATCATGGTATGGTACCAGCTGTGGTTAAGCCATATGTTCCATTATAGACATAATGTGTCATCATTCTGAATGCCTATATCCTATCTGTGAGTAAGCAGATGACTCTCTAGCTAAGCAGTTCTCTGTCCACAACTGTCATTGCCAAGTGAAGATTCCATAATATTTCTGCTGAAACACGAGTGGCCACGGCTTCCAGTTGCAGCAAGGTATGTTTACAAGGAAGCACACAGTACAACGAAAGAGCAGCAAGACCCAAAATACTCACTCCTCTCCAGGCCGCCAATGAATAGGACACTTGGTTCATTCTGACTCCAGCCTTCCCAAAAGTATGTCTGAGGCGCTGGCAGGGGCTCTGTGAGTAGGCTACCCACCACAAGCTTGGCACGATGTGAGTGAGGAGCAGAGGGAGGACAGACAGCATGGCTGCTTTTGTTCCTTCTGCAGGAGGCAGATAAAGGAGACGCACTAGCTGTGTGGCAGGAGAGACACACACATTGACTGAGAGACCGACACACACACACACACACACACACACACACACACACACACACACACACACACACACACACACATTGACAGAGAGACACACACACACACACACACACACACTGACTGAGAGACCGACGGAGACTGAGAGACCAACAGACACACACACACACACACACACACACACACACACACACACACACACACACTGACTGAGAGACCGACAGAGACACACACACACACACACACACACATTGACTGACAGAGAGACACACACACACACGCACTGACTGAGAGACCGACAGAGAGACACACACACACATTGACTGAGAGACCGACAGAGACACACACACACACACACACACACACACACACATTGACTGAGAGACCGACACACACACACACACATTGACTGACAGAGAGAGACACACACACATTGACTGAGAGACCGATGGAGACACACACACACACACACACACACACATTGACTGAGAGACCGGCAGAGACACACACACACACACACACACACACATTGACTGAGAGACCGACACACACACACACACATTGACTGACAGAGAGACACACACACACATTGACTGAGAGACCGACGGAGACACACACACACACACACACACACACACACATTGACTGAGAGACCGACAGACACACACACACACACACACACACACACTAAGAGACCGACAGAGACACAAACACATTGACTGAGAGACCGACGAAGACACACACACACACACACTGACTGAGAGACCGACAGAGACACACACACACACACACACACACATTGACTGAGAGACCGACAGAGACACACACACATTGACTGAGAGACCGACAGAGACACACACACATTGACTGAGAGACCGACGGAGACTCACACACACACACATTGACTGAGAGACCGACAGACACACACACACACTGACTGAGAGACCGACAGAGACACACACACATTGACTGAGAGACCGACAGAGACACACACACACTGACTGAGAGACCGACAGAGACACACACACACAATGACTGAGAGACCGACGGACACACACACACACACACACACACACATTGACTGAGAGACCGACAGACACACACACACACACAGACTAAGAGACCGACAGAGACACACACACATTGACTTAGAGACCGACGGAGACACACACACACACACACACACACACACACACACACACACACACACACACACACACACACACACATTGACTGAGAGACTGACAGAGAGACACACACACACATTGACTGACAGAGACACACACACACACACACACATTTCGACTCCAATTCCACTCCCTTTCTTTTGTACTGATTACACGTCTAGCAAGTGTTCCTATTGTATCCCAAGGGCAGTGGAGTGTAGAGAAGGGGACCACCTACCTATAGAGATCCTTTAAAACAGAGAGGGGCTGGCTACAGAGGTAATGCACTAACTCACACAATATGATATGGAATATTATGTAGTTGGCTGTTGCAAGTTGATTGAAGTTCAAGTCGTGCTCATTTGTGACATGTCTGATTTCGCTGAGCACATTAAAAACTAGCCTTGTGGAGAGACTCATGGAGATATGAGCTGGTCCAGCTGCTTCTCCTGTCATTACCTCCACCCCTCCAACTCCACCTCTGGAATGTGATAGTAGACATTATAAACTGGGTGGTCGAGCCCTATTGATTTGGCTGACCGGTATATCAGACCGTATACCACGGTATGACGAAGACAATGTATCATTTGCAGTAATTCTACATCATGAGAGATATGAAATTGTAGTCAAATTGGTGTAACCTATAAGCGTTATAATGCATTGCCTCTTCAACTGAACCCTTGTACCACCCTGCCCGTGTTCCCTCCATATCATTCCAGTCTCAGGTTCCATTCCATCCAGACTGACTCCATTATGTGTCTATTCTCTATGGGGTCTGGGGAACAAAAGGCAGTGAGACCTCGTAGCTCTCACAGCCCTGCTCACAGCAGACTAAGCCAGGCGCATCGCTGCAGTGTGCCGACATGGGTCAGGGAGCATACACCTCCAATTGTCAGCCAGCTCTCAGCCTGACACGCAATACCTCTGGGTGACCGCAGATAACTCAAAGCCCTCGGTGCCAATGCCAGCACTTGATAGTCTGCTACTCTGCTCAGCATTCACAGCTAGGCCACGTCGATATGAAAAACTGCTCAGCATTCACAGCTAGGCCACGTCGATATGAAAAACTGCTCAGCATTCACAGCTAGGCCACGTCGATATGAAAAACTGCTCAGCATTCACAGCTAGGCCACGTCGATATGAAAAACTGCTCAGCATTCACAGCTAGGCCACGTCGATATGAAAAACTGCTCAGCATTCACAGCTAGGCCACGTCGATATGAAAAACTGCTCAGCATTCACAGCTAGGCCACGTCGATATGAAAAACTGCTCAGCATTCACAGCTAGGCCACGTCGATATGAAAAACTGCTCAGCATTCACAGCTAGGCCACGTCGATATGAAAAACTGCTCAGCATTCACAGCTAGGCCACGTCGATATGAAAAACTGCTCAGCATTCACAGCTAGGCCACGTCGATATGAAAAACTGCTCAGCATTCACAGCTAGGCCACGTCGATATGAAAAACTGCTCAGCATTCACAGCTAGGCCACGTCGATATGAAAAACTGCTCAGCATTCACAGCTAGGCCACGTCGATATGAAAAACTGCTCAGCATTCACAGCTAGGCCACGTCGATATGAAAAACTGCTCAGCATTCACAGCTAGGCCACGTCGATATGAAAAACTGCTCAGCATTCACAGCTAGGCCACGTCGATATGAAAAACTGCTCAGCATTCACAGCTAGGCCACGTCGATATGAAAAACTGCTCAGCATTCACAGCTAGGCCACGTCGATATGAAAAACTGCTCAGCATTCACAGCTAGGCCACGTCGATATGAAAAACTGCTCAGCATTCACAGCTAGGCCACGTCGATATGAAAAACTGCTCAGCATTCACAGCTAGGCCACGTCGATATGAAAAACTGCTCAGCATTCACAGCTAGGCCACGTCGATATGAAAAACTGCTCAGCATTCACAGCTAGGCCACGTCGATATGAAAAACTGCTCAGCATTCACAGCTAGGCCACGTCGATATGAAAAACTGCTCAGCATTCACAGCTAGGCCACGTCGATATGAAAAACTGCTCAGCATTCACAGCTAGGCCACGTCGATATGAAAAACTGCTCAGCATTCACAGCTAGGCCACGTCGATATGAAAAACTGCTCAGCATTCACAGCTAGGCCACGTCGATATGAAAAACTGCTCAGCATTCACAGCTAGGCCACGTCGATATGAAAAAGTGAAATGAAACGCTGTAGAAAATCCGCTAGCTACGGTTGGATGGATACACGGCTTGGCACGGGAGCTTTTTTTCCATCAACCTCTCGCTCGCTGTCTCCTTGTCACTAAACAAGCTCGACTGCATGCTGTGTTACAGGTGGCCAGTCTTCAATATCCTTCCTTCACATTCATAAGCAGCTGAACGCCAAGACTTGACTGAAACAATGGCTTGTTGGGAAGAGAAAGCAGTTTCCTCCCGGCTCCGTACATCTTGCTTTAAAACAACCCGAGTTGGATGCAATATGTCTGTTACTCTGGTACCACTTTCATTTACATTTAAGTCATTTAGCAGACGCTCTTATCCAGAGCGACTTACAAATTGGAAAGTTCATACATATTCATCCTGGTCCCCCCGTGGGAATTGAACCCTGGTCCCCCCGTGGGAATTGAACCCACAACCCTGGCGTTGCAAGCGCCATGCTCTACCAACTGAGCCACACGGGACCATCATCTTGACTAGGCTCTTCAATGGGGGACAGCAGAATCTTGCTTAGTGAAGACTGTCTGCTGACCTAACAATACTAGTATCACCGTGCATACTGAATAGTATCGGCTTGCTCTGGAATATCAGACAAATACAGCGATGAATACACTGTGCTATGTAACTAGTGTGTAGTACACCATACAACCTAATCTAGGCAATGTACTATCAGACTTCTTTATGAATGATTCTTCGGAGGAGCCGAAAGACTAAATCCTGAGAGAAGCCTGGGTACTTCCACTCCATTGTTTTCCAGGGGTGTAAAGTCAATCACATGTAATCCCTCACTAGTGCAGAGAAGATCCCCTCAATCAAGTCCAGATAGACTGTTATAGATTGTGCCCTTCCAAGCGCTTCATAACAGCAAATCCTCTCTGGAGCTATAGGAGTGGGCGGTCCAGGCAGTAGTCAGCCAGAGACTGACTATTGGCTGTTTGCTCTTTCCTTTTTTATGTGATGACATGATGCCCTGGTTCTTTGATCAAGAGAGAGACAGAGAGATGCTGTTGTAGCTAGCTAACTTCTAAGATCCTCTCCTGTCTAATGTATTCACGGTCTCAGGTTGGAGAGAGAGTGGAGGGAAGGGGGAGGTGATGGGTCAGGTTTCCTGGCTGCCAGGCTGGTTTAAGATAATAGCTTTGATTTAATCCAGAGCAGCGTCCCCACTCCCACCAGCTCCCACCCGTTCCCCACGTACAGCCATGCTAATATGCCCAGAGGGCTCCTCCTTCAGTAAGTTGAACAGGAGCCTCGCTGGATTTATGGCAAGCAATATCTTGATCTCTTTCCAATAGAATGAATCCCTTTATTTCACGAACCAGAGACGATAGAGAAAGGAAGGAAGATTCTGCATTCTCACCCCCTCCCTCTCTCCCCTCTCTCGCTCCATCTCTGTCACTAGCTCTGAACCTGAGTTGAGGCATTTAGCCAACCTTTTGACCTTAGTGTTTAGTTGTCTGTGCAGTCAGCAGTGCATGGTTATTAATCTCCCTGAGTTAGATGTGTCCTCTGTTCTCCTTAGTGAGTCTGCTACACAGCAGCTTGTCCTCTAGTTTAGTCAGTCTACTACTGGGTGAATGTAGGGTGTCAACGGTCAATTCTGGACTACCTAGTAGTGAGAGTGGTCTCGAACCGACAGGAGGTCAGGAGGAGGTGCCATCTGGAAAGGAACTCTCACATCCGCGGAGGAGAAGGGGAGTGGGGGTGTGGTGGGTGACCCCTGACCCTGAGCAGAGGAAGTGATGTCAGAGGGCAGAGGAAGCTATGCTCCAGCTGCGTAACAACTTGTAGCTCCGCTCCACCATCAAGCTAATCACGGTAATCTACACAGACAGATGTTACCCCACCCAGCTCACAAAGCATGCCTCAACAAGGATGGAGGGAGGGATGAAGGGAGGGGGGAGAGGAAAAGAAGGAAGGCGAGAGGGAGGTGGGAGGGAGGGATGCAGTCCTGCTGGGAAAGCACTGAGGCAACGTGTCAGAAGGCTCCCGCCGGTTGCCGCCGCAGCCCCCCCCCCCCCCCCCCAACCCCACACAGAGTAGTCGTAAGCCTTGTTCATTGGCCTGGTGGGGAGTCGTAATACCCCTTTGGCAGTTTATCCAAGGCAGCACGCTCCCAATTAAAGGGTCCTTCAAGCAAGATTTACTCCCCACCAAACCCCTAAACATTACACCCCCCCATCCTCCCTCAGTCCTCCGGCAGCCACTTCTCCTTCCCACTTTCCTCCCTACCACTGTTGATTCTTCTGGCAGGAGGTGGGCACTCATCGCTCTAGGATCTCACAATGCCAAGACTTTTAACTGAGATCAAAGAGGGTGAGAGTTTGCCTAGCGCATGATTACATTGGAGATTTCTGGCAACCCTCACCGGGTAGCCCCATTAGGCTCCATGCTTCTCTCATTTTTCCGCAAGAGCTCCCCTGGGCTGCAAGGCAATTATGCAGTGGTGTGGCATAATATTTCATTCTCCTCACATTGCGTTACTCTATGGTGGAGTTTGCTGCTAACAGCTTCATACGGCCCAGGAGGAAGGGAGCTGGTTGCTAACGGCGTCATACTAGTGGAAAGACATGGAGATTGGATGAGGGGGGGGGGGGTAAGAGAGAGGAGGGAGAATTCTCTCATGATGGGTTGCTCTCTTCACTCACTGGATAGGTGGGAACACTATACAGCACTGCATATAATTTGCATTTATACCCTGCCTTATGTCATTCATATATGTCTCAGAGAGCGAGGGAGAGATACAGAGAGGAAATGGAGTGGAACTAAGAGGGTGAGGGAGATATAGGTGGAGATGGGGAAGGGCATTCTCCTGTCGTTCTGTTCCGTGGTGTGTGGGACCCCAGGCGAGGCTGTTTAGCTGTAGTGATGATGACGCTGTTCTGCATGCAGACAGCCAGCCAGGCAGGCAGGCAGGCTATGCCTTACACACACACAGGTGCTCAGGCCCCCCAGGCTCCTCTCCTCTCTCTTTCTCTCCTCGTCAGCTCATCATCAGCTAGAGCAGGCTTTCATTACACCCAGCTCCCAACATGCACCCAGGATGCCCTGCTAACCCTCCTATAGCTCTAAACCTGGAGCTACTGCTAGTCACTATGGGTCATAGTCTGAGACTGGAGCTTTAACATTATGAAGCCAGAGGGGGATCAACATACACAGACTGTTAATCACAGAAGCCTATAGACCTGACTCCATCACACACAGGTATCTGTAGCTGTGTTTCCTGATAACGTGTGTGTGTGTGCTGCTTGGCTACGCTAATCACTATTAGCAGGTATAGAGTTTGATTAGGATCCACACAGCAATAATTAACATGCCTGTTGGTGTCCCATGTTTGGTTCCTCTCTCTCTCCTGAGTCTCAGGGGTTAGGTACAGTTGAAGTCGGAAGTTTACATACACCTTAGCCAAATACATTTAAACTCAGTTTTGCACAATTCCTGACATTTAATCCTAGTAAAAAATCCCTGTCTTAGGTCAGTTAGGATCACCACTTTATTTTAAGAATGTGAAATGTCAGAATAATAGAGAATGATTTATTTCAGATTCTATTTCATTCCCAGGTGGTCAGAAGTTAACATACACTCAATTAGTATTTGGTAGCATTGCCTTTAAATTGTTTAACTTGGGTCACATGTTTCGGGTAGCCTTCCACAAGCTTCCCACAATAAATTGGGTGAATTTTGGCCCATTCCTCCTGACAGAGCTGGTTTAACTGTGTCAGGTTTGTAGGCTTCCTTGCTCGCACACGCTTTTTCAGTTCTGCCCATAAATGTTCTATAGGATTGAGGTCAGGGCTTTCTGATGGCCACTCCAATACCTTGACTTTGCGGTCCTTAAGCCATTTTGCCACAACTTTGGAAGTATGCTTGGGATCATTGTCCATTTGGAAGACCCATTTGCGACCAAGCTTTAACTTCCTGACTGATGTTGCTTCAATATATCCACATAATTTTCCTGCCTCATGATGCCATCTATTTTGTGAAGAGCACCAGTCCCTCCTGCAGCAAAGCATCCCCAAAACATGATGCTGCCACCCCCGTTCTTCACGGTTGGGATGGTTTTCTTTGGTTTGCAAGCCTCCCCCTTTTTCTTCCAAACATAACGATGGTCATTATGTCCAAACAGTTTTTGTTTCATCAGACCAGAGGACATTTCTCCAAAAAGTACGATCTTTGTCCCCATGTGCAGTTGCAAACCGTAGTCTGGCTTTTTTTATGCCGGTTTTGGAGCAGTGGCTTCTTCCTTGCTGAGCGGTCTTTCAGGTTATGTCAATATAGGACTCGTTTTACTGTGGATAGAGATACTTTTGTCCCTGTTTCCTCCAGCATCTTCACAAGGTCCTTTGCTGTTGTTCTGGGATTGATTCGCACTTTTTGCACCAAAGTACGTTCATCTCTAGGAGACAGAACGCATCTCCTTCCTGAGCGGTATGATGGCTACGTGGTCCCATGGTTTTTATACTTGCGTTCTATTGTTTGTACAGATGAACGTGATACCTTCAGGCGTTTGGAAATTGCTCCCAAGGATGAACCAGAATTGTGGAGGTCTACAATGTTTTTTATGAAGTCTTGGCTGATTTCTTTTGATTTTCCCATGATGTCAAGCAAAGAAGCACTGACTTTGAAGGTAGGCCTTGAAATACATCCACAGGTACACCTCGAATTGACTCAAATGATGTCAATTAGCCTATCAGAAGCTTCGAAAGCCATGACATAATTTTCTGGAATTTTCCAAGCTGTTTAAAGGCGCAGTCAACTTAGTGTATGTAAACTTCTGACCCACTGGAATTGTGATACAGTGAATTATAAGTGAAATAATCTGTCTGTAAACAATTGTTGGACAAATTACTTGTGTCATGCACAAAGTAGATGTCCTAACCAACTTGCCGAAACTATAGTTTGTTAACAAGAAATCTGTTGAGTGGTTGAAAAATGAGTTTTAATGACTCCAACCTAAGTGTATGTAAACTTCCGACTTCAATTGTACGTAAAGAGACAGCTGGATCTCACTGCCTTTAGCCTACGTTGGATCATGGCTGTCTTAGTGTTGTTTGTAGAGAAAATTATATTTTGGAAGTGAACCTGCTGATAATAGCTGGTCTTCTTTCTATGTTGTTTGGATTGTTCACATAAATATTCACATACAGTCCCTTCGTATCGTTTTACCCACATTGACAGTCTGTTATATCTTACCCCTCCTCTCCCTCTTCTCCTTTGCCAGAGATCCGCGGTGGCAGGGGGCCTAAGGAGGGGTCACTGAGGTCTCTGCCCCTGTACGACACGCCCTACGAGCCAGCGGAGAACGGAGGGGACTCGGACGGCGAGCGTCCCCGCTGCCCCAGAGAGAGTCGGCTGCCGCAGGATGACGAGAGGCCCCCGGAGGAGTACGACCAGCCCTGGGAGTGGAAGAAAGAGCGCATCTCCAAGGCTTTCGCAGGTACGAGAGCACGTATGTAACACTCCTCTCCTCCTGCTCTACATCCCCTACATTACTGTCACTCTGTCTGTTCTGCTGTCCCTCTCCATCCCACTAATTGCCCTGGTACCCTTTTCCAGCACTAACCAATGTGATTACTGCTTCTTTCGTGGTTTCCGGTATCTTATAATCTTCAGAAAGGCATTATTCATTTTCATTTCCTTCCCTCTCGTGAAGCATAACAGTAAGTTAATTTGCAGGTGTCTGGTCTGCTGAGTGGGGCCTTTTTCTGGTTGTCTGTCTAGCCTTGGGCATTTATTGTCATGAATCTTGCCCTGGAGGCAGCTCTGCAGAGTGTGGCTGTACCAGCTAGTGACCAAAGTCATACCATCTGATTTTAAACATAACCCTAACCTTAACCACACTGCCAACTGGACATTTTGATTAAGACCAAAAAGCAAATTTTAGTTTTCAGACATTTTTACGATATATCCAATTTTGACTTTGCAGCTGTCCCATCTAGCGGAAATCAGTCAGTTCCAGGGGAAGATTCATAACAATAAACGTCAACCTGTGGGAGAGACCTATGGTGTATGGTAGTTAAGGGAGCATGACTGTGTTTGTGTGTTCTCATGCATTCATATATAGTATACACTACATACAGTGGGGCAAAAAAGTATTTAGTCAGCCACCAATTGTGCAAGTTCTCCCACTTAAAAATATGAGAGAGGCCTGTAATTTTCATCATAGGTACACTTCAACTATGACAGACAAAAAAAATCCAGAAAATCACAATGTATGATTTTTAATGAATTTATTTGCAAATTATGGTGGAAAATAAGTATTTGGTCAATAACAAAAGTTTCTCAATACTTTGTTATATACCCTTTGTTGGCAATGACAGAGGTCAAACGTTTTCTGTAAGTCTTCACAAGGTTTTCACACACTGTTGCTGTTTTTTTGGCCCATTCCTCCATGCAGATCTCCTCTAGAGCAGTGATGTTTTGGGGCTGTTGCTGGGCAACACGGACTTTCAACTCCCTCCAAAGATTTTCTATGGGGTTGAGATCTGGAGACTGGCTAGGCCACTCCAGGACCTTGAAATGCGTCTTACGAAGCCACTCCTTCGTTGCCCGGGCGGTGTGTTTGGGATCATTGTCATGCTGAAAGACCCAGCCACGTTTCATCTTCAATGCCCTTGCTGATGGAGGGAGGTTTTCACTCAAAATCTCACGATACATGGCCCCTGTCCTTTACACGGATCAGTCGTCCTGGTCCCTTTGCAGAAAAACAGACCCAAAGCATGATGTTTCCACCCGCATGCTTCACAGTAGGTATGGTGTTCTTTGGATGCAACTCAGCATTCTTTGTCCTCCAAACACGACGAGTTGAGTTTTTACCAAAAAGTCATATTTTGGTTTCATCTGACCATATGACATTCTCCCAATCTTCTTCTGGATCACCCAAATGCTCTCTAGCAAACTTCAGACGGGCCTGGACATGTACCGGCTTAAGCAGGGGGACACGTCTGGCACTGCAGGATTTGAGTCCCTGGCGGCATAGTGTGTTACTGATGGTAGGCTTTGTTACTTTGGTCCCAGCTCTCTGCAGGTCATTCACTCGGTCCCCCCGTGTGGTTCTGGGATTTTTGCTTACCGTTCTTGTGATCATTTTGACCCCACGGGGTGAGATCTTGCGTGGAGCCCCAGATCGAGGGAGATTATCAGTGGTCTTGTATGTCTTCCATTTCCTAATAATTGCTCCCACAGTTGATTTCTTCAAACCAAGCTGCTTACCTATTGCAGATTCAGTCTTCCCAGCCTGGTGCAGGTCTACAATTTGGTTTCTGGTGTCCTTTGACATCTCTTTGGTCTTGGCCATAGTGGAGTTTGGAGTGTGACTGTTTGAGGTTGTGGACAGGTGTCTTTTATACTGATAACAAGTTCAAACAGGTGCCGTTAATACAGGTAACGAGTGGAGGACAGAGGAGCCTCTTAAAGAAGTTACAGGTCTGTGAGAGCCAGAAATCTTGCTTGTTTGTAGGTGACCAAATACTTATTTTCCACCATAATTTGCAAATAAATTCATAAAAAATCCTACAATGTGATTTTCTAGATTTTTTTTCTTCTCATTTCGTCTGTCATAGTTGAAGTGTACCTATGATGAAAATTACAGGCCTCTCTCATCTTTTTAAGTGGGAAAACTTGCACAATTGGTGGCTGACTAAATACTTTTTTGCCCCACTGTATACAAAGGTATGTGGACACTCCTTCAAATCAGTGGATTTGGCTATTTCATCCACACCCATTGCTGACAGGTGTATAAAATTGAGCACACAGCTATGCAATCTCCATAGCCAAACATTGGCAATATAATGGCCTTCTTGAAGATCACCTAAGATCACCATGTGCAGTGCCAAGCGTCGGCGCAGTGGAAATGCGCTCTCTGGAGTGATGAATCACGCTTCACCATCTGGCAGTCCGACGGAGGAATCTGCGTTTGGTGGATGCTATGATAAGGCTTCCTGCCCGAATGCATTTTGCCAACGGTAAGGTTCCAGTGAAGAGCAATCTTAACGCTACAGCATATAATGACATTCTAGACAATTCTGTGGTTTTGGGGAAGGCACTTTCCTGATTCAGCATGGCAATGCTCCCGCACACAAAGCAAGGTCCATACAGAAGTGGTTTGTCGAGATCGGTGTGGAAGAACTTGACTGGCCTGCACAGAGCCCTGACCTCAATCCCATCGAACACCTTTGGGATGAATTGGAATGCCGACTGTGAGCCAGGCCTAACCGCCCAACATCAGTACCCGACCTCACGAATGCTCTTGTGGCTGAATGGAAGCAAGTCCCCGCAGCAATGTTCCAACATCTAGTGGATAGCCTTCCCAGAAGAGTTGAGGCTGTTACAGCAGCAAAGGGGGGACCAACTCCATATTAATGCCCATGATTTTGGAATGTGATGTTCGACGAGCTGGTGTCCACATACCTTTGGTCATGTAGTGTATGTGTGCATGTACAGTTCAAGTCAGAAGTTTACATACACCACTCCACAATTTTCTTGTTAACGAACAATCGTTTTGGCAAGTCAGTTAGGACATCTACTTTGTGCATGACACAAGTAGTTTTTCCAACAATTGTTTACAGACAGATTATTTCACTTATAATTCACTGTATCACAATTCCAGTGGGTCAGAAGTTTACATACACTAAGTTGACTGTGCCCTTAAACAGCTTGGAAAATCACAGAAAATTATGTAATGGCTTCCGAAGCTTCTGATAGGCTAATTGACATCATTTGAGTCAATTGGACGTGTACCTGTGGATGTATTTCAAGGCCTACCTTCAAACTTAGTGACTCTTTGCTTGACATCATGGGAAAATCAAAAGAAATCAGCCAAGACCTCATAAAAAACATTGTAGACCTCAACAAGTCTGGTTCATCCTTGGGAGCAATTTTCAAACGCCTGAAGGTACCATGTTCATCTGTACAAACAATAGTACTCAAGTATAAACACCATGGGACCACGCAGCCATCATACCGCTCAGGAAGGAGATGCGTTCTGTCTCCTAGAGATGAACGTACTTTGGTGTGAAAAGTGCAAATCAATCCCAGAACAACAGCAAAGGACCTTGTGAAGATGCTGGAGGAAACAGGTACAAAAGTATCTATATCCACAGTAAAACGAGTCCTATATTGACATAACCTGAAAGACCGCTCAGCAAGGAAGAAACCACCGCTCCAAAACCGCCATAAAAAAGCCAGACTACGGTTTGCAACTGCACATGGGGACAAAGATCGTACTTTTTGAAGAAATGTCCTCTGGTCTGATGAAATGAAAATAGAACTGTTTGGCCATAATGGCCATCATTATGTTTGGAGGAAAAATGGGGAGGCTTGCAAACCGAAGAACACCATCCCAACTGTGAAGGGGTGGCAGCATCATGTTGTGGGGGTGCTTTGCTGCAGGAGGGACTGGTGCTCTTCACAAAATAGATGGCATTATAAGGTAGGAAAGTTATGTGGATATTTATTTTATTTATTTATTTTACATTTGACCTTTATTTAACTAGCAAGTCAGTTTAGAACAAATTCTTATTTTGAATGACGGCCTTGGAACAGTGGGTGCCTTGTTCAGGGGCAGAACGACCTTGTCAGCTCGGGGATTCGATCTTGCAACCTTCCGGTTACTAGTCCAATGCTCTAACCACTAGGCTATCTGCCGCCCCAATATATTGAAGCAACATCTTAATATATCAGTCAAGAAGTTAAAGCTTGGTTGCAAATGGGTCTTCCAAATGAACAATGACCCCAAGCATACTTCCAAAGTTGTGGCAAAATGGCTTAAGGAAAACAAAGTCAAGGTATTGGAGTGGCCATCAGAAAGCCCTGACCACAATCCTATAGAAAATTTGTGGGCAGAACTAAAAAAACGTGTGAGCAAGGAGGCCTACAAACCTGACTCAGTTACACCAGCTCTGTCAGGAGGAATGGGCCAAAATTCAACAAACTTATTGTGGGAAGCTTGTGGAAGGCTACTCAAAACGTTTGACCCATGTCAAACAATTTAAAGGCAATGCTACCAAATACTAATTTAGTGTATGTAAACTTCTGACCACCTGGGAATGTGATGAAAGAAATAAAAGCTGAAATAAATCATTCTCTACTATTATTCTGACATTTCACATTCTTCAAATAAAGTGGTGATCCTAACTGACCTAAAACAGGGAATTTTGAATTTTTTTACATTAAATGTCAGGAATTGTGAAAAACTAAGTTTAAATGTATTTGGCTAAGGTTTATGTCAACTTACGACTTCAACTGTATGTCTGCATCTGTCTGTCTGTCTGTCTCAATGTTACTGAATGTCAACTGTGGTTTAGAGAGCTCCAGCATAGCAAACACAGCCATAACTGAACAGGGCCGTTCCAGGACAAACTCTGGTTTTGGAAGACAAACACAAACAAACAAAAAGAGCAGAGGAAAAACCAACACCTTTCCTCGATTTGAAACTATACTATACCAAATATAAAAAAAATCCTTTAAAGGTTTTTTTCTTTACCTCTTCCTCCTTTTGTGTATTCTTTGAACAGCTCTGCTCTGTTCTGACTGCATTAGCTACAAGGGCTCTGTAAGTGGCAGTGGATCAGAACCAGAGTCAAGGAAGGACAACACCTCTAAATCACTCACAGGTACCACTAACACACAACACCCGGGCTGGTCTCTGTCCCTCTGTTTCTATCTGTCCATATTTACTTTTTCTACGTTTCTCTGTTTCATACTGCTGGTGTCTTTCAGCTGTCAGGAAAAACGGATGTTGGTTTCTTTCATTCATTTATTTTCCCCTCATTATTTTGTCTTTCATCCAGCACTAAGACGAGTTTGTTTAGGATGCTATTTACAAACACTCCTCTCACATTATTTCATTTGATGGTGATTCATTTCATTTGCTCGGGATGTCAAAGTGATGTCTGCTGTGGGAGAACAGAGGTTAGAGCGCTGAAGTTATCCTTCAAAGAGGAAGACTGGGGTTGGAGAAGTGCTTTGATTTATTGCCTGTCTTCAACCTTTTTCTGTTCCATTCAGCCCATAATGACATCCCAGTGTTTGGTGGAGAGAGACTTCTCTCACGATCTGTCATAAAACAATGCTTTCTGAAAGAAGAACCCGCTCCCTTTCTCTCAGCTTGTGTGAAGACCTGGCTGTGAACTGGCTCTGTTCTAGACATCTTCATCATCAAAAAGCTCAGACATTTCAAGAACTTCATATAAAAAGGGCCTCAGCTCTAACACTGTCTATAGACCTAGGTCTTAAAGGTGACAGCTCTGGTAGACCTAGGTCTTAAAGGTGACAGCTCTGGTAGACCTAGGTATTAAAGGTGACAGCTCTGGTAGACCTAGGTCTTAAAGGTGACAGCTCTGGTAGACCTAGGTCTTAAAGGTGACAGCTCTGGTAGACCTAGGTCTTCCGCGTTATCTTCTATATCCTGGCTGTTTGAAGATTAGATCATCATTGTCAGAGCACTGTAAGAAGTGTGTCATCGTTGTGCGACCCTGGCGACTGCAGATAGAGATGGGGGGTTTGAATGAGCCGGTACCTCAGCCAGAAGTCTCAGATCACTCAGGACAGATCATCGACCCAGGCCAAGGGTCAGGATGATGGACAGTCCCTTTCTTCTGGCTGTCACCTTAATGACTTGTCTGTCACCATTGGGTGTGTTAGGAAGGTACTTTCCACCTAGCTTCAGATATTGTGTATATGATGTGTTTCATATTCTGTTGGTGAAGTTAAATTGTTTGCATTTTAAACCCCCATTTCAATAGATGAATAATGATATTGTTCACTCTTCAGATTTCCTCTGTGGTTTTCAGCCGCTTGAAGATGCCACATAGATTCTGTTTATATTTAGACGTTTGTTTGCGGAATTAAAGTGTCGGCACGCAAAATAGTAACGGTTAATGAAGAAAAATGCACCCCCATAAATAGTGCAGAGTGGGTGTATAAGAGGTATTAAACAAGCACCATAATGTAGCTACCCTTATCTCTCCCTAGCTGAACGCTGTAATGCCATTTGAATAAAGCGCTGTTTGTCTTCATTAGAGCTGTATAAGGGACAGAACTGTAATACCGCCTGCATGTAAACCACCTCCTCTCCTTAGCTGTCCCTGCCGTGTGGGGCTGCCTGCCTCCCTGCCTCCCTGCCTAGTGCATATACACATACAGTACATGTTGTTGGTTTTACAGGTCCTCGCTTATTATTCTCTGTTGGGTTATCTCTTGGCAGATATGCAATGGAATGTAAATTCCCTCCCTTGTTGGGACGTTGTGTACATGCCGTTCGGTTAATCACTCATCCTCGCTGCCCCCCCCTTCCCACTCAGGCATGGACTTTGTGATGGATGAGACCTGAGGAGTGAGGAAGATCCATTAAAATTTGACCATATGAAGAGAGCCTCTGTGTGATAGGGGTTGGTATGTGTGGTGGTGTATTTTGTGCGTTGAGTGTGTGTGTGTGCGCGGGTGGGTGTGTGTGTGTGTGTGTGTGTCCATGTTCAATATCCACACCACACACACTAATACACCCAGACATTGAACAGGCAGCCATTGGAAATCTGAGTAGTGCCTCATTGTGTCTGGCTAGAGAGCCAGTGTTACTTAATCCGTAGGCCCAGTTGCTGCCTGTTAAACACCATGAGGTTGGCTGCTAGCCAGCCTAACCCACTGCACTTACTGCAGGCGAGATAACAGGAGATGCTGTCAGAGCCCTAAGTCAGGTTCTGAGGAGCAACACACACCGCTTTATGGGTTTTTAATGACTCTTCAAGGACTTAATGACCCAGAGAAAGCTCTTCTATTCTTAAGTAAATCATTGAATCAGTTTCGTTCCAGTAGTATTGCTGCAGTTTGTTTAAAGAGGAGTTAACGGAGTGGTTGGTGAGCCTGGTCCATGCCCTGGCCCCATGGTTCTGTCTCTCTCTCTGTGAAAGATTTGTCCCCTATGATGGCTTGTCACCCCACAGTGCTTCACCCCCCCCCGGTCTGGCTTCCCCTCCGCTGCTCCACGGCTGATAACTTCCCTGACAGGCCTCTTTCATGAGCCTCAAATGGCTTCGCTGCCTTTGAACGCGCAGCCCGCTGCCTGTTATCTTTCACTCACACACACATTGGCCACCCACCCCTAACCCCCACCTCCTCTCCTCCTGCACAGAGCGGGCGCTCTTCCAACCTGACCGTAGCTCTGCTCTCCCCTGGGAGCCCCGCTGGATGTCCAGCTGAGTCTAAGCAGAACAGGCACGCTGTCATCTCCCCTCCATCACTCGCTCGCGTACCTCCACTTTCATATTTAATAGGAACAGATTCTCTTCTTCACAACAGACAAGTGTTGGGAGAGAGGTATACAGAGATGCTGATTTGATGGATACAGCGTATATTTGTTGGTTTCTTCCACAATGAGCCATGAACTACTAGCTTCTGGTGATGGTGATATGAGAGCATCTGCAAAAGCAATTTTTGTTCTTCTGAGCTATCCTCCAACTCCTAATAAACGCCATAAATATTGTAATCTACCAACTTATTTTGAATATGCAAGCATTTAGCAGGGCTAATTAAGCAGAACTAAATGAAATGGCACAAGTGGGCCAGTGATTTATGTGGCTGATGATGAAGTAGTGCTGCCTAATTAAAAGGACAAGGTAAACAAATACCTCTTGTAGAGATGTTAAAAAAAAATATATATTAATAATAATAGTCTAGAGCTTTTATGGAATGTATTTCTCGGGCTCTCTCTCTCTCACTCTCTTTATCACCAGTCAAAACTGGCACAAGACCGAACACTCCACTTGACACAGTACCAGAATTGCCGGAAATCCACACTCCACAGAGCTGTCAGGGCAGGATGTCACAGGAAGCTATGTCATTGTGTCTTCCTGTTCCTGTCATCACCGTTATATTCTGAGAATCCAACAAGTCCTGGCTCTGGCCAATGTTCAGTCAATTGGATGTTTGAAGCTTTGTGGATTTAGAATGGGATTGGGCCCAACAAGATAACTTCCCTCCTAAAAAGCTCTCTCTCTTTCTCTGTGTCAACAGAATGTTTTGTGTACCGGCATGGGCAAAGCTTATGTAATAGACGGATGAGGTATTGGTGAAATACTTCTTAAACACCAGTCATGTCGAGATATCCTTCTGTCGACAAGTCCTGTTCATGCAGTAGTCATGATGACCTGTGTGTATGGCATACCCCGTGGTTAAATTGGTATTTGGGTGGTGAAGGGTCCCTAGTTCAGAGGGTGGGGGGGATATAATATATACTTTTTATTTTATTTATGTTTCATTTTATTTATGTTTCATTTAACTAGACAAGTCAGTTTAGGAAAAAAATATTATTTCCAATGACTGCCTACCCCGGCCAAGCCCGGACGGCGCTGGACCAATTGTGTGGCCTAATGAATTTATTTCAATTGACTGATTTCCCTAAATGAACCGTAACTCAGCAAAAAAATTGAAATTGTTGCATGTTGTTTATTTTTGTTGAGTATAATATACTAGCCTCAATATATACTGACAAAAGCACATATTACAGGTCGCGGATGGATCAATATTTGGGGGGAAATGACTGTGAGACATAAAAGGACATCCTACTCCAAAATGAATGAAAATAAAATGATGCTGACTATCATTTCCCCTCCAGAAATGAGCCCAATATAACTTTATTAGTCCATATGAACAGGCAGGTATGTTATTTAGAAATAATGATCACCTGATGCAGCCCACCGGCTATAAATAAATAGGCTGGGGGTTGCTCATTTACCCCATTCGGCTAATCATTAGCTAGATCAAACTCTAAAGTCTAAACATTAGGCTATCTTGTTGCTAGTTATAGCAACATTATGACTTGAATGTCCACCCAAAAAAACATTCTACTGTCACTCAGCCAAACAAGGTTGACGTACTATGAATATAGTGTAGGCCTACCTATTACACATGACCCGTGTTACATTTAGCCCCACCCTTCTCTATGCATTCAATGCCATAGGTGCCCGCTAACGCGCATAAACCATCTATCTGCTCAAAACTCTGGTTCAAAATGTGTGTATTTCATTCATTTATTGGATTTGAGAAATAAAGAGTAGTAACACTAGAAAGCTCAGCGATCCTCCTCTTTTAACAGTGGCCATCGACTGCTTTCAAATAAGTGTTTTTTCCCCGCGACTTCATTTAGAACGTTGTAGGCTACAGTGACTGGGCATATACTCGCAATTTGAATGCGCCTTGAGAGGAATATTATTTTCTCGCATTGAATGCGACAGGCTGAACAATTGAATAGGTAAACTATTCTACTATGGGGTTGTCTGAGTTTGCTGTTGCTTAGCCTACTCGTGTTGTTGGCTGTGGAAAATTAAACGTAGACAACAGTTTTTCGTTTGATAATTCAAATAGGCTAGCGAAAGGTACCGGTTCTCAGCTCTCATTTGGATCATAGTGCCTGGTCTCGGGCCCGGCAGGACCCGGCACAATTTAACACCTGTGCACACCCACATGAAAAAATACTAGTTTACTAGGCTATAAGATACTACAGTACTTACTATAGCATTCTATAACAAACTGTAGTATACTGTAGTATCCCTCAATCATCTGTGGTACTTAACATAGAATGTTGTAGTAAACTGTAGTACTATAGCATTCTCTGCAAAAAAAACACTGTAGCCAATACTATAGTAATGTTCACAAAAACACTACAGTCTGCAAAACACTACCGTTTTTTTAAACTATAGTATATACTGCAATTCAGTGGCCTTGTGGTTAGTGTCTGCCCTGAGATTGGAAGGTTGGGATTTTGATCCCTGGCCGAGTGATACCAAAGACTTTAAAAATGGGACCCGATGCGTCTCTGCTTGACACTCAGCATTAAGGAGATAGATTGGGGGTAAGGCCCTGCGATATAGACTAGTGTCCCGTCCAGGGGGTGTACTTGTACATCAAGTTGCCTCACGCTCCTGCTCCTATGAGCCATCCCGCAAGGATACTTACTACATACTACAGTGTTTAATTTGCATGTACCTTGCTCATTCCCCTCCCCATATCCCAATTTGTGCCTCTAATAAGTGAGAAACGTACATGCCAAGTATAGACCGTATATTGTGTTCCCTACAGGTTACAGAAAAGAGCAGACGCTTGAACTATTCATTCAGACCTCAGTACTACCTACCTACAGGTTATGGAACATTTGCTCAGTAGGTTCCCTCAAGCAGAAAGCTTCCACTTCTAAGTCAAAGATAATAAAACAAAAACACCACAGTAAATACTACAGTTTACAACAATATGCAAAAACACTACATTAATTGCTTTAGTATATACCACAGTTATTTTACTACAGTATTTATACTATAGTGAACTGTATACTGTAGTATTTAGAGTTAAATAAAGTGAATACTACATTAAAGTCAGCAAAAACACTACAGTGAGTACTTCCATCCAATATGCCCTGGAGACATCAACATTCATCCTGACTGAGAGATAAGGTCCTGAACGTTGGTAGAATGGACTGGATAGTTGTAGAGAGAGACTCTGAGAGACCGTGTAGGGCAGAGTAAACCCCAGGGGGTTTGGTAGAATGGACTGGATAGTTGTAGAGAGAGACTCTGAGAGACCGTGTAGAGCAGAGTAAACCCCAGGGGGTTTGGCAGAATGGACTGTATAGTTGTAGAGAGAGACTCTGACGAGACTCTGAGAGACCGTGTAGGGCAGAGTAAACCCCAGGGGGTTGTGGTCCCGTGTGGCTCAGTTGGTAGAGCATGGCGCTTGCAACGCCAGGGTTGTGGGTTCGATTCCCATGGGGGACCAGTACAAAAAAAGTATGAATGTATGTACTTGTAAGTCGCTCTGGATACGAGCGTCTGCTAAATGACTTAAATGTAAATGTAAAATGTAAACCCCAGGGGGTTTGGCAGAATGGACTGTATAGTTGTAGAGAGAGACTCTGACGAGACTCTGAGAGACCGTGTAGGGCAGAGTAAACCCCAGGGGGGTTTGGTAGAATGGACTGGATAGTTGTAGAGAGAGACTCTGAGAGACCGTGTAGGGCAGAGTAAACCCCAGGGGGTTTGGTAGAATGGACTGGATAGTTGTAGAGAGAGACTCTGAGAGACCGTGTAGGGCAGAGTAAACCCCAGGGGGTTTGGTAGAATGGACTGGATAGTTGTAGAGAGAGACTCTGACGAGACTCTGAGAGACCGTGTAGGGCAGAGTAAACCCCAGGGGGTTTGGCAGAATGGACTGTATAGTTGTAGAGAGAGACTCTGACGAGACTCTGCGAGACCGTGTAGGGCAGAGTAAACCCCAGGGGGGTTTGGTAGAATGGACTGTATAGTTGTAGAGAGAGACTCTGACGAGACTCTGAGAGACCGTGTAGGGCAGAGTAAACCCCAGGGGGTTTGGTAGAATGGACTGGATAGTTGTAGAGAGAGACTCTGACGAGACTCTGAGAGACCGTGTAGGGCAGAGTAAACCCCAGGGGGTTTGGTAGAATGGGGTGAGCTGGGCTCTGTGTCTTCCTCCTAATGCTCAAGGCACCTCCACTGTCACTGAGTCCCACGGGATGTCATACTGAGTAAGAGAACAACCTTCTACCCATGATTCACCTCTTCCCAAAGCAAAACACATGGATCACTGTTGGGACATGTCACTGGTGAGGCAGTGCCAACTAAAGGACCTGACGCCTGTATGTGCTAGCCCAGTCATACACACACACAGACCGTTCTATCTGGCACACAGTACTGCACAGTATGTGTGACTTGGATAGGCTGGGGACAGAGGCTCCAGAGATCAAACTAAAAAATGTCTCCTCTGTGTTTCAGCCGCTCTTATCACCTCAGCCTGAAAAATTAGGATGAAGAATTGGCCCCCATTGCTCCCCAGTCCCAGGCAGGTCACTTCACACTGTGTCTCAGAGCAGCGCGTCGAGGCCTTAAGATGCACTCATCTGTGCCGCAACATAACATCCAAGCCAAAATGTATTCAGAAAAGGCCCTTGGGCTGACAGCAAATTGAAACAGGTTATAGGGGAAAAATCAGACACCCGGAGGTTTGAAGACTGCCACTGTACTTCTGCCACTTGAATCAGTTTACCTTTCTTTTAGAAGTGGCTGTGTGACCGTTCACCTCGTTATTGCACTGTGCATCTGAGCAGAGCTGAGCTGAGACCGACCTGTAAGAATTGGCTTTTCATCCTCAGAGCAAGGCTGTGTAACACTGCAACGCCTGCTACTCCCAAAACAATTACATGCTAACCTGGAATATGAAATGAGAATTAGACTTTTAATCGCTCAGTGGTGAGGCATCCCAAGGCAGGAAGTTATTATATTAGCTGCTAGAGCTCTGACCTCTGTCCAAACCCTATACCTCTGTCTCATTTGCCTTTGTCTGAGAACCAGGGATAACTCTCTCCGCTATTGGCTGTCATAATGAGGAAAGGACACCATCCTTCGTGAGGACACCATTAAAGTGAGGACACTTCATTCCGAGAACGCCATTCATAGCGAGGACTCCATCCTCATATGAGCCCTTATCATATCAATAGTCCTGCAGCCACATTACTCTCAGCCTGCTATCACGGCACTAAGGCTGAGGTCTTTAATTGCTTGTCCAACTAAATATTCTCTGTTTTCCCTCTTCATCTGCTGAGCTGATTCCCCCCTCCTCATTAGCGTGTTCTGCACCCCAGCTATTTCCTGCAGGCCAGAACATGGACAAGCCCATAATGTGTCTGTTCAACTCACAGAAGAAAAGCTAGTTTCGCAGCCTATAAAACCTGGCGACATCCAGGCGACAGTCAACAAACTCCCAGCTTTTCTTTTTTCATCAGTAGTGGAAGTAGCAGTCACTCCATCGCCTGAGGTGGGTGATTCTAAATGAATGGCTTACTTGGCATGAGGATAGTAAAGAATTCCTTGGAATAGGGGTAGAATGTCATTGTTTTTCAGACAATGGTTAGACCGGAATGTATTTGAGCTAGCCATTCTGTGGTGTGTTCTTTTCTACTTTCAACAATGCATCTTACTGCTACTACTATTTTATGAGGGCAATTCAATGATGAAACATAACATCAGGACTCTATTCGTTTATCCAGAGAACGATGAGACTTGACAGGCAACATGTCATTCATGGCTGTAGATCTCCCTCCTGCAAAGCCAGTCCTGTTTTCCGGTGCACCATGTTTCTTTATTAGCCACTGCAGCAAACAGCCCAGCAGCTCCCTGGTGGATAGGGAACCTCCTGTGCTATTAAACAAGTGGACAATTCCTAGTGAAAGATGGGCCGGCGCACCAGCACTCGATTTACTCTGCTAATACTCCCATCTGGACATGAACGATACATTACTGACGGGCTAGGTCTGCCGGGTGCCCCCCACCATTACAATGCATTCCACTGTGTCTGGCTCAAGGAGAGAATCTTGTATATTGCCCTTTATCTTATTGTGGAGGCAGTTTCAGATTTTGTAACTCCGTTATGAGCTATACCAGAGCTTGTGTTGTCCGTGAGGCTTTTCACACTAGCCAAGTCATGCTCAGGTCCACTCAGGTCTTTGATTCTGTTTTAAAACCCTCATTAGTAGCTCTCTTCAGCCACTTTCCCTGCGAAACCCAGAGCGTAATTAATGACTCTGACCTGCAGTTGAAAATTCCCCTGGTTGACTCCTTGTAAACGTCAAAGAAACACGTAGAGGCAAAGTGGAGAAGTCTGTCTCTCTCAGGTAAAGTAATATTCCTTCCTTTTCAGTCCTGCTGTCTCCTGGTTTTCCCTGCTGTTCCATTGACTTTGCTGTGCTATACTAACCTGACCTGTACCTGCATGGGATGCTACTGTCCTGCATTTCTCTTACTCTGCCCTCTTCTGTTTTCCTCTTTTCCCCTCATCTGTCTCTCTTTATCTTTCTCTGCCTCTCTCTCGCGTTTTCTCTCTTCTCTATCTCTCTGCCTCTACCTCTCTCTCTTCCACTCCTTCCCTCTTGCTCCCGTCCTGGTGACCTGGGCTGCCTGCAGTAGAGATTAAAGTGATCAAGGATCTGCCGTGGCCCCCGCCTGTCGGCCAGCTCAACCACAGTCCTCCCCTGGCCCTGCTGGAGGGGGTGGAGTCACCCCCCGCTCTGCCCCCCCAGCCAGCCCAGCACTCCCCTGGGCACACTGCCTGTGACCAGCACCACCATGGTGGGTTTTGTTGTCCCTGTCCTGTCTGTTCATCCCACCACCATCAGAGAGCCTCATCCAGCGCCCCTCATCAACAATGTCCCCTTGCCTCTCTCTCTCGCCATATCCATAACCATATCTAATTTCCATTGCTCGTCCTCTTCATCCTGTTCCCTGATAGGCTACTGTACTGGTGAACTGTCATTGTCTGTTAAAGTTGAGAAATGACAAATTGCGCGGGCGACAACATACCATACAGTTGTAAGACAACATTCCATTCACTATGACAACCTATGAAAAGAGTGTGATCTCATCGAGTGAGGAGGAAGTGATTGATCAGCTCTACAGTATCTTTAAATCAGTTTGACGGCTCACATTATCTCTGTAATAACTGCCCTTTTCCATCTGGATTACATATGGCAGAAAATCACTAGCACTAGTCCAGATTGTGTGGACAAAGACTCATTGCTTTTAATGGCGCAGAATTGCCTTCTGAATGGGTAATTGGAAGTGTAGGTGACCACTAATGCTACTGTCAACATAGTCATAACTGTTCCAAGGCAAGCTTCCCCCTGCCCGCTGCTCTTTATAGATCATATTCTCAAACCCTTGATTAAGAACCCATTCAAATCACAAAGTTTACTACTGTTTATTTTGGTGAGAACATCCATGTAGCACAAAGTGTCTGACCTTGTTCTTATAATGCTCTGTGACCAAATAATAACCCTATTTCAAAGTTCTGGACTTGAGTCACATGACTTGGACTCGGGACTCGTCTTTGACTTGAGACTGATGACTTGAAATGATCTGGCCAGGTTTTGTAACGTTTTGTTACTCATTTTGTGTCAGAGTCTCCACGGATTATGCTCCATGCAGCAAGAGACAGTAGCCGCAGCATCACCCTTGCAACAAACAAAAAAAAATGCAACAGATTGGCTAGTGAAACGCACACTTGACCCTCTGATTGGACCAGCAAACTATCAATCAACACAAGTCGGGTGCACTATTGAACAGATTGTTGATTTGCTGTACAGCTATAGGATCGGGTACAGCGCAAACAGCAAATTGTTGGGAGAGGATTGCCATAATAAATAAATATGCAGCTCCAAAAATAGTTTGGTGATCAAGAATATGGACTGTTTACTTTGTTAGCTCGCCAGCATCAGGCAACAATTAGACCTACTAGTATAGGCCTACTAGCCATTTAGTATGTCAAAATTGCTTGAAATTGATAATTTACTTATGAAGCTTGCATTTGTAATTTGTTAAAAGGAATTATTACTGTGGCGAGGACACACCACTTGAGCTCTCCATACGCCTGCCAGAGAGTCTTTGTTTTCTTGCTTTCACACGTTTAAATGCGCTAAATCTATTTTCCGTATATAATCCTACAATGTTTGCTAGCGTTTCATCATTCCGTCCCATACCGTTTATTGCTACACTTAGGCATTTCTGTTTTATGTTTGATACAATCCATTTTAATTTAGCCTACCACTTCTTACCCTCTTACCTTTATTGTGCACAGGAACGTTCGCAAGACTCCTGAGGTAGAAGTTCTGTTTAATGTATGTCTTCCTTTGTTCATATTTCCCGGGTTACGCCCGAGTTCCGTGTGTCTGTGTCCTATGTCTCTGTCATTCTGGTTGTGCGTAATAGGAGCGAGTCCCAGTGCGCATAGAAAAGGCTACTTGGCCTGCTCGCCATGCTATGTAGTCAGTACGTTGAATAAGATAAACGATTGTTCCATGTATGAATGGTTTTGAAATTAATAGTCATTAAGTCTGATTAAAACAAATGTAACAATGGATGTGGAAATTGCCTTTTACATTGGAGAGCTAGTTTATTGGCTGTAATTGCCAATTGGGTAATTGTATGGTCCTGGGAGTGGTCAAGTGCTTGTACAGTATGTACACTAGAAATGTCCTTGTTTTTGAAAGAAAAACATTTTTTTTTGGTCCATTAAAATAACATCAAATTGATCAGAAATACAGTGTAGACATTGTTAATGTTGTAAATGACTATTGTAGCTGGAAACGGCTGATTTCTAATGAAATATCTACATAGGCGTACAGAGGCCCATTATCAGCAACCATCACTCCTGTGTTCCACTGGCACGTTGTGTTAGCTAATCCAAGTTTATCATTTTAAAAGGCTAATTGAAAACCCTTTTGCAATTATGTTAGCACAGCTGAAAACTGTTGTTCTGATCAAAGAAGCAATAAAACTGGCCTTCTTTAGACCAGTTGAGTATCTGGAGCATCAGCATTTGTGGGTTTGATTACAGGCTCAAAATGGCTAGAAAAAAAAGTACTTTCATCTGAAACTCGTCAGTCTATTCTTGTTCTGAGAAATGAAGGCTATTCCATGCGAGAAATTGCCAAGAAACTGAAGATCTCGTACAATGCTGTGTACTACTCCCTTTACAGAACAGTGGAAACTGGCTCTAACCAGAATAGAAAGAGAAGTGGGAGGCACTGGTACACAACTGAGCAAAAGGACAAGTACATTAGAGTGTCTAGTTTGAGAAACAGACGCCTCACAAGTCCTCAATTGGCAGCTTCATTAAATAGTACCAGCAAAACACCAGTCTCAACGTCAACAGTGAAGAGGCGACTCTGGGATGCTGGCCTTCTAGGTAGAGTTGCAAAGAAAAAAATAAGCCACTTCCAGCTACAATAGTAATTTACCACATTAACAATATCTACACTGTATTTCTGACCAATTTGATGTTATTTTAATGGACAAAAAAATTTGCTTTTCTTTCAAAAACAAGGACATTTCTCAGTGACCCCAAACTTTTGAATGGTAGTGTACCTGTTTCAGCTCCTGTTAGATGGATTCAATGTGGTTTCTCAAGGGGAGGCTGTACAGTCTTGCCCGCTACCTATGTCCGTTCAGATAGGACAGTTTATGCCTCATACAGAAGCTATTTCTTTTGGGCTGTGTATATTTGGTAAATCTACTTGTACATGTTGTATGATATGGTGCTTTCACCATTGGATCACTGAGACCTGTAAATAAATCTACACTGAGCACATCAACCTGCCTTGCCTTCTGCCGATGTCACGCCCTGACGACTGCTACAAGATCCCTATTTTACAATTACATCATCTAATTGTGTTGTAGACAAAATTATAAAAAGGGCTGTCTGGTCAATAAATAGACAAAGATTTGCAATCATTGCATTTATAGATACATTTTTAACTTGACTTTAAAAAAACGTGTCTCAACTTGACTTCCTCTTAGAATGCACAACTTGGACTTGATTCGAGACTTGAGACTTGGACCTTGAGACTTGGACCTTGAGACTTGGACCTTGAGACTTGGACCTTGAGACTTGGACCTTGAGACTTGGACCTTGAGACTTGGACCTTGAGACTTGTGACTTGAGACTTGGACCTTGTGACTTGAGACTTGGACCTTGTGACTTGAGACTTGCTTGTGATTCGAATAATAGAGACTTGGTCCATTTCAAATTAAGAAGCCTCCGTGTGTTTGCCGATGTTTGCAGCTTTTCCACAGCTCTACAATCAGTAACTAATTATCCAGGGAGAGAGAGGAGAGGGGCCATGTGTAGCAGAACTAATACCCAGGTTGAGGCTCTGTACTCCCCTGGTAGTGTAGAGGGGGTGTACTACTGTAGAGAGACCAGTGGAGGCTGGGGTTTAAATTGGAAATGTGTTTAATGTCCTTCAAACTGTTCTATCCATTCCATTCCAGCCATTACAATGAGCCATCCTCCCTCCATCACCAGACAGCGAGCCAGTAAGATGAGCTGGCTGTGTTCTGAGGGTGAGGACAGGCGGATGGATGATTTATGCCCTATAATGCCTTGGGAATGGCTGCACTTCCCCCATGCATGGGATATGAGTGGGTTTTAGTGTGGCGTCTGGCTGAAAGAGGATCCTCTCTCTGTCTGAACTCCCACTACATCACAGGGGTCAGATGTTGGATATAGAGACTAGGGGTGGGGGGCTCTCTGACCTTCCTGTGAGTACAGGTGCATGCCGCTCACCTCCTGTCGCCTCTGGCTACAGTCAAGTCTCCACTCAAACAGGAGGAGATAGTAAGAGTAGGTAGAAGTTGTTTCTAACCTCTGCTACAGGGTCAGATGTTTTGACGTTCCTCCTAATGGTTAAAGTTGGGGGTAGGGTGATTAATCTGATCCTTGAACTGTTAGGGGCAAAAGCCATTGCTCCTCCTGGCCCTAGCCAGGTCTCCAGGCTACAAGTGTTACCAGGGCCATTATGATTAGCTGTGTGATATGGACCTGGATGGAACAGCGCCCGGTACAGCCGAACAGAACCTGTCTCACCAGTTCAACATCATTATCATATTTAAATATTGCCTGACAACCGTGACAGTACAGATATTACATCTGCATATAAATAGAAGACCGATTCCTTTGTCTGGATGTAATGAAGAGCTTTTGCCTTTGTTTTCTGATGTGAATTGATTGTCTGGGCGTTCAGGCCATTCTCTTACCTTCTCTTCCCTCTGTCTCACTAGAATACAAACAATGTAATTAAAATATTTCATTTTTGTTCAAGGAATCTGCAGGCATTTAAGCCTTTGGAGGATTGTTCCTTTGTCTTTGGAAAACTCGTCAGAACACGTTTTGGAATTTGATAGAAAAATAACGTGCCTTGATGTTGAACTCATCAGAGAATAAGACCATTGGGCTCAGCAAATGTGTTTCTATATAATCCTTTCAACCGATCCTATTCGACTTCCCCAAGCACAATATTCTCTGGATGTCAACAGAAAGCAGTGGTTTTACAAGCTGCTCGTTCTCTCCCATGGCAGTGTATGGTTTCATGGTTTGATGCTCACAATGTGTCATGCATTTCAATGAGCCTTCAGACCTGTTAATCATTTCACACGTCAAGCTGGAATTCTTAATTGTAAGCCTGTAATACAGTAGTAGCTCTCAAGCTTTCCCCACTGACCAGTGAACTCACTCTTTTGACGGAAGTACCATTAGTAAATGAGAATTAATTTGCTGGCTTAATAAGTAAATGTGCTGTGTGGAAGGTGGGTGGTAGTAGTGAGTGTTTTTCAGCTTGCTGAATTCCTTTGTCCCCCCCCCCCCCTCCTCTGCTCTGCTCTGCTCTGGGCATGTTCTGGTCCTCCAGATGTCCCTTTGACCTTTGTGGCCTGCGTTTATCTAAGTCCCAGCCAATCAGCTCCCTCTCTCCATCTCCCTTCCTCTCTACCTCCATCCCCCTCCCTCCATCCCTGCAGCCTGTTGTTTTGTTGGGAGGCTGTAGAGATAGGTGGAAGGCTGGAGAGGGTGGGCCCTTCAACCATCCATCACCGTCTGACTGACAGTTCAATCTGATACCGAGATTCCATTTGCTCTGCTTTACACGCCACAATACAGGTAGTTTAGACAGGCTGGCAGACAGACGCACACACAGAATGGCGTGTTTGTAAGTCACTCTAACTGCCCCACAGGGCTCATTATCTGTGTGCCAATCCTCTCTTCAATCTCCTCTTGTCCGTCTTGAGTGTGAGCGGTGGAGAATGAAAGGGAATGAGTTTGGGCCGAGTATCACCAGGAATCAGCCAAACTATAATACCACTGCAGCTCCAGCTATTGTGGGGGAGATGGTTGGCAATCATAGAAGACACGGGCTCTTCACACTCAAACAAATAAAATGGTTGCTTTTTTTGTTGTTAGTGGTTCACTCCTTAGTAATGCTTCTTTGAAGCTATGTGCATTGCCTCTGAAAAGGGCCTGTTCTGACAGTAAAGTGGTGAACACCGCTGAGGATAGCCATTCACTCTGCCTAGGTGGAGGAGTCGAAAGCAAGAGAATAACAATTATGTAATCACATTGAGATGGTTCCTTGTGGATCTGATGTTACTGTAGATGTCAATCAGAGTTTAATTGAGGGGTTTTGAGTGTCTAGGAATTAAAGTATAATGCATAATTAAAGTGGGATTTGAGAGCTCTGACTAGGGCTCAGGTGAACGTCAGTCCAAACTATCACGATCAAACCATTAATAACAGAGTTTAGTGTTGGTTCATATTCCTTCATAGGCGTAGACCTGGAATGTAGACAGACATTTGCCAATGTCATGTACTGGTATGTGATAGCTGATAGCATCAGAACATGTTCTGTCTGCCACGGTGATGACAGATAGCTCACCGAAAGTCACAGAGGTTTCCTCACATGGGAACTCCTCGTGTTCTGATCAACTCATAATACTCTCACATTCACAACACACACTGACACACTCACATAGCCAACACCAACATACACATATACGTTCAGAGCACAGGAGGTTGGTGGCACCTTAATTGGAAAGACCGGCTCGTGGTAAAGGCTGATATACCAAACAAATACCTTGTTTCCAGGTATTTGATGCCGTTCCATTTGCTCTGTTCCGGCCATTTATTATGAGCCATCCTCCCCTCAGTAGTCTCCACTGGTTCAGAGATACAGGGGACATTGTTTTATAGAGATAGGGTTTTATTAATTAAAGAGGAAACAAAATATATAGACTACAGCAGTCCCTCTCCTGCTATTTCTCTGACATTATTGCACAGAAACACACGCAAACACATACTCAGGGGAAGGTTTGCTGCAGAGCTGCAGATTGGCTGTGTCTTGGCTGACATGGTGTGGGACGCTGCAAACACGCATCTTTTCCCACCCGGTCAGTCTCCATGGAAACACTATCTCACACACATACACATATACCTTAAACATATACAAAGATAGCTACTTGTACCGTTTACAGAAACGGATGACATTTGTGTGAGAATATATCCTCCATATTTGACTTTCATGGAACAACGGAGAGTAGTAAAACAAATAATTTGGCCTCATTTATACTATACAATGTGTGTCATCTTCAGACTCAATTATGTATCAGTGCAAAAAAAGTGTAGAGTGCAAAAACACTTATCATTCTGTATAACCAAGCCATTGAACTGGTTTGAGTTTTAGAGCAATGTTTCACTAAGGCTGTGTTTACACAGGCAGTCCAATTCAGATTTTTTAGTTTTGTTGCTACTAATTGGTATTTTGACCAGTCAGATTTTTTGGCAATTAATTCGGAAAAACATCAGAATTGGGCTGCCTGTGTATACGCAGCCTTAGTTTATTAGAAGTACCGATATGTCATTCACATGAACAATAGAAATTAGGTTAAGGGGAGCCCCTGGTGGTCAGTGGTGGAACAACATGATCATATATGCTTGAGCTTTGCCAGTGGTAAGCACATGCTGTGCATGCTTCAGGGATGCTCAGAATAGGTTTCTGCTGTTCAGTATGTAGCTTAGCATCAGGAAGACAGTTAAATGCTTCTAGTTGTGCATGTCAGGCATTTACATTAAGTTGTTTTCTGGAAGACATTTACGTGTATTAATACACTTAAGAGTAATTATACATTGAACAAAAATATAAATGCATCATGCAACAATTTCAAAGATTTTACTGCGTTACAGTTCATATGAGGAAATCAGTCAATTGAAATAAATTCCTTAGGCACTAATCTATGGATTTCACATGAATGGGAATACAGATATGCCTCAGGATCTCGTCACGGTATCTCTGTGCATTCAAATTGCCATCAATAAAATGCAATTGTGTTTGTTGTTAGTAGCTTATACCTGCCCATATCATACCTGCTTCCATGGGGCACTCTGTTCACAACGTTGACATCAGCAAAATGTCTGCCATCTGCCTGGTACAGTTGAAACCGGGATTCAGCCGTGAAGCGTGCCATTGGCCATCGAATGAGCATTTGTACACTGAAGTCGGTTATGCCTCCGAACTGCAGTCAGGTCAAGACCCTGGTGAGGACGACGGGATGAGCTTCTCTGCGACGGTTTCTGACAGTTTGTGCAGAAATTCTTTGGTTGTGCAAACCCACAGTTTCATCAGCTGTCCGGGTGGCTGGTCTCAGACGATCCCGCAGGTGAAGAAGCCAGATGTGGAGGTCCTAGACTGGCATGGTTACATGTGGTCTGCGGTTGTGAGGCCGGTTGGATGTACTGCCAAATTCTCTAAAACGACGTTGGAAGCTGCTTATAGTAGAGAAATTAACATTCTATTCCCTGGAAACAGCTCTGGTGGACATTCTTGCAGTCAACATGCAAATTGCATGCTCCCTCAACTTGAGACATCTGTGGCATTGTGTTAGAGTGGCCTTTTATTGTCCCCAGCACAAGGTGCACCTGTGTAATGATCATGCTGATCATTCCGCTTCTTGATATGCCACACCTGTCGGGTGGTTAGATTATCTTGGCAAAGGATAAATGCTCACTAACAGTGACATAAACACATTTGTGCACAAAATTTGAGAGATATAAGCTTTTTGTGTGTATAGAACATTTATGGGATCTTTTATTTCAGCTCATGAAACATGGGACCAACACTTTACATGTTTCTTTTTATACTTTTGTTCAGTGTATAATGGTGGAAGGACTATAAGGACTCTCAATGTTACAATAGCTTTACAGAAAGTGAAACGCTATCCTTTGACTGGAGGTGTGGTCTAGACTAGACAAGCACATTCCTCCTCATCGACATGTTGTGATTCCAGTGGCTCTTGTCTGTCTGTCTGGAGCCTATGTCCACTCAGTGAAATTAAAGCCAGGCCTGGAGTGAGATTAGCCCTTGAGATGAGTGGTGGCGGGGGGCATGCAATCACAACTAAGAGTATGCTAAATGAACTGCTTCCATCAGAGGCTCAACGTTTGATGTTGCTCCACTCCTCTTGAAGCTCTAAAGCGGTCTTCAGCATTCTGGCAGTGACAGACTCTGGTAATGTGTTTTGATGTTGAAGGGTGACCTCAGTTTACTGCTGGGGGGTAGCAAGGCCAAGGCAACTGGAAATGGGTCTCTTTCCAAAGGATGGTGTGACATCAACTACAGGAATGAGCTGTGGAGTAAAACACCCCCCCCCCCCCCCCCCACCCCCACCCCCTCTCTCCTGTGTCACTGTCTCTGACCTCTAACCGCTCACCACAACCAGGAAGTTCGGAGGTTTCAACTTCTACTCCTGGTCCCCTCCCACGCTCTGATCTCACATCAGACTGTGTAAATAGGGAGATTGAGTAGCTTGTTTCTGATTGGTCTAAAAGCAACTCTCTGACCTCTAGCATTAGTCAGGGTCGTGTCACGATTTCGATGGATCACCTCCAAGGGAGCCTGTCTATTCTACAGTTAGTGACCTTGGCACTTTTCAAGGCCTGGCTCAGTGATTAGCCTGGACTAGTTTGTACATGTTGTGTTTTCCCTCCCGTCTGGCATTGTGTACACAGTGTGGCTGGATTGATTTCTGTCTCGCTCTGCGAAGGTCCTTGAGAGGGATGTGTTGTACAGGGTGGTGGTGTGTGCGTTTTAAACACTGAGGCATGGTTGTCTCCTCTCATTAACACGTTTCACAACAGCACAGCACATACAAGCCGGGAAAGACCAGGAGGAATCATGAATAATAAGTCACAGCAGCTCTGTTTTTCACAGATATGCCTGAAATTTAGAACACTTGCTTCTCTGAACTCAACGCCACTTTAGTTTAATTGCTTATAATTGATGAGTACAGGAAACACAAGATGGACTTCAATGGTCAGTGTGTTAAAGCATTTTGGACGTATAAAGTAATGATATATATATATATATATATCTCCATTGATTCTTGAAGTATTGATTCTTGAAGTATATAACTTGTAAATGTCTCATGAGCTGAGTTCAACTGTCATACCTCATCAGACTCCAAAATATCAGCTTGTTTTTACTAATTTTGTAAACAATATAAATGTAGGCAAACACTGAATAGCCTCAAAACATTGTTAAAACTATCATTTTGATGTCATGGATGGTCTGTACTTGCATCCATAGCTCTATGAATTTGAGTGGTTACATTACTCGAGGCCCGTCCCTTAGCTTTTTACAAAAAACGAGGCGGGGTGTTCAATGTTCCAAGGCTGATGTTTGACATGTCGCAAGGAAGGCCTCTATTGAGATGCTGTTGTATTGTGATACTCATATCTGGCTGTGGGTCTCTCCTTCATTTACAGTCCAGTTTGAAGGGGCGGAGAAGTCCAGAATGTCGCCCCCCAAGGAGGCTAGAGGAGGGCGTCCGCCACCCCGCATCCACTCCAGTTGCTGTCTGGTCAACACCAAGATGAGCTCTCTGGACCACTGCAGTGCTGCTCTGGGGGAACGCATTGACCCCTCCTTGTCCCTGGAGAGCCAATTGTAAGTCACCCTCCCCTACTGTCTTTCTATCCACAGAATTATAATGACTAGTAATTCTATTCCTGTGATTCTTTCTAGGGATTTGGTATTTATGTGTTGGTGCTTCTGAGGTAGAGCTGTGTGGAGATAATTGATTATCTATTGACGTTAGATAACAGACACTTTCTCCATTTGAAGCTCTGTTTTATCCTCCCTCTTCTCTCCGCCCTGTAGCTGGTACCATGGAGCGATCAGCAGGACGGATGCGGAGTCTCTGCTGAGGCTGTGTAAGGAGGCCAGCTACCTGGTGAGGAACAGTGAGACCAGCAAGAATGACTTCTCCCTCTCACTCAAGTAAGACCCTTCCCATACATACTGTCCACTACACACAAATAAGCAGTGCACAGTTGATGACACACCACCCTCTCACACACTGGAGAATATACAGCACCCAGTACCTGCAGTGCCTTCTGACTTATTCCACATTTTGTTGTTACAGCCTGAATTCAACATTTGTTGTATAGATTTAATCCATTTAGATTTAATCCACATAATACCCCATATTAACAGTGAAAACATGCTTTAAAAAGGTTTGCAAACTTATTGAAAATTAAATACAGAACTATCTCATTTACAGAAGTATTCATACCCCTGTGCTGACACTGCAAATTGAGCTCAGGTGCATCCAATTTCCTTTGATCATCCTTGAGCTGTCACTACAACTTGATTGGAGTCCACCTGTGGCCAATTCAATGGTTTGGACATAATTTAGAAGGAAACACACCTGTCTATATAAGGTCCCACAGTTGACAGTGCATGTCAGAGCTGTCCGTAGATCGCCGTGATCGAATTGTGATGAGGCATACACTACCGTTCAAAAGTTTGGGGTCACTTAGAAATGTCCTTGTTTTTCTCAACTGGCAGCTTCATTAAATAGCACCCGCAAAACACCAGTCTCAACGTCAACAGTGAAGAGACGACTCCGGGATGCTGGCCTTCTAGGCAGCATTCCTCTGTTCAGTGTCTGTTCTTTTGCCCATCTTAATCTTTTATTTTTATTGGCCAGTCTGAGATATGGCTTTTTCTTTGCAACTCTGCCTAGAAGGCCAGCATCCCGGAGTCGCCTCTTCACTGTTGACGTTGAGACTGGTGTTTTGCGGGTACTATTTAATGAAGCTGCCAGTTGAGGACTTGTGAGGCGTCTGTTTCTCAAACTAGACACACTAATGTACTTGTCCTCTTGCTCAGTTGTGCACCGGGGCCTCCCACTCCTCTTTCCAATTCTGGTTAGAGTCAGTTTGCGCTGTTCTGTGAAGGAAGTAGTACACAGTGTTGTACGAGTACTTCAGTTTCTTTGCAATTTTTCGCATGGAATAGCCTTCATTTCTCAGAACAAGAATAGACTGATGAGTTTCAGAAGAAAGTTCTTTGTTTCTGGCCATTTTGAGCCTGTAATCAAACCCACAAATGCTGACGCTTAGGCCTGAATGCAAAGCACTATGTCTGGAGAAAACCAGGCACAGCACATCACCTGTCTAACCTCATCCCTACTGTGAAGCATGGTGGTGGCAGCATCATGCTATGTGGATGCGATTCAGCGGCAGAGACTGGGAGACTGGTAATGATAGAGGGAACAATGAATGGAGCCAAATACAGTAAAATCCTTGATGAGAACCTGCTTCAGAGTGCAAATGACCTTAGACTGGGGCAAAGAGTGAAGTTCCAACAGGACAATGACCCCAAGCATACAGCCAAAGCAACGCTGGAATGGCTTCAGAACAAGAATGTAAAAGTCCTTGAGTGACCCAGCCAAAGCCCAGACTTGAATCCCATTGAAAATATGTGGAAAGATGGAAGGTGCTTCTACAAAGTATTGACTTTATGTAAATTTGTTATTTAATTTTCAATACATTTGCAAACATTTCATTTTTTTTTTTTTTTTTTGACTTTGTCATTATGGGTTACTGTGTGTAGATGGGTGAGAAAAAAATCTACTTAATCCATTTTGAATTTAGGAGGTAACACGACAAAATGTGGAATAAGTCAAGGGGCATGAATACTTTCTGAAGGCACTATATACAATTTTACACACACTTCACTGAGGGTGTTCACGGGTTATCATAGAGTAGAGTTCTATAGATAGAGTACCAGTTCAACACACAGTACAGCACCATTATTCTGCCTCCAGGAGTCTTCCTCACTTCCTACCTACCTGCTGACTGTCTCTTCAGTATGGTTATGCACATCACCTTTAAGAACCCTGTCCTTCCTACATGATGCACTCCCCTTCCTCCCCTCCCACCTCCACCAGGTTACCTCTCTGGTGCTCTGATTCGCTGACTTGCCCAGAATTGAATTCATAATGCCCCCATGGCTGACCTCTGCCCCCTGACTGTGACCTGTCTCCTGGCCAGCGGAGAGTCCAGGTGACAGGCCCTGATTGGTTTAGTCTGGTCGAACATTTGGTTGGAGGGTAGTTTAAAGGGTCTCGCTGCACAGCTGGCACTCACCTCCGCAAGACAGTCACATGCCATCGACTCAGAGGCTCTGAGGGCTCACACCACCGCAGGGAGCCAGCCAACTGATGAGTGTCAGCGGGCTGCCATTTCATCAGGACACAGCAATACCTGGCTGAGAAAACCATTTCACCACAGGGGCAGAGAAAGTGCATCTGATATGGGCTGCAGAGAGGATAACTGCTTGAGTTATGGCCATGGAAGACAGTTCTACAGTATTATTGTCACCTTTCTTCAGATACAAACTGACATTTGTGCTCTCTTGTTGTAGGCTTTTTTTTGTTGCTTATTCACAATAAAGCACACATCTGTTGATAAAGTCAATGATAGATTAGATACATTGCAGCAGGGGGGGAAACCGTTGCTGGTTCTGAGGACGCTCCTCATCAGTCGGCTTTAGGCTCATCTCTGCTGGCAGGAGGAGATGATGCTGTCCAGAGCTGCTCCACTGCCCCTCACACTGACTGACTGCTCATTTCATTACCAGAGCTCTGGGACTCTGCTCTGGCCTGCCTGGGGGGACACACAGGGAATTAGACTGGTGGGCTTGATTGGACAGACAGTGCTGGGCCATTGGCTGGACTGTCTGGTGCAGTAGGCTGGTAGGCCTTATTGGACAGACAGGGCTGGGGTTGTTTGGGGAAACTTTATTTAACTAGGCAAGTCAGTTAAGAACAAATTCTTATTTACAATGACGGCCAAACCCGGATGATGCTGGGCCAAATGTGCACCGCCCTATGAGACTCCCAATCACAGCCGGATATGATACAGTCCAGATTCGAACCAGGGACTGTAGTGATGCCTCTTGCACTGAGATGCAGTGCCTTAGACTGCTGCGCCACTTGGGAGGCCACTATGACACGTCCCATGCTGTGTCTGAGGGGGTGGAGGAGAGCAGTGTTGATCTCCAGTAGGAGCTGTCCTTCTCAGTCAGAGCCCACGCACTGTGACCTTTCAGCCAGCAGCACTGAACCTCTGACCCTGTCAGTCCGGCTGCCTCCATGGCCAGTCACAGTGGAAGAAAGTCATATTGACTCTGAGTTCAAAGTTCAAACACATGGACTTCTGAGTGTGTCTTGGACCACCAATGTCCACCAATAATGGGACTAATTGTGTCAGTTCCAGAAAGGAGTGATGGAATTAATTGGTCTTTGTGCTTGTGAACCATAAATCATAGTTGTGTAAAAGGGTGTTTACAACACTCTCTTTGTTGGACCTCCTGCACATGTCAGTGGAGATGTCATCCACCCAGGGCAGAGGGCAAAGGCAGGAAGGCAGATATTTCTAAACAGCTCTCTGGTGTGTGTGGTGGATCATGTGCCTGTGTCCTGCCAGCGTGACTGTGTTTGTTGTGCAGTACTGGTAGGAAGCAGAGGAGGCTGTAGGGTCATTCAGATCAACCCAGTAAACAATCAGCGGGTTGATTCATGGAGCCGGCAGTGGGGAGGGGGTGACACAGAGGGTGACACAGAGTTCAGTCTGCTCATGTTGGAGCCTCCTGCTTCCTAGAAACCTCTGTGGCAGAGGCTTGAGACCCAATGTGTAGGCCAGATATGTTGGCAGATGCTGAAACCTCTGTGGCAGAGGCTAGAGACCCTGTGTTTAGATACTCCATGTCTGGAGCTGCTGAAATATTCATGAGGCCAAATCGGCGGCACGTTTGGGCTTTGCATCATTGATGAAGGCCCAGACTTTCACTAACCGTGAGTCTCCAGAGCCTTTTGACAGGGATACAGGGTACCTTGTCTTTGTCTCTCCTCCCTCTCTCTGAAGATGAGTGCTCTTTTAGGTGCATAAAACACATTTAGCCTTTCACTGGTCTCTGAGTGGCGTAGCTCTCCCTCCTCCCCCTAGGGAGGGGTTTTACACAGCCGCTTTTACGGGCTGACTGAGGTAGAAAATAAACCGTTGAAAGAGGAAAACAAAGATTTATGCAACAAAATGTGTTGATGCTATAACACATGGGTAACTAGAAAGCCTTGGAGTTGTAGAAAGAACAACTAAAGCTCTCAGCGTTGGCAGTTGAACTCATGTCAGGAGAGGCAAACGTGTCTCAGAAAAGTGTCCTCTCTTTGTCTTTCTTGTGAGAGACACAGGGCTCTCCCAGTGAGGGCTCTTCTAGTTTGTTAAGGAGTGTGTGGTGCAGTTCAGTTCAGTGCACAGTTCAATGCATTTTATTAATGCATGTTTTCTTCTTGGATATTACCACAACTGGAATGGTTCCCAAATGAAACACAACAACAACACAGCTTTGTGTTTCTTACGGTCTAGTTGACCTATAATGAGCAGCACCAACCACATTCTTGTTTGTAAAGTCCCTCTAAACCACGAGGAACAGGTGTGGTCATGTCCTGATCATGTTAGTGATCCTTCCAGTCAGACACGCTCTGTTTGTGGCTGCCGCAGTACGTATTAAACCGGAATAATGGCTATTCAGGACATTTCCTGTCCCACAATGCTTCTTAAGGTCAAGGCTTTCTTTCTGGATCATTATCTTCTGTTGGGTGAGTTTAGCTTCTCTAATGCCATGGATTTATTGTGTTGAAGCATCATTCATGGTGCAGTCTAATATATGTAGAGAAGTAGAGATAAACGATGACGGCTGTCAGCCTATTTCTCTGCTGTGAGGATGAGCAGGTTCAAGTGAAAGTCATAGGCCCCGGTGAACAGGACACCAGACCTCCAGAGTGAAATGAATCCCGATTAGACAATAAAAAAGTGCACAACTAAATAGGATGCGATAACAAACACAAAAGGCCCAGTCTTGTCAAAAATAGCCCTACATTTCTGTTATCAGACAGCAGTGAGTAGTGGTCTGTTGCGCCGTTGTCTCTGAGTCTCCACGGAGCTGAAACGCGATAAGCGTAGCTAAACGCTGACGAGGAAGGAAATCTTAGGGGGATTTCTAAAATGTTCCTATTGATGTGTTTAGCTTTTTAAGTGGTGTGCTCGTGTAACCCAAGGCCTGTCTCCTCAAGCTGTTGATGAATCAAACACACTTTACCTTCAGAGTGGCCTCTCCTCTCCTGGACCAGCTTAAGAAGCAGCAACACAGTGACTACATCCCAAATAGGCACCCCAATTCCCTATATAGTGCACTACTTTTGGCCTAAGCCCTAAATAGGGAACAGGGTGTAATATTGGGATGTAGGCGGTGAACAGGCTGTGTGACTAGAGATATCTGTCCTCATCTACTCCAACCAATAAACTTTGATTTGATGAACATCCTAGTAATGACAGAGACGTATTCAACTGGAGGAGCTGGCTGGCTGATCAGGCTCAGTGATGGAGGAGGCTGAAGCTGGCTGTATTTACTTCACTATTATAGCAGCAGAGAAACCCTGCAGTCCTCTCCCTCAGCTCTCTTATAAAACGATCATCCACCTCTCCTCACGCTAGATGCTCTCAATCTCCCTCGTTTCTTTTACGGTCTCTGTCTCCCCCTCTCCGACTCCTCTCTCCTTCTATCTCCCCCTCTCTAACCATACTTTTAGTGCAGCAACTATACATGTCAAGGCTGTGACTTGCCAGTCTTACAGCAGCAGTGTGTTAGAGACAACATGAGAGAATTATTTTTGACTGTCCTTCATCTGCATTGGTCCTTACTAGTTTCACCGTGTCACACTAGGGTTTTATTTCTTGGTTCATGAACTGATGAAAGATTTCACTTACAATAAGTATTTTCCTCTGATGTTTTGAGAAATGTCATTTTTAATGTTTATTGTCCCTTAATTGAACCTGTTAAGTTTCTCCTTGATCCTAATGTTGGTGTTCTCTCCATGGCTTTGCTTCTGTTGGTGTCTTGGTGAGATAATATGGCTTCAGGCTTTTCAAATGCAATTATAAGATGCCCAGCAATTTGTGCTTTCTGCTGATAATGGACACACACACACACACGCACACACACACACACACACACACACACACACACACACACACACACACACACACACACACACACACACACACACACACACACACAGACAGACAGAATGGCTTAGAAAACATATTTCCATCTTTGAATGCCATTCCCCGCTTATGGGAACAGGAAGTCATTGCAGTCCATCACTGTCTGGCTGTTATTCCAGTTTTATTTCTGTTGACAGGAGAGGTGACACCTGCTCTGCTACATATTGTGTATATATATACTTTTTCTAACTGTGTAAGTCCTCCGGGTGAGCTGATTCTGCAGTATCTTGGGCATTGCACAATGCAAACAGAAGAGAAAACATTCTCTGGGACCATGAGTCAATGTGTGCTCAGTGCTTGACACTAACCTGATGCTGTGTGTTTGGCTACTTGTCGCAAAAAAGGTTTCTGATAAATGGTCTACTGAGGACTTTTCCTCTAGCCCTTCTCCCCCTCTACCTCGCTCTCTCTCTTTCACCCCTCTCCCCCTCTTCCTCACTATCTCCCTCTTCCTCTCTCTCTCTTTCTCCCCCTCTACCTCACCATGTCCCCCTTCCTCTCTCTCTCTCTCTTCTATCTCTCTATCTCTTCTCTCTCTCTCTCTCTCTCTCTTCTATCTCTCTATCTCTTCTCTCTCTCTCTCTCTCTCTCTCCCCCCCTCTCTATCTCTTCTCTCTCTCTCTCCTTCCTCTCCCTCTCCTTGTATGTGATAAAAGGCCCGTGTCACTGCCATCCTCCCTGCAGCTTCTGTCCACTGCAGCATAATGTTTTTTATACAGCCACATTTCTCATTAAGACAAGGCTCCAGAGCAGGAGATTACTTAAGAGCTGTAAAGCACACAGATCCAAGGCTCCGGCTCAGCCCTAGAAATACTGTAGGGAGCACAGCCTCGGGAGCTTTTCATTTGCTCTGCATTTATTAACTGGTGTAGCCTAAGTGATTCTTCCTGGCTGCTCATTAGACTAGTAGCACTCTCTACTTACAGTATATAGGAGTGTGTACAGTATGTGACTTGGGTTCTAAACCCAATTGTACTGCATCACCTGGGAATGATCTGTCACTGTACCGCTGGGAGATAAAGCACTCAATGTTTCGAGCTGATATTGTTTTCTCTCTCCCTCTAGGAGCAGCCAGGGCTTCATGCACATGAAGCTGTCGAGGACGAAGGAGAACAAGTACATCCTGGGTCAGAACAGCTGTCCCTTCGACAGTGTCCCAGAGATCATCCACTTCTACTCCAGCCGCAAGCTGCCCATCAAGGGGGCCGAGCACATGTCCCTGCTCTACCCCGTGGCCATCAGGACACTATAGTGACACGTCCTATAGTGACACAGGGGTCAGATGCCCTCTTCTGCCACCTCCCCTGGGAAACCCTGTCGCTCTGCCTATTTCCTTCTGTTTGATTGGTCTGAAGGACAGAGTTCAAGTTGGTGGAGGAGGCAGGGATGATGAGGATAATGCAGCTCACCGGTCATCACCTACCTGATCCCAGACCTGCTATTAACTTTTTGTTTGTATTTTCTACAACATTATCATTGCGTCATTGACTGAAACATCATCTGCTGACAAGCATTGTTTCACTGATCCCACAGCTGCTTCCTCAACAGTACCACTCTGTACCAATCTCCTCCACACAAGACCTGTTCATATTGGATTTGGCTCCATGTTATGCTGAAAGTGTAATGTATGTTTAGTGAGGGGAACCTAAAGATTGTAATGTCCTTATAAAGGAAGCAGGAAAGGCACATTCATGTATTGGAGTTGGGTTATATATGGGCACTGGCTGGCAAACTCAATAAACATGCCCTGTGTGAATACTTTCCTCATCAGTGCAACAACAGTTTAGTGTTTAAGTGCTGTACGGTCTACAGACTGACGTCTCTGTCTATTCCCGGGACTGTATTTCTGATATCCATCACCACGGGTGTCCCATTGGTAGGACAGTGTAAGTACAGCTCTGGTTTGACAGTCAGCAGACTGATAGATGGATCACTATGTTACACAGCAGTAGCACCATTGGCTAAATGAGCCAGAGATGGGCAACTAGTCTCAAAATGGGCCAAATTACCTTCCCAATCCCCCATCGTAGAATATCTTTGCATGGGTAGAATGGAATATGCCTGCATTGTCTACCTCAGAAAATCAATTTCATTCGTGAATCTGCAGATCAATAGGTACAATGGGATTGTAGATATTGATACAACCCCCACCATGCAACTCTGATTCCCAACAAATTGCATCTATGGTTTAAGAATATGTTTTTGCATAAACCAGTCACATGTTTTTGGTTCTTTTTTTTTTAAACTACATTTTACAGATCAGCATTTGTATGTATTGTCACTATGAAATTGTGTGATGTCAGTAACAAATGTTTGGTTAATGCCTTATAATGCATGGGTTGAATCAGTCGGATTAGATCCGCTGATTTCTAGAGTTCTGCTTCTTTCAACGATTGTTCTGTGACTGTAATTTATTCTGGGGTAATTCTTCTTATTACAGATGTGTTACTCTTCTACTCTGTGAAGGCCTGCCTCGTGGCATCCGGCCCTCACTATTCTCTGCCATGTGATCGTGTTTGGCCAGAGCTTGCATACCCCGGGCCTGGTCTCATATACTGTGGTGCTTCGCTTTGTGTTTTAGTCAGTTCTGCTTCATGTGTCCAACTGCCTCTGTGGCCTGACTCTGGTGGCCTGACTGAGACACTGATGAGTAATGGTGTCTCGTGACCAATGGGATTGTCAAGCCTCACATAAAGACTGTAGAAGCCACATGGACCAATCTGAGGACTCAATTTTCCTAAATGAACTCTGACCTCCAGTCTGTCATAACCCCTCTATTTGTTCGAATTATTTAATACACACATCTCAAAATTGGTTTCTTATTCAGTTTACTCTTGATTTCCTCCATTGTCTCTGTGTTCTATCCTCTCTACCCACACAACCCTGTCTTATTCAGGTACAGACCTTGAGGTTAGAGACAGTGCTTGAAGCCTCTCTTTGTTCTTGGAGTTCTCCCCTGAACTAGAGGGACTGACGTGTCCTTTAATCTTATTGTTAATAAGGAGAGTGCTGAAGCATGCTATGCAATCCCATAGCCAGTAGGTGGCCTCATTGCAGATGTGGAAATCTAAGGCTGTTTTCCAATTGGCATTTCCAAAGAATTAAGAGAATTATACAAGCATTTGCTGGAGGTGAATTGATTCTGTAGGTAAGTTAAAGGAACAAGTAAAGTAGGGTTGCATACAGCAGCAGTGGTTCCCAACCTTTTTCAGATAATGAACCAGCAACTGAATTTTGCTCTGCCCGGAGTACCCCTGAAGTACTATACCCCCCCATGTGCATTTTACCAGAGACCTATGGTCTCATGAGTCTTCTAAAGTACCCCCTGTGGATAGGCCAAGTACCCCTAGGGATCCTAGTACCCATGGTTGGGAACCACTGGCATACAGTATATGACTCTTCATGACAGGTTTAGGAATTTGTCTGTCAGTGTCAAGATTAGACTATCCCACACCTTCATGATGTAACTGATGTTGCCAGAGAGGGCCATTGTATGTAATGGAGGGAAATTGTGCTCATATATATATATATATATATATATATATATATATATATATATATATATATATATATATATCCTACATGATTATGTATATATATACTACCAGTCAAAAGTTTGGACACACCTACTCATTCAAGTGTTTTTCTTTATTGTAGAATAATAGTGAAGATATCAAAACTATGAAATAACACATATGGAATCATGTAGGAACCAAAAAAGTGTCAAACAAATCAAAATAGATTTTAGATTCTTCAAAGTAGCCACCCTTTGCCTTGATGACAGCTTTGCACACTCTTGGCATTCTCTCAACTAGCTTCATGAGGAATGCTTTTCCAACAGCCTTGAAGGAGTTCCCACATATGCTGAGCATTTGTTGGCTGCTTTTCCTTCACTCTGCGGTCCAACTCATCCCAAACCATCTTAATTGGGTTGAGGTCGGGTGATTCGGCACTCCATCACTCTTGTTCTTGGTCAAATAGCCCTTACACAGCCTGGAGATGGGTCATTGTTCTATTGAAAAACAAATGATCGTCCCACTAAGCACAAACCAGATGGAATGGCATATCGCTGCAGAATGCTGTGGTAGACATGCTGGTTGTGTGCCTTGAATTCTAAATAAATCACTGACAGGGTCACCAGCAAAGCATCCCCACACCAAAACACATCCTCCATACTTCACAGTGGGAATCCACACATGCAGATATCATCCGTTCACCTACTCTGCGTCTCACAAAGACACGGCGGATGGAACCAAAAATCTCAAATTTAGACAGATTTCCACCGGTCTAATATCCATTGCTTGTGTTTCTTTGCCCAAGCAAGTCTCTTCTTCTTATTGGTGTCCTTTAGTAGTGGTTTCTTTGCAGAAATTCGACCATGAAGGCCTGATTCACAAAGTCGCTTCTGAACAGTTGATGTTGAGATGTGTCTGTTACTTGAACTCTGTGAAGCTTTTATTTGGTCTACAATCTGAGGTGCAGTTACCTCTGCTGCAGAGGATAACTTCATTAGAGGTAACTCTGGATCTTCCTTTCCTGTGGCGGTCCTCATGAGAGCCTGTTTCATCATAGCGCTTGATGGTTTTTGAGACTGCACTTGAAGAAACGTGTAAAGTTCTTGACCTTCATGTCTTGAAGTAATGATGGACTTTCATTTCTCTTTGCTTATTTGAGCTGTTCTTGCCATAATATGGACTTGGGCTTTTACCAAATAAGGCTATCTTCTGTATACCACCTCTACCTTGTCACAACACAACTGATTGGCTCAAATGCATTAAGAAGGAAATACATTCCACAAATACAATTTTAACAAGGCACACCTGTTAATTGAGATGTATTCCAGGTGACTACCTCATGAAGCTGGATGAGAGAATGCCAAGAGTGTGCAAAGCTGTCATCAAGGCAAAGGGTGGCTACTTTGAAGAATCTCAAATATAAAATATATGTATTTTTTGGGTTAGTACATGATTCCAAATGTTTTATTTCATAGTTTTGATGTTTTTCACTATTATTCTACAATGTAGAAAATAGTCAAAATAAAGAAAAACCCTTGAATGAGTAGGTGTGTCCAAACTTTTGACTGGTACTATATATATATATGTGTGTGTGTGTGTGTGTGTGTGTGTGTATAAATATATGTGTGTGTACATATGTACGGTGCATTCTGAAAGTATTCAGACCCCTTCCCTTGTTTGTTTCAGCCTTATTTTAAAATGTATTAAATATTTTTTTACACATCAATCTACACACAATACCCCATAATGACAAAGCGAAAACAGTTTTATTTATAATTTAAAAAATGATACCTCATTTACATAAGTATTCAGACCCTTTTGCTATGAGACTCAAAATTGAGCTCAGGTGCATTCTGTTTCCATTGATTATTCTTGAGATGTTTCTACAACTTCACCTGTGGTAAATTCAATTGATTGGACATGATTTGGAAAGGCACACACCTGTCTATATAAGGTCCAACAGTTGTTAGTGCATGTCAGAGAAAGAAACAAGCCATGAGGACTAAAGAATTGTCTGTAGAGCTCCGAAGAAGGGATTGTGTTGAGGCACAGATCTGGGGAAGGGTACCAAACAATGTATGCAGCATTGAAGGTCCCCAAGAACCTGATGGTCACTCTGACAGAGCTCCAGAGTTCCTCTGTGTAGATGGGAGAACAAGTCTCTGAATGTCCTCGAACATCTCTGGAGAAACCTGAAAATAGCTGTGCAGTGACACTCCCCATCCAACTTGACAGGGCTTGAGAGGATCTGCAGAGAAGAATGGGAGAAACTCCCAAAATACCGGTGTGCCAAGCTTGTAGCGTCATACACAAGAAGACTCGAGGCTGTAATTGCTGCCAAAGGTGTTTCAACAAAGTACTGAGTAAAGGGTCTGAATATTTATGTAACTGTGATATGTTTTATATATATATACATTTGCAAAAATGTCAACTTGTTTTTGCTTTGTCATTATGGGGTATGGTGTGTAGATTGATGGGCGGGATGTAATCCAGTTTAGAATAAGGCTGTAACGTAACAAAATGTGGGAAAAGTCGAGGGGTCTAAATACTTTCCGAATGCACTATATGTCTTAAGAATGTTCCTGTGTGGTAGAGATGAAACATAAAGAAGAGGAGGATCTTTATTCAGTGTTGCTGACAGATGCATGCTACTGTAGGCAAGGTCCCACGTACGTTGTCCACTGCCCAGAGGAAGACCCCTCACCTGGCTAGAAGGAGGGAGGAAGGGAGGGGACTCTGGAAGGCAAAGAAGGGGCTTTGTCTCAATCAGCAGACTCACTCTTCACTTTGTTATGTCTCTGTGGGAACCTGAAATAGTCCTCTCACCCTCAGAGAAGTGTTGTGTTGTGTGTGCGCATTGCCATCAGCCATTGACGTACTCTGTTCTCTCTAGCCACTCTGAGGTCAAGTGGTTTTAGTGCTTTTGTGTACATCTTCTTCCCATGTATGTATGCACTACTATAACATATCTGTACAGTCCCTCATCGCCAAATTTATATACTGAATGTATTGTATGGGGACATAGAGGCATCAAGTTTCAACCTAAATAAAGTAGAGTTTATGAGTCCAAACCCTCTGTCTGTTGGCTCTTTCTTGATGCTGCAACAAACATGTTACAAAAAAATGATAATCCAAAAGATGTTTGGTAAATAACTCCATACCGTTGTGATTACCAGTTACCATGGTAAGGGTCTATTCAATGGTAAGTGCCATAGAGCTACTCTCTGTTGGTTGATTCAAAGACGGGGTATTGCAAGAATAGTAAAAGAGGATAAAGGCACTGACGTCAACCTAGTAATGAATGGTCAACTGCTCCACCACACAATCTCAACCCAGTTCTCACTGCACACTGTCCGGCCATGATATTATAGTGACTTATTTAACTAACCCAAGATCTGTACAGAGGAAATGTATTAATTGCTGTATAAGCCAAACATGGTCTGAGTCGGTCTCTAGTGTCTTTCTAGAGCATACTTAATTCATGAATTAATAAACAACTACAGGAGAGCTCTGAGAGACAGAGAACAGCAGTTGAGATTACAGAGAACACACCCTGGGCTTTGATGGTGATGGTGCTAGAGAATCCTTCATTTAAACACAAGCGCACAGCGAGGCTTTAACAAGCAGACCAGACAGCCTGGGGATTCTGACCACGTGGCTTTGATGCTCTTTCTGCTCCTGAAAAGGTTAGTTAGCATGCTCCTCTGCCCAGCTCTTCTCCTGTTGCCTCCTGTTGTTAGGTGGGGCTAGATCAATGTGTAAACATCCTTTCAGAGCCTCACAATGGAGCCAAGCTGGCCTATAAAGTCTGCAGTGTTTTCTATTACATACAGCTTGTATGAAGAGACAGAGGACAGACAGATGGATGTTACCACGGACAACCAAAAGCAATAAGGATAAGGCAGGGAATGTGTGATCCACTTCCACCTCTTTTGTGAAAATGTGGAGAAATATTTTCCACACAAGGTTGACATAAACTTGCAATGAACTAGTTAGTTGATACCTGAACAGGAGTGTGTTAGTATACTCTCCTGAGAATCCACCCAAGGTGACTCAGGGTATTGCTGTTTTGTTTAGATTAACGTTTAAATCTTATTCAGACACTCTTCTCGTTCTCTACCTCACAGCATCTTCATGGCGGTCCATTCAGCTGCTCTGGAGAGATGTATCATTTCTAACCATTCTCCCACTGCTGCGATATCACCCTCTCCCAGGGATTAGACACCCACCAAGGGTTAAAACACCTGAGAGGAAATGCATCAAAGCGTCCTTTGGTGGACAGAAGAGCACCCACAGGCCTGAAAGACATGGCTTGAAAGCAGCAATGAATGCATCCATTCCACAGACGGATAGAAAAAATGGCCCTTGTCCATCACCAACTAATTTCATATTCAGCCCAGTCATGCCTGGCAGAAAGCAATCTCAGGTAAACAGACTTGATGCTAATAACACATAAACTGCATCATTTAAAAAGACAAAAAGAAAATGGGGAGACAATAAAGCAACTCTCCTCCAATTCCCTTCTGACACGTGTGAGGAGGTGACCCAAAGTGAAACCTGTTATTATTCTGCTGTCTCTGGCAGTTAGATTAACTTAGCTTTTACTCTGCTTTAAATGGTCTATTATGGCTGCAAAGAGTTTTCCACTGTGTAGTCATACAGTATAGTTAAGTAGGACTGTCCTAATCCATCCCCTGAATCTACAGGTCAATGTTGTGTTGGATAATGTGGATAGTTCTGTCTGCTGCAGAGCAAAGCCACTATACTCAGAAACACCCAGCCACCAGGCTCTATGTAATTTATTGTCCTCCTTTTTGAATTACAGCTTCTTCCAACCAACTATGTTGTCGTAACAGTGGTTTAGATGAAAGAGAGCTGGAGCAGAGTGGTGCAGAGCTTGGAGCTGCTGTACTCATGAAAGGTAATTTTCTTCTCAGGGCCATGTGAACCAGCTATGAACCTGGGTTGAGTCGCTGTGTCTGCAGTCTGCATATAGTCAGGCATTCACAGAGCAGCAGAATACATGAGAGAAGAGGAGCTATAATGACCTAAGACTCTGGGGGACAGAGGTAATGGGGAGAGAAAGGATGGGAGGAATGACTGTCCTCCCCTATTTCCCTGCATTTATTCTGTCCCTCTACTGTTTTAGTCAAACATTAGTGACTCACCCGATTAAGTGCCGTTTCCTACCCAGCCAAGACAATGCCTTCATCCACAAATAACACCCTATTTGCACCCTCATCCCCCCTAGGTCCCACACAAGCCTGTCTGCATGGACAGAAGGGAGAGAGGTCACTATACAGCCACAGGTGTATAGTGTGACTGAACAGATCTGTCTGGACAGCACCTTCTTTCACCTCCATTTTGATGTTAGGGGGCAGACGAGGAAGGCGTTTCATCGTGCCGAGTGGAGAAAATAAAGAGAAAGAATGTGTGTAACCTAAATGTAGTGCAATGACAGCAATATGTGAAGATGTGCAATGTGATTACATATCCCCATCTGAATCAGATAAATGAGTCTCCATGGCAACTTCCCTGGATGTTGTGACAGTATATTGTTGGAGGTTTGAGGATGTGATGCTGCAGCTTAGAGGATAGGTCTGACATGACAACGACCAGCAGAATAAACAGTTTCTGTTTAATAATCACAATTCCTCTACCATTGCTGTAATGCTTTTAACGTGATCTATCAAACAAAGAAGACCAATATATTGTCTAATAAGCCTACAGTAAGTCAATTGCTATGGTGCATCATTATTTATTTAAATTAGCTTGAAAGGCAATCAAACGTCGTATTAACCAATTGAAGACTCAACATAATTTGAAGAAGTTCTGAAGAGTCCAGTGAGAGAACTCACTTTGAAACTCTGTAGGAGATATTCACAGGGAAATTGCCTGCAGGTGTGCACAGCCTGCATATAAAATGGTAATGGGGACAGAAAGACACAAAGCACTGTTTGGGTGCTGTGCTCATGAAAGGGCCATTCACTGATTGAGCAGCCACATTCAACAAGACGCAGTTATAAAACTAAGCAGGGCAATTACTGAAGATTGAGAATGGTAGTGTGAGGGGGCACACAATTTGTCCTCTTCTTCCACAGCACCCCAATGGGAGACAATGAGACAAAGCAGCACACAAAATGGGTCTGGTTGTTTAAAGAGCAAGCCCATTTGAATATTGAGAAAAGCCATTTGCTCGTAACGACCGTGTTCAGCTCAGACACAATAACATCTGAATGGATGGTACTTAGAATGGATACAAGGTTATCCTTCTGCAGTACAATGTGTGCATAATGTCAGCTGTTAAAAGAGTAAAAGTGTAATAAATCTCATACATGTTGGATGAGCGTATATTTTTATCAAACCACAAAAATAGGCTAATACTGGTATTTACATTTACTCTCAAACAACTATTACATTATGTATGTGTTTATTGATCTGGCAGCCCAACTGAACCAGTTTGAGAATCAGTTCAAACATTAGCTAGCCATATTTGTCAAATTTCTACTCCTGATTTCTCTATTGAATGGAATCGCAAAGGAACTATGGTAAGTGGTTATACATTGCCACCTAGTGTACAACTGTATGAATCACAATTAGACTCAAGGGGTAATCTCAACACTGCTTTCTTCCAATGCATATTTTATAGCAGATCTGAGTCAATGCTAGTGTCTGAAACAAAATGAAGATTTCTGGTAGAACACAGCCCTCTTTGATTATGTATATATTAACACAGCGATGAGTTTCAAGCCTTCAGGGGCTAGCACCAAACCTCCTTTAAATGGCTGGCAAAACATTTCTTCTTTTTGTTTTTGACTTGTAATAAAGATAAACATGTACCTTATCTACCCCTGAATCTGACCTACTCATTTAAAGGTTGTTCCATTTAGGCTGTGTATGAAAGGGTAGAGGAGTAGTAATGAGGTCTTCATGTCTGAAACATTGTGTCCATGTAAGTGTCCATATCACAGCCCAATGGCAGAATGACCAGAGCCATCAGCTTGGGTCTGTGTAGAGACGTTTCCCCCTGCACTCTCCTCTCTCAGGGCCCTGGCTTGGCTCAGAGTCCTGGCCCTCCAGCGAAGATGAGCTCCAGTGCTGACTGGATGTCCCCGTCTGTAGCCTGCAGCGCCCGTAACATCAGCTCCTCATCCTGGATCCCCATGTCTCTCAGCTGCTGCAGCTGGGACTGCCAACGCCCCTATAAGACAGTAGAACAAAGCTAGCCTTAAAACTACTGGCAAACAGACCAAAACACACAGTCAGAAACATTGAAGCTTAGGCCGTCATTACTCCAGCTAGAGAGAGACCAAATAGAAGCGCAGCGAGTGCCATTGCTCCAGGCAGTATGATTAAGAGCACAGCTTCTATCCACAGTGTTGTCCTTTAAAGGTCGAGACCTGTGGATCTGGTCTGTCCTCACGGCTCATGTAGCACAGTGAGAGGAGAGAGTGAGAGGAAAGGAGGAGAGGGAAATGAGAGAATGAGAGAGTAGAGAGGAGATGAGGAAAGGAGAAGAGACTGACCTGCAGAGAGGACATGCTGGACATGCTGGAGGCCTGCAGAGCCTGCTGCAGTGCCTGGCTGAAAAGGTCATTGCTGACAGGAGTCCCTGCTGGCGTGGGAGGCACTCCAGATGAGGTGTCCTGCTGCAACACAGAACAAAGGGCACACAGTTAGAAGGGCAAGTGTCTGCTCTGTGTCACTGGTAGAGGAGTGTGTTTGTGTGTTGAGGGAGGATGATGGGCCATTCTTTACCTGAGCCCCTGCAGTGGGAGTAACAGCACTGCTCTCAGGAGTACTGGCCAGGGCCAGGGCAGTGGCCAGCTCACTCTGTGTTATGGGTCGAGGGCCTGTAGCTCCACTATGGCCAAGGGACATAGGCCGCATTCCTGCTGGGCCCCCGGTTCGGTTGGATGGTCCTGCCTGATTGCCCTAGTTACACAAATAGCAATGGTGTTAGCTATACTCCATCTATATTTACATTTTAAATCTCAATCCAGCTAGATTGACTCACCGATTGGAAATCTTCATCGTCATCAGACATGCCCTCAAACATAAACCCTCCTGCAGACAAGACAATGCAAACGTCATACATGTTCCAGTCTTAGTGGTGGTGAGTGACAGACCGATGTGGCCATCACTGGGTCGTGTTCAGTAGGGACTAAACGTTTTTAAAAAGAATGAAACAGGGAGGTGCTACTTGAATCTTGTCCAATAAGAACAGAGATTTTGTTTTCCGTTGCAAACCATTTTTCTATTGAAAAATTGAACACGACCCTGTAGTGTCCACCAGTGTGATGCTCACCTGGCATGTCACTGTAGGAGTTGGAGGAGATGTTGCGGGAGGATCCGGCGCTGGACTGAGCAGGTATGCTGCCAGCCACTGAGTGGAGGACCAGGATGATGGCATTGACCAGGGCTGGGTGAGAACTGATCAACCTACAAGGCAAAACGTTTAATACTTTTGTATTATCCCTAATGTCACAAATCCACAGTATAGTTACTCATTCACAACATGGCATGACAAGGTCATTCTACAGTATGTGGAACAAAAACACTTACACATCCAGCATGTTAGGGTCTGTGAATTGCACGAATAGATCTTTGTCTTGGAGCACTCCTGCAAGATTCAGAAGAATAGCATTGTAAGACATAACATCATCCTAACCATGTCACCAAGGAGGTTATGTCATAACGGGCAGGGCTTATCAGTACTTGCCTAGCGCTACCGGGTCAGATCTCAGCCCTGGCGTGGCCACAATGATCTGATCTAGAGACTCCTTATTAGTCAGCATCTTAAACACCTGGGGAAGCAAATTAAGTTATATACAGTGGGGTTCGAAATGACTGTATAAAATAAATAATTAAAATACTGAGCTAGTGTATGCTAAATAAAAATTGTGAAATTCTATTTTTTATACTAATTGCCCAGATAAATATATTTTTATTTAACAAGTAACAGTCATGAATAATGATGAGTGAGATTTACAGAGTCAAAGATCTTACCCCCAAGACATGCTAACCTCCCCTGTTATTGGTAATGGTGAGAGGTTAGCATGTTTTGGAGGTAGGATCTTTGACCCTATGTAACTTTGTCATAATTATTCACAATTCATTCAGGATTATCCGTAATCCTGGTATAACTCACATTAATGTACAAGTGTTTAGAAACATATTCTATTCTTATTTACAACTAAAAAATGACTCCACGATGACACAATACATTTACCATTCATTTCAATTGGGCACAAAATAATCTGAAACACAACCAAAACAAACTGCAAATGCATCCAACACATTTGTATAGTCACAAGCTTGATATAGTCATTGTGAGCTAAGAATATGGGACCAAATACTACACCTTTGACTACTTCATTTATAATCATTTTTAGGGGTGTCATTTTTTTCCCGCCACTACCTTTTTGAGAAAAAAAGTACTACTAATTAAACAAAGTATCTTTCTTTGACCAATTGTATTAGAATAAAATAATATAACTTTCCCATTCTTTTGAGCATAAAATATAGCTCAGGATTTGAATTATTTATACTGAACAAAAATATAAACCCAACAATTTCAAAGATTTTACTGAGTTACAGTTCATATAAGGAAATCAGATAATTGAAATAAATGCATTAGGCTCTAATCTATGGATTTCATATGACTGGGAATACAGATATGTTTATGTCGGTCTCAGATACCTTAAAAAAAGGTAGGGGCTTGGCTCAGAAAACCAGTCAGTATCTGGTGTGACCACCATTTGCCTCATACAGCGTGACACAGAGTTGATCAGGCCTGTGGAATGTTGTCCCACTCCTCTTCAATGGCTGTGCGAAGTTGCTGGATATTGGCGGGAACTGGAACATGCTGTCGTACACGTCGATCGAGAGTATCCCAAACATGCTCGATGAGTGACATGTCTGGTGAGTATGCAGGCCATGGAAGAACTGGGACATTTTCAGCTTTCAGGAATTTTGTACAGATCCTTCCGACATGGGGCCGTGCATTATCATGCTGAAACATGACGTGATGGTGGCGGATTATTGGCACGACAATGGGCCTCAGGATCTCATCACGGTATCTCTGTGCATTCAAATTGCCATCGATAAAATGCAATTGTGTTTGTTGTCCGTAGCGAATGCCTACCCATAGCATAACCCAACGCCACCATGGGGCACTCTGTTCACAATGTTGACAAACTGCCTGCCCACATAACGCCATACACATGTCTGCAGTTGTGAGGCCAGTTGGACATACTGCCAAATTCTCTAAAAAGACATTGAGGCGGTTGATGGTAGAGAAATCAACATTAAATTCTATAGCAACAGTTCTGGTGGACATACCTGCAGTCAGTATGCCAATTGCATGCTCCCTCAAAACTTGAGACATCTGTGGGATTGTGTTGTGTGATAAAACTGCACATTTTAGAGTGGGCTTTTATTGTCCACCGCACAAGGTGCACCTGTGTTATGGTCATGCTGTTTAATCAGCTTCTTGATATGCCACACCTGTCAGGAGGACGGATTATATTGGCAAAGGAGAAATGCTCACTAACAGGGATGTAAACAAATGTGTGCACAAAATTTGAGAGGAATAAGCTTTTTGTGCGTATGGAACATTTCTGGGCTCAAATATTTCAGCTCATGACACACGGGACCAACACTTTACATGTTGTGTTTATATTTTTGTTCAGTGTATTTTATACATTCATTATTGCTAATCTTTATAAAGGTTGTCAATAATTTTGGACCCCACTGTAACTGATATAATAGGATTTCTGATAAAGACATCCTTCTACATTTTCATTCTCAACACTATAACAATGTTATTACCGAGTCTCTGTAGGTGGAGTTGGAGTGGAGGGCTGCCTGCAGCACACGGAACTCCCTGGCTGCAGTCGTCCTGTTCACTGGCTCTACAGACAAAGAAAGAAAGACAGGAGAGATACATTACTATGGTTCTTTGTAGAAGTAACCTTATAAATGGAAATGTCTAGTGACATGGCACTTCTAAGAGGGTTAGAGTTAGTCTTCCAAAACCCACCTGGATTGATGTCTGGTTCAGGCCAGGTCCTTTTGAGGATGTGCAGGGTGGATCCAGGCTGGATCCCACAGGAGTCTAAAGTCAGGTCATCCTTCAACTTGCGACCACAGTGTACCAGCTCTGACATATTAAATAAATAAAACACTTTAGACACAAATCGTAAATAAGTTAGCTAACATGTGAGTTGTTCACTTATGTTATGCAAACCTATGAGTTCGGGATCCGGTAGGGAATCCGGGAGCTGTGCTGCAACGAGCTGTTTCAGAGTAGAGACTCTGTACCCGCCGGGAGACACGTCTCCAGGCATCGTCTCAGGGAAGTGGAAGGTGGATTTGGGCTGATCCACCAGCTTCAATGACAGGTGCCACTCCGACATCATGAGCTGTTGCTAGACAGGAACAAGTTACGACAATCTACATTGGTAACAGCACCACATTCACGAATCTAAAACTATCTAAAGTTTGGAAAAGTAACGTTAGATGTCTAATCTTCTGATATGCACAGCTAACGTTACCGTTAGCTATTAGCCACTAAGCTAGCAGGCTAGCTATAATGCCACTAACATTAGGCATTAACATTTTTAGCAAGTAAAGACCGTTAAGAGGACGTTTTCAAAAATAACGTTTGTATGGCAGCAACTAAAACGTATTAAGTCCACCAATGACACATGAAACTCAATGCAAAATTGTACTGCAGACTCACGACTTGCTTTTTTGAAACGATGTTTAGTCCGTGTTTAGTCACGTGGTCCACAATCACGTTGACCAAGGCGGAAGTAATGGAATATACGTGCTGGTAATAATGTATCATTTATTTGCTATCACGGTCCTTGCTGAAGCAAAATGTAACAACTGCAACGTAGATGTAGCAATTCTAACCAAATTACTATACCTTTTCTACAGCAAGATACTCGACACCCCTTGTTGCACATTTGGTCAGTTATTGGGCCGCAGCCTACTTTCCAACTTTTCTGTGTCATTATCAAATTATTTTAACCCTCAAACTACCAACATATTTTATATGATTATTACCAGCTGGAGTCATTTTGCCCCCATGATAAAAAAAAAAAAAAACTGGACGTATAAAAAACTTTTGACTTTTATCAAAACATAATTTGAAATAAAAAATGTCCTTGTTGTTAGGAACTAACAATTAAATGTGATATTGAAAACGAAAATAACAATTTGTAAGGTATTGGACCCCAAGGTCTTGTCAGGGGGGTGCGAAGCATCAGGAGTCAGACAGGATTCAGATGCAAGATTGTGTTATTCATTTAGGTGCAGAAGAGTTCATTATTTGGATACAGGATTATTTCTCACACAGCTGAGTTCAGCAGAGCCCATCAAATCAAAATCAAATCAAATTGTATTGGTCACATACACATGGTTAGCAGTGTAAGTGTAAAACCAACTCTCTTTGTTTTAATGACATTTATTGCAAACGTCCAGTTTAACAATGGCATCTAGTTCACACAACACCACTGCCTATTCAGTTTGTTATTTTCATCAAAGCATATGACCCTTCATCAGACAAAAATGCGTAATCAACGTATTACACGTATTATTATTAGTCTTAGTATATTCAAAATTATAAAGTTGTGTATGAAGATTTTGAAATGTACAAAACATGATAGAATATGTAAATTGACGAGCACCACATTTGTTTAATATACCGTATGCTTGCCTTCAACATAAAGGGTTAAAGAAAGATTCAATCATAAAATAAAAAATAAAGGGTTAACATTACCCGGGGGTCGGGGGTCAAACACTTTTCTCGTACGCGTGACATCATACTGGACAAAGCACCGTATGGGAGTGGTTTCTTAGAATCGAATGAATCCTCCTGAATGTAAGGTTTTTCAATTCCTGTAGCCGAACTATTACTTTCTCAAGTCAAAAGGGTTCAAGGGAACACTATTAGCGCTTATTTTGTCAGAAAATCCAAAAGAGGGTATACAAAACTAAACAGAATAAGATCATATGTGATTTTGTGTAACAAATCACTGACGCTGGATGGTTGGTGATTCATAAGTTGCGTTCCCCAAACATGGTAAGTTTTTACCAATTTTTTTATTTACATTAGTCAAAGAAAATTACATGAAACGTGGTATAGTAACCATGTAATAACGCGTCGTTTCGATTTTCTGTTGATTTTGAGAATGAGACACGAACATTTCGTTGTGCTTGCAGATGTTAGCAACAGCTGGAGTGAATGAAGCAGAAACGCCGCATGATTGGATATACGGCTACTACTGCATCTTATTCGAACAAAAGACAATAGACTCGTTTAAGAAACTCATTAACAATAAATACACTGTTAAGTAACTTCGATGTAAGTCTCAGTAAGTTAATGTCCCAATGGCGGTTTTTGTTTATCACATTTTACCAAAGAACTTAGCTAGACACCCCCCCCCCCCCCCCACAATAAATTGGAACAACCATTCAGTCAACTTATAGCTGTCCATAAGTACTCCAAACCAGTGGCGGTCGCTGCTGTTTAAGATTAGGGAGGACAATTCTTTTTTTATGAGTATGGCCTTATTTCTATTACAGAATACTGGATGACTGTCATTAATCTTCCATTCAATCAGCTCAATGTAACATCGATAAGTTTAGGCTACTACATTATCTTCTTATGGGCAGGACGGTAGCGTCCCACCTGGCCAACATCCGGTGAAATTACAGAGCGCGAAATTCAAAAATACTAAATTCAAATATTTAACATTCTTGAAAATATATGTGTTATACATCAAAATAAAGCTTAACTTCTTGTTAATCCAGCCGCTGTGTCAGATTTCAAAAAGGCTTTACGGCGAAAGCACACCATGTGATTATCTGAGGACAGCGTCCCACATACAAACACATGAAAATCATTTTTCAACCAGGCAGGTGCGACACAAAAGTCAGAAATAGCGATATAATTAATGCCTTACCTTTGAAGATCTTCTTCTGTCGGCACTCCAAAATGTCCCAGAAACAGCACAAATGGTCCTTTTGTTCGATAATGTCCTTCTTTATGTCCCAAAAATGTCCATTTATTTGGCGCGTTTGATTCTGAAATACACCGGTTTCAACTCGCCCAACATGCCTACAAAGTATCTAAAAGTATCAAAGTATCTTACCTGTAAACTTGGTCCAAACATTTCAAACAACGTTCCTAATCCAACCTCAGGTACCCTAAAACGTAAATAATCGATAAAATTTAAGACGGAATGAACTGTTTCTAATACCAGATAAAAACAACGTGGAGTGCGCTCCTGTTCACGCACAACAAAACAGTAGAGTCCACCTGGAGTGACACTTACAATGAATAGGACTACTTCTTAATTTCTCAAAAGAAAAACATGAAACAATTTCTAAAGATTGTTGACATCTAGTGGAAGCCATAGGAACTGCAACCAGGTTCCTAATAATAAGGGTATCCCAGTAACAGGCAGTTTACTTTGGGCAGGCTTTTCATCCGGATGTCAAAATACTGCCCCCTACCCAAGAGAGGTTATATTCACATTTCCCTATACCCATTGTGAGGTTGCTACAACCTAGCCTATGAATGAAAGTTTATAACGTAGGTGCACAGGTCGAGAGACAAATTAGAGTAATCAAGGTGACAGTGACACTTTCAATACCGCCTTGCACAATCTTGCCTGCATCTAGTTGATCTATGGTGTAACCATTAGTCCAAACAGTTGCAAACAAGTTTTATTGGACAAATTCAGGTAGGTTTATCCCCATTTCGTTCTGCTTGCTTCCGTCTCTCACTTTCTCTCTGATGCTTCTCCTTAATTTTTGAAGAAATTAATTTGTTCAAAACTGTTCAACTATTGTCTTTATCTCTCTCTTTGAGTCAACTACTCACCACATTTTTTGCACTGCAGTGCTAGCTAGCGGTAGCTTATGCTTTCAGTAATAGATTTATTCTCTGATCCTTTGATTGAGTAGACAACATGTCAGTTTATGCTGCAAGAGCTCTGATAGGTTGGAGGGCATCCTCCACAAGTTGCCATAATTACAGTGTAAGTCTATGGAAGGTGTTGAGAACCTTAAGCCTCCTAGGTTTTGTAATGAAGTCAATGTACCCAGAGTAGAACGAAAATAGCTGTCCTTCGGCTACACCATGGCGCTACCCCTGGGAGTGCTGTTGAGGCTATTGTAGACCTTCATTGCAAAACAGTGTGTTTTAATGAGTTATTTGGTAACTTGAATATATTTACTATAGTTTTATCTAAAAATATATATTTTTTAAATGTTTCACTATTTTTATTTATCTGAAATTCACTGAGTAGGATGGACCTCCCCTTCCTCCTCTGAGGAGCCTCCACTGCTCTAAACTTAATTATAGTCTGTAAAGCTTGATAATAACATGATTGTCTTGTTTTTAGACAATAGACTGCCCACTGGGAAGACACAGGTTGAATCAACTTTGTTTCCACGTCATTTCAATGAAATTGTGTTGAACCAACGTGGAATAGACGTTGAATTGACATCTGTGCCCAGTGGGTGGTCTCCTATTTGTTGAAACCGCTGTGATTGGAACTTGGAACACACAGCAGCATTACCCCATCACAGAGATGGGAGGGGGGAATGTTCAGGCCCAGGGCAACATAGAGCAAACAACCTGGGTGATTATAAAGTATGATAAGGTCTTCTAGAACAGAGGTTCTTAAACTGTGGGGCGTTTAATGAACTTAGTCCGGCTTTCAACTTACTCCTCAATCAGCAACTTACTCCTTTCAACTTACTCCTTATCATGTCAGTCATTGCAGACCTTAGAGAGCTATTTATAACTTGTTAGAAATGTCTAGAACAACTAGCGGCGTTCCCCAATGCTGGAAGGGAGGCCTCCCTGAGTGAAAAGCTTTGGGAACCCCTGTTCTAGAATATGACAGGTAACCACCACCAAGAATGACACAATCTGCCTGGTTGTCTACGACTTTCGGTGACTCCCAAACAATGACATACAGTACCTACCCTATCATTCATTTCCCTGCAGCAACAATTTGTACTTTTACTTTGTCACTTTTCTCCCACTTAGACTCGGTTTTATCAAATAAAAGTGAATTCAATAAGCCGATGTAATGTCATTGTTGTTTTACAGAGGGTTACAATGCAATTATAATTTCTTTACCCATATCTCAATGTCTCAACTTTTATATAAGGCTTTGCTTTTTATTTCTCCTTGAGGGTAGAGTTAGTTTCATGGTGTCAGCTGCTGTTTATGTTATGTTATTATTCTGAGCTCCATACTGCATTGGAGGACTGGGCTTCAGAACCACTGGTCTGATGATGCCTATCATATGACTGTCAGAGCAGAGCAGCTGGGCTTTCTTGGCAGGTACAGCATCCTGGAGGGATACAATAGCCTTTGATACTAAGCTGGCTAGAGAGGAAATTATAACCGGCTTTGGGGAAAGACAAGAGAAATACTTCATACTTAAAATGGAGGGAAAAGCATTAGCAATATCAGACTTTTCCAGCAAACACCTTACGTTTAGGTAATACCATTTGTGTATGTGATACCACAACCTATAAATCCACAACAAATGTAAATGGATCTGCTGAGTGAAGACAGAGTACAGATCATTGTACTCGTTAGTGTACTGAAGTAATTCCTGCCTTATGCCTGTCTAAGGCTGCAGGTGTGGTCAAATGAGTTTGATCTGACCTCTGACATTAAGCTGGACAAAATAAGCTGGGTAGCGCAGGGAGAGAGGAAAAAGGGGATTTACCAGTCCTGGTGGAGAAAGTAGACAGGGGGAAGGGAAATAACGTTGAGTAATTCAATACAAAAAATGGGAATGCTTCCTGCTGTCCTGTCTGTCCACAAGGGACAGAGACAGCCTCGACAGACAGTGGCTTTCGCACTGCGTACCAGTCATACTCAAGAATATCTGAGTTCATATTGGCTGAGCTATGTGAAACTGAATTAAACAGGAACTTAACAATGTGTCAGGAAATCTGACTTGTGACTATGAAGAACTCTTAGGTATGTCATCTGTCTATGTTGTAATGTTTTCTATGAATGCCATGCGGGTATGTTATGACACATACAATGCATCAGCCTTGCCATGAATAACTTGAAGCCAGTGAGCAGGACAAATATTTCTAGATCGCGAGCTCCCTAGTCCCTAGTCCTAGCGTGCTAAATTAATTATGGGCAGGCTGGCTGCTGCTGCCTGCTGGACAGCTGTCCAGACCAGAGGGAGACAGACAGATAGACTGACGGACAGCCAGGGTCCAGGGAACAGTCCTATTATGGAAGTAGCTTTGTGTGGAAGTTACCTTTCTACCCACATCCTTTCTTTCTGCTGAGCTCATCTGGACACTTCATGGAAAGTCTTTCATCATAGGTTTTCATCTAAGCCAAGGAAGGAAGCTGATGACCATTGCAGTGTTGATGTGACTCATTTGGCAATGTACAAACCTGGATAGTTGGAAACTGTTTGTAATTAATTTATTACAAACACATTTAGCTCTCTAACTGTAAGAAGTAGGCTATGTTTACGTTGGTTATGATTGAGTATTTGGTGGGGATTTGTTTTGTTCTATCTCAGTAACGTTGTTAATAGCAGTACAAACCGAAGTGAGTGTCAGAGGCTTCTACTTTTCATTTCTGTGAACAGACCAATCTGGTCACCATAGCTGAAGACTGCGTTAACCATACCTCTTAGTGTACCACTCCCTTTTGTGCTGTCTGCTTATGTTGTAGCCTGCCTAGCCTACCCACAAGCCACCTGATACCATGCCGTCATGTTGACCCCAGTTGGCATTACCCATTATAGTCCTTATCCTCCCCTCACAGCCTCTCTCTCTCTGGGGGTCGTCAGTAGGGTATGCTAGCTGTGTTAGGATTCAGGAAGGGAGGGAGTGAGAATAGTGGACAGGAGAGGACATGAGTGTTGAGGGAGAATACAGTACAGGATATACTGTATGCCAAAGGGAAATGAGGAGTACAGTAACAGTGCGGAAACAGATCTCTGTTTTCCTGGCACAATATGCAATAGAATAACTATACACATAATTACATTGTAGACAGTATTCTTGTAGACAGTATTATTTTAATCATAATCAGTATCATCCAGTCTTTTAGGTCTGTGCTATTATATTATACTGGATAGTTTTAGTATTTTATTTTAATATTGCATGTACTTTCAGGGGTTATATAGGAGCATTTCACTAGTTGGACAGTGTCTACCCCTCCTGTCTATGTATAGTATCCCCAAAACGTTTATATTCACATGATTGTTGTGCCCCTGCTGTCATTTTATAGTGTTTATTCTCATTTTACTTACCCAATTTTATGTGGGTCATGGGTAGTGTACACACACACACACACACACACACACACACACAATCCAGGGTTTCCATTATGAAAACGTGGCGCCGAACATTTGACCTGCAGCATTTTAATTTACTGGACATTTGAGACATTTACCTGACCCATATGCATTGGGTGCGTAACCTGATTAGGGCGTCCACCCACGGTGCTCAGAATGACAGAAATCACATTTAGATTACGAAATTTTATCTTAACAGAACTTACAAGTCGAGGATGCAATGACGTGTGTCCTTATATCGCACACTTTGAAGATGTTAGAATTACTATCCACATGTACTTTTCCTCAGCCAACAACGATCCGCCAAATCACAAGCCTATGCATAGACGGCGCATGAGTTTCATGTTTGGGGAAGCAAATTTTCACCATAAAAATTCCCCTTTATAATAAAGCATTCCATGCAAACTTATGTAAGATAGCTTACTGTTCGGAATGTGATGAGTAGATTGGATAGTCATAATTTAGGCTAATAATATAACTCAATCACTGTTTGCAAAAAAGGCCTGTCACTCATGGCTGAGCGCGTATAGCGTAGAGGCGTGGGCTATAGGCTATATCAGATACGTTTCTTCTTCTTCTTCTGTCCAAAAACAAAATGTTAACTACGGGATCGGTGTCCCTATACCAACATGCGCTAATGTGATTAGCATGACATTGTAAGTAACAAGAACATGTCCCAGGACATAGACATGTCTTATATGGGTAGAGAGCTCAAATTATTGTTAATCTAACTGCACTGTCCAATTTGCAGTAGCTATTACAGTGAAAAAATACCATGCTATTGTATTGCACAACAACAAAAAACTTTTATCACGGCAAATGGTTTGATACATTCACCTCAAAGGAAAATAATGTACCTACATTCAGTAATCTTGCTCTGATTTGTCATCCTGAGGGTCCCAGAGATAAAATGTAGCATAGTTTTGTTTGATAAAATTAAGTTTTATATTCAAATGTAGGAACTGGGTTCTACAGTTTGAACCCCTGCTGTCTCTGGCCCATCTGGCCATCTAAATGTGTGAAAGTTAGTGTATAAGCTAATGATCCATCATGTATGACATTCCTGGGAGTGTGTAAACTTACATTTTGTATTACCATATAATTGTTGTATGTTCTCTATAGTTATGTACTTGAACATGTATCAATTCGGCACATTTGGGCAGACTATTGCAACACTTCATTGGATCAATCTGAAACTTTGCACACACACTGCTGCTATCTAGTGGACAAAATGTAAATTGCGCCTAAACTGCAATATTATGATGGCCTTTCTCTTGCATTTCAAAGATGATACATAAAAAAAGACAGCACGTGTTTTTTTGTTTGTATTATCTTTTACTAGATCTAATGTGTTATATTCTCCAACAATAATTTTACATTTCCACAAACTTCAAAGTGTTTCCTTTCAAATGGTATCAAGAATATGCATATCCTTGCTTCAGGTCCTGAGCTACAGGCAGTTAGATTTGGGTCATGTCATTTTAGGCAAAAATTGAAAAAAAGGGTCCGATCCTTAATTATCATAATTATTAAGTAGTGAAAAGAGAAATTATGAAAAGACAAATTAGAGTATTTTCATTGTGTTCTCTTTACAGCAATAGCCATTTGCATTCCAAACTGTGATGCCTTTCCTTCCCGACTGTAGGCAATGTGATTTAAAAGTAATCTACAACTTATTTACGGCTAGGGGAAGCTAATGATCTTCTGTGGCGAAATCATGCTTTAGTTACCAATTTTGAATGATTTTATTTATTTATGTAGACAGGAGTAGGCTAATTAGCATATATCATTTTGGCAATTGAATTAAATTTACTTAGGGAAAGCTTCCCCCAGCCTTATGGATGCGCTTACCTATGAGCATATGTCAATCTACTATCCCCATAGTAGAAAAGTTGACCTATTCTATTGGTCAGTTTGTCCAGAAAGAAATACATCATTTCTTGACATTATTAACTCAGCAATACGCACAAGGCAGTAGGCTACCCGCGAATGTGTTCTTGGCTACCGGACGATGAAAGAAAGTTGATAACCAATAGAACATGAGGGAAATAGGCTACTGGTTTCAATGGCATATGGAACGAAGTCTTTATACAATAGTTGCCTAGGCTACTTTGAAGCAAGGTAAAACAGGCCTCATAATAAGTAGTAAAACGTTAAAGTTTCAAACAATTAAGTAACTATATGTTTTCAAAATGCATACTACCTCCAACTCATTGCAAAGTGGTGTGTGACGCGCTGACGAAGCCTGCCTTCCGTTGCCTATGCATTTGAATGGCGATTGGGAATCGCGCTTCAATTACCAGTTGAGAAATAAAATTACTAGCTCTTTTTAATCGTGGCCTTTTTCATACATGTATAGGTATGCTGTGCGCGTGTGATAAATAAGATACATAACGATTTAATTCCACAAAATTATGCAAATGAACCCATAGAAGCATGACCGGTCAAATGTATTTACATCAACTGGTATTTACATCAATGAATAGGCTAAAAAGCATTATTTCGCAACGGGATTTTTTGTTTTCTCCGGGAGAATTGGCCGGTGCCAATTTTATTTTTCGGGCTTTAAAAAAAAAAAGAGGCCAAAAGCCGGCTATTACCGGCTAACGGAAACCCTGACACACACACACACACACACACACACACACACACACACACACACACACACACACACACACACACACACACACACACACACACACACACACACACACACACACACACACACACACACACACACAGTGTCTCTGCAGTCTCCCACCGAGAGAGTGGTGGCAGACAGGAGACAGTTTTGTGTGGTAGGAGTCAAAAGAGTTCACTACATCTAAAGTTTTCCCACGGGTGGGCGTCCTGAGGCCACTAGGCGATTGACTGGGCTGTTTCCTGTCAGAATGGAAGTTCCCTTCACTCAGTTCTAATGGCCTGAAAGAAATGCCTTGTACTGTGTACAGCCCTCTAGCTCTTTTCCCCCTACTCTCTCTCCCTCTCTCTCTCTACCTCTCTCTCGCTCACTCTCTTCCCTCACTCTATATCTCTGCCTATCACTCCCTCTCTAGTAATTCAATTTCAATTTAAGGGCTTTATTGGCATGGGAAACGTGTTAACATTGCCAAAGCAAGTGAAGTAGATAATAAACAAAAGTGAAATAAACAATGCAAATTAACAGTAAACATTACACTCACAAAAGTTCCAAAATAATAAAGACATTTCAAATGTCAGATTATGTGCAAATAGTTAAAGTACAGAAGAGAAACATAAATATGGGTTGTATTTACAATGGTGTTTGTCCTTCACTGGTTGCACCTTTCTTGTGGCAACAGGTCATAATCTAGCTCTCTCTCTCTCTTTCTCTCCACCTTTCTCTCTCTCTCTCTCTCTCTCTCTCTCTCTCTCTCTCTCTCTCTCTCTCTCTCTCTCTCTCTCTCTCTCTCTCTCTCTCTCTCTCTCTCTCTCTCTCTCTCTCTCTCTCTCTCTCTCTCTCACACTCTCTCTCTCTCACTCTCCCCCCTCTCTCTCTCTCTCTCTCTCTCTCTTATTTCTCTTTCTATCTCTCTCTCTCAGTCTCTCTCTCTCTCTTTCTCCCTCTCTTGCAGGATTTCCCACAGCAAACACGCTGGTTTAATGTTGACATTATATTTAGTTCACATGAGCAGTAGCTGTTTGCACTCCCCTGTCTTTCTTTGGATGATTTCTTGTCTGAAATGTTGTATTTAAATTAATTGGGCCAGAGCGAATCGGATCATGTCTCTGTGTTTGTTTCCACAGTGCTGTGTCTGACCGAGGCTGACCCGCGCTACCGAGACCCCCAGGAAGACCATGCTGTCCCTCCTGCTGCCCACGCTGCTTGCTGTGCAAGCTCTCGGTGGGTGGTGTCCACCTATCCCCCTCCACGGCCCACCATTACCCAGAGATCAAAGCTACCACCAAGTGTAATTCCATCGCCATCTAAACAATACGCTTTAACAGGGTTTTTAGTCATTCCCTTCAGAGAAATGACAAGGAAGACAGAACCACAGCTCAAATGAGGCTTACTCTCCAAACTAATATTCTTAACAGTGCAAAAAGTAAAGACAATGAAAACTTTACAGAATGGGAACATTTAGAAAGTTATGACTGAGGAGAAAGTTATATTTGGACAGGAAAATTGGTTGGGTTTGTACTTCTCTAGCCAGAGCTAAAATGGGGCCCTGGGGTAGTTAGTAGGGTGAGGTCCTGCCTGAGAAGAGACTTGCAGAGAGTGTCGTTTTTCTCCAGTGAGTCAGAGAGTGTGGTGGGGGAGTCAGCCTCTCATGTTCCAGTAAGAAGGGGGAGTTGTGGTTGGTGTAGCCTGGGCACTAGGCAGCAGGGTTGTTGTAGTGCTCAGGGCAGTGTGCTGGAGCCAGCAGTCAGACAGAGACTCTGAGAGTGAGAGAGCTAGGAGCAGGGCTTCATTAGGGCCTAGTACTGTTCCAGTCTTCATGGCTTTCTGGCCTGCTCATTACTGGCTTTGGCGGCTGCTGGGACGGAGGGAGGGAGGCGTCTCGGACTGATTCTGTGTAGCTCTTTAAGTTGTAGTTAATAATGTTTTTACCTCACACAATATATGATTATCCTTTATTTACTTACTGGAGTTTACTGTTGAATTAAGGATTTACAGTATTAGGTAACACTGTACAGCATGTTTTAATTCATACTCTAAGTCATGTGCTTTGAAGTCTGTCGATAGAGACAAATTGTCATGTGGAGATAGTGAGTGGGTGTGCACGTGTGTATGTGCTGGTGTGTGTGTGTCTGTATGTGTGCGTGTGAGACCTGGGGTCCTCTGGGCCTGTTGTCTCCAGTAGGTCTCTGATTAGGATTATAGGCCCTTGCTAATCCCACTTGTCTTCTACAGTGTCTCTCCTCTACTCCGCCATTAAATAACCGTATCAGTGTCACTCCTGTGCTGCACCATTAAATACCCCTATCTCCACACAGGATTACACTCTGAGGCTGCCACATTGCCGCTGCACTCTCCCAAGACAACCTCTAGTAGAGTACAGAGGTAGAGTCCCCGTCTAAACTGTTGGTGTGTAACATTGTAAAATAAGAAAATGTTGCTTAGCACAGCTGTTGTCAGGTCTTCTGCAGAGGGACTCTGTGGTTGTGACAGGTTTCTTTGTTTCAGTATCCATATACACTGAGTATACAGTTGAAGTCGTAAGTTTACATACACCACTCCACAAATTTCTTGTTAACTAACTATAGTTTTGGCAAGTCAGTTAGGACATCTACTTTGTGCATGACACAAGTCATTTTTCCAGCAATTGTTTACAGACAGATAATTTCACTTATAATTCACTGTATCACAATTCCAGTGGGTCAGAAGTTTACATACACTAAGTTGACTGTGCCCTTAAACAGCTTGGAAAATTCCAGAAAATGATGTCATGGCTTCAGAAGCTTCTGATAGGCTAATTGACATCATTTGAGTCAATTGGAGGTGTATCTGTGGATGTATTTCAAGGCCTACCTTCAAACTCAGTGCCTCTTTGCTTGACATCATGGGAAAATCAAAAGAAATCAGTCAAGACCTCAGAAAAAAGTCTGGTTCATCCTTGGGAGCAACTTCCAAATGCCTGAAGGTACCACGTTCATCTGTACAAACAATAGTACGGAAGTATAAACACCATGGGACCACACAGCCGTCATACCGCTCAGGAAGGAGACGCGTTCTGTCTCCTAGAGATGAACATACTTTGGTGCGAAAAGTGCAAATCAATCCCAGAACAACAGCAAAGGACCTTGTGAAGATGCTGGAGGAAACAGGTACAAAAGTATCTATATCCACAGTAAAACGAGTCCTATATCGACATAACCTGAAAGGCCGCTCAGCAAGGAAGAAGCCACTGCTCCAAAACCGCATAAAAAAGCCAGACTACGGTTTGCAACTGCACATGGGGACAAAGATCATACTTTATGGAGAAATGTCCTCTGGTCTGATGAAACAAAAATATAACTGTTTGGCCATAGTGACCATCGTTATGTTTGGAGGAAAAAGTGGGAGGCTTGCAAACCGAAGAAAACCATCCCAACCGTGAAGCACAGGGGTAGCAGCATCATGTTGTGGGGGTGCTTTGCTGCAGGAGGGACTGGTGCACTTCACAAAATAGATGGCATCATGAGGCAGGGGAATTGATGTGGATATATTGAAGCAACATCTCAAGACATCAGTCAGGAAGTTAAAGCTTGGTCGCAAATGGGTCTTCCAAATGGACAATGACCCCAAGCATACTTCCAAAGATGTGGCAAAATGGCTTAAGGACAACAAAGTCAAGGTATTGGAGTGGCCATCAGAAAGCCCTGACCTCAATCCAATAGAAAATTTGTGGGCAGAACTGAAAAAGCTTGTGCAAGCAAGGAGGCATACAAACCCGACTCAGTTACACCAGCTCTGTCAGGAGGAATGGGCCAAAATGCACCCAACTTATTGTGTGAAGCTTGTGGAAGGCTACTCGAAACGTTTGACCCAAGTTAAACAATTTAAAGGCAATGCTACCAAATACTTATTGAGTGTATGTAGACTTCTGACCCACTGGGAATGTGATGAAAGAAATAAAAGCTGTAATAAATCATTCTCTCTACTATTATTCTGACATTTCACATTCTTAAAATAAGGTGGTGATCCTAACTGACCTAAGACTGGGAATTTCTACTAGGATTAAATGTCAGGAATTGTGAAAACCTGAGTTTAAATGTATTTGGCTAAGGTGTATGTAAACTTCTGACTTCAACTGTACATTACATAAACTGACCAGATGAATCCAGGTGAAAGCTATGATCCCTTACTGATGCCACTTGTTTAATCCACTTCAATCAGTGTAGATGAAGGGGAGGAGACAGGTTAAAGAAGGATTTTTAAGTCTTGAGACATTTGAGACATGGATTGTGTATGTGTGTCATTCAGAGGGTAAAGGGGCAAGACACAAAAGTGCATTTGAACGGAGTATGGTAGTAGGTACCAGGCGCACCGGGTTGTGTCAAGAACTGCAATGCTGCTGGGTTTTTCACGCTCAACAGTTTCCCGTGTGTATCAATAATAGTCCACCACTCAAAGGACATCCAGACAACTTGATACAACTGTGGGAAGCATTGGCGTCAACATAGGCCAGCATCCCTGTGGAACACTTTCAACACCTTGTAGAGTCCATGCCACGACGAATTGGGAAACAAGGTGTCCCTAATGTTTGGTATACTCCATGTACTTTTAATGCACTAGACTAGTAGCAGTACTCTCAGTGGGGTTGCTCTAAGTTAACAGGCAAGCAACAGCAGCAACACCAGCACAGTAAGTAGGCTTAGCATCCAGGCTCCATAAGCAGCATTAGCAGCTGAGAGGCAGTAGAGCCAGTAGTGTAAAGCAGAAGCATTAACAGGATGCTGTCTGGCTAATTGCTTGTTGTCATGCTCTCTGTTCTGTCAGCACTGCCACCAGCCTGCCAGGCCTCTGCCATTTGCTGCTGGTTGCGCCCACCTGCCCGCTCTTAGCATCTCCACGTTAAAAGGGAAATTGTATTCATGCAAATGCAAAAATGGCAAGCTGACCTGGATTCAGTTTTAATGACGAGAGCTGGGAGGTAGTTCTAATTAATTAGCATAATTGAATAGATCACATCTAGTGTGGCAGTCAGAGAGCGGCAGACATTATGGCAAGGCCCTGAAGCGTGTAAATAGCTCACGCCCGCATCTCTGGTGTACCCTTTGAGGTCTGCTAACTAGGAATGCCCTCTCCCTGTCCTCCTTTTCTCTTCACAGCAATTGATTCTGTAGAGAGAGGACGTTTTGGCCCGCACAGAAATTCAATTTAGGGTTATTACCCCGTATCAGTGATGTTCTTACTAATTTGATTGTGGCCAGTGAAGTATCCTTTTAAAAACAATCGAGGACAGGCTCGACAAAGATTGCTTTCTCTGCGATGCATACATAATGCCCAGTCAGTCTACTAGCAGGTTGGCTACTGCACTGAGCTTCTGGCCCCTCCCTCTCTCTCCCCGCTCACTCTGCACTATAGCCTAGCCATTTAAACAGAGTGCATTACCCATCAAGCACCTCATGATTATTTGAACAAGTCCTAAAAAAGCTGTCTTGTGGGATTGCTTAAACATTGATGCGGGTAACGACCCACCACCACCGCTCTGATCTGTGCCTGGAAAGCAGCATCATTGCTTGGTGCTGAGGAAGAAGCTTCCCTGCCTGACATACAGAGAGAGGAGACACTTACCTACAGGTTGTTTCCACGGTTACCGGGTGCTTCCACAGTTACAGGGCCCTGAGTGAGGTCACTATGTCTCAGGAGAAGCAGGGTCGGGTGTTGCCACGGTTACGGGGCCCTGACTGAGGTCACTGTGTCTCCGGAGAGGCTGGGCCAGGTGTTGCCATGGTTACAGGGTCCTGAGTGAGGTCACTGTGTCTCAGGAGGAGACGGGCTCAAGGTACCATCCAGACACATAGCCCCAGCCCCTGACCCTTTAATAACCCCTTAACCCTCAGCATTAATGCAGACATCCACTGCTCCCTGACCCCTTCATAAGGCAGAACAGAATTGCAGCCTGAGATTTGAGCAAGGGCTCTACCCTCCCAGACATGGCTTTGGTTATTACCAGGGCCAGCAGGTGTCAAACACTTGTCTATCTGAGGGATTAGAACCCAAACCTTTGCCACCTCTACAATAATACAGTTTGATCAACTTAGCTTGGCTTTTCTGTAATCGTATGCATAGCGTATAGGCTCACCTTAACCCCAGTCATTTGGATTAAGCTGCACAAACTCAAATCCACCTCACCCCCCCCTCCTGCTGGGATGGATTTGCTCCTATGGCTCGCTCCTCATACTCATCCCAGGTTGTGTTCTCTCTCTTCTCTCTCAGGCAGGTGGTGGAGGAAGGTTAGGCTTGTCCTTATCTCCCAGGCAGCTCCTCTGCAACTGGCCCACCATTATCTGCCTGTCAGAGCCCATTAACAGCTTATTGACGGGATATGAGACCAGCTCCCCCTGATAAAGCACCCGCCCGCCATGTTTGTGGAGAGAAGAAGATGGAGAGAGCATAAACAACAAATGAGAGCGGGAGAGAGAGGGAGAAAGAGAGATAGACAGACAGAGTCAGGAGAAAGGAAGTGTGGTGCATCTTGATTTATTACGTTGCTGAAAATAAGCAACCTGAGCTCCTGTCTGCTCCACTAGCTGTCTGCACCTCATATATCTCTCACAGACAGAGATGGCTTTCACTCTATGATGACTGTAGCCCAGATATGGAGAGACAGTGTTAAATTGGTAAATGTCATGAGTGACCCCATTATTCAAGGCTCAGAGACCTACATAATCCCCTCCATTTTGTGTCTCTCTTTCAGGAGGGGAGGAAAGGATCAGATTTAGAATCGATTCTCTATGTGTCGTGAGGGAAAATTCCCAGCAGTGTTAAGCTGACCATGTCTAAACTACCACTACATCTCTCAATGTATTCCAGATGTTGCTTTTGTGTTCCCCTGGACGTATTCGAAAGGTTTTGGGCTTGGAAACGCTTTGAAGAAAGGCTTTAGTTGGCGTGTTTGAACAACGACATTGACTGAAAGAATAGCTGTTGTGAAAGGCCACTAAGCATCTGTGAACTTCCTGTTCGTTAGATATTCAGGTGGGTCATTCGTGCAAAGACCAACATGTCTGGAGCTGCAGTACTTTTGACCACCCGATGGGGGCATTATTGCCACAGCTTTTGAAGCAGCTCACTACTTAGCCAGTCAGAACACTAACTACACTGCCTGTGTGTGTTTACTTAGTTAAGTCAATATTACCGCCGCAATTTGCCTTCCAGTGTATGTATGTCTGTGCACTCTTATCATGGCTGTTCCTTTATGCCGTGTTCGACAAAGGGGCTTTACCATATCTCTGAACATGTGTACCTAACGTCTTCTAATGAACAGTACTACTGGTAGCTCTGCCGTCTGTTATCGAGCAGGGGTAATTTAACCTGTGTGTAGGGTGCCTATTGGCCTAGTGGGTGATGCTCACTGTTATTAAGCACAGTTCATTTGAAGCCGAGTTCTATTCTGTGTTTGTTATTGGAGAAGCAGTTATGAACCAGGGTTATTGAACAGTGTGGGTTATTGCTTCAGGAGCTGGAGGGAGATGGAAGCTGTGGTCTTATTGAAGTCCTTGTGTTTAACAGCCCAGGTTATTAAAGGGATCCGGTTATTACAGGTTTAGGTATTTCTGTTTAGGGTTGTGTCCCACTGACCAGGGTCAGCTGAATGGCAATGGAACATCAACACTGAATGTGTAGGCTATGTGTTGCATTCTCCTAGATGTGGATACGGGGGTACATTCTATTGAACTGAGTGAATTCAACTTTAGTGATCGCAAGCAGAGTGAGATGTTAATGTGTTTGTGTGTGCCTGCGTGTAGGTGTTTGTGTGTGTGGGTGTCACTGAACACGGTGATTGGGACCTGTCTGTTGTGTAGCAGTACTATGACAGTGGATATTGTAGTGTCAGAATGCCCTGTGTCTCAGACTGGCTCTCACAGTGCTGTGGAGCTGTCAGGAGCCAGGACTGAGCTGAATAACAATGCCCTCTGCTTGTGGATGTGTGTGTGTGTGTGTGTGTGTGTGTGTGTGTGTGTGTGTGTGTGTGTGTGTGTGTGTGTGTGTGTGTGTGTGTGTGTGTGTGTGTGTGTGTGTGTGTGTGTGTGTGTGTGTGTGTGTGTGTGTGTGTGTGTGTGTGCATGGGTGCGTGTGTATGTGTGTGCCTGCATTTGCCTGGTTGTGTGTGTGCGTGCGTGTGTGCATGGGTGCGTCTGGAGGACGGAGGTGAGATGTCACTGCCGCTGTGGCTAAGGAATTTGTTTACCAAGAGCCGTGTTGTGTCACCTTGTCAGCTGCCTATGTATGAAGCCTGTGGTTCTCCTCCCAGCCCCTGTCAGCCTGCTGCCTGCCATGCTGCTTCACACTCAGCAGGCCCCTCAGCCCCTCTGCTCCACTCATCTGTATATATTAGCTTAGCACTAGCTGGGGCTAATCTGTACTAGCAGGGATATCCGTGCAGCGAACCATTCATCTAAGCTCACAAGTTCAGGGTGGCTCTCGAGTAGGGCTGGGAATTGCCGGGGACCTCACGATACGATATTATCTCGATACTTAGCTGCCGATACAAAATGTATTGCGACTCTCACAATTCTATATGTATTGCGATTCAATACTGTGATTTTATTATAATTCCATGGTCCAAACATTTTGCTCACCATATGTCTGCTGCAGAGGGATGAGAGAGAGCCATGTGAAAAATAGTTTTGAAATAAAAGTGCTGAAAACACTACTATCCTGATATGAATCTGTATAGATTCCCCCCACCCCCATCACTACTCTTAAGTCTGCATCTGTACTGGTGAGTTTAGCACTAGGCTAGACAGGGCCCAGTGACAGCATCACTGTTTTGTTGAGTTGAGGAAGGGGTTGAAGAGACAGCCCAGGGATTACGGGAGCGGAGGGGATGAGGGGAGTGAGCGATGTAAATATTCGACAGGGCCATTGCTAGCTTGCCCTCCCTCCCTCCCTCCCTCCCTCCCTCCCTCCCTCCCTCCCTCCCTCGCTGCCTGCCTGCCTGCCTGCCTGCCTCCCTCCCTCCCTGCAGCCTGCCTCTCCCTCCCTGCTGCCTGTCTGCCTCCCTCCCCGCCTGTCTGCCTCCCTCCCTGTCTGCCTCCCTCCCTGCCTGCCTGCCTGCCTCCCTGCCTGCCTGTCTGCCTCCCTCCCTGCTGCCTGTCTGCCTCCCTCTCTGCTGCCTGTCTGCCTCCCTCTCTGCTGCCTGTCTGCCTCCCTCCCTCCCTGCCTGCCTGCCTGCCTGCCTCCCTCCCTGCTGCCTGTCTGCCTCCCTCCCTGATGCCTGTCTGACTGCCTCCCCTGCCTGTCTGCCTCCCTCTCTGCTGCCTGCCTGTCTGCCTCCCTGCCTGCCTGCCTCCCTCCCTGCTGCCTGTCTGCCTCCCTCCCTGCTGCCTGTCTGCCTCCCTCCCTGCCTGTCTGCCACCCTCTCTGCTGCCTGTCTGCCTGTCTGCCTGCCTGTCTGCCTCCCTCCCTGCTGCCTGTTTGCCTCCCTCCATGCCTCTTTCTCCCTGCCTGCCTCTTCCTCCCTGCCTGCCTGACTCTTCCTCCCTTCTTGCCTCCCTCCCTGCCTGCCTCTCTCCCTGCCTGCCACTGTCGTCCTGCTTGCCTGCCTGCCTGCCTGCCTGCCTGCCTGCCTGCCTGCCTGCCTGTCTGTCTGTCTGTCTGTCTGTCTGTCTGTCTGTCTGTCTGTCTGTCTGTCTGTCTGTCTGTCTGTCCGTCCGTCCGTCCGTCCGTCCGTCCGTCCGTCCGTCCGTCCGTCCGTCCGTCCGTCCGTCCGTCTGTCTGTCTGTCTTTCTGCCTGCGTATCTGTCTGCGTGGTTGCCTCCCTCCCTGTCTGCCTCCCTGCCTGCGTGTCTGCCTGCGTGGCGCTCCGCTCTGAGGGAAGGGAGTCTGAGGTAAGAGTGCCAGCCAGTGCTCACGGGGCTTTAATGAGTTTATTTCATGTCGGCTGTGAAAGTGCACGGCTCTGTCTCTCTCACAGGCACTCAAACAGAGCCGGGCCCATAAACACAAAGTGCAGGGTGTAAATCTGCCCTGCTGTCCCCTCCCTCCACCACTCTCTACTCTGAGCATCTCTTTATCGCCTCTCAGGGGCCGGGGAGAGCCCTTAGCCCTCCTCCCTCAAACAGGGAGACACCACCTCTCACAATACACTTTTTCAACCACAACCCCCTAGACCAAAGGAGTTATCACAAATACTACAGTATGTTGTTGTGTTTGTTGGAGATATCTAGAGGTAAAAAGCAGAAACAATACCAGTTTGCCCCCTCCGTGTTTCACCTCTGAAGGAATAGGACATCAGATGCTTACTCACAGTTTCCATGACGTCAGAGCTAACAGCCCCTCCCCTTTGGATGCAGTGAAGTGGATGTGAAACGTTGTGCTCTCCTGCTGCTCTCGGTCTGTCTGTGTATGTCTGTCAGTGTGTTAACATGCTGCCCCAATGTCCTGCTGGACACTCACCAGACTGGCACCAAGAAGAGGGTCACTGGTTAGAGAAGGTGGGAGAAAGAGATCGAAGGAGAGAGGGTTGAGTACTTATCTCTTCCCTGACTTGGGCCCTGTCCTGAGTTAGGGGATTAGCTATGGGCTGCAGTGCTCTCCCCTCCTGGCTTGTTTCCTGATATTATCTTTAAGTGCACGCTCAAAGCTGCCCTCTCACTCTCCTTCCTCTCCCCTCTCTTCCATCATGTTCCCCCTCTCTGCCCTCTCTCCTCATCTCTCCCCTCTCCCATTCTCTCCCCCTACCTCCCTCTCACCTCTCTCTCCCTCCTCTCTCTCCTCTGAACCCATTGGAGTGAGTCATTCCGGTCTGCTCTGGGAGTGATCTAATTGCTGTGTCTCCTCCCTCCTCTGTGTGCATGCCTCTGTGGGGACCGTCACTTCCGCTCCAGTCCTACCAAAGTGCCTGTTGCCTATTCATTAACCCAGAAAGCACTACAAAAACACACACGCACACAAACTAGTAGAACGTTAGTCTGGTAGACTGCCATACAGCCTTACAATAAACCCTGCTACTGTAATGGTATGCCATGATTACTGGATTGGATTGTCGACTGTGCTGTGGCACAGCAGAGGAAGTGTAGTCACATTATGGGGCTATAGAAAAACATCCCACCACTGTGTTGTCAGTAAATTAAAAAGCTGCTTTGTGATTTTCACAGGGGTTGGGAGGAACTGTAGTGCATCACCTATAATGACATTCTTGTGTTTGTTAGTTACTGGGGCTTGTTGTTCTTCTGTTTCCATGGTTTTCTGGATGTGGTGGATGGTATATTTTTGGATGTTGAGGTGTTGGCAAATTGTCTATTTTGCCCTGTTTTCCTCTGGCCTGTAGTTACATGAAGATCCAGCAGGTGGCAGTGTGCCTATAGATTAGCAGGGGGATATTGGTGAATGTGTGGTCCCCTGTGAGGTTTGGCTATGTGTCTACCAAAATATCTTTGCCTTGACTGAGCGTCCTCATCTACGGATTGCACTTGGATGAAAGTGTTGTTTGTTTGTTGTTTGATAATTGGGAAATCAATTGTTACACCTCAATCACAACTATTTCATGCAGAAGTGTGTGATTGTTATTAAATCTGAAAGACATGAGTACAGAAGAGGTTCTCATAATGAATAGCAGCAGTCGAGTACAGGATACATCACACTAGATTCAGGGGGATTTCAGGGGTTGGAATGGCTTTTTCTGTCCTGATGTTCATCACACAATCAGACCTGGAGACAGGAATAAATTGTGAATGGTTTAGCTGTAGCCTCCTCTCTCTGTGGTGTCTGAGATGGCTACTAAGCCAGAATGATTATGCAAAGCCTGCTTTTGGCTGCAGAGAGGACATGGGAGGGGAGGAGAGGAGAGGAGAGAAGAGAAGAGAAGAGGAAAGGAAAGGAAAGGAAAAGAAAGGAGAGAAGAGGAGAGGAGAGGAGAGAAGAGTCCAGTCTAGACAAGCAATGTGGAGATCAGATGCCTTAAGGAGGGTTTCCGCTTTAAAACAAAACAAATCACACTCACCATTGAGCAGCTTAGCCCCGTGTTGTGTTGAGGGAGACAGTACACTCTGGAGAGAGATGGAGAGCGTTCTTTCTCACCAGACAGACCACTGTCTAGATTATTAACTCACCACTGTCTCCAAGTGGATATTTAGGAGCTACATCTTTATTGCAGTTCATTCATCTCCCTAAAGCTTATTTCGACATCTCTCTCCACTACACGGCTAAACACACAGGTCTATGTTTTCTGTTATTGACATACTTGCTCTCTCTCCTATCTAGCTGTCCTAGAAGTGCAAGTCCCAGAGCTGCCAGTGGTTGCGCTGTACGGCATGGACACCACCCTCAACTGTTCCTTCAGCCACGCCTCTCCCTTCAACCTGTCTGACCTCAGTGTCTTCTGGCAGCTGACGGACACCAAGCGCAGCGTGCACAGCTACTGGGCCAGCCAGGACCAGCTGGCAGAGCAGGGAGAGCGCTACGCCAACCGCACCAGCCTGTACCCCTCCCAACTGGACGCGGGCAACACCTCGCTCCTCCTGAGGGGGGTCCGGGTGGCCGACGAGGGTAGCTACACCTGCTTCGTCAGGGTGGAGGCCTACGGTAGTGCAGCCCTACTGCTCCAGGTGGCAGGTGAGTCCTTTATTTAACCGGGTAAGTCATTGAGAACACATTCTCTTTTAAGTTTTACAATAACAACTTCAGACTGGGAAAGCTGAACCATTTTTTTTCCATTTTTTTTTTTCACCTTTATTTAACCAGGTAGGCCAGTTGAGAACAAGTTCTCATTTACAACTGCGACCTGGCCAAGATAAAGCAAAGCAGTGCAACACAAACAACAACACAGAGTTACACATGGAATAAACAAACATACAGTCAATAACACAATATAAAAGTATATACAGTGTGTGCAAATAAGGCAATAAATAGGCTATAGTGGCGAAATAATTACAATTTAGCTGTAACGATCGTCTTCGGGAGAAAGAGAGGAGGACCAAAGCGCAGCGTGGTAAGTGTTCATGATGATGTTTTTAATTAAACTCAGAACACTAAACAAAACAATAAACGATGTGAACAAACGAAACAGTACCGTGTGGCGACAAACACTGACACGGAAGACAAACACCCACAAACCAAAAGACAAAACAGGCTACCTAAATATGGTTCTCAATCAGAGACAACGACTAACACCTGCCTCTGATTGAGAACCATATCAGGCCAAACACAGAAACAGACAAACTAGACATACAACATAGAATGCCCACTCAGATCACACCCTGACCAAACAAAACATATAAACATACAAAGCAAACTATGGTCAGGGCGTGACATTAGCAATTAAACACTGGAGTGATAGATGTGCAGAAGATGAATGTACAAGTAGAGATACTGGGTTGCAAAGGAGCAAAAAAATAAATAACAGTATGGGGATGAGGTAGTTGGATGGACTATTTACAGATGGGCTATGTACAGGTGCAGTGATCTGTGACCTGCTCTGACAACTGGTACTTAAAGTTAGAGAGGGAGATATGAGTCTATGCTTGGCCTGCAGCTACCACATCTTTCTCGATACATCTTTCCTCGAATCCTGTCTCAAAACACATTGGAGAAGAGGGTCAGATGATGAGGATCTTGGTTTGTCTCCTCCAATACGGTTGAGAAGGAGGTGAGGAGAAGGAGACACCGGAAGGGCTTCACATACAGGAAGTAGAGTCCCCTCTTTAACCTTTTACTGCAGTGGGATAAACCAGGGTCACACAGAGTGTTTCTTGACAGTCTTAAACAAATATATTTTGAAACAAAAGTATACACCTCTCACTCATGGTTATGGGCTTAAAAAAAGAAGACACCTGTATCATGTCAGATATAGAGTTGAAATGTATTACATTTTGAGTTTGCATCCCAATATTACACTTTATATACAGTCGTGGCCAAAAGTTTTGAGAATGACACAAATATGAATTTTCACAAAGTCTGCTGCCTCAGTTTGTATGATGGCAATTTGCATATACTACAGAATGTTAAGAAGAGTGATGAATTGCAATTAATTGCAAAGTCCCTCTTTGCCATGCAAATTAACTGAATCCCCCAAAAACATTTCCACTGCATTTCAGCCCTGCCACAAAAGGACCAGCTGACATCATGTCAGTGATTCTCTCGTTAACACAGGTGTGAGTGTTGTTGAGGACTAGGCTGGAGATCACTCTGTCATGCTGATTGAGTTCAAATAACAGACTGGAAGCTTCAAAATGAGGGTGGTGCTTGGAATCATTGTTCTTCCTCTGCAACCATGGTTACCTGCAAGGAAACACGTGCCGGCATCATTGCTTTGCACAAAAAAGGCTTCACAGGCAAGGATATTGCTGCCAGTAAGATTGCACCAAAATCAACAATTTATCGGATCATCAAGAACTTCAAGGAGAGCGGTTCAATTGTTGTGAAGAAGGCTTCAGGGCGCCCAAGAAAGTCCAGCAAGCGCCAGGACCGTCTCCTAAAGTTGATTCAGCTGCGGGATCGGGGCACCACCAGTACAGAGCTTGCTCAGGAATGGCAGCAGGCAGGTGTGAGTGCATCTGCACGCACAGTGAGGCGAAGACTTTTGGAGTATGGCCTGGTGTCAAGAAGTGCAGCAAAGAAGCCACTTCTCTCCAGGAAAAACACCAGGGACAGACTGATATTCTGCAAAAGGTACAGGGATTGGACTGCTGAGGACAGGGGTAAAGTCATTTTCTCTGATGAATCCCCTTTCTGATTGTTTGGGGCATCCGGAAAAAGCTTTTCCGGAGAAGACAAGGTGAACGCTACCATCAGTCCTGTGTCATGTCAACAGTAAAGCATCCTGAGACCATTCATGTGTGGGGTTGCTTCTCAGCCAAGGGAGTGGGCTCTAAGAACACAGCCATGAATAAAGAATGGTACCAACACATCCTCCGAGAGCAACTCCTCCCAACCATCCAGGAACAGTTTGGTGACGAACAATGCCTTTTCCAGCATGATGGAGCACCTTGCCATAAGGCAAAAGTGATAACTAAGTGGCCCAGGCAACAAAACATAGATATTTTGGGTCCATGGCCAGGAAACCCACAGACCTCTTAATCCCATTGAGAACTTGTGGTCAATCCTCAAGAGGCGGGTGGACAAAGAAAGCCCCACAAATTCTGACAAACTCCAAGCATTGATTATGCAAGAATGGGCTGCCATCAGTCAGGATGTGGCCCAGAAGTTAATTGACAGCATGCCAGGGCGGATTGCAGAGGTCTTGAAAAAGAAGGGTCAACACTGCAAATATTGACTCTTTGCATCAACTTCATGTAATTGTCAATTAAAGCCTTTGACACTTATGAAATGCTTGTAATTATACTACAGTATTCCATAGTAACATCTGACAAAAATATCTAAAGACACTGAAGCAGCAAACTTTGTGGAAATTAATATTTGTGTCATTCTCAAAACTTTTGGCCACGACTGTCCATCACAGAAGACTGAATTATAACAAACCCGTTTAACATAGAAACACCGGATTTTCCTTTTTTTTTTCTTTTTTTTTCATGTTTATCAATTATGAAATAATTCCACCCATTAGGCCACTAGAGGGCAATTTGGTCACACATCACAGGCCCTTCTTTGATAATCATGCGAGACCTTTAGGATCGATGCCTAACACAACACAGAAATTGGTCATAAAACACTTAGTTCCGTCAGGGATGCACAATAACATGTTTGGTCGATACTTCCTGATTGTGGTCCTCTGGTTGTGGTCAATCACTGGCTTTGATTATTAGTTCTTGACAAGATTGATTGTTACTAGCAGCTCGGTGATGAAGGTGGTTGTTCCAACAGAGGACTATCATCACAACTGAGTGCACTTTTATTTATAATTATTCTTTATGACTTCACACACAGTGTTGGTGAACTCCTCCCTCCCTCACCACTAATTTCCATGTTTTGCAGTTAAATTGGGCCTTTCCTGTCTAAGGATGTATGTGCATTAAGCAGTGCTAACGTTCAACAGTTTTCCTCTTGGTTGGCTAGTCTGGGTAGAGAAAGGGGGAAAAATGACACAGTAGCTCAAACAGTGACAAATTGGCCCCTTTTCATGCATTCGATTCATAGATGTATTATTTTTAGCTGGCATTTACAGTTAACATCATAGAGCTCCCTTCCCACAGTGCTCTGAGAAAATGACGGGTCTCTGTGGAAATCTGCCTGTCAGTCAAATGGATAGCCAGGGAGGTTAGTGGCAGGCTGACATTCCGTCTTAGTGCTGAGAGAGAGAGCGAGAGAGCCCACTTTTCAAAAGGCAACTCGCATGAAGTTATTTAATCTCCTTCTTCTCCCTCCCTGTCCTCCCCATTGTTTGCTGTGTTATGATTGGCTCAGGGAATACAGCCTCCTCTCTCTGCCCGCTGCCTCTCTGGTTGTGTTTTAGCTCAGGGGATTGGAGAGCAGTGAATTCATTCCAGGCTGAGGATTCACCCCCCTCACCTCCTCACCGCCCGCCCCCTCCTGCCAAACCCCTGAACAGAGCACAGCAGTCCCAAATTCTCGGAGCCGTGCCTATTTCCCCCAGGCCCCACATCCGGGCCGGGCCAAGCTGTGGTGGTTGCGTTGTATTGTGAGGCGGCTTGGCTCAGAGCCGTGGCTCTATCCAGGGAGGAGAAGAAGGAGGACAGAGAGGAGCACCAGGATATGCTGCAGATGATGTCTCTGGGATCTTAAGCTTGATGTTATGCTAAGCTCCCTAAATGTAATTAACAATTTAATGGGAATCATGTCAAACAGTTCCCTGGGTGTCCCTCACTGCTGATAATCTGACTAAAACTCTGTATATCTCTGCTCCCCCCTACCCCTTCAGCCCCCTACTCCACGTTTCTGGCGACTTGGCTAAAATTCTGTGTGTGTCTGTTCTTGTCCCCTCCTCTCTCCCCCTCTCTCCCCCCTCAGCCCCCTATTCCAAGCCTCTGGTGACCCTGGAGCCGGACTCTAACCTGCGGCCGGGTGACAAGGTGGCGCTGACCTGCGTGGCGTACGGTGGCTACCCTGAGGCTGACGTACTGTGGCAGGACGGGGGCGGGCACAACCTGACGGACAACGTCACCACCTCCCTGGTGGCCAATGAGGAGGGGCTGTTCAGCATGCGCAGTGTCCTGACTGTCACCCTGGAGCCCAATAGCACTTACAGCTGCAGACTGACCAACCCATTATTGGGCGAGGACGGCCACGCCTCCGTCACTATCACAGGTGTGTGTGTCTATGTGTGTGTCTATGTGAATCTGTGTGTCTGTGTTCCCCATTGGTGTCTGTCTTCACTGACAAAGGCCCTAGCCTCTGGAAAGTAAACAGGCTAACATTCAGAGACTTCCCACAGTGTTTTAATGTTGCCAGTTCAGGATAATCTTGTTTTCAGTCACACAGGAGCACGTCTGCCTATTAAAGTCTTGCATGCATTTGTAAATCAATCCGTCAGTCAAATGTTATGCCTTGAATATTCAGCTGTTCAGAGCTCCACAGAACTGAAGGGAAATAATGAAATGTTCAATTATGCTCCAATAAGCCTAACCATCAGTTTCCGCACATCGTTAAATCACATCAGTTGGTAATTATTTCCCAGATGATTCCTATGAAACTAAAATAACTACTCATCTGATATTTGGTAATGCTAGAAGGTGATAAAGGATATACAGTAATATTACAGCTAAGTGGAAGTGATGGTGGTGCAGCAGCTGTACAGCCTACAGAGCAGACTCCTAGCGCTAGCCTGCCACTCCACTGAAGCTACAGCCAATGTCTGCCAACCAGGAAGTGGGTCAATATGTTTATATTGCTCTTTTTGGGTGAGTGGTGTAATCTCTTCCTGGGCTGTGTGGGTGGTAGCCTTGTGTGGTGGCACTGGGGTCTTCTTTGTCCCATCCCCAGCCCCCGACCCCATTTCCCCTGGCTGCCTTACTGGTGTACGGGATGTTTAGCGTGTGGAGTGTTTAGTGTGTCTGACGGGCCAAGGCTGGCTCTCTAAATGGGAGCAGGGCTGTGTGAAATGGCTCATAAATAAGAAGAGGTGGCCGGGACCTGCTGGAGCAGAGCTAGGGAGGGGAGGTCACCCTACGCCCGGGTCAGGGAGTGTGTGTGTGTGTGTGTGTGTGTGTGTGTGTGTGTGTGTGTGTGTGTGTGTGTGTGTGTGTGTGTGTGTGTGTGTGTGTGTGTGTGTGTGTGTGTGTGTGTGTGTGTGTGTGTGTGTCAGGTCAGTGAGTGCTGCTCCGCTGGGCTGGGAAATTACTGCTGTTTCCGTGCTGCTGGGGCCGGCAGGGCCCTGAGCCTGATGTACTATTCCACAGCTCCACACTCTACAGTCATGACAGGGCCTCTGGTGTATTACAATGTTGCTAAATCCACAGTAGGAAGAGACATGACATGAAGGAGTAAACAAGTGTTGCTGTTAAGCTCACAGTACGATTACTGTTCACATGTTGCAGTAGACTTTAGAAAAGTGGAACTACTAGAGACAATTGCATCCTGTGGTTTTAGTAAAGGACATAGATATGCGTATATGCTATCTGTTTTATAGAGAACGTAAGGCTGATTAGGTGCCTGTCTAAGGCATTCTAGACGTTGCCTCAGGCGGTGAACTGGTTCAGATCATAGAGTTATTTCAGTGGTCCAGATCTATAGAGGTGATGGGAAGATAGAGGTGAATCCTGACAGAGCAGAGGAGGAAATGGACATAGAAGCGATGATCTGAAGCAGTATGAAAGGACTGAGAACTAGGTATGGTTGTGATCTTCGTCAGTCGGTGTGTCAAGGAAGAGTTCCTCTCAGACTGAGCAGTTGTTCCTCATCCAACCCGAAACCCAGCAGAGCACCTGTTCTGTTAGACTAGTGGAAAGCCTTTGTTCTCCATAGAGAGACAGTTTGTGCCGAGCGCAGAAAACCGCTGATAACGAAAAGTGATCTGTTCAGCTCGGTGGAAATAAAGGAATTACCCACGCTCTGAAGCTATCCTAGAGAAAAACCAGGCTAGGCTACGGAGAATAACAGAGGCAACCTATGAAAGAGAATAGACCAGCCAAGAAGAAAGAGAGGCCGAGGGATGAGAGAGAGATTGAGACATGGAGAGAGAGAGAGAGAGAGATGGAGAGAGAGAGAGAGAGAGAGAGATGGAGAGAGAGAGAGAGAGAGAGAGAGAGAGAGAGAGAGAGAGAGAGAGAGAGAGAGAGAGAGAGAGAAAGGATGGAACAAACCCAGAGACAAAGCTGCAAAGCTTTTGATTAAAGCCATGGAGTGGCCAGGATCTGAGCGCTCTGGGGCTAGTTGGAGAATATTAATTTATCTTACTCTAACCAGCACAGCTTGATGATGGCCTAACTTGTTAGTAAACAAGTGGCAGATTTATTTTGGTGTGCCGGGATACAAGGGGCTTGTTTGATATGAAAATGTATTTGCATTTGTTTACAACAGCTGCTGTATGCTTAACAACTTCTGTAATTAATTTTGACCTAGCAGAACTGTTCTGAGTGTGTGCCCAGCAGAGTTTATATAGTAAATATACTGTATAATCACAGCACTGCACCCACCGCACACCAGACTGAGGCAGGCTGAGGATCCTATTATAGGGAGGGGTGAAATCTGCTTAAGATTCCAAATGGACTATTCCCCACCCAATAGGGGAGGGAGGGAGGGAGGGAGGGAGGGAGGGAGGGAGGGAGGGAGGGAGGGAGGGGGAGAGAGAGAGAGAACAAGCACATAAAAATGTCACACTTTCCTCAATCTCTGATTGAAAATTACAATAGTAATACAACTCTCCCTCTGGGAAAAGAAATAGTTTGACAAGGTTAATTTGGAGAAAATGAACCCCTAACTGCACGGGAACAGTGTGTGGGGCGCGTGTGAAGCCATGTGTTGAGACGGTATGGGTTAAGAAGTTATGCTTGTGAACCATGCCATCATCATTAGCACCACTGTCAATAGTAGTACCTCCCCCATGACACAACACCTGCCTGGCTAAATACTACATACACAATACTGCCATTTACAACTGAAATATCTCAGTGCAGGTTAGAAGAGGTCATGTCAGGCTTGAGCCCTAAATGACCATATCATGTGTTGGTTCAACAGCTGTTGGGAGAGAGACAACAATGTGTGTTGGTAGTAGGATATTGATGGATGTAGCAACAGGATACTGTAGGATCCAACTTGGAACAGACACAAAGAGATGCCTGGCATCCAGCGTCTATGGACGATGACAAGAGGCAGCAGCTGCAGCAGCCCTTGTATGAACCCAGGCAGGTTGCCTCCCTCCTCAGCCTCCTCTCTGCCTCCTCTCCCTCCTCTCTGCCTCCTCAGCCCCCTCTCCCTCCTCTCCCTCCTCAGCCTCCTCTCTGCCCCCTCAGCCTCCTCTCCCTCATCTCCTTCCTCAGCCTCCTCTCCCTCCTCAGCCTCCTCTCCCTCCTCAGCCTCCTCTCCCTCCTCAGCCTCCTCTCTCCCTCCTCAGCCTCCTCTCCCTCCTCAGCCACCTCAGCCTCCTCTCCCTCCTCAACCTCCTCTCTCCCTCCTCAACCTCCTCTCTCCCTCCTCAGCCACCTCAGCCTCCTCTCCCTCCTCAGCCTCCTCTCCCTCCTCAGCCTCCTCTCCCTCCTCAGCCACCTCAGCCTCCTCTCCCTCCTCAGCCTCCTCTCCCTCCTTTGCCTCCTCTCCCTCCTCTTCCTCCTCTGCCTCCCCAGCCTGCTTGGCTATACTACCATCCTCCTGGCCGAAAGCAGCAGAGGCAGTTTGAGCAGCTCAGTCTCAGACTAAATCCCACCTCTGCTCCCCCTCCCCCTCCCTGCCCACCCTCTCGGCCACTTTGCTATCCTCAAAAAATAATAATGCCCTTTGAGCTTTATGGACATGCTGTCTGTCTAATATCATTTTTACCGCTGCTGGCAGAATGCAGAGCTTTAGATCCCTACTGTGGGAGATGAGAGATGAGAGATGGCTGTGGTGGCGGTGGGGGCTTTAGCCTGTCACTGCCCAGGCCCTCTGTCTCTCTGCTCAGCGGATGAGAGCACCATTGTCTCTCCGCCCGACTCCACTGCTGGCACAGCACTTGCAGCTCCCAGCAGCAGGATAAGATCGAGATAGAGAGGACAGAGGGAAAGGGGGAGTGAGGGTTGTGCTGATGACAGAGAATGAGATGGAGACGAGAGCAGAGAGTGTTTGCTAAGCTCTGAGCCGTGGCACCAGGGCCTGACAGGCAGGCAGGGAGATTGAGTCACTGACAGGGAGGGAGGGACTAACACTCTCAACTTGACTTTTTCCCCCTACTAGCTGAAAAAAATGTACTTACTATGACTGAGATATGTGGCTGTCCCACCTAGCTATCTTAAGATGAATGCACTTACTCTAAGTTGCTCTGCATAAGAAAGTCTGCTAAATGACTCAAATGTAAAGGTATTGTAAATGGATGGAGTGAGGGAGACAGAGGCAGAGAGGGTGACAGAGGGAGATCGCCCAAGCTGTGCTGCTGAGCTCGTCCAATCTGCTTTGCTCCATCAACTTCATGGGAGGCCTCATCCCCTGCTCCGAAAGGACCAACTCACTCCACCAGATTTACAGTACATTGCTCTCTCTCCATGTTTCCCCCCCCCCCCCCCCCCCCTCACTGTTTCTCTCTCTCGCTCGCTCTCTCTCTCTCTTGCGCGCTCCATGTTTCTCTCTCTCTCTCAGTCTCTCCCTCTATCTACCCCCCCTCTCTCTTTCTCTCTCTATCTCTCTCTCTCACTGTCTCTCCCTGTTTTTCTCTCTTTCTCTCTCTATCTCTCTCTCTCCCTGTTTCTCTCTCCTCCTCTCTCTCAAACACACACTTTACATCTCGCTCCCTTTCCCACTCACATCCACGCCTCAATAGCTCCATGCACACTCCAACATTACTCTTAATAGGCAGAAGAGACAGTGTCACAAAAGGTGCTAATGGGCAGTCCTAGCACAGCCTTTCAGGACTCCTGAGTGGCGCAGCGGTCTAATGCACTGCTTCTCAGTGCAAGAGGCGTCACTACAGTCCCTGGTTCAAATTCTGGCTGTATCACATGCGTCTGTGATTGGGAGTCCCATAGAGCGGCGCACAATTGGCCCGGGGTAGGCCGTCAAGAATTTGTTCTTAACTGACTTGCCTAGTTAAATAAAGGTAAAAAAAAATAGATATACAGTATATATTCCATTTGGAGCAGACAGCATAAAGCTTTGCTGTGTTTTCCTTCATTACGTTTGTGCTAGCCTCTTCCCTTTTTCCCTGACTGTGTTATTATCTGTTCTGGGTGCTTGTTCCTGACATGTGTTGCCTTCTAAATTGGTACCTGCCAGTGCCCTGCTCGCCAAGCTTACGCAAGCCTAAAAAAACAAGTAAGCAAACGAAAGCAAGCTAAAAACAAAACACTCTCTACTCAACTTTTTTACAGGGCTACTTTAAATACAATTAACGAAGCCTTTGGAAAAAGAGGAAAACAGCAGTATAAATGAATCCGTTGTCAGCAGAGAAGCGAGCAGGCAGTTCCCCTGATGGAACACTGTATTAATTATTGTCCAAACGCACAGACGGGTTTTTTTTTCTCTCTCTCTCTCTCTCTCTCTCTCTCTCTCTCTCTCTCTCTCTCTCTCTCTCTCTCTCTCTCTCTCTCTCTCTCTCTCTCGCTCTCTCTCTCTCTCTCTCTCTCTCTCTCTCTCTCTCTCTCGCTCTCGCTCTCTCTCTCTCTACATCCCTCCCTGAATACACACTGTCTTATGACAACACCCTAGCACAACACCAACCAAATAGAGAGATGGAGTAATGGAGGGAGCAGTCTAAAACAAATTCAGGTAGGCCAATGGCAGTCTTTGGAAGCACATTATTTCCTCTCAGGATTATGAACAGGGGCCACTTGCTCCTGTCACGTTTTATCCCTGTATTATGGCTTCACAGTATTATTTGGCATGCTCTCAGTCTTGCCGTTTGCAGCTCTGAGGGATTGTTGGGTTGAATGAGGGATTAGGGCCGGGCCAGTTCCTGCTCACTGCATTGCTCTTATAGCATCTCAACAATCACTGCGATAAAATGAGCTCCCTCTCATTGTGTTGGTGTTGATTTATGCCTTCCTATTCCTGTTCACTGTTGTCATCTTCACTGTCTCCTTTTGGCATAAAAGGTCTTTGCAATGGCTGAATGTCAAAATGTATTTTATGTCTGCAGTTGAAAATACAATGTTAGAGCGTTGCGGCCTGAACACCTCTACTGTGAGTGGCTGTCTGGTAGTCTGTGTGGGTGTGTGGGCTTGGGCCTGCTGTGTGGTCCTGTCCTGTCCTCCCCCTCACCACAGGGGAGCCATCACCAGTACATGACTCTATAAGTGTCCACGGCCCCAGTCCCAGGCCACCATGGCATGGCATCGGGCACGTCCTGGCCTCCTCTCCTCTCCTTTCCACACTGTGGACTACTGTGACATCTTTATGCCTGCCCAGAGCCTGAAGGGAACCTGTCTCTTTAAGCCCTGCACTCCTCTCCTGCTTTCTTTCTTCTTCAAGACAGATTATATTTATGGCTGCAGTAAAAGTGCAAAAGCCCTATTTTGTCACTGATCAAGCTCATTTTTTATTTTCCCTCCCAGAGTCACAGTGAGGGGGGACTGGAAATCAGTGGGGTTGAGCCAAGGGGCCTGCAGTGTACATTTCACACAGTTGCTGTTTTATCCTGTAAGAGGGATTGGTTTCTGGAGGCCTGGCGTCAGCCTCTGCTTTACGATTTCAAATCATATTAGGTGCAGCCTTTTGAGAGACATTGTGCGGAGAGTAGCCCAGAGAAAACGGTTGAGCATACCTTCAAAGGCTTGGTTGTTTAATTATTCATATCCATTTATTTTATGCTTAAACTCTCTTAAACCAGATAAGACCATGCATTGTTGTCCCACAAAAGATGTTTGCAACCTCCGTAAATCGCTTTGTACCTTGAAATATCAATGGCCACCCAATATCAATGGCCACCCATACACAAAGAGTATTGTCTAGCGGTGATATGTCTTTTCAATTAGGAGGCGCTGAGATACTTGGGCTCGTTCCTGGAAAAGGTAGCTCGCCTCACTGATAGCTCTAGAGACCAGTAATTGATTACAAGGTGTGAAATTAATGAAAGTTAAGCATGGAGCTAGTGTGGCCGTCTCTCTGTAGGGGTGTGTTACTGGCCCAGGACTCTTTGTACTTACCTCCCTGCAGCATGGACTTAAACCACTCAAAATAGTTTGTTTACTGTCTGTAAATGTGACTGAAATGACTCAACCTGACTCAACATTTAGTACTGCAGTCAGTCTGAGTCATCTGCCTTCATCTGCAGGGACAGAGTCATCACAGCCCTTTAACTCTCGAAACCGAATATTATGCTCCTACATTTGTGATGAAAGCATTGATTAGAACATGGCAGCCATCTTTGACATAGCCAAATGTGACTGGTGTGGATAGAGGGAAGCTGTGAGGGCCGGGATCTCCTTCAGGTCACATTAACAGACAAACTGTCCACAGGGAAATTAACTCAATCCATCCTTTCACATTGTTAATTTCATCAACTGTGTTTAATTTCATCAGACGGGGGGGGGGGGGGGGGGGGTCCTCCTCCATGGATGTGTCTGCAGTAAGTGCAACTCTCCGTCAACGCCACAAGACATCTCAGTGACCCAGACTTATACTGCCTGTCATATCTATAATGTATGTGTCTGCCTACTTCCAGCCACTTACTGTACTGCTGGGGGATGAGCAGCAAAGCTGTAGTCTACTGCTGTAGTGAAGGTTTCTGATGCCGTTGTTAGTGTTACTGTCGTCTCCAATGGCTCTGTTACGTCTGTGGTTATTTGGGGCCTCAACCATGTACTGTAGACGTCCCTCGTTATCAAATAAGATGCAATTACATTATGTTTGCCTTAAAAACATTACCACGGGCATCAGTAGCAGAAATGGCTTTGAGAGAAATAGCAAGATAAAATTAAAGCGATTCTAGTGAAATGATATTGAAATCCAAAATAAGATAGTTTAATATCTATGGTAACAAAAAATAACAAACCCAAGGCTTAAGGACTAATACAACTTCATTTGAATTTCAAACTGCTGCTCCAGCATGATCCTACATGATCCTACACAGAGAGCATCACAATTTCCTGATAGACTTTCCAGAGCCACCAGTGTATATCTGATCCCTATGCCAACTGAGCTAAATGCTAACCAAGTCAAGTCCTTTGCGCTTTAGCCAAAGGCTGTGCCTTCTGTTAGACTCCTGGCTGGCTGGCTGGATATAGAGATGGGGATGAGATAAATGACTGGTAGTGAATGGAGCACACTAAGAAGGTCAGAGGATTAGAGGCCCCTATAGGGCCCCAGGTTCACACCTGCTAAACTACTTCTGGGTAAAGACTGAGGCCCTCTCTGTTCATTATATCACAGCAGCCAATGGAAGCGCATACAACATTATGGCCACATATACTGAGTATACCAAATATCAGGAACACCTTCCTAATATTGAGTTGCATCCCCCCCTTTTGGGCATGGACTCTACAAGGTGTCGAAAGCTTTCCACAGGGATGCTGTCCCATGTTGATATCCAATGCTTCCCACAGTTGTGTCAAGTTAGCTGAATGTGCTTTGGGTGGTGGTCCATTCTTGATACACATTTTTGTGTAAAAACAAAAAGAGCAGTATTGTAGTTCTTCACACAAACCTGGCACCTACTACCATACCTCGTTCAAACGCACTTCAAACTTTTGTCTTGCCCATTCACCCTCTGAATGGCACTCATACACAATCCATGTCAATTGTTTGAAGGCTAAAAAAGTATTCTTTAACCTGTCTCCTCCCCTTCATCTACACTGATTGAAGTGGATTTAACAAGTGACATCAATAAGGGATCATAGCTTTCACCTGTGTTCACCTGGTAAGTATTTGTCATGGAAAGAGCAGGTGTCCTTCATGTTTTGTACACTCAGTGTAGTCTTGGTGAAGGTCCTGGCTGCAGTGGTGATACACTTCTACCTTCAGGAGACAAATGCATAATTTCATGCGTCTGCAACCATGATATTGCCTGAGACTGAGGCAGTGATAGTTATAGTAGGGCTACGCTATACTAACTTGGACATGGAAACATTTCCTTTTGATTCAAAATACCTGAGGGGTATGGTCAGGGGGGCCACTTTGGTTTTAGAAGTGGGGGGGACATAACCTGGCGGGGTGTCTGGGGGTCCTCCCCCATAATTTTTTTGGTCATCTAAAGCTAATTTCCTGAATTTTTACACAATCCAATATGCCGTCTCTATTTAGAACAAAAAGTAAGCAAAAATGCCCACAGTCATCAAGCTAGGTAAGATATCATTATTAAATATGTTTAAATGATAAATAAGACTGAACTAGATCAAAGGTAATTCAATAATAAATATTGTGTTGCACCTATAACCAATAGACTAGCAAAACTAAGACTTTAGATTGTCTTTATTATTTGTCTTTATTCCTTCCCAGTTCCCACCTTCATTTGTTTTAATTCCCAAGAGAAAGGTTTGGATTTTTGATTTTTTTTTTAATACACATACACATACACCTCAAATATACATTAACAAACAGAAACAGCAAATCCTCCATATAATTAATGTCATGGGCACAATAGTACAATCTAATACACCCCACTTGCAAACAATATAGCTGGGTCACCTCGTCCTGTCTCTAGGGGTCCACCACCCTGCAGTGTCACATTCTAATACACCCCACTAAGCTTTAGGATCTTAGTGAAACATTCATTATTGGTTTTGGTGTGTTACTCCAAGGCCAGAGTGACAACCCACAGGACGGCAGACCCCAGGACTGCCTAAATAGGTATCTCCCCAGACGTGGGCATGTTTTCAATACAGACTCCTTTAGTCAGATTGTATTCCATATAAGGCATCTAGACCTTATGAAAGTTGCCCAGTATACCCTTAATCTTGTAATAAATGAAATGATAGATAACTTGACATTGTGGGAGGATAACCAACCTTCCAATGAATGGCAATACATTTCTTAGCCACTATAAATGTTTCACATTTTACAGATGCTCTTGTCCAGAGTGACTTACAGTAGTGAGTGTATACATTTTCATACTTCATTTTTATTTTTTATACTGGTTCCCCATGGGAATCAAACCCACGACCCTGGTGTTGCAAGCACCATGCTCTACCAACTGAGCTACACAGCTTCGTTACACAGTTTCTTCAGATAACAGCCACCAGTATCAACATTTACAAGCAAACAAAAACAGGGAGAAAGGAGAATCTGTAGACATGCTGAAATAGAAGTACATACTCTTTGCCAGAAGTCAGCCAGCCTTCACAAGACCAAAACATATGCAAATATGTCCCCTTTTGTGTTTTACACCTCAAGCAGAGGAATGTATTTCTGAGTGCATGATATTCAGTTTCACAGGATGGTCTTAAACTGCAGTAATTTAATTCTGAGATGATATGAACATGACGGGGCATTTTAACATATATGTATCCAGTCATCATCATCATCAATAGCTTCTACCAGGTCTTTCTCACATTTTTGTTTTACATGTTTTGTGTCATCGTGAAAAGCCTCTATCAACCCTTGATACAGTTTGGACATCAACTTTGAAGGTTTGTCAGACTGCCTTAAAATAGCATCTGTCTTGTCTAGTGTTTGCTGCGCAGAGATAATAAAATGCTGTATCTGCAAAAATTCACCTCAGCTCCGTCACAGACTGGTCTTCCCTTGCTGCCTGACCCTGCTGAGCCCCCTGTCACCGTCTGATCCTGCTCAGATGAGGCACGACAAATGATTACCACGGTGTACATTTATACATTATATTATTCAAGAATAGAATCAATGGTTCAATAATTGAAATGACCATTATTCCCAGGTCCCAGACTGTAGCTTTAAGCTGCTGTCCTGTGGCTACTGGAGGTCTACCCATCAACTCAAGATGGAACGTTGTATCATTCACTGATATTGTTAATATACTGCAAAATTCACCTGAGGTCCGTAGACTGGTCTTCCCTGGCTGTCTGACCCTGCAGGAACACCTGTCACCATAAGACATGATGAGCAGTGTTGTGTACTGACTGTGCACTAGAGGGCTGCATTCCTGCAGGATGCCAGCGGGACCTGCGGGTCCCGACAGAGATCATTTTTCATGCTGTGGGCGGTCAGACAGACGACTTTGGGATGAAAATATTTTTGTTGTCCCACAGATTGCTTTGTATGCGTTAGCCTACCTATTGTATTAAAAGCACATGTTTTTTGCATTATTCTCACACAATTCGCTGCTTCAACATCAGTAGCCTACCTCTCCTAGTTGGGCGTGAGAGATCAAGTGCGGACTTATTGAGTAGGCTGCCTACGTGGGCGGAGAATCACGTGGCAGTCAATTTAAATATGAAATTAATTTAAATATGATTAGACTAGTTTACTACAGTGTCTGTAAATAAATAGGCTATTGATAATGGATAGAAGTGGAGGGCGCTCAACTAACGTGAGTCGAAGTGCAATCAAAAACGTTAATCATCATTGAAAAGGAAAAGGCTCAACGCGCGCGTAGGTTAGGCTTCTACGGTGAGCGAGCGTTGCGCCTTTTCATTCTCAATAAGTATTGATTACCCATTTATTTGTCTCTGCCAGCAAATCGTCCTCCTAAAAGGTAGGCTATATCCTATAGGCCTATGCAAAACATAGGAAGTGTCGCTGTCGTCATTCTTGCTGCTTCAAGTTCTGTAGCCATACCTGCGAGATCAGGTGCGCGTGTGCTCTCAATTAAATAGTGTAGGCTATAGCCTATGCATGGGAGGTAGAAGCACTGGGCAGTTATCTTTCCAAGGAAATGTCCTACCTAAATACTTTACTACATTGCCTAGAAATAGGCCTAGATATTGATCACCCATCTTCCCACTCCTAAAAGGTAGGCTATAAAAATATCTCAAGAGAAAGTGCAAGTCTCTCCTACTCTGCTCTCTACAAACTACATCTATCATATTGGTTGATATAGCCCAGTAATACAGATAGCCTAATATAAGGGCCATGTGAGAATCTCTGGTAATTTAAACAATTTCCTAAGTTATGTTTGTCCATTTGATATTGCCTATAGGGAGCAAAATTGCTGGGACCATGGCTGGCATGTGAGCTGCGTCACATATGCCTAAAATAACATTGTGGGACTGCGGTTGGGTTTGGGACCAGTTCTTGCGGTAGCGGGTGGGAGTCAGACAGAAAGCCAGCGGGTGTGGGCGGAGTGCGGTATGAAAAGCTGCGGATGCGGGTGGTAGCTGGATGACAAAATTGGTCCCACCAGACCTCTACTGTGCACCTTGACAGTGAAGACTGTGACGTTACATTGCCATACTGACTAATAAAAACACACATTGCAGTGAAAACATTCAGTATATCAATCTTACATCGTTTGGCTTATGGTTTCATCGTGTGATTCAGGTCTAGTCTGATTCAGGCAAAAATAATAGCTAACGTTAGCCAACTTTTTACCAGCTCTCTCTAACGGTACATCAACTGGCGAAGCTAGCCAAGTTAATTTACTTCTGTTGAAACAAAGGCTACAAAACATTTCCATACAAACAACTGCTGTTATATAGTAATAATAGCCACCTCATATCGCTATCTGACACATAGCTAGAGGCTAAAGCTAACCTGGCTGTGGTAACTACTAGCTAGCGTAGCTAATTCATTCACCTCAGTTGAGAGGGGATGAAACATTAGCTGATATTACATGTCAGTTAAAATACTAGCTCAGCACTGTGAATAAACACACATTTTTTCTGTTAAGTTAAACAGCAGTTACCTTGCCAGCTAACATCAGCAAACTAAAGAGTAGCCAGTTTCTACTTTGATTGCTTTTACAACTCAGTGAAAGAGCACAACACATACACACTGAACTATGCTCAACTCTCCCGTGCTGGTCCAGCCAGCCAGCCTTCCAGAAGCTTTGCCTTCATGCAGCCTGTTAGCCCACTCTGTGGTGTCCGCGGTCCTAAATCCAGCCGGACAAAAATGCAATTTCAGAATGTGGGGGGGACATGACCCCACCGTCCCCAGTGAAAGTTGCGCCCCTGGGTATGGTAATAGTAGATCATCCTTGTATATTTTGTAGTTAATGAAACAGTAAGGAGCAGTGTGGTATTTATATAGCTAATGAAGGATTTGGAGGGCATGTGTTTAAGATGTAACATCGCATAAGACACAGTTAATTTCTATTTAGAGAGAGAGAGAGAGAGAGAGAGAGAGAGAGAGAGAGAGAGAGAGAGAGAGAGAGAGAGAGAGAGAGAGAGAGAGAGAGAGAGAGAGAGAGAGAGAGAGAGAGAGAGAGAGAGAGAGAGAGAGAGAGAGAGCAAAAACACCTCCCAGTGGTTTCAAAGGCCTGGGGCCCTGATTCCCAGAAGCCATACAGTAGCCTAATGATCAGACACTGTGGTAATGGTGCTGAAAAATAGATTTTTTAATAGCAGGAGCACATTATTTAAGATTAGCCCTCACATTGTAAGCCTCAGCAATATGATTGGCTGTTATGGCCCTGCAATACTTTCTTTTATTGGCGTACTTATCACCATGAAGTAATCAATAATTCACCATCATGGTCATAATATAATGGTCAATGGGATTTTGTGTTGAGCAGATTTCACATTGCCATATATTTGCCATATTGCCGTATGCTTCTAATGTCTGTTCTTGAATTAAAGTATTGGTTCTTGTTCAGTATGACAGAGAAAAAGGCCTCATTAAGGCTTGCACACATCGCACCATATGTTGATCTGGTGTTCATCTGCCAATCGTTCGGCACGCTGTGTTTTAGAGACCACCCGCTGGTGGACGGCTAACTGACCACATTTTTGCACGATTCTGCATGATGTAAAATCGGCGCGCTCTCGGTTCGCAAATTAGAAGTGCAAACATTATTGGTGTGTCCGAGCCCTTAAATCCAGGGCAGTCTCATGGCATACAGTCTTAAAGTTGAAATGTTGGAGAGTGTTAAAATACATTTAGCTTGACGTTGGTATTCATACTGTGGTCTCTTCTAATGCAGCAGCCAGGAGCATCATGCTCTTTAAGTGAAGGTCGGGTGAAGGAAGAAGTGAGTGTAGTAATGTTCTGAGTGGAAGTGGAGGTTACAGACCTCCTCCACCTTACTCTGCCATCTGAGTGGAGAGGAGGCTCCAGTAAGTCATCCACAGCCAAACTGCATGTTTGGCTGTCTCTGTCTGTCTGTCTGTCTGTCTGTCTGTCTGTCTGTCTGTCTGTCTGTCTGTCTCTCTCTCTCTCTCTCTCTGTCTCTCTCTGTCTCTCTCTCTCTCTCTGTCTCTCTCTCTCTCTCTCTCTCTCTCTCTCTCTCTCTGCATGCTGGGAGTGTTTGGTGCATGCTGGGAATTGAATGATTGATTGAGTGAGTGCGTGTGTTGTGTAGAGTAAGATATTCAGAACTTTCCTTCGGTTTTTTCTTTCTTGGTGGCATTCTTTGGTTTCTTCTGTGCATGATTAAGATTATTATATATATTTTTTTTGTTGTGTGGTAGAATTAAGTATTTAGGTTTTTTCGTATCGAAATTACCTTGATTTTGGCGGGGATGGCTTCCAGAATTGGAATGCCGTCCCTGTCACTTCGGCACGGCTTTAGGTGTGTCACTGAAGCTACTGTCACGGTGGAGGAGTTTCTGGTCGCCGTAGGAGAGAAGGTAGGATACGATAATGTTGCGTATGCGTCACGGATGAATAAAGCGGTGGTGGTATTTCTTAAGGAAGAGCGCCTTGTTGATCGTATGGTTGAGCAGGGCGTACTTCTTAAGGGAATGTTTATTCAAGTTACCCCGCTTTTTTCTCCGTCAACAAGGGTAACGATTTCAAATGTACCACCGTTTATTCCAAATGAGCTATTGGAGCGCGAGTTATTGCGCTTTGGGAAGTTTGCAAGCTCAATTAAGGTTGTTCCGTTGGGTTGCAAACACCCGGCGTTGAAACAGGTTATGTCGTTTCGGCGACAGGTGTTTATGTTTTTGGACTCACCGGAGCAGACTTTAGAGATATCGTTTAAAGTCAAGTATGACAATAGAATGTATATGGCGTATGCTAGTACGGGTAGTCAACGGTGTTTTGAGTGTGGGGATGTTGGCCATAAGCGACATGCTTGCCCGAAAAGGGAGAAGGCAGAGGGAGGGGCGCAGGTGGTCATCGTAACGCCTGGGCCCACTGATGTAGGGAGAGGTGGGCTGACAGTGGTTGAGCAGCCACAAGCACCTGTTGCCGAGGAACAAGTTATCCGTGTTGAAGAGCCAGTTCCTCAGACTGGTGAGGAGGTGCCCAGTACGAGTACTGGGGCACAGGAGGGGGTTCATATGGAGTTAATCTCAAAGGTAGTGGAGGAGATGCCCACTACGAGTAATGGAGTACAGGAGGGGGTTCATGTGGAGCTAATCTCACAGGTAGTGGAGGAGATGCCCACTACGAGTAATGGAGTACAGGAGGGGGTTCATGTGGAGCTAATCTCACAGGTAGTGGAGGAGATGCCCACTACGAGTAATGGAGTACAGGAGGGGGTTCATGTGGAGCTAGACTCCAAGGGAGTGGAGGAGATGCCCACTACGAGTAATGGAGTACAGGAGGGGTTTCATGTGGAGTTAGGCTCCCAGGTAGTAGAGGAAATGCCCACTACGAGTAATGGGGTACAGGAGGGGGTTCATGTGGAGCTGGGCTCTCATGTAGTGGAGGAGATGCCCACCACGGGTAATGGGGTTCAGGTGGGGCTAGTCTCCCAGGTAGTGGAGGAGATGCCTGGTACGAGTGATGGGGTGCAAGTGGGGAGTGTTGAAAGGGATGTGGTAGAGGGGAGTCAGTGGTCTGTGGCCTCAGCTGAGGAGGATCAGGAGAAGGATATGGATATCTCTTCTGATATGACAGCAGCTGGTGAGGACTCAATTTATGATCTAGAGGAGGTAAATGGGTTTCTGGATCAGACTTTTGGGAAATCTGTAAAATTGGCAGAATATTTTGATGTTGATAAGTTTGTGAGGTCAGCTGTGATGTTACAGAAGACGGTGGGGTTAGACCAGTTGAGTGAGAAGAAGCGGTTTCGCTTGAGGAAATTTGTTACTGCTGTTACAGCAGCAAAAGGTGGTGGGAAACGTGGTCAGGTTAATAAGAAAAGATTTAAATAATGATGATGATCATGCTTCATAGGGTGTCTTTTTTCTCTTTGGTTTCTCTGTGGTATCTTCTGCTTTTCCTTTCTCTTTTCTACATGGAGGTACTAAGGGTGGGCTCTCTCAATATTAATGGGGGAAGGGACAGAAATAAGAGGGCTTGGGTTTTAGAAGAAATAAAACAGAAAAGGCTTAATGTAGTTTTCCTACAGGAGACACATAGTGATGAGGATAATGAGGTTGACTGGGGAATGTGGTGGGAGGGGCAGCATATACTCAGTCATGGTACTAATTTCAGTGCTGGGGTGGCCATCTTGTTTTCCTCAGGTTTAGGGGTGACTGTGATATCTACAACAGAGATTGTCAAGGGTCGGGTTTTATTGGTCAAGGTGGATGTTATGGGGTTTTTGTTTGTTTTTTTGAATGTTTATGCTCCTAATGAGGGTACCGAGCGTCTTGTTGTGTTTGATAAAATAAAAGAAACCTTAAGACAGTGTGACCAAGAGGGGTGTATGGTTGTAGGGGGGGACTGGAACTGTACTGTGGATTTTACTGTTGATCGCAACGCTGAAGAACCTCACCTGCGGTCAGCCACTTTCCTGTCTGGCTTACTAACTGAGTTAGAGCTTTCTGATGTGTGGAGAGTAAGGAATGCAAAAGTTAGGCAATACACATGGTTGAAAGTGAATGAAGGTCGTGTCAGTGCAGCAAGGTTAGATAGGTTGTACGTATCTGATCAATACTGTAGTAGGGTTGGAAGGTGTGCCATTACTCCTGTGGGTTTCTCTGATCATCACATTATAACTGTTGATATTCACTTGTCCTGTCCACGAAGGTCATCACCTTATTGGTATTTTAATGTTAAATTGTTACATGATGTCAAGTTTTGTGAAAGGTTTTTGTTGTTTTGGGAAAAATGGAGGGTTACAAAAGGGAATTTTGAGTCCTTGAGACAATGGTGGGATGTTGGGAAGGCCCAAATACGAGTATTTTGTCAACAGTATACTGCTTTGTCTCAAATTGAAGTTAAAGAGACTATCAATGCCCTTGAACAGGACATCAAATCAATTGAATTGAAGCTGCTCACTCAGAATGACCCTGGACTAGTCATGAACTTACAGGACAAGAGACATGAACTGAGGTCGTTTCTGCATGAAAGAGTGAAAGGTGCCTTGATTAGGTCTCGTTTCGCTTCCCTCAAGGATATGGATGCTCCTAGTGCCTTTTTTTTTAACCTTGGACAGTCGAAATTACAACGTAAACAGATGGTCTGCCTTCGTCTCCCTGATGGGAAGGTTACCACGGATGACAGTGAAATGCGTCAACATGCCGTGGATTTCTACTCTGCCCTCTATAAGGCGGAGGATTGTGACTCTCTGTGTACTGAACAGTTGTTACATGGTCTTCCTAAATTGGGACCTGAACAGAGAGTCGCATTGGACTCTGACATTACACTGCAAGAGCTGTCCACAGCAGTTATGCAGCTCTCAACAGGCCGAGCCCCTGGCATTGATGGTTCACCATCTGAGTTCTATAAGCACTTTTGGGGGTCTATTGGGGAGGATTTTTATGAAGTGGTGTGTGAATCTTTTCATGAGGGTTCTCTTCCTGTATCCTGTCAACGTGCGGTGCTTTCACTGTTGCCAAAAAAGGGGGATTTGGCTCTCATAAAAAATTGGAGACCTGTTGCTTTGCTGTGTGCAGAATATAAAATAGTTTCAAAATGTCTCTCAAACAGGTTGAAAGAGTATCTGGGATTGTTGGTCCACAAGGACCAGTCCTACTGTGTACCTGATCGCTCAATTGTTGACAACTTGTTTCTGATAAGAGATGTTCTAGACATTTGTAAACTGTCTGATGTAAATGTGGGTTTACTTTCTTTGGATCAGGAGAAGGCTTTTGACCGAGTGGACCACCAGTATTTGTTCAAAACGATGAAAGCCTTTGGGTTTGGGGATGTTTTTTTGTCTTGGATGAATTTACTGTATGCTGGGGCCTCGTGTATGGTGAAGGTGGGGGGTGGTTTGAGTTGCCCCATCCCTGTCCAAAGGGGTATCAGGCAGGGATGCCCAATTTCAGGGCAGTTATATAGTCTGGCGATTGAACCAATGCTTTGTTTTTTAAGAGCGAAGCTTACTGGTTTCTCTGTGCCAGGTGTAATGAAGGGTCCCACGATAGCACTGTCTGCGTATGCAGATGATGTGACAGTTTTTATTACAGGGGCTGAGGATGTTAAGGTTCTCTCAGACGCTTTAATGGTGTATGAGGGTGCCTCCTCAGCTAGAGTCAATTGGGGAAAGAGTGAAGCGCTGTGGGCAGGTCAGCTTCAGATAGGGTCCGCTCCACGGTTACCAGGGGGGCTTCAGTGGGGCAGAGATGGGATGAAGACATTGGGTGTTTTTCTAGGCTCTGATGTCTTTCAGAAAAAGAACTGGGAGGGTGTAGTGGAGAAAGTGTGTGCCAGACTGTCAAGATGGAAATGGGTGCTACCCCAGTTGTCTTATAGGGGAAGGGTACTGGTAATTAATAATCTTGCTGCCTCTACCCTGTGGCACAGACTAATGATTTTGCAGCCACCAAAGGGTCTGATACAAGAGCTTCAGAGGACCCTTGTCAATTTCTTCTGGTCTGGACAACACTGGATCAAAGCTGCAGCTTTGTACCTGCCACTGCACGAGGGGGGGCAAGGCCTGGTGGACATTTCCTCTAGGATCATGGCTTTCCGGCTTCAAGCAGCCCAGAGACTGTTGTACAGTGACGGTTCTAGCTGGGTCGACACAGCCTACGCACTGATGAGGAGAGCAGGCTGTTTGGGCTTAGACAAGCACCTTTTCCTCTTAAAGCTGGAGGGGGGTGAGTTGAATGGCCTGACTCCATTCTATGAGTCTGTTATGCAGGCTTGGAGGATTCTGGTCAAGTCCCGTAAGGCCGGCACGCTACCAGGGATGTGGCTTTTTGAAGAGCCTCTTTTTTATAACACTGCCATCCAGTCCAGTGCTCTGGGTTCAGCCAGCCTGCGTTCATGCCTGTTAGGTGTCGGGTGCACCAAGCTGGGTCATCTGATGCAGAGCAGGAGCAGATCGTTGGAGGAGCTGGGAGAAAGAGCGGGGATCCGATCATCTCGCCTACTGAGGAAGGTCGTCGCTGAGGTCTGTGACTCCTTGCCAGTTCTTCATCGTCAGTATGTGACTGACATTTCCAATTCTGATCGGTGGAAGGAGGGTCTGGATTATGTGTTCCCTGCACTGATTGTTAGTGCTGCGGTGGGGGCATTTGAGGAGGACGTGGGGATGCTGCTTTCCTTCGATACCCCGGAGCTGGGGGATTTCAAGAAGGTGGGAAAGAAGGCCATGTACAGAATATGTGTAAAGGTGTCCCATGCCTCTTCCCTGGAAGGGGTAAAATCGACGAGGTGGGCGGGTGTGCTTGGTCCAGGTGCTTCCCCAAAAGGCTGTTGGCGATCATTATACAAACTGCCGATTGATAAGAGGACAGCTGACCTCCAATGGAGGATAATACATGGAGCCATAGCCACCAACATGCATCTGGTACACCTGGACCCTACTATTGGGGAGGGGTGTCCATTCTGTGCAGAGTCTGAAACTCTGGCACACCTGTTTTTACTGTGTCCCAGGTTGGTCGGGATGATTGACCTGATCACTGACTGGTTCTCAACGTTGGGAGAGGTTTTCTCTTCCCAACTGTATATATTTGGGCCAAAGTACAGGTTCAGTCAAAAGGGTGTCGTTGTGTTGCTTAATTTTGTGTTAGGGGCAGCAAAATTAGCGATATGGAAGACCCGAAAGAACAGTATTCGGGGACAAGGGTCTGTGGATGTGGTGGGAATGCTGGAGGGAATGGTGGCAGCGAGACTAAGGGTTGAGTTTGCCTATTATAAACTTGTCAACAATATTGATCTGTTTTTGAGTATATGGGGTATTCAGAGGCTGTTGTGTTTAGTTACTGTGGAGGAGGAGTTGGAGTTGTGTTTTTAATTGATGTGTAACTGTGGTTTTGTATGAGTATTTATTGTGTGGTGGGCTCCCAGACCCAATAAAGATTATTTCAAACTCAAACTCTCTCTCTCTCTCTCTGTCTCTCTCTCTGTCTCTCTCTCTGTCTCTCTCTGTCTCTCTCTCTCTCTCTCTCTCTCTCTCTGTCTCTCTGTCTCTCTCTCTCTGTCTCTCTCTCTCTCTGTCTCTCTCTCTCTCTCTCTCTCTGTCTCTCTCTCTCTCTGTCTCTCTCTCTCTCTGTCTCTCTCTCTCTCTGTCTCTCTCTCTCTCTGTCTCTCTCTCTCTGTCTCTCTCTCTCTCTCTCTCTCTCTCTCTCTCTCTCTCTCTCTCTCTCTCTCTCTCTCTCTCTCTCTCTCTCTCTCTCTCTCTCTCTCTCTCTCTCTCTCTGTCTCTCTCTCTCTCTGTCTCTCTGTCTCTCTGTCTCTCTGTCTCTCTGTCTCTCTCTCTCTCTGTCTCTGTCTCTCTCTCTCTCTGTCTCTCTCTCTCTCTGTCTCTCTCTCTCTCTGTCTCTCTCTCTCTCTCTCTCTCTCTCTCTCTCTCTCTCTCTCTCTCTCTCTGTCTCTCTCTCTCTCTCTCTCTCTCTCTCTCTCTCTCTCTCTCTCTCTCTCTCTCTCTCTCTCTCTCTCTCTCTCTCTCTCTCTCTCTCTCTGTCTCTCTGTCTCTCTCTCTCTCTGTCTCTCTGTCTCTCTGTCTCTCTGTCTCTCTGTCTCTCTCTCTCTCTCTGTCTCTCTCTCTCTCTCTCTCTCTCTCTCTCTCTGTCTCTCTCTCTCTCTGTCTCTCTCTCTCTCTGTCTCTCTCTCTCTCTCTCTCTCTCTCTCTCTCTCTCTCTCTCTCTCTCTCTCTCTCTCTCTCTCTGTCTCTCTCTGTCTCTCTCTCTCTCTCTCTCTCTCTCTCTCTCTCTCTCTCTCTCTCTCTCTCTCTCTCTCTCTCTCTCTCTCTCTCTCTCTGTCTCTCTCTCTCTCTGTCTCTCTGTCTCTCTCTCTCTCTGTCTCTCTCTCTCTCTGTCTCTCTCTCTCTCTCTCTCTCTCTCTCTCTCTCTCTCTCTCTCTTTCTCTCTCTCCTCATACAAATTGAATTTAAGTAAATTTGGTTGCGTTTAAATCATTCTTATTAAGACTATTTTTATAGTGAATGTGAGAATATGTAGCAGTTTCCTAGAGATGTGCAGCTGTGTGGTTGGTGGAGACAGAGCTGACCTGATACAGAGGCAGTGGCAGGGTCGTAGCCAGCTGCTCCTGAGTGCTCTGAGAATATTCATCTCTTCAGTAACCACCAAGACTGCAGCAGAGCAAAATGAGAAATTTTGTTTTATAATGAGAGCCTTAGGCAAAGATATACAGAGGCATGTCTTTTTAAGAAATTCTGTCATTATATATTCTCCTAGTGATACTGCAGAGAGGAGAAGGCATACTAAAGAACAAACTCACTCAACTGAGGGTTTAGGATGGATGCAAGAACATCTTTAATGTTGTGGGTGTCTACAAATGTTTATATTGCTGAGTGGCGGGGGGTAAACACATCAACCTTTCATGCTATACTATTTCAGATAGTGGAGTCTGTGATGATGAGGAAATTCTCTGGGGTATCACCTCTATCGCGTGTTATCTCTCACACCTTCAAATAGATCCTGGTAAAGAACTCGCATGCCCAAAGAGCCAATCAGAGGGGCTGTTGGTAGTGTTTATTCCCGTAAAACATTGAGGCTATAGAGTTAGGATAAGGGCTGTACTTGACAGTAGCCATTCAAATGGACTCCCTCTCTCTCTCCTGCCTTCTCTTCCTCTCTGCAGTGCGGCCTTGTCTATTTGCTCTCAGCCTATCCACTCATATCAGACACGATCAGCCCGGCAGATTGTCGGCAGAGGTGCTGATAGCTGTCACTAGTGATTCCCTCCTACACATCTTCTGCCCTCTTGTAGTCAGACCCTTGTTTGAAAAACTAATTAAAAATTTAGAGAACAAGACTTGTTAAACTTGTTTATTGCAACCTAAAGTTTGTCTCAGCTGTTACGGCCAAAGGAGGAACGAAATGGAAGTGGTGAGAAATCGATAGTCCACTCTGCCTCTTCCGACATCTTAATGCCAGTCTCTCCTGAGAGGAGGGCTGAAGTGATGGAGTCTCTGTCGGCTACAGGAGACGTCAGAGGAGTTTTTAATGGAGGTCTGGTCGAGGTGGGGGATAGACGCTGTGGTTCCAGTCCCAGTTCTTCTCATACTAGGTTAGTGTTTATCAACTCCCCCGCCACACATTCACTCCCTCCCTCAGTCTGAAACATGCTTAGGATGCTAACATGCTTAATTAGCCATCATACTGGGTATACAGTCTGATTCTGGTACACTGTAAACTAAGGATGAGAAAATCGTGTTAACCTTGCTTGGAATGAGATTTGAAATCACCCCACTGAATTTACCTGAGGATTAGATTCCCCACACACTGTTTAAATGCACGGCCAAAATCAGTATTTATATGGATGTGTTACACTGAAAACTATTCCTAGCTGTGAGAGTATTAAACCAAAACCTCTGATGCCGACAGTTTGTTTTCACTAGACACTAGATAAGATTGGGAATTTCTTTATGGCCCTATTTTTTATATTTGTAAGCAATTTTTTATAGCACAGTCAGACATTTTGGATATGTATCTGGGGGGATTTTTTTAAAGAGATTGTATTGAATTATAGTGAAACGGATGGGAGATGAAAGTACATTTTCATTATTGTGAGTGCTCTGTCTCTGTCTGTAGGTTAATCTTTATGCAGGGTGAGACACTAGTGTCTTAGTGAGAAGTTAATCTAGAGGACCATAGGGACAATGTCTCAATATGTGTGACTTGCCTACACTTGGAGACTAGGTCTAGCTCAGTACAGCCAATACCAGACAATTGTTCCCCTAACCCAGCCATTCCATGTTGATGCCAGGCTGTCTCGAGGGAACGTGACCATTGAGGTGCAAGGCTGCAGGGAGGGTCGGAGGAACTACTGGACTGGTATTCACGTCTGGATCGATCACATCAGTAGTCAAACTCATTGAGGCGAGCGGGTGACCTCCCACTGCAACTCACTATTCTAAACTCTCAGCAGCGTTGTGCTAAATGGTGAAGTAAAGGCAGGGAACCTAGAGCCAAGCATCCATCCCAGGAGAAAGGTCACAAGCTACTTCCTGATGTGCATGAAAGACAGCTTAGAGTTTTTGAGTGGGCTAATGGTACTGCATGCAGGCCTTATTCCTATCCCAGCCCAGTCACACACACCCACAACAAACAACACACACACATGCACAGAGGCATACACATACACATGTGCACAGACACACATGAAACACCGCCCACCACCTCCAGATGGCTTTTATGGGTTCCTCTGTGAAAAAAATGTGGTTAGAAAACTTTCTTCCAATAACTGCAGAGTCACTATTCTGTCTTAAATGCACCCACGTGCACATCATATTTTTGTGTTTTCCTCAAGACCACGCATCAAATCAGGGCAATAATGTCAGACAAATTGTGTAAGTAAATGTGAGCTGGGTTGTCCTAGAGAGGCGGTTATACCCTCCCTGCATGCCAATAAGACAGCTCTGTGGTATCTAGCCGAAAAGCAATTCATTGAAATGCAAGAAAAGGGGGAGAATGCTCAGTGCAAAGATGCTGACAGGACAAAAAGCTGTGCTCATCCATCTCAGTTTGCCAAGTTTTTCCTCTCCCGGTGAGGTGAGCTCCTCCTTGTCCTCCCTTTCTGTGAGATATGCACCCGGGGACAGTCAGAGGACAGGCGGCAGAGAGGCAGCGCTACCTCTAGCAGCTAGCCCTTTCATGCTGTAGGCGGAGGCAATGTTTTGATCACCTTCTCTGACCGTGATGAAGTGTGACAATTGGTGTGAGTCTGAAACAAACGCAAAGTCGGCCATTAAATTAAATTATTCCCCCAAATGGAAAAAAGGAAATCATGTCTTCTCTCTGTCTGTCTTCTAGTCTGGCTGAGCCTTGACCTCTGACACTGCTCTGGCCTCTTGTTTTCTTCAGTGTTGTTATTATGAATGCCAGCCTATCACAGTCCTCCCAGATCTCACAACTGCTAAACGAAGGGAAGGAAATAAAGCTTTAAATCACCAGACAGCTTATTGTTGATTGATTGATTGTTGATTGGTGATTGCAGAGCTGTTGTTCCCAGAGAGGTGTGAACACAGCAGACTGGGTTGTGAATGTGATTTAGGTTGACTGGCTGCTATTGTCCTAATGAGTTTTACGTGCGTTCGTCTATTGTCCCAATGAGTTTTACGTGCGTTCGTCTCGGCTTCATTGTCTCTTGTGTTATACTGTGTAATCACACAATGAATTTCTCCTGCCCCTTTAACTGACTCATCACTCATCATTGTAGAGATGCAGAATCCTTTTTAACAGTCCTGTGGACCTCTCTCTTTCTCGTTTCTCGCTCTCGCTCGCTCTCTGACTCTCTTTCTGTCTATCTTTCTTTTCTGTCCAAACGCACAGACGGGTCCTCTCTCTCTCTCTCTCTCTCTCTCTCTCTCTCTCTCTCTCTCTCTCTCTCTCTCTCTCTCTCTCTCTCTCTCTCTCTCTCTCTCTCTCTCTCTCTCTCTCTCTCTCTCTCTCTCTCTCTCTCTCTCTCTCTCTCTCTCTCTCTCTCTCTCTCTCTCTCTCTCTCTCTCTCTCTCTCTCTCTCTCTCTCTCTCTCTCTCTCTCTCTCTCTCTCTCTCTCTCTCTCATGCCTGTTCTTCCTCTCTGCAGTGTGGCCTTGACTTCTTCTGGGCCATGGGGGATACTAGACCCTCCAGCAGGGTTGGGCCTCAGTGTCCCTCCACCCTAGGGCTATCCTCCAGTCCACCCTGCCTCCCTGTGATCCCCACTGAACCACTGTCTGTCCCCTGATCCTCTCACATCACACCAGCCCTGAGCAGCTCTGAAGGCCAGGGCTGCCAGGCCTTTGGTATAGCCTCACAATGAAAGAGGCAGCTTATTGACCCCCTCTATGCTCCTCCTCATTCCCCAGCCTGCCTGGAATGAGCCCTGGGGCTCCTGTTAGCCTGTGGTGGGGTGTCTGTCTGTCAGGGGACATTATTCTCCTTCGGTCCCAGTTAAGGAGGTGTTTTTTGTCCGGTGTAAATGTAAAACTCAGCTGACACCCGCAGATAGAGAAAGCAGCTTTGATCCTTCGTCTGTCATGACGATGTAGAACTGAGACAATCTGATACGACAGGCCAGGACTGAGCACTTTATTCCACCGTAGGCACTGGCTGAACTTAAAGCACTCTGGCTCCAGGAAAATGAATGCCAATCTGGGCTTTTACCTTCAGCTTGGCCTGCGTGAGGCCCCCTATGTGTCTTATAGAATGAATGGGGAGTTAAATGTATTTTTTGGTCATGCAGGCCCTCCATTAAGAGTCCATATCTAGGTGGTGTTTAATCATACTGCATTCACTCCCATAAAAATATATATTTTTACCTTTTTGTTTGGCTTCCTTTCGACACCTACACTCAAGTCGACCTGCCTGATAATATTTAAGGGCCGTAGTCCGGTCCAAACTCCAAGTCATATCTCACTGTAATTGCTGTAAAGTGATGTTTACATAAATAGACCTGTGTTTTGCTTCTATAAACTGTATGTGTTGAGTTCAGTGCAGAGCCCAGAAGTTGCACCTCTGTGGCCCCATTACTGCAGCTCTGCAGTCTCCAGACGTTCAATGATGTGACAGGCAGCCCAAAACACTCCATCCTCACCCCAGTAGAGAAGGAATGGGTGGAGGGGAAAGAGACGATAGGTAAACAGAGCCATTAGAGACAAATCTCTTTCTGAAGAAAACAAAATCACATCATCAAACAAGAGAAAAAGAAAAATATGATCCTGCAGCCCTTTGGGGCCCCAGCGCTGAAATGATAGCCGACTACGACATTTGTCTTGATCAGCCTGCCCTTAGGGATTGAGAGAATGGAGGGAGGGGTGAGAGAGAGGGAGAAGCTGAGAGCACAGCTCTGCTCTGCTTCAAAGTGCCACACACATTCATTACTTCTCTGTCTTATTATAGCTCTATGTGGACACTTCATGCACGAATCAGAGCGTACAGCGAGCAGAGCATGGTACTACATAGTATTCATCTGTAATTTGGCCTTTGCATTTGCTATTAACACGGTTACAGTGGTTATTCTTTAAATAGCACAGAGCAAAGAGCTCTACAGAGAGACAGTGGAGCCCATCACTCATGTTTGGCCCAAGGAACTATATACTGCTTTGTCAAAATGACAAGATGGACTATCTAGGTTTTCTCCTTTCTCTATATGACAAGTTGCTGTTGATATCGGTTTGGGCTGGAACAGAGTTTATTAGAAGCCAATCTGTAGTAACACATCCAGCACATTTCAATGATGATTATGGTCTGCCCAAACACCCTTATATTAAACATTATCAGTCACTCTGAAAACCAATTGTTTTTGATTGGATATTGCACCAGGATCGCATCATATATATATAAATATATGCCAACATATATATTGTGTATATCCTATGATTCTTCATGGCATATCATACAATAGCCATGTAAAGTGGTTAATCATAATTATGATTACGTGGTTAAGCATAATCTTGCTTCCCATAATGTGTTCCAATAATCACATACGTATGAAGGCTCTCATGGCCACATACTGTCAAAACATGTTTTGATTCAAACACTCAACTTACTTGGCCAAATAAAGGTAAACAAACAGATAGGAGGTGAAATTCAGTGAAATGAACCTTTTCTGTCTTAATCAGAGAATGCCACCCCAACTGCCCCCCCTAGAGCTCTCCATTTCTCTGCATCCTGTCTCATCTACCATTATGACACATTCCTGGCCCTCCTCATCCACTGCAATGGGCAGAAGTCCCCTCTCTCTCTCTCTCTCAATAGGAAGGAGGCTTCCTATTGACCTCCATCTTGGCTGTGCAATAGTGTGTCTCTGTCCTCTCTGTCTGTCCTGTGCCAAGTCCTTACAGATGCTTGGTCATTTCTCCATCCCAACGCTAGTCAATTTCGAGACTTTTTACAATTATCTTCCCAGAGTGGGTTCTCTGAAGGAGGCCAGTTTGTATTATAGCCAGCCTTAAAGCTATTTAGTGTCTCAAGCTGTTTTCCTTCTCTACATTTAACATTTACATTTAAGTCATTTAGCAGACGCTCTTATCCAGAGCGACTTACAAGTACATACATTCATACTTTTTTTTGTACTGGCCCCCCGTGGGAATCGAACCCACAACCCTGGCGTTGCAAGCGCCATGCTCTACCAACTGAGCCACACGGGGCCTTCTCTACTTTATTCTGTTACATTGGAATGCCCTGGGGAAATTTGCGGATGTCTGCAATATCTTTGTCTTGCTGGCCAGATTTTTGTTGGTTTTATCTTGTCAAGAAGCTGTCTCTCACTTTGATATTTCATTGTCTCTCTAGAGTGAATTGTGTGCTAAGCTGTCTGATAGACAGTCATCCTCACAACCGTCAGAAAAATGCTGGCAGTGTAGCATCAGAATTATACAAATACAACATCATATTTTATTTCTATTTATGATTAATAGGATAAAACCGAGTGATGTCATTGGGCATCATTACTCCAGATGACAGATTGTGAATGCAGCAGAAGGCGTGAGGATACCTAGTGCCCACATCCTCTTTCGCAGTGCCAAGGCTGTTGGGTAGAAAAAGACAACACAAAGTACTCCAACTGCTGAGATATCTCTGCCATCTGGCCATGTTTTTAACACTCAAGTGTTTGTTAAATGGATCTCGATGAATCACCACATCTTGTTCATTTCAAATAAAGTAAATGTTCCCTAACATCCAGATGATACAAGCATGATATAAGGAGGGTGATGATGATAATCTGTAATAGGGTGACAATAATGATGTGGTTAGGGCACATACAGTTGAAGTCGGAAGTTTACATACACCTCAGCCAAATACATTTAAACTCAGTTTTTCACAATTCCTGACATTTAATCCTAGTAAAAATTCCCTTTTAGGTCAGTTAGGATCACCACTTTATTTTAAGAATGTGAAATGTCCGAATAATAGTAGAGAGAATGATTTATTTCAGCTTTTATTTTTTCATCACATTCCCAGTGGGTCAGAAATGTACATACACTCAATTAGTATTTGGTAGCATTGTCTTTAAATTGTTTAACTTGGGTCAAACGTTTTGAGTAGCCTTCCACAAGCTTCCCACAATAAGTTGGGTGAATTTTGGCCCATTCCTCCTGACAGAGCTGGTGTAACTGAGTCAGGTTTGTTGGTCTCCTTGCTCGCACATGCTTTTTCAGTTCTACCCACAAATGTTCTATAGGATTGAAGTCAGGGCTTTGTGATGGCCACTCCAATACCTTGACTTTGCTGTCCTTAAGCCATTTTGCCACAACTTTGGAAGTATGCTTGTGGTCATTGTCCATTTGGAAGACCCATTTGCGACCAAGCTTTAACTTCTTGACTGATGCCGCTTCAATATATCCAGATCATTTTCCTGCCTCATCATGCCATCTATTTTGTGAAGTGCACCAGTCCCTCCTGCAGCAAAGCACCCCCATAACATGATGCTGCCACCTACATGCTTCACAGTTGGGATGGTGTTCTTCGGCTTGCAAGCCTCCCCCTTTTTCCTCCAAACATAACGATGGTCATTATGGCCAAACAGTTCTATTTTTTGCTTCATCAGACCAGAGGACATTTCTCCAAAAAGTACAATCTTTGTCCCCATGTGCAGTTGCAAACCGTAGTTTGGCTTTTTTATGGTGGTTTTGGAGCAGTGGCTTCTTCCTTGCTGAGCGGCCTTTCAGGTTATGTCGATATAGGACTCGTTTTACTATGGATATAGATACTTTTGTGCCTGTTTCCTCCAGCATCTTCACAAGGTCCTTTGCTGTTGTTCTGGGATTGATTTGCACTTTTCGCACCAAAGTACGTTCATCTCTAGGAGACAGAATGTGTCTCCTTCCTGAGCGGTATGACGGCTTCGTGGTCCCATGATGTTTATACTTGCGTACTATTGTTTGTACAGATGAACGTGGTCTTGGCTGATTTCTTTTGATTTTCCCATGATGTCAAGCGAAGAGGCACTGAGTTTGAAGGTAGACCTTGAAATACATCCACAGGTACACCTCCAATGGACTCAAATGATGTCAATTAGCCTATCAGAAGCTTCTAAAGCCATGACATCATTTTCTGGAATTTTCCAAGCTGTTTAAAGGCACAGTCAACTTTAGTGTATGTAAACTTCTGACCCACTGTAATTGTGATACAGTGAATTATAAGTGAAATAATCTGTCTGTAACCAATTGTTGGAAAAATTATGTGTCATGCACCAAGTAGATGTCCTAACCAACTTGCCAAAACTATAGTTTGTTAACAAGACATTTGTGGAGTGGTTGAAAAATTTGTTTTAATGACTCCAACCTGTGCATGTAATCTTCTGACTTCAACTGTATGATGGTGAGATGATGGTTATGGGAATGGTGATAGGCAGCCATAGAGGTGGGGATGATGGGGTAGTCATGGTGATGACCATGTTGAGTGCCCTGCTCTCTACTAACTGTATCTGTCTCCTTTTCTGTATCTTCCTCCCTCCCCCTTTCTCGCTCTCTCGCTCCCCCTCTCCCAGGTCAGAACATGGTGTTTCCCCCGGTGGCTCTGTGGGTGACGGTGGGCCTGGCTGTGTGTCTGCTGGGTCTGCTCATCGCCCTGGCTGCAGTCTGCCGTAGGAAGATCAAGGAGAGCTGTGAGGAGGACAGAGCAGGTACCTGTCTGTCTGTCTCTCTCTCTCTGTCTCTCTCTCTGTCTCTCTCTCTCTCTCTCTTTGTCTGTCTGTCTGTCTGTCTGTCTGTCTGTCTGTCTGTCTGTCTGTCTGTCTGTCTGTCTGTCTGTCTGTCTGTCTGTCTGTCTGTGAGGAGGATCAAGCAGACCCACTCAACTCTGCAGTCTGTCTCAACAGCTCCACTCTGTTGTCTTTCTGAACAACACTTTTCACAAGAACACACTGAGCCGTTCCATAAACACATGCAGAGACTACACTTGAACACCCATTTCAATGTTGATCGTTGGGCACCTCTTAAGAAACAACTTCCAAAATCCCATATGAATCTTCCAAGGTTAAAGAAGGGTGTGATTGGGTGCTTTCTTTCGTCTTTGCATAAGCATAACAGTATAAAGATTAGAGAAAACGTTATTAGAGCCGAAAGTGATGAAAGTGAGAGAGAAACATTGATGATATAGTACCGCTGGACATTAAAATAGAGATTATTATAGAGGTGTGTTTTTTTATTGTTCTTTTGTGTGTAGAGTTGATTGAGGTGAATAATGTACACGACCCGTCCTGTTTTCAGACCCTTCTGAGGACACTAGTTCAAATGCAAAATGGCTGTCCCAATGATTTCCCCAAACCCTCACAGAGTAGGCCTGCAGATGACTGGAGCCAGATTATGTGGAAGACACAGCGGGAGGAGAGTGGTGGTTACCAGGGATGACAGCAGGAGGAGGGTGGTGGTTACCAGGGATGACAGTGGGAGGAGAGTGGTGGTTACCAGGGATGACAGCGGGAGGAGGCTGGTGGTTACATGGGATGACAGAGGGAGGAGGGTGGTGGTTACCAGGGATGACAGAGGGAGGAGAGTGGTGGTCACCAGGGATGACAGAGGGAGGAGAGTGGTGGTTACCAGGGATGACAGCAGGAGGAGAGTGGTGGTTACCAGGGATGACAGCGGGAGGAGGGTGGTGGTTACCAGGGATGACAGCGGGAAGAGAGTGGTGGTTACCAGTGATGACAGAGGGAAGAGGGTGGTGGTTACCAGGGATGACAGAGGGAGGAGAGTGGTGGTCACCAGGGATGACAGAGGGAGGAGAGTGGTGGTTACCAGGGATGACAGCAGGAGGAGAGTGGTGGTTACCAGGGATGACAGCGGGAGGAGAATGGTGGTTACCAGGGATGACAGCGGGAGGAGGGTGGTGGTTACCAGGGATGACAGCAGGAGGAGAGTGGTGGTTACCAGGGATGACAGTGGGAGGAAGCTGGTGGTTACCAGGGATGACAGTGGGAGGAGAGTGGGGGTTACCAGAGATGACAGCGGGAGGAGAGTGGTGGTTACCAGGGATGACAGAGGGAGGAGGGTGGTGGTTACCAGGGATGACAGCGGGAGAAGAGTTATGGTTACCAGTGATGACAGAGGGAGGAGAGTGGTGCTTACCAGGGATGACAGCAGGAGGAGAGTGGTGGATTCCAGGGATGACAGCAGGAGGAGAGTGGTGGTTACCAGGGATGACAGTTGGAAGAGAGTGGTGGTTACCAGTGATGACAGAGGGAGGAGGGTGGTGGTTACCAGGGATGACAGAGGGAGGAGAGTGGTGGTTACCAGGGATGACAGCGGGAGGAGAGTGGTGGTTACCAGTGATGACAGCGGGAGGAGGGTGGTGGTTACCAGGGATGACAGCAGGAGGAGAGTGGTGGTTACCAGGGATGGCAGCGGGAAGAGAGTGGTGGTTACCAGTGATGACAGCGGGAGGAGGGTGGTGGTTACCAGGGATGACAGAGGGAGGAGAGTGGTGGTTACCAGGGATGACAGCAGGAGGAGAGTGGTGGTTACCAGGGATGACAGAGGGAGGAGGGTGGTGGTTACCAGGGATGACAGCAGGAGGAGAGTGGTGGATTCCAGGGATGACAGCAGGAGGAGAGTGGTGGTTACCAGGGATGACAGTTGGAAGAGAGTGGTGGTTACCAGTGATGACAGAGGGAGGAGGGTGGTGGTTACCAGGGATGACAGAGGGAGGAGAGTGGTGGTTACCAGGGATGACAGCGGGAGGAGAGTGGTGGTTACCAGTGATGACAGCGGGAGGAGGGTGGTGGTTACCAGGGATGACAGCAGGAGGAGAGTGGTGGTTACCAGTGATGACAGCGGGAGGAGGGTGGTGGTTACCAGGGATGACAGAGGGAGGAGAGTGGTGGTTACCAGGGATGACAGCGGGAGGAGAGTGGTGGTTACCAGGGATGACAGAGGGGGGAGGAGAGTGGTGGTTACCAGGGATGACAGAGGGGGGGGGGGAGTGGTGGTTACCAGGGATGACAGAGGGAGGAGAGTGGTGGTTACCAGCGATGACAGCGGGAGGAGAGTGGTGGTTACCAGTGATGACAGAGGGGGGGGGGAGTGGTGGTTACCAGGGATGACAGAGGGAGGAGAGTGGTGGTTACCAGGGATGACAGCGGGAGGAGAGTGGTGGTTACCAGGGATGACATGTTAACATGAGGTGCCAGTGTCTTGGACAGCTGGTTCAGAATCTTAACTCCCAGACAGTGTTTGTATGTATATATGATTATCTGCTGCTGTGGAGGGATGCTGTGACCCCGTCTTTCTGCAGGAAGTTAATTTAGAAGAGTCTGATCATTAGCGCTACTGAATAGCTGGGGACGGCTTGCAGGCAGAGTAGGGACTGACTGAGAGAACTAAAGTTTTGAGCCGAGATGTATGGTGGGGAGCCGGTGGCCTGGCTGTAATGAGATGTACTCCGAGTGGAGGAGACATTTAAATAAAGGTCAGCCAGTGTCTGCACTGGTCCCTGGGGTTTAAAAATATATCTGGAACTGACACACACGCACAGGCAAGAATAATTATAGCTCGATGGAACATATGAAATCAAAATGAAACGGAAAGAGAGAGGGAGAGGGAGAGGGAGAGGGAGAGGGAGAGAGAGTATTACAATACATTCCCAGTGTTTCCCTTATATTAATTTCATATATACTGCAAAATATAAAACATACAAATAAAAGTATAATATATATATTTTTCTGCCCCCCCCCCCCCCACCGAGCTGCTGAAAAGAATCCTAGGGGAAAAACTGATTCCATACCATGAGCAAAAGGTCTTGTGGGGTCGCAGACCTGTTCTCCAGTAACCAGGAGGAGCAGGCTACTACTCCAGTAGTAGTAGAGAGAGAGGGTTGATTAACTGGCGGTGCACCACTCAGCTAAATGAGAGGTTAAGTCTCATTCTGTTCCCTGTCTGTGGATGTTTCCAAGTTCTTCAGGATCCCTGTTTGCCGAGTTGAAGAGTAACATACATTGACTTCTTCACGTAGCACGCAGACTCGCACACCCAGATAAATTGATACCGTATGAATACAGATGTGGAGATGTGTTGAAGTGCACATTCACAGCTGTTGGAACTGCAGGAAGCAGGAAAGTGCAACCTAATTGAGGCTGTCTTATCTTTTAATGGTGTTCTTGGGTTTAGCCAGATTGAAGTTGACGCTCTCCTCTGAAACTCTGGGTAGTGAGGGTAGAGGGGTCAAAACTAGTCCAAAACAGAGTAAGCCATTTTTCTTCCCTGTCATAATGTATATGGAGCAGTGGATGTGTATCCTAACCGGGCAGAGCAGCAAGTGGGATTGGAGTCTGGGAGATGAAAGCTCAATTTATACTAGTATTTGTTGCAGTACACATCTTTCTTCCTTACTTCTTTTTTTCCTTGCTTCCCTTTTTCCTTCCTTCCTTCCTTCCTTCCTTCCTTCCTTCCTTCCTTCCTTCCTTCCTTCCTTCCTTCCTTCCTTCCTTCCTTCCTTCCTTCCTTCCTTCCTTCCTTCCTTCCTTCCTTCCTTCCTTCCTTCCTTCCTTCCTTCCTTCCTTCCTTCCTTCCGTAATGAATGTGTATACCATACATGTCCAACATATGCTGTAAATGAACCAGTGTACCATATTCCTGAAGCTCATTTTACATTTAAATGAGCGTGTGATTTAATCAGACGTACCCTCGGAGTGTGTTATGTGGAGTGTGTTATGTGGAGGTGACATGGGACGAATGGCCCTCTGTGATAGATGAAGGTCATCGTGGGGACATGGATGATTCAGATCACTCCCCTGGAGTGATCTTCCAGGTGCTTCATCCAGCTGCTGCACTCACTTGTTTTTATCCCTGCATGCATTTGGGATGTAACTAATCACTTAAATAACCTTCTAATATTGGACCTAAACTCTGAAATCCATCTCAGAGTTTTATGATGGCCGCTTCCCCTTGCCAGAGCAGATTTCACTCAAACTCTGTGGATGGCAGCCACCATTTTGACTTTGACATAGAGGCATCTCTAAAATGCCTGGTTCATCCTGGTACTGTAGAAGTGTCCCTGGAGGCTGTTCTTCCCATAGTGTCAGAGGTTGTTGCATCAGGACAGGAAGTGTTGGCTGTTAACTGAGGAGAGGCGACTCAAGGTCTCTCACAGAACATTTACACTCCACATTCATTATTCATATTTTCTAACCAACTTTTAGAGCTATAGAGTGATGTCATAGTGCTGAGGTAAAAGGAGACAGACAGACAGAGAGAGAAAGAGAGAGAGGAGGTCGGTGAATCTATTCCCTCTGTCTTCATCATAAAAAACACAAATGCCGTAAAGGTTTCTAGTGAATGTTTGTTTAAACTAAATGTCCTTTTGGCACCAGAATTTAGAGGAGGACAGCTGCTCAAATATGTGACCTTCTCAAATGGATTCCTGTGAAATCCTCCCAGATAATCATTCTGAGGAGGGATCCAGAAATAGGTAGGTATGCCATGCGAAGAAAGGGGGAAAACAACTCACTTGAAAAGCTGGAGATTTGAATGAATCACTCTGAGAAATTATAACCTGTGGGCATACACATACTGTCTGAGTGTGGTGTTTTCAAAATGCGAATCCAAAATAGACTTGAAGGAATGTGGAACGGAAATGGAATAGTGTGATGTATGAAGGACTGGACACTACAATAGAAGCAGCATATATATTTTAAATGAAACATACCAATCTTTTTACTGCTGCAATTTTTTTGGTTATTTTGCAAGGATTTTCTCTCTCTGTCAGTCTTGTAAATTGCAGCAGACATACAAAAAAACTCAGAAACAATATTGTTGCATTCACGTTTAATTTGGTCCAATGATCAGTTGAATCTGGGCATGCAGTAAGTATCTGACACTAAATGCAGATTCTCTCTAACACAATGGAGCTGAGGATGGTGTCAGGAAATCAGCCGTCCTCTGGTTCCTCTGTTCCTGGTCTATTTTTGGAGTGTGCGTGCGTGTGTGTAGGTGTGCTTGTGTGTATGTGTGTGTGTGTGTGTGCGTGAGCACATTTATTACTGCCTCCGTGTGCCCACGCACACGTGTGTGCCCATCACTGTGGGTTCTGTCAGCCTGGCCCAGTTGACAGTATGTTTCCAGAGAGGAGGGCCAGTGGCCATAGCTTAATGTGATTACTGTCTTTGTGAGTGGGCCAGGCCAGGGGGGGCAGCTGTGGTCCAGTGCCACATGCAGCCTCAGCCTCCGACTGAGCCGTGAAGCATGAGCACACCGTAGGTTTAAATGAGCTGCTGCCTTATGAAATCCAGAGGAACAGTGCATTGTGTGCGTGCTGTTGCGTGCCTGCGTGTTTTCTGTGTGTTTAATGGTCTGATGGCTTCTCTTCTCTCTCCACAGCCAAGGAGCTTGAAGAGGCCAAAGAACTGCAGGAAGAGGAGCAGTCTAAGACAGGTCAGCCAAGGCACATCTGGAACAACCATCACCACATTTTTACACCATGCACTTACAGGCTAATTACTCCTCAATGCATACCCCATTCTAATTCCATTTTTAATTGAATTGCAAAGAACTTACAGGGAATGGATTTCTGCTTCTTCCGGTGCAATGTATAAATGCAGTACTGATGTTTGGGCAGTGAGCACGTTTTTCAGCACAATTGTGTGATACTACTTAATATTGTGTCCTGAATTAATTGTTTAATTAGCTAGCAGAGCAAGTTCTGTGCTCTGAGTCAAGGCCATGGTGCATACCAGGCACAGGTCTGAACGACTCTCCCTCCTGCGTTAATGTCTTTAAAGTTATTCATTTGACTTCTTCTTTAGTGTGATTGAATTATTTATCCTCCCTGTGAACGCCACAGTTAATGCTATGTGATTTTAATAAGCCGAGAGGTGAAGGAAGGTCTCTGGGCAGTGTGGACAATGGCTCCTTTCCCTAATGCATGTCTCGTGAATGTTTCGAAGTGAACTCTGCAGCCCAGTGGCAGGAGCAACTCATAGTGGCCCCCATACCTACAGGTGCAGTACTGGCTAGGAGGAGGAAGACCTCCAAGACCCTCCACCTCAACCCACTGTTTTCTCCTGACTCCTCAACAACCCCCTCACCTTTCTCTTTTCCTTGAAAGCCACACCTGTGCGGGCAGTGGTGCCCATGCGTACGGTGGTGGGCGTGAGCTGAAGAGGGGCTCAGCGGCTCATTCTTCTGCCGTCTGAGGTACCTCTTTAAAACACTCCAGACAGCGGCTTTGTTTTGCCATCTGGCTCCAATTGCGCTGACAAGGGGAGAGGTTCCTGTGTGAGACAAAGGAGCTGAAATGAAGGCCACTTTAATAAATGCAGGATGATGGGGGAGCTGCGTTAGTGTGTTATCTTAATGAGCTGTCCGGAGGAGAGCGTGGCTCCCTTTTCAAAGCCAGCCTGATTGGAACAATAACCAGTGATAACTAGGAGCCTGGGCTCATCCTGGGCTTCTGCGTTTGGAAAGAGAGGTGTTCCCCTCACCGGCATTACAGCAGCTAGCTAGCAGGGTACCGCTTTACAAACAAGATGCCTGGCCTGAAATCCTTGATGTGCTTGCAGCTGGAAGAGCCAACATCACCCATTCCCCCTCCTCTCTTTCCACATACACATACAGTACACACACACACACACACACATACTCCCCACTCCCCAACCCTCACCTCTTTTCTGAAATGAGTTTTGTAATCTGAGCGTGATGCGCAGTTTAGAGTTAGCTGCAGTAATCCCAGAGCAGCACACTGTTTGGAGTGGGCTGCAATCTCTCTCTTTGCCCCACTAGCCCCTGTCTGTCTGTCTCTCTGCTCTGCTCTCTCTGCTCTCTCTGCATCCTGGGCTCTGTGGAGTTAGCCTAGGCCCTAGAAACAGGGCACTGGCAGAGTGTGCATCGTCATGACCCAGTTCTTTCATGAGGGAAACAACATCAGAAAGAGCAATTTGAGCACCCTCCCGAAAGAGGCAGAGAGAAATGAAAATGGTCTCCGGTTTGTGAGGTGAATTAACCCTCCTACCTGGCTTGCAGAGACAAGGTGCCGTCAAGGTTGAAGACAAGCTAGTGTCATGCTCCATAATGCTGATACCATGGAGTGAGACCACGTCACCCATCCTCCAAGGCAACAGCTGGAAGATGGATGACAGTCGCTTGAATCGCATCAGATCGTCAGGTGCAATAGCTCATCAACCTAAATACCTTGATGATTTTAATACACTGCACAGGAAACGGCTAGGGCAGCTGCCTCAGACTCAGTCACATCAGAGTTGGTGTATTCCCATAGCAGTGTTTATAATAGCCTCCACAATTCAGTGGGATAGCTGTTTAATCTCTTCAACCATGACAAACCTGAAAAGTAAAGTTCAACAACCACATTACGAAAGGGAAAAGGCATGACCACGTGATTTCTAGAGAAACTCTCACATGTTAGGCTTACATCTCCCTCCCTTTCCTCAGGGAACCAAGATTACACATTGCACATTGTTTTGTGTCCTTTCATGAAATAGTCATATTCCCATGACCATGGGTATTAGGAGAACCACAAAGTCATGAAAAATGTCCAGCTGCAATCCTCACTTATCTACTCAGTACTACTGATGAGGAGAAGGTGAGAGGAGTCTAGAGAGCCAGACCCACCCTCTCTCCCCAACCCCACCCTCTCTCCCTAGCTCCAGCCTCTCTCCCCAGCCCCACCCTCTCTCCCTAGCCCCAGCCTCTCTCCCCAGCCCCACCCTCTCTCCCCAGCCCCAGCCTCTCTCCCCAGTCCCAGCCTCTCTCCCCAGCCCCAGCCTCTCTCCCCAGCCCCACCATCTCTCCCCAGCCCCAGCCTCTCTCCCCAGTCCCACCCTCTCTCCCCAGCCCCAGCCTCTCTCCCCAGCCCCAGCCTCTCTCCCCAGCCCCAGCCTCTCTCCCCAGCCCCAGCCTCTCTCCCCAGCCCCAGCCTCTCTCCCCAGCCCCACCCTCTCTCCCCAGCCCCAGCCTCTCTCCCCAGCCTCTCTCCCCAGCCCCAGCCTCTCTCCCCAGCCCCACCCTCTCTCCCTAGCCCCAGCCTCTCTCCCCACCCTCTCTCCCTAGCCCCAGCCTCTCTCTCCAGCCCCAGCCTCTCCCCCCAGCCTAAGTCTCTATCCCCAGTCCCAGCCTCTCTCCCCAGCCCCACCCTCTCTCCCCAGCCTAAGTCTCTATCCCCAACCCCCACTTCTCTCCCCCGACCCAGACCTAGCCTCTCGCCCCAGCCTCTCTCCCCAGCGTCAGCCTCTCTCTCCAGCCACAGTCAAACCCGACAGGCCTCTCTTTACACAGCCAATGCAGCCAGTGTAGTCTGTGGTGCTCCTCTTCTCATGTGCTGTCCCAGTGTGTCACATATTACTGCTTAAAGATATGTAAATACAGTCGTTATGATTCCTTCATTAGTGGATGTGGGCCACAGAAGAACTTCAGGAGAGCTAATTAACAGACGTCCCTGTGCTCTACGGCTAAGTGTTCTTCTGCATAACTCGTGTGCTTCTGATTGTGTTCCTCACTAGTATAGTACAGTACACTCCTTCCTCAAGAGGGAGTTTACTTCAACACTATCAAACTGCACCCTGAGAATGGGGTTTTGGTGTAAAAAGCCAATTGCATCAGAATGAGGACTGTAATATTCAGGCATGTTCATGTTCTGTTCTACTTTCACGCATCATTTGTGGGTGGGACCTTTCCTATAATCAAAACACATGAGAAGACCAGCACCTGACTCTGCTAATTTTGTCCCTACAATGTTGGATATTTCATTGACTTTTCATATATTACCGTACTACTTGGCCAGATACTGTTAGCTAGTGTGTTGCTAGAAGGTTTCCCTCTCTCCTCTTTGAACTGTTAATGGCGTGTGCTTTGCGTACTGAGTAGGATTTAGCCTCTTCTCAGGGGTTATCTGTTGGTCCGGGAAGAGAAGGCCAGCAGATCATTGTCACAATATGAGAGAGATAGAGGAGGGATAACTGCTCCTAAATCATGTGGAATAATGAGCGCTGTCAGACCTAATGAAAGCAGACAGCAGCATTCTGCATCACAACAACATGGTGGCCCATTGACGGCACGTAGCACTGATCAGAAGTTGAGATAAAGTAATTGCAAAGAGCTTGCAGGACGGATGTGTCTTTGGGAGAAGAGGTATACTGTACACTCAGGGGCAGGGCTCTCCATTAGTCAAGCAGGGTTCAGGGGACAGCAACAAGCATTCCCAGGATGAATTCCTGTACACAAACGTCATCTGTCCCCCCCTTCCCTGTCGTGTGACCCGTACCCCTTCAGCCCAGTGAAGCCCCCATGGGGGGAGGCGACGTGTCGTCAATCCATCTCACTCCCCTGATCTGCCTCCCCTTAGTGTTCCAGGGCGCGCCACGCTTCGGTTCCACATGAGCACTCCGCTGCAGTGGCTAATTAAATAAAGCACTGTGCCCTCTGCTTCCTGTTAGCCTGAGCAAGGTTGGTGCACACACACACAGGAGATGAGAGGAGAGAGGGAGGGACAGGGGGTTGGGGGTTAAAGAGAGAGACAACCGTTAGATTGTTATCCCGCCTCATTCGTTCATTAGGGAGAGTCATGATAAGGTTGGGTAAATACTGTAAACTAATGTGAGAGCCTCCAGAGTGGTCTGATGTTTTGGACCTATAACCCCACAAATAGGGCTGTGGCCTTCATGAAATTTTGTCAGCCGGTTATTGTCATGCAATAAAATGCTGGTCTCAAGGTAATTTGACCGCTAATTAACATAAACACGTTTATCTTCTCCAGGCTTCCATGCATCCAAGCCGCTGATGCGTGCTTTTGGAACATCTAAACTCAGCAAAAAAAAGAAACGTCCCTTTTTCAGGACTCGGTCTTTCAAAGATAATTCGTAAAAATCTAAATAAGTTCACAGATCTTCATTGTAAAGGGTTCAAACACTGTTTCCCATGCTTGTTCAATGAACCATAAACAATTAATGAACATGCACCTGTGGAACGGTCATTAAGACACTAACAGCTTACAGACTGTAGGCAATTAAAGTCACAGTTATGAAAACTTAGGACACTAAAGAGGCCTTTCTACTGACTCTGAAAAACACAAAAAGAAAGATGCCCAGGGCCCCTGCTCATCTGCGTGAACGTGCCTTGGGCATGCTGCAAGGAGGCATGAGGACTGCAGATGTGGCCAGGGCAATAAATTGTACGTACTGTGAGACGCCTAAGACAGCACGACAGGGTGACAGGACAGACAGCTGATTGTCCTCACAGTGGCAGACCATGTGTAACAACACCTGCACAGGATCGGTACATCCGAACATCACACCTGCGGGACTGAGTTACACCAGGAACGCACAATTCCTCCATCAGTGCTCAGACTGTCCGCAATAGGCTGAGAGAGGCTGGACTGAGGGCTTGTAGGCCTGTTGTAAGGCAGGTCCTTACCAGACATCACCGGCAACAATGTTGCCTATGGGCACAAACCCACCGTCTCTGGACCAGACAGGACTGGCAAAAAGTGCTAGGGGGTGATAGTCGGGGGTGATGGTCGGATTTGCATTTATCGTCGAAGAAATGAGCGTTACACTGGGACCTGTTGGATCGGAATGTGAGGGCTAGGGCCATTCCCCCCAGAAATGTCCAGGAACTTGCAGGTGCCATGTTGGAAGAGTGGGATAACATCTCACAGCAAGAACTGGCAAATCTGGTGCAGTCCATGAGGAAGAGATTCACTGCAGTACTTAATGCAGCTGGTGGCCACACCAGATACTGACTGTTACTTTTGATTTTGATCCCCCCCTTTGTTCAGGGACACATTATTCAATTTCTGTTAGTCACATGTCTGTGGAACTTGTTCAGTTTATGTCTCAGTTGATGAATCTTATGTTCATACAAATATTTACACATGTTAAGTTTGCTGAAAATAAAAGCAGTTGACAATGAGAGGACGTTTTTTTTTTTTTTTTACATGGGGGGGGGGGGGGGGAGAAGTAATATATACCATCACAATAAATCTGTTGTTTATTTTAGGCATGTCTAAAGAAACATTATGATATGAAGACATTTTATTTCAGAAGAACAGAATATGAGTTGGCCTACTGTATGTTATCCTATCTATGCCATAGGCTGTAGGCTTGTTCATTTAGCTACAAGATATGCTTATAAGTCCTGTGCCCTTATTTTATATTATATGATTTTATAGTAAGAATAATATAATTTCACTTTGCTGAATAAAATAGAAAGGATATTTTTCCCATTCCAGAGCGAGTGTGCATATGAAGTGGCTATGTTGGGCGTAAAAGGGATTTGAAACAGGTCAGATACACTAGATTTAGAGCTATTTGGCAACTTTAGTTGTGAATGATACAAACCTTAGAATGTCTTAGAAATCAAAACAAATATGGGCTGCATTATGCGACTGACTATAGGCTATTGATGTTTGTGAAAGTAGTAAAAGAAATATTGCACTATGTTCCTTTCCTCAGGCTTCACATGCTGTTCACTATTCTCAATTTAATCTTGTCTTTACTAATATGTAACATTTGTTTTGATTTAGAAAGGCCCATTATTAAATGGGTAGGAACAGGGACAGAGGGAAAAAAACAGGTCATCCATATGCACTCTAATAGTGAATGGAGGCCGCTTTCCTGCTGGTTCGTTTTTCAGGCTACTCTGGTTATTTCACTCCATGCATCAATCACTGTTTGAGGAGCATGCAGCCTCTCGCTGCGCGACAGGTGATATTCCACCCAAACTCTGTATGCCATGGGCTCTCCAACCCTGTTACTACAGCTACCCAGTGCTTCATTTGGGATACCTAGTGAAATCTGATCAGGAACATCGAGAGTAACATGTATTCACACCGAAACCTATTTCATTAAACTGTTGACAGCTCCTCTCTCTGCGTGTAAGTAATGAAAGAGAGAGGAGGGGGGGGGGGGGGGGGGGGGAATGCATGGTGGTGAGATATGCTGTAGCTAAAGGTAATGTGTCAGCCTCTTAATTATGAAAATATAAAAAAGGCCCTATTTCTAGGCTATTCAAAATCAAATACAAATTCACTGTAATTGAAGGCTTAGCGGCCCTGCACAATCAATTTAGCAACCGCATTGCATAGGCCTATAAGTTCTCTCCTAGACTCATGGATAGAAAGTTTGGAGTGTAGCATAAGGTAAACAGTCCATCCAGTGTGCATAATAATGCAGTCCACTCTCAAAGGTGATTACTAGAAACGGCAAATTATTATTTTAATTTCGTTTTTTTTAGGGGGGTGGTGTTGGGCTCACAGGCCAATGCGTATGCATAAACTTGAATATGCATATGGGTGTTTTGAATGAATCATCACCTTACAAAGCGCTGCCCATTTAATTGTGTTAGGCTTTGAAACAACATCCACAATGACCATGTTTTTCATTCAGTTTCAACCTGTTGTTGAACTTCTTTCTTCAAATTGATCAATCACAGTGAGGTGAGTTTTAAAAACACACTGTTTGATGATGTGTTTGATGGGATTTTCTATTTCATTTGCATTAATGTCAGAGTGGTTAGAGGGACAATACAGCCCTGAGTACCAGGCCATTAGCGACCTGATGGTCTTTAGTGAGTTGGGTACTACTAATGCATGTCAAGAGTGCATAAAAGGAGATTACTGTGACTCAACGGTCACATGGCTCGTGTGTGGCGGTAATACAGTCATCGCAACAGCCCTACACGCAGATTACAAAGATGGTATGAAGGCTGGCTACATACATGTTCACATCTCATGCTACTGGGAACCACTTTCAGCTGCAAATAGCCAACAGTTCTACTGGACAATGTTGTATTGTTCTATGATCCTAATTGTCTTACTAGCATTACGAAGCTCATATTCCTCTGTTGTTCTGTCTTTCAGCCATGACCCCCCTGAAAAGCTAAAGCCAATAGAACACAGGTAAGAATCACATACGATGACGTCATTACACATCCTTCATGTGTGTGTGTGCGTGTCCGTGTGGGTGCGTTTTTGTGTGTCATGTCATGTTGTCTTCGCATTTCATTTTCAGGAGGCAGTAAGTGCTCTCGAGGCCCCAAGGTCTGCAGAGGCTGTGGGTAACTGCTTCTGTAATGAGCCTCAGGCTGCATTCATTCTGTGAAGGACAATCAGAAATTTGGGAATGTCTTGGGTCATTGGTTGCTATGACAAATGTATTTCTGTGCAATGTCATTAGAAGTGGGTTTTGAATATTCCAGCTCCTTCCTAACCCCCCTTAAAGCCCAATTAATGTTAAAGGCCCGGTGCCGTCAAACACATGATTTTCCTCAATTACAGCATGTTATGATTTGATATTGAGATAAAAAAACTGCCGCATTAGACCTTTAATCATTGGAGCGATGACTCATTAAGCTGCCAGCACCAGGTGTGTTTGTGTGTCTCTGTGGGAGATGGGAGTGACACAAGAATACAGGAGGAGGTTAAAAAAAGACAGGCTGGTTGTAAAGTGAGAAGCATCAACTTTCTCTCTCTCGTTCTCTCTCTCGCTCGTTCTCTCTCTCTCTCTCTCCCAGCCAGACAGACATATAGGTGTTGATAATAGTCTCCGTCACCTCAACAAGTCACTCTATTTATAATCTGTTTCTTACAGTGTATTTGCTCCCTTTAGTGGATTTGACTATGCCAATCTTTTGCTCACGGTATTTATTTAACATGTAAAAAAAAAAAGAGAGGAATTTGACTGCATAAATCATTTAGAGGGATGATGCTTGTCGGCTCAGCCCACCGACCTACAGTACAGTACACTACCTTCAGGGTTGAGGAGTAACTGATGATTACATGTAATCAGTTACATGTAATCTGATTACATTTTATTAAAAAAACTCTAAACAGTAATCAGATTACAGATACTTTTGAAAAACTAGATGATTACTTATTGGATTATGTTAAAATCCAGAAAGGATGTTTGCGAGAATTTTATCTTTTTCATTATGACACCTTTCTGTTTTATGACATTCAATTCAGCGTTGAGAAAATACGCAAGTTTAAGTTTTTTCTCTGACCACAAGTCAGAGACCACTATAAGGACACACCAAATGCATTTGATGGATCCTGTTTGTCTTCTTGTAATGTATCTTAAGGGGAAAGTAATCCAAAAGTAACTGAAAGTAATCAGATTATACTACTGAGTTTGGGTAATCCAAAATGTCCTTTACTGATTATCATTTTGGACAGGTAAATAGTAACTGTAACGGATTACATTTAGAAAGTAACCTACCAAACCCTGCCTGCCATGTAGCCATACACACTCCTCAAAAAGCAAGCCACTAATAGCTAGCTATCTAACTATTGGAGAAATGTCTCTGACGTTCAGTCTCTAGTATTCAGCTTGCTATCTGAAGAGGATGTACAGTATGGTTGCCTACCATGCAGCTGTGTAACGACACTGTCTAGAGAGACTTATGGAGTGTCTGGATGGTGTGGTGTGTTCCCTCTCCCAGAACAGAACAGCCCAGTGCAGTATACTCTCTGTCTATCTATCTATCTGTCTGTCTGTCTCTCTGTAGTGAGGGTCAGATGGACCATGCACAGACAGCAGCAGTAATGCAGTGGCAGACTGTGAGGCCTCATCCATCACCCAGTGACTGGAGCCTGGCCTTTGTGGCCCCTGGTCTGCTGCCTGTCTGGAGAGAGGGATGGGCTGGCCCATCGGCAGGCCAAGCATTGGGAGGCTGTGTCAGGCTCCACCTCACTCCCCTGGTCCTACCCTTCCTGCCTAGGCCTGGGGGAAAGGACTGCCCAGGCCAGGAAGCCCAGGTTGGGAACTGTGTTGTGGCTATTTTAGGGAAGCTTCACTAGCTGACAGAGGGAGGTTAAAGCCGTGAAGGCCAAGCACATTTTTGTCACCACAGCTTTTTCTGTGAAATCTATATTTTCCTCTTTCATTATGACGAGCATGTTTGATATTGCTCGTGGATATTTTTAGAGGCGTTTCAGAAGCTTTCCATCAATTGTGACCTGACTAAGATTGAACCTGTCACATTAAAGGAAGCAATGAATGCAGTGTGGGAGCCTCCTCTTTATTTTCCTTCAATCCATAAAATAGTTGGATTTCATAGGGCAGGTTTAGGGGTTCAAGACATGGATCTGTTAATAAGAGGATGGGATAGTTTCCCTATAATTATATTCATCACATTTGGAGAATAATCACGAGGGCCAGCTGGAGTGAAGGAGCTGACACTGCATTTCACCACCACACTTTGTCAACTCACACATATTATGTTACTATGCAAATTATACAGATGTTTCTCTTGCTGAAATAACGCAAAGAAAAGTTATTTGGTGTCAAGACAGTGATATCAATATCTTTATTGTGCGTCTATATACGGTCACAGTATGTTTTTATTGTACAGTGATTGGATCAAGTCATAAAAATATAATTTGCTGAGATGGTCAACCATGATGATAGAGGGTGGAGGAACTCATTTCCTCTAACTACCCCAAATAAAGTAGAGGCACCAAGAGTCACTGTCTGAGTCCAAAATGGCACCCTATTTCCTATAGAATCCAATAAGCCCTGCTCAAAAGTAGTGCACTATATAGGGAATAGGGTGCCATTTGAGCCACTGTCTGTGAGGTTATCTGACATTACTACGCCCCGACCTTCACATTCAGTCCTAACACTGTCGCAGGTCAATATCCTGTAAACCATATTCTCCTGCTGAATCACCACTGATCAATTATTTTAATATTTCTGTGGCCATTTTTTTATCGATTACCTCATTTATGCAGAGTGCAGCATATCTTATTTAATAACGGAAGTTCAGTGCATCTGATTATCTTGTTTTAGTGTCATTGGACATTTTGTTTTCATAAAACCTTTTACCTTCTTGAAATATTTGTTTATATGTGATTCATTATTATTTTCTATTCTTATATTTCATACAACAACTGCAGGCCACTGGGTATGCAATTCACTCACCTTGCGTGTCCATACTGTGTTCACATCCAGAGCTGTTGCCATGGTTAATAATTAGCCGTAGTGAGTGCTCGCTGAAACATTGAACAATGGTGAAGCATCTCATGTAATTCCTCACAGAGGACTGTGTGTCCTTGAGGGAAGTGTCATTCATAGTGGAGGACTCTCACCTTGTCTGCTAGTAGGCTTTTACCTGAAAGGCTAATAGACAGCTCGATTGCGTTTGTTATCGGCTATAGCATGGTGAGATATGCAGTGTAAACGTGTACGTTTGACACAATTTAATGATCCACGTTAATCAGGAGGACATATTACTCCAAATGAGTCATGCAAAGAGAACCTCAGAATCCCATTGTACTGGGAGCTGCAGCACACATGCCCTGATATTATATCTGCCAATGGAAGGAGGATGCATTGTCAAGGCCAGACACAAAGAGAATAAAGGAAATCCTGTGTGAATGTGAGAGAGGAGAGGCAGAGAGACAGATATGGCCTAGTCATCCAGCAACAGCCAGTACCACAAATGAATTCCAATGAGAGAGTAGATATTAATACGTCTAATAGGACAGGCCCTATAGGTACAATTAGCTCTAGATAATGGCCCTCTCCACCCTCTTTTCTACTAGAGCTCTAAAATATTGATTTGAATTTTCCCCTGTATATCCCCTTAAACTCTGGACTGTCATTCTAAGAATCTATCTCATTGTTATGTTTTACAGTGTTGGCCGAAGGGCTTATTCTGTCTCTGTCCTGTTTTAGCGAGCAGAGACAGCACATCACTTTGAGGAGCCCCACTCTTCTCTTTTCTATAAGAATGAGGAAGAAATAACTTGGAGAATAAATGAAGTGAGATATAAAAATGGGAAATGGTTCCTAGAGCATTTAAGGTATAGCTGCTGTGCCGTGGCTCGTCGTTGAGAGAGAGAGAGAGAGAGAGACACCGAGAGCAAGAGAGCTGGCGTGAGGTGAGGAATAAGCTTCGCCTGGCGTGTCGGTGGGACCTTTGGGTGTGTCTGGGGAGAGGGCAGGCGCCAGGCGGCGATGCGGCCCCTCAGGTTACTGTTGTCTCAGCGCCGCGGCGAGGCTCGTCTGATGTTGATGATGTCAGACAGGACACTTACGCTGGGCTAGAGCTCTCCCGGGAGGTGTTGGCTATGTGCGTTATTTAGCTTATTGTCTCAGCCATTTATCAGGATAATGAGTCTGCAACCATATAATACTGTACTGTACAGAAGCACCAGCTACTGGATGATGAGGGAAAGCCAATAAAGAGATGGGGGAAAAAACTGCATCATATTGATATTGGAGGATGGTCTAGGATGGATAGTTTTGCTGCTCAGAATATCACTGACTGCATAGTATTTTGTAGCTTTGCTTGGAGAGGTTTGGCGCGGAGCCATACGCATCAGAATAGTGCAGTGAAAAATAAAATATAAGGACCAAAGTTGCTGGGCTGGCTGCACTTGTTTGTTTTTTACCTTAATAACGATTTTCATGACAAGAAACTCGTAATATCAGTGTGCAGCGGGAGTGTGGGGACTGAATCACTGATCAATGACAGCTAATGAACACGGCAGGAGTTCTGCTCTGTTTGCCTCTCGACAGAGAGCCCCGCTCCTCTGAGAGCTATTTTTCTTCTATTTTGCACCAAAAAAATACAGGAGGCTTCTTTGAAGCCAACTGCCTCTGGGCTCAATTAACTAGCATAGATTACTCATAATGCAGATGAGAGCCTGGGTATGTAATACACAGCATGGAGACCACCCACCCACCTTCCCTCCTCCCTCCCTACAAGCCACTGCCTTGGGGCCCCTTGACAGTTCAGTGCGGTGGGCTGTGGTATGCATGCAGCGGCACATATATACATTACGTATAGAGCGTCTCAGGTGGTCTATGGATCCTGAAGGCTGTTTATCACTCCATCATGGTGACATGGTACTGAGTCGTGTGCAGTCAACACAACACAGAGCTCTGGTGTCACCTGGCTGTCAGCAACACTTAATATACCTGGCTCAGGGTCTTTGGTCACTGCTGCTGTCCTGACGCCCCTGGCCTGGCATGACTGTCCAATCCCCCTGCATTACATGGATGGAGAGACACTCCTCCAGAGCATTCATCACGTCCTCCATCAACCCCGCCGGGGCAGAGGGCCGGGAGCCTAGCGCCTGCACTTTTGTCTCTTCTCTCATTGGCCACATGAGTTGTCCAACTGGGGTTGGGACTTTTATAGAGGCCTCCACTGGCATACAGTACACAGTAGCACACACCTTCAGACTTGTTTACACCTATTACAAATGTAATCTCAAATATGAGCTGGTATAATTGTGTTGGAACACTGTTCTTCTAAATTAATTACATACTGCTAAACTATTGTCAGAAGAAGGAAAGGTGTGTGTTGAGAACATCAAGAGAATTACAGAAGGCAGAAATGTAAATACAGAGAAGTTAGCATACCCAAATGGGAATAGGCACAAATATGCTGGATTTGCAGACGGTAAGGCTGCGTTTACACAGTCAGCACAATTCTTATATTTTTTTTCACTAATTGGTCTTTTGACCAATCACATCAGATCTTTTCACATCAGATCTTTTTCAGAGCTGATCTGATTGGTCAAAATACCAATTAGTTAAAAAAGATCAGAATTGGGTTGCCTGTGTAAGCGCAGCCTAAGATGTCTTTTTATGTGAGTCAGTGTTATAAATCTCAGGGAGAAAATACATGGCTCCAAATGAAAGGCGTCAGAGCTGAAAGATGTGTATCACTGTGTTGACAAACTGGGCTTAGTGCCTCAATGCTGTAGAACAAGATTTCATAATGAGAAACTATTCTAGAACTGAGGACTAACGATTTACAAGAAATCAAGGGCATAACATTTTTTGCCATTAAAAGCCCTCAGAATTCCAGTTCTAGAAGGTTTCAAAAGGATCACCTTCCTCAACCTAGACACTGTGACTGTTTAAATGAATGAGCTCTCATGAATTCTGTCACTCAGCCACAGTGATGACAGTGCAATTAATGATTATTCGACCCGACACAGGCTTAAAACAACTTCCTGTCATGGAAATCATAATACAATCTCTGTCTTTCCGTTGGCGGATATATCTGGATTGACCTGTGTTAATTAAAGATAAAATCCTTGGTGAGGGCGATAGACGTGTCTATCTGAGAGTGTGCTGCTGTCTCTGTCTGTATCTGTGCAGTGATGTGGATGACAGATTAGATGAGAGGGAGCAGAGTGACCAGCCAGCAGCAGACCAGCAGCTGCAGAACAGTATAGTAGTCTAAAGAATTCACTAACATTGATTCGCCACCATTTACTAGCTGCACTGGATCCAAGGCTCACTATATACTACATTTTTAACGAAGGAACATGTTTTGAAAATCTTGTAATTACACTACAGCAATGAGAGCAGACCATTAAATTACATGGATGGAGAGAAAATTTGGAACATAGAATGGGGTCACATTTAATTGTAGAGCTCCTAGTTAGTCCCCAGAACACCGACAGGTCCACTCAGCAGCCATCAGTCCACTGAGTGGGAATGGGATGATGACATGAAAGTGACCTCATTACTCCACCACAGACCAAATCAATAAATCATAATAGCCCATGGTCCCTTCTGATGTCATCACAGACGCACAGCTTGATATTCATCATACAGATGATGATTATAACACTGAGGAAGAAGGGGATGAATGGTTTGCATGCTGCTTTGCCAGGCGGCCAGGTTTCCCAGTGTAAACACAGAGCGATCTGCAACTCTTTTCTCCCTCTCCTCTTTCCTTCTGACTCTGAATCACTTTGCCTTTGGGGCTTACCACAGGAGTCTCTTCAAACAAGGCTTTGTACTGGAGTGGAGAATCAAGATTAATGCACTTCCACAGCTCTGTGCTGCTCTAGGGGAAAGAAGCCTGATAATTAACACCAGGGGGGCTCGGAGGAAATTGGAGAGGGGAAATCACACCACATAATAAAAATATGGGGAAAGGTACAGATGACATTTATTTGGCGTGTGTGTGATGTATGACGCTGCATTGAGGTGACAGTCACTGAAGCTGTGACTGTGACGTCTCAGAGGGTATGACGGAATGGTTTTCTCCGAGTATTATTTATCATTGTCATGTCTGTAATAATTCATCATGGTGTGCTTGCCACCAGCAATGTTACAATGCATATACCACATGCATTTATACAAATTAGACAAATTATACAAATGAAGTGTTCAATAAATTAAGTAGATAAGACCTAGGTAGAGCATCTTTATAAGGACTCTGTGTATTTCATAATGCCTTATGGGAAACCTGTCTTACCTTGTCAGTTTTAAGTTCTCTCCAAATCTGCAAAGGCTGCATATTGACTTCTGGAAACATCTGTGTTGATGTCAGCATCCCCCACCTGGAGTTGTTCTCTGATAATGACTCAGATTGTTGTCATTTACGTCAATGTCTGAAAACAGTGTGCCCGTGGCTCCCTGTACAGGGTTCTCCAAATATATAAATAAGTGGTGGAAGGTTACCAAGGAAGAGAATGAAATATGGCACTTCCATTTCAATGCAAATGAGTACTGAAATGAGTGCAGTGTGGATTTACAGTGGTTCATTAGAATGAACCCGGCACTCTGCTGCTTTAAAGGAACAGTCTCCCATAGCCTGAGTAAATTAGTGTGCAATCCCCTGCACTGGCTGTAAATGAAACTGTCCGTCAGCATGCAGCGTCTCAACCTGCTAAGAAGAAGTGGGATAGGATGGTTCTGTCCTCCTGATGTCTGTCTGCTGGAGCTCATGGATAGAGCGAAGTTTGGATCGTCTGTGTTAACTTCCCAGTCTATTCAGTCAGGAGTCTGACGTGAAGATATGAGGGTTTTTTAGTGTATGTGTGTGTCGCATATACAGTTGTAGTCGGAAGTTTACATACACTTAGGTTTAGTCATTGAAACTAATTTCTTGTTAACAAACTATAGTTTTGGCAAGTCGGTTAGGACATCTACTTTTTTAAAATCCGCCATGAATTATGGTGCGGTCTCGCTTTAGCGCACGCTGTATGCTTGAAGTAACGTTAATTTTAAAAATGTAAACCAGCGATTGCATTAAGAACTAATTTGTCTTTCAATTGCTGTCCAACCTGTATTTTTTAGTCAAGTTTTGGAATAGTTACTGATTAGAATAGGTGCCTCTTCAAAGATTTCTCCTGCCATTTTCTGGGCAGCTTTGCTACTTTTCTCATTGTATAACCACGATTTGTGCCGCTAAATATGCACATTTTCGAACAAACTCTATATGCATTGTGTAATATGATGTTATAGGACTGTCATCTGAAGAATTCTGAGAAGGTTAGTGAAAAAATTAATATCTTTTGGTGGTTTATACGTAATCGCTATGTTTGGCTTGAATCAATGCGGTTGTGATGTTTGCTATTGTGGTATGCTAATATAACGCTATATTGTGTTTTCGCTATAAAACACATAGAAAATCTGAAATATTGTCTGGATTCACAAGATCTGTGTCTTTCAATTGCTGTACGCTGTGTATTTTTAAGAAATGTTTTATGATGAGTAATTAGGTAATACACGTTGCTCTCTGTAGTTATTCTAGTCGCTTTGGTGAGAGTTGTGATGGTGGCTGCAATGGTAAACTATGATTTATACCTGAAATATGCACATTTTTCTAACAAAACATATGCTATACAATAAATATGTTATCAGACTGTCATCTGATGAAGTTGTTTCTTGGTTAGTGGCTATTTATATCTTTATTTGGTCGAATTTGTGATAGCTACTGATGGAGTAAAAAACTGGTGGAGTAAAAAAAGTGGTGTCTTTTGCTAACGTGGTTAGCTAATAGATTTACATATTGTGTCTTCCCTGTAAAACATTTTAAAAATCAGAAATGATGGCTGGATTCACAAGATGTGTATCTTTCATCTGGTGTCTTGGACTTGTGATTTAATGATATTTAGATGCTACTATTTACTTGTGACGCTATGCTAGGCTATGCTAGTAGCTTTTCTACTGATGGGGGTGCTCCCGGATCCGGGTTTGGGAGGTGTTAGAGGTTAAAGCTTGGTCGCAAATGGGTCTTCCAAATGGACAATGACCACAAGCATACTTCCAAAGTTGTGGCAAAATGGCTTAAGGACAGCAAAGTCAAGGTATTGGAGTGGGCATCACAAAGCCCTGACCTCAATCCTATAGAAAATTTGTTGGCAGAACTGAAAAAGCTTGTGCGAGCAAGGAGGCATACAAACCTGACTCAGTTACACCAGCTCTGGCAGGAGGAATGGGCCAAAATTCACTCAACTTATTGTGGGAAGCTTGTGGAAGGCTACCCGAAACGTTTGACCCAAGTTAAACAATTTAATGACAATGCTACCAAATACTAATTGAGTGTATGTAGACTTCTGACCCAGTGGGAATGTGATGAAATAAATAAAATCTGTAATAAATCATTCTCTCTACTATTATTCTGACATTTCACATTCTTAAAATAAGGTGGTGATCCTAACTGACCTAAGACGGGGAATTTTTACTAGGATTAAATGTCAGGAATTGTGAAAAACTGAGTTTAAATGTATTTGGCTAAGGTGTATGTAAACTTCCGACTTCAACTGTACAGCCAAACAATCTCTATAGCCTTTGGTAAAGGTCTGGGGTGGTCTTTCATTTGTTTCATTTCTTTGGTAAAGGTCTGGGGTGGTCTTTCATTTGTTTCATTTCTTTGGTAAAGGTCTGGGGTGGTCTTTCATTTGTTTCATTTCTTTGGTAAAGGTCTGGGGTGGTCTTTCATTTGTTTCATTTCTTTGGTAAAGGTCTGGGGTGGTCTTTCATTTGTTGTTTCATTTCTTTGGTAAAGGTCTGGGGTGGTCTTTCATTTGTTTCATTTCTTTGGTAAAGGTCTGGGGTGGTCTTTCATTTGTTTCATTTCTTTGGTAAAGGTCTGGGGTGGTCTTTCATTTGTTTCATTTCTTTGGTAAAGGTCTGGGGTGGTCTTTCATTTGTTTCATTTCTTTGGTAAAGGTCTGGGGTGGTCTTTCATTTCTGAAATTCATTTCAGAACGCTGCCATCCTGGACTCAATTAGAATGACCCCCTGTTTGAACACACACATCATGCATTTCCAAATTGGGAATATCCAAAAGTAGATTTGAATCCGATGAGAGCATGCAGGTGTGAAAATATTGTGTTGTGTTCATTTGTTTGATGGATTAGGAGGCAAGCTGCACTGCCCTCTGAGAGGAGGCTAGGAAAGTGGGAACTGGAGTTACTTTTCAAATGGATTGCTTCTGTTTGATACATATGGATATCCAGAGCCACCGAGTTTACAGAAACCTCTAGGAAACTGTCAGGACTCAGTTAGACTTCTTTTGACTTATATAATTCATCAAGTTGTCTCTGTTGTTTTATTTACAGTTTCTCCACTTTATAGAGATACAGTTGTGAAGTCGGAAGTTTACATACACTTAGGTTTAGTCATTGAAACTAATTTCTTGTTAACAAACTATAGTTTTGGCAAGTCGGTTAGGACATCTACTTTGTGCATGACACAAGTCATTTTTCCAACAATTGTTTACAGACAGATTATTTCACTTATAGTTCACTGTATCACAATTCCAGTGGATCAGAAGTTTACATACACTAAGTCGACTGTGCCTTTAAACAGCTTGGAAAATTCCAGAAAATGATGTCATGGCTTTCGAAGCTTCTGATAGGCGAATTGACGTCATTTGAGTCAATTGGAGGTGTACCTGTGGATGTATTTCAAGGCCTACCTTCAAACACAGTGCCTCTTTGCTTGACACCATGGGAAAATCAAAAGAAATCAGCCAAGACCTCAGGGAAAAAAATGGTAGACCTCCACAAGTCTGGTTCATCCTTGGGAGCAATTTCCAACCGCCTGAAGGTATGACGTTCGTCCGTACAAACAATAGTATGCAAGTATAAACACCATGGGACCACGCAGCCGTCCTACCGCTCAGGAAGGAGACTCATTCTGTCTCCTAGAGATGAACGTACTTTGGCGCGAAAAGTGCAAATCAATCCCAGAACAACAGCAAAGGACCTTGTGAAGATGCTGGAGGAAACAGGTACAAAACTATCTATATCCATAGTAAAACGAGTCCTATATCGACATAACCTGAAAGGCCGCTCAGCAAGGAAGAAGCCACTGCTCCAAAACCACTATTAAAAAAAGCTAGACTACGGTTTGCAACTGCACATGGGGACAAAGATTGTACTTTTTGGAGAAATGTCCTCTGGTCTGATGAAACAAAAATATAACTGTTTGGCCATAATGACCATCGTTATGTTTGGAGGAAAAAGGGGAAGGCTTGCAAGCCAAAGAACACCATTCCAACCGTGAAGCACGGGGGTGGCAGCATTATGTTGTAGGGGTGCTTTGCTGCAGGAGGGACTGGTGCACTTCACAAAATAGATGGCATCATGAGGAAGGACAAGTATGTAGATATATTGAAGCAACATCTCAAGACATCAGTCAAGAAGTTAAATCAAATGGGTCTTCCAAATGGACAATGACCCCAAGCATACTTCCAAAGTTGTGGCAAAATGGCTTAAGGACAACAAAGTCAAGGTATTGGAGTGGCCATCACAAAGCCCTGACCTAAATCCAATAGAACATTTGTTGGCAGAACTGAAAAGACGTGTGCGAGAAAGGAGGCCTACAAACCTGACTCAGTTACACCAGCTCTGGCAGGAGGAATCGGCCAAAATTCATCCAACTTATTGTGGGAAGCTTGTGGAAGACTACTCAAAACGTTTGACCCAAGTTAAACAATTTAAAGACAATGCTACCAAATACTAATTGAGTGTATGTAAACTTCTGACCCAGTGGGAATGTGATGAAAGAAATAAAAGCTGAAATAAATCATTCTCTCTGCGACATTTCACATTCTTAAAATATAGTGGTGATTCTAATTGACCTAAGACAGGGAATTGTTACTAGGATTAAATGTCAAGAATTGTGAAAAACGGAGTTTAAATGTATTTGGCTAAGGTGTATGTAAACTTCCGACTTCAACTGTATCTCACGTGCCACAGATCCAGTAAGGGGACAAGATGTAATGATTAAGAAGTGATAGAGAGGTTTCCAAACAGTGGCAGCAGCCAAAGTGACCAAGACAGTATTCACCACACGCTAGAGAATATTGCATCTGCTGACGGTCTGCAATCTCAGTCCTTCGAGTCAGATCAGAATCAAACGGAGCTTTATAAGCATGACAGGCTTGGACAGGAAGTAGAGATGAAGCCTTTCTGGAACACAGAGCATGTAGGCTACTGCAAAATGTCATAATGCATAAAGTATTCCTCTACCTCAAACTTTGTGTTTTAATATATTTCCTTTCATGTACATCTTTAAATTATTATTTTACTGAAAAATTTAAACATTATATATATTTTTTGTATATTTTCTTTTCAATTGGAAGTCCAGAGCAGTAGGTTTCAGGTAGCTATGGGTGATGCACTATAATTACATATTTATCCTGAACCTCTACGGTTATACCATGCTATATTGCTTTTTAAAATCTTAAACTAGGAGAGCTTCTTGTGTGACATTAAACCCTGTGTGTCTGAGTTAATTTTCCAACCAGTTTAATTATTCAGGGAGAGCAGTTTCATTTGCTGTGGTAGCATTAGCAGTTGTGTGGAGGGGTCTATTGGGACCGGAGTGGGCAGACTTCCTTCAAAGTTTAGAAGAGTTAGCTGTAATATGGAAAACAGGTCCACTGGATAAAGACTGAGATGTTGCAGTCTAATCAAAAGGAACAAACCGTACTATTGTCCTGTTGGAATAAGAAAGTGTCTCTGTAATGTTTTTTCTCCATAGCACAATTCCCCATAAGGTTTTGGTCTGAAAACCTCCCTCTCTCTAACACAATCTTTTTTTCTTTTCAGAAGTGAGGAGGCAGACGGTGAGACAGCGATGAGTCTGGTATTTAATCCCACTACACCTATCCAACGACGGAGAGACTGGTTCCACTGTCTCCTACCCACACAGTGTCCAGTCCTTACTGAGCTGATGATGAGTCCATCATACCCATCCCTACAGGACCACTTCCTCCTGGGTTTCAAAAAGACATAAACCCATCATATCCTATTACAGCACTATGCATTTCCCTTCCCCTGCTACTCTTTCAGTTAACGAAGACTGCTGCAGTATATGAATGCTGATGTGGAGTCGTATTAATTTCTATGCAATATGCTAGAGAGAAACTCCACTTGAACGCCATTGGATTTGACAGGCTCCCTGTGTATCGAGGTAGGAAGTTTGAGAGACCCAGGATCTCATTTCTAATAGGAAGTGAGCAGCTTAAGAGATGACCCAGCTGAGGCTGCCATCGGTGTCTCCGTAGCTGTCTGCCTGCCAGAGATGGAGTGTAGCTGTGTAGTTCTCCATTTACTCCTTGACTCACTAATTAATGGTTGCCCGTGGAGTAACTTGTACCTGTCAGTGTCTACCGCTCTCGTATATTCAATAACTTGGAGGAGTTGAAATTGAATGCCAGCTAAGCTCGAGCAAACTGCAAATGGTGCATGGGATACACCCTGGTTCTCTCACTGACCTGACAGCAGCCTTATATGTAAGGTTTTTAATGAACATGGACTCTTCTCAGCTACTCTTAACTGCCAAGGTAGTATGTTTTATGAATTCAAGATGGAGGGTGGAAGGGTGGGTGGGTGAGGGTATAGGTTCTGTTACAGTATACAGGTACTCGAGTCCTTGTGCCAAGTCCTTGTGCCAAATGTCCATGTGCTAAAGCCGTCCATAAATGTTTAATGCTAAAGCCGTCCATAAAATAACCCAGTGCCGATTCGCATTAAAGAGACATGGTGAAAATGTTCCCGAGCGGTCACTGGTAATTATTGCGTCCATTCCCAGGGTCACTGCATGTGTGTTCATGGAGAACAAGGTCCACTCTATTATTACACATATCTCCTTACTCATGGGATTAGCCACACTGCTCACAATTCATACCTCCACTTCTCCATTAGAGCTGATTTATCTCAGACTACACTCCTCTACATAATGAGGAAAACAAGAATAATGGTGAAAAGTAATACAAATCTTTCATTTACATGCAGATCTAGCCAGACGTGTTAAATTTCCAGTTACGCTCTCATGTTCTTAGGGACTTGCAGATGCTTATTCATCACAAAAATCTTAGTTGTTTTGAATATTGAATTTCCTCCAGGAGTATTTGTTACTGTCGTGTGTGAAATAAGTGGCTGCGGTTGGGTTGGTGTAAAAGACAGGCTGGCTTTCTCTGAGAAGCCACCCCACCTCAACCCCCACCCCAAGCCCATCACTATTCCCTCTAAGCTGGATGAAGCTGTTGATCAAACCCAAGGCTGTGCTTCCAAATCCACATCTCTCGCTCTCGATCCCTCTCTGTACAGTAGCCCTTGACCTTGCCATGTGTCCTCATGGCCCAGACACCCGCTTGAAATTAAATTATAGATTAGTGGCTTCGGCCCCTAGGAAGGGTTTATTTGGTTGCCCCCTCTCCGTGTCACTCTCATTCAGGAGCAGGGAGGAAATGTCATGGGATTTAAGAAAGAAAATGCCAGCCTTGAAACAGTTTCTACTTCAAAGTCTATACTATGTTGCCTGGCCTCCCTAACTTTAGGATGTCTGCAAGGAGTTCTAAACCTTACAGGTGAGGAATAGGGGGCAGATGGCATGTGGGGATTACTGTGCTAGAATGAGTAACGTACAGTGGAAACTGAATCCAAACTCATACATTTTTTTAAAAATATTTCATACAAACGTCTTCAGACTTCAATGTCTGTAAGCTTGGCCTTCTCCCATCAATTCCATCAAGCTGAGATGGAGCATGAACTCTACACCAGACTCAATGACTGGTCCTGTCACTGACTGCTTCTTTAGACACTGTTGTTGCACCTTGAGATTGAAAAATCATTCTAGCGGGACAAGTGGACCAAACACTGAGCCCTCATTCATTTGGAAGACTGTCACGCATTTCACAATGCTGTAATTTCAAATCACTTTCACTTCCACTCTGTAGATTTTGTGATTTTTGGCAATCAGAATGGCTTGTTAGCCCTATAAATGATCCACTTCCCTTCATATTGATGCAGATTCCCAGTCCTCAAGTATATAACTCATCATGTCAGATTATGTCCTCTTTTCATTGGGAAGTAGGTTTCTATGAATGTGCCAACAGAGAAGCTACCCCACAGGGCAAACACTGCTTGAACCAACGTTGTTTCAACCGAAATAATCAAAGTGATGACGTTGTATCAACGTGGACAACTAATTCGATTAGCAAAAAGTCCTCACATAACCCAATTTTTAACAGAAATAGAATGAAATGGTGATTTTTTGTTGTTGATTTCACATTGAATTCACATTCAACCAAATGTAAATCAAAGCTAGATGTTGAACTGATGTCTGTGCCCAGAGAGTCCTGTACTGTAGAGACACTTTCAAATCAAGATTACTCTCTGTAAACACATTTGCGTCAAATGCTATTCTAGAGTCCGGAGTCTGTAGCCAGATTGTTTGTTCTATTATGTTGTTTGGAATAAGTGGAAAGTTAACCTGAATATCACAGTTTGTTGAGCAATGGAGAAAAACTCACAGCAGACATTTGAAACTGTATAGTTCTCCTCTCGCCAGGGGGGTTGAGTTGTGTATTTAGTATGGAGAAAGAAAGCATCAATAAACAGCCGTTGGTAACCAAGGGACGAGAGAAGTGTCTTTGAAACTTTAGCACATGGTTCTTAAAAAGTGCAATATAGTCAATAATAGATGAAGAACTACTGGTAGCAGCCATGCTCCAGGGTGTTATACCCGCTGCTAGACAGAGAAAAATACACCATTCAACTATTTGTGAAGATTCATTTCCAAAAGCCAATGTTGACTATCCAGTCATAGTTTAATCCTGTGTTTTTGGACAGACTTAATAGTTATGATTTAATTTGATTTGATACTTTTGATTTTCTGGGTAATTATTTATGACAGAGCGGTACATTTATTAAAAAGTGTAATAGGACTTTAAAAGGAAAAACATTACCCATCAATGTCCTTTGGACCTCTACATCTTTTAGAAAATAAGTCAGCATGGAGAAAACTGTCAGGATTGTCAAGACATTGACAGCTCTGAGGAACAGATGGGCAAAAATACCCAATCGAAAACGCTGCTCATCAATCAAAACATGAAAACAAGGTTTGAAAGCATGTTTATGTTGCAACGTTTCCCCCTGAATTGTACTGTCACAGTAGATCAATGTTGTTGTCATTTGAAAGGTGATCAGGTCACACAAGGGATAGATTGGTACTCCACAGTTTACCGAACGCTCACATTGAAGAGAGGCTGTTATTGTTTCCATTTTCAAAAGGGAAAGTTTGTTCTTTCGTACATTTACATTTTTTTACATTTAAGTCATTTAGCAGACGCTCTTATCCAGAGCGACTTACAAATTGGAAAGTTCATACATATTCATCCTGGTCCCCCCGTGGGGAATGAACCCACAACCCTGGCGTTGCAAGCGCCATGCTCTACCAACTGAGCCACACGGGAGTGTTTTACCTCGTAGTGTTTTACCTCCGGACCGGGATATCTTGAAGAACAAAACCGTTTCAATAGAGGCTCAGATAAATATTCCTCAAGAGTATGTAATCATGCTGGGAAGGAAAAAAAGTTTGAAAGCACCTGTGAATCGCTAACACTACTCTGTTCCCCTCTGAATGGTAAGCAGGCTTACTGGACGTGTGCTGTTGACACTAGGCTTTACAGAAGACAGATGACAGAGCCTCGTTTTTAGAGGACAGGGATGGAAGGAAGAAGCACCACAGAGATGACAATTGTTAAATGCGGCAAAACTGCCATTATTTAATTTGATTTGGCATTTTGATCTGAGAGTATTGTGAAATGCGGCATTTGTTTTCTGACAAAATGTGGAATCGTAATAATGTCCCGATTTGTTGTGGCATTCATGTTCCAAAGGCGTTGTCTCTGTAAAGACAGCCATTCTAAGAGGGAGTTAAGTGACTGATTTCAGCTGTCAGGGGTTTTACATGCTCAGCAAAAACTATGCCAATGTGTAACGGTATTCCTCCTCCTCTACAACCGAAGAGGAGGAGTAGTGATTGAACCAAGGCGCAGCGGGTTGTGATGACATAATTTTAATAAAACAAGACGGGAAAAACACGAAACGAAACCACTTGAAATAATTAACAAAATAACAAAACAAATGTAGACAAACCTGAACTATACGAACTTACATAAAACACTAAGAACGCACGAACAGGGAAAATAGACTACACAAAAGGAACGATGTACAAACAAACCGAACAGTCCCGTATGGTGCGACAAACACTGAAACAGGAGACAACCACCCACAACGAACACTGTGAAACAACCTACCTAAATATGACTCTCAATTAGAGGAAACGCCAAACACCTGCCTCTAATTGAGAGCCATACCAGGCAACCCTTAAACCAACATAGAAACAGAAAACATAGAATGCCCACCCAAACTCACGTCCTGACCAACACATACAACAAACTAACAGAAATAGGTCAGGAACGTGACATAACCCCCCCCTTAAGGTGCGAACTCCGGGCGCACCAGCACAAAGTTTAGGGGAGGGTCAGGGTGGGCATCTGACCACGGTGGTGGCTCAGGCTCTGGGCGAGGTCCCCACCCCACCATAGTCAATCCCAACTTGCTAATCCCCCTCAGAATGACCACCCCTCTCTTCCACCCACCTAATATAGGCAACACAAAATAAAGGGACAGCTCCGGGACAAGGTAGCTCAGGACATAGAGGTAGGTGAGAATAGAGAGGTAGCTCAGGATAGAGGGGCAACTCCGGACTGAAAGGCAGCTCCGGACAGAGAGACAGCTCTGGACTGAGGGGCAGTTCTGGATTAATGGCCGCTCTGGGCTGAGGGGCAGCTCATGACTGGCTGACGGCTCTGGACGCTCATGGCTGGCTGACGGCTCTGGACGCTCATGGCTGGCTGACGGCTCTGGACGCTCATGGCTGGCTGGCGGCTCTGGCAGATCCTGTCTGGTTGGCGGCTCCGGCAGATCCTGTCTGGTTGGCGGCTCCGGCAGATCCTGTCTGGTTGGCTCAGACGGCGCTGGGGAGACGGATGGCTCAGACGGCGCTGGGGAGACGGATGGCTCAGACGGCGCTGGGGAGACGGATGGCTCAGACTGATCCTGTCTAGCGGAAGGCTTTGGCTGCTCCTGTCTGGTGGAAGGCTCTAGCGGCTCCTGTCTGGCGGAAGGCTCTAGCGGCTCCAGTCTGGCGGAAGGCTCTGTAGGCTCATGGCAGACGGGCGGCTTTGAAGGCTCAATACAGACGAGCAGTTCATGCGGCGCTTGGCAGACGGACAGTTCAGGCGCCGTTGGGCAGACGGCAGACTCTGGCCGGCTGAGACGCACTGTAGGCCTGGTGCGTGGTACCGGCACTGGGGCCACCGGGCTGAGTGCACGCACATCAGGACGAGTACGGGGAGAAGGAACAGTGTGTACAGGGCTCTGGAGACGCACAGGTGGCTTAGTGCGTGGTGCCGGAACTGGAGGCACTGGGCTGGAGACACGCACCATAGAGAGAGTGCGTGGAGGAGGAACAGGGCTCTGGAAACGCACTGGAAGCCTGGTGCGTGGTGTAGGCACTGGTGGTACTGGGCTGGGGCGGGGAGGTAGTGCCGGAAATACCGGACCGTGCAAGCGTATTAGCTCCCTTGAACACTGAGCCTGCCCAACCTTACCTGGCTGAATGCTCCCCGTCGCCAGACCAGTGCGGGGAGGTGGAATAACCCGCACCGGGCTATGTAGGCGAACCGGGGACACCATGCGTAAGGCTGGTGCCATGTAAGCCGGCCCAAGGAGACGTACTGGTGGCCAGATATGTAGAGCCGGCTTCATGGCACTTGGCTCAATGCTCAATCTAGCCCTACCAGTGCGGGGAGGTGGAATAACCCGCACTGGGCTATGCACACGTACAGGAGACACCGTGCGCTCTACTGCGTAACACGGTGTCTGCCCGTACTCCCGCTCTCCACGGTTAGCCTGGGAAGTGGGCGCAGGTCTCCTACCTGCCCTTGGCCCACTACCTCTTAGCCCCCCCCCAAGAAATTTTTGGGTAGTACTCACGGGCTTTTCGGGCTTCCGTGCCAGACGCGTCCCCTCATAATGCCGGTTCCTCTCTCCAGTTTCCTCCGCTCTCCGAGCTGCCTCCAGCTGTTCCCATGGGCGGCGATTCACCTCCACTTTAGCCCATGGTCCTTTTCCTTCCATGATCTCCTCCCAAGACCATAAATCCTGCTTCGTGCGCTGTCCGTTCCTCCCGTTACACCGCTGCTTGGTTCTGGTTAATTGGTGGGTGGTTCTGTAACGGTATTCCTCCTCCTCTACAACCGAAGAGGAGGAGTAGTGATTGAACCAAGGCGCAGCGGGTTGTGATGACATAATTTTAATAAAACAAGACGGGAAAAACACGAAACGAAACCACTTGAAATAATTAACAAAATAACAAAACAAATGTAGACAAACCTGAACTATACGAACTTACATAAAACACTAAGAACGCACGAACAGGGAAAATAGACTACACAAAAGGAACGATGTACAAACAAACCGAACAGTCCCGTATGGTGCGACAAACACTGAAACAGGAGACAACCACCCACAACGAACACTGTGAAACAACCTACCTAAATATGACTCTCAATTAGAGGAAACGCCAAACACCTGCCTCTAATTGAGAGCCATACCAGGCAACCCTTAAACCAACATAGAAACAGAAAACATAGAATGCCCACCCAAACTCACGTCCTGACCAACACATACAACAAACTAACAGAAATAGGTCAGGAACGTGACACAATGAACAAGTTATACTGTTTCCAGTTGGCCGCTAAATATCAGTTCATATGAAATGTGTCTCACTTGTTCTGAATCTGTACTCATGCATAAGTGTTTTTTCTACATTTAAAACCCCTCATACAGTGGGGAGAACAAGTATTTGATACACTGCCGATTTTGCAGGTTTTCCTACTTACAAAGCATGTAGAGGTCTGTAATTTTTTTATCATAGGTACACTTCAACTGTGAGAGACGGAATCTAAAACAAAAATCCAGAAAATCACATTGTATGATTTTTAAGTAATTAATTTGCATTTTATTGCATGACATAAGTATTTGATCACCTACCAACCAGTAAGAATTCCTGCTCTCACAGACCTGTTAGTTTTTCTTTAAGAAGCCCTCCTGTTCTCCACTCATTACCTGTATTAACTGCACCTGGTCATATTTATAATGGCCAACATACGCCAACTTTGACTCCTTATCAATGCACATTGCATGTCATGGATAAAGTAAGCATAAGGAGTGCAGAGTTGTCACTCATAGGATGATTTGCTCATCTTTATTTCCCTTTGATGTATCTTTATTTTATTTTTATAAATGCATCAAAGCTTTTCCTAGATGTTTTACTGTTAATGTCATATCATAATTGAGTCAAGCATACAATTTCATCCAGCATCAAAATAAGGTATTACTGTCACTCGTCTCTAGCTACCAAGCAGTACACCCATGAGAAATCATTTTAAGTGTATGATTTTATGTCATGTGTTTTTACTGTCCCTCTCAATCCCAGTAAATGTAAAGATCAAAAGCTTTTGTTTTATTTGATGCCTTTGTTTTCTTGTCAGTATGTCCAACAACAATTTAATCCGTTTCACAATGCCAGAACCATACCAGATATTCTGTGACTGTTTCTAAGTCTTTATGTAAGATATTAAAGGATTGTTGATCCTGATAAAACTGGGTTATTCACACCACACGGAGATAGAGAGGCAGTAAGTATTGATGACCTTAAGTAGACCACTGAACACCTCCCATCCCTAGGGGGCAGCAGCTACCAGGTCAGGTGCTGAGAGAGCCAGGACGTGATGACTGTTAATGTGTTGGGGATTGGCAAATCGATCCTAGGGTCTGAAACCCAGACCCTAGGCAACAGCAGTAACTAGGGTGTGGGATTAATGAAAGACTCTTGGTAAATTTTGAAAAAACTTCAGACAGACAACTCCCCCAACAAATCACGAGGCAGACATGCCAGAACATCGCAATTCGCAACCAAAGTTCGCAGGCAAGTTCTTTGCAGTTGTTTTAGTGAAGGTAGATGATGCAAACTAGCCATTTGCAGAATGCACCCATGAAAAATAACCTCTGTGATTTCCATCTTGCTAGATACTATTTTGTGTCCAGGGTATGTGAGCATCAAGCGGATAAATCGGTGACGTAGGCAGTGGCATGTAAACCAGATGATTGGTACATTGTGGGAGGCACATCTGTCTAGAGAGAGTAGGGATTGGCAGGTGATGGCTGAGGGAGAGGTGGATTGAGGAGCCTTCTGGCCTAGCAGGGTCTTCCCTTATTTGTTTGATACCTTTTTGTTATGGATTTCCTTTTTGTTTTATTTTGTGTATATTAATATTATTTTGGTCACCATCTAGGAACATTGCAACCTGCTTGGGCTGGCGGACTAGAGAGTCAGGACAAAACTCTCCCTTGATCCTGGTAAGTAAGCTGTCTTCTTAGGAACATGACAGCTCTTGAGAACCCAAGGCCATATAGCCATAGGGTTCTCAGTTTAACAATTGACCACAGTGGGTAACCAATGTGTACAGCTGTCCCGACGCTCTGTCTAACTGCGTCTAACCGTGTCTAATAACCGCGTGCAATACGGTTTCGGGTCGGGAACGAAAACTCTACTTTCAAGTCACTGCGTTGCACTTCCTGAGCTAATAGAAACTTGGGAGGGAACAAAACAAACCTGTGGCTCGAACCTGTTACACAAAAAAACATCAGTGGAAATGTCACGGCTGTTGAAGGAAGAAATGGACCAAGGTGCAGCGTGGTAAGCGTACATTTTCTTTTTCTTCTAGAAAAGACGCCGAACAAAACAAGAAACACTACAAAACAAATCGTGAAACTAAAGGCTACGTGCCTTAAACAAAGTAAACTTCCCACAAACACAGGTGTGAAAAGGGCAGCCTAAGTATGGTTCTCAATCAGAGACAACGATAGACAGATGTCCCTGATTGAGAACCCTACCCGGCCAAAACATAGAACTACAAAACATAGAACATAGAATACCCACCCCAACTCACGCCCTGACCAAACCAAAATAGAGACATAAAAAGGATCTCTAAGGTCAGGGCGTGACAGGAAATATGTGGTAAAACAGTAAGTGTATCTTTTGTATTTGTTATTTTTGGATGATAATTAGGTTAAGTTGAGTGTTCAAGGTTTCCAAAAATCGTATCACAATCATGGATAAATTGTTTATAGATGGAGTATTTCACACTTGAATAATTATGTCAGGTATTCAAAAAGGACGTAGAATGACTCCAATGTTGTAGCGTTTGGAGTCATGAGAAGGGCTAGGCATGTGCATACAGTACAACACCCTAATCACTTATGCTTATTTCCATGTTAAATAGTCATTCAGACAGGTTATGGAACAGCTAGACAGGCCTAAAACCCAAGTAGACTTATTTGTAGGCTGGCGAGTTGTTTTCCTAACACAATGTATGGCCAGGACATTTTGATCAATTGCAACGGCTACTTTTCTCCATATCCATAGAAATGCTCCGCTGGTTTTAGATCAGGATGTATTGCATCATTCTCAGTGATGCTGTGACTCCACTGAAGATCTTAGTAACACAAATAAATTGGTCTCTGAATATGATGTGTGTTGTATTCATCTTCAGCTGAGTACTCCCGACTCAGACAGGAGCCACCCAGCACCTCTAAACTGGTTCAACTACAGTAGCCACCAGTAAACTTCAACTCACTGGTCCTCCCTATTTGAACAATGAACAATCATATTGTTCCTATTTCAACTTGCTTTTTGTTTGTAAATGTTCTGTTTTGTTATTGGTGTGTAGTTGAAACTGAATTTGTAAATAATAGTAATTAGTATCAACTACTTTACCTTCATCATGATCACATCAAACCAGGTAAGATACAGGATTCCAAGCCTTTCCCCAAACAGCGTTTCTGCATTTTCGTTGAAGTGAGTCTCAAGACCAATATTGGTGGGGGAGAAAATGAGAAAGAAAAGTAACAACTGCAGCACAGCAGGCTTTATTTTAGAAAGTGAAGCGTGTGCTATTGTCAGGCTCATTCAGTAGTGCTGGGCTAGTCTGGCCCTAATTAAGTGTTCCGCTCTACAGTGCCAGCTAGCTAGCTAGCTCAACACTGGTCCTGAGCATGCAGAAGCTATCTCCTTCTCTCCCTCCATCACATCTACTGTAATTACTTTTGTTTACAGTGGAGGAAACGGCGGCAGTCTGATTAGAAGTTATTGAGGAGATAACTCATAGCTAATTCAGCGATGGTGCTCCCTCGCCCTTTCTTCTGGATGCAGATGAATTATTTCCTGTATGGAATGTTTGTTGGGACAGCATAGAGACGCTTGTGGAAAATGACACTGACAAATTGCCACAGGGCTGTCAAACTTCAGAACCATTTGCCTCTAGTGCCATCCCACATCTTGCCCATTTGTTTTCAGTGTTGTTGTTTTTTCCAAGAGCGATGATAGCTTTTCTATCTTGCACTGAGGTGGAAAAGGAATGTTCTCAGAAAATGCTAATTAGCTATTTATATACATTTTGTTACGCTACAGCCTTATTCTAAAATGGATTAAATAAAACATTTTCCTCACCAATCTACACACAATACCCCATAATGACAAAGCAAAACAGTTTTTTCCCCTCCATTTTTCAAATTCATAAAAAAACATAATTTACATAAGAATTCAGACCCTTTGCTATTGAGCTCATGTGCACCCTGTTTCCATTGATCATCCTTGAGATGTTTTTACAACTTGATTGGAGTCCACCTGTGGTACATTCATTTGATTGGACATGATTTGGAAATGCACACACCTGTCTATATAAGGTTCCACAGTTGACAGTGCATATCAGAGCAAAAACCAAGCCATGAGGTTGAAGGAATTGTCCGTAGAGTTCCGAGACAGGTTTATGTCGAGGCACAGATCTGGGGAAGGGTACCAAAACATTTCTGCAGCATTGACGGTCCTCAAGAAAACAGTGGCCTCCATCATTCTTAAATGAAAGAAGTTTGAAACCAACAAGACTCTTCCTAGACCTGACCGCCCGGCCAAACTGAGTAATCGGGGGAGAAGGGCCGTGGTCAGGTACGTGACCAAGAACAAGATGGTCACTCTGAGAGTGCTCCAGAGTTCCAATGTGGAGATGGGAGAACCTTCCAGAAGTACAACCATCTCTGCAGCACTCCACCAATCAGGCCTTTTAAGGTAGAGTGACCCGACGGAAGCCATTCCTCAGTAAAAGGCACATGACAGTCTGCTTGGAGTTTGCAAAAAGGCACCTAAAGACTCTCAGACCATGAGAAACAAGATTCTCTGGTCTGGTGAAAGAATGAACTCTTAGGGCTCCCGAGTGGCGCAGCGGTCTAAGGCACTGCATCTCAGTGCAAGAGGCGTCACTACAGTCCCTGGTTCGAATCCAGGCTGTATCACATTCGGCCATGATAGGGAGTTCCATAGGGCGGCGCACAATTGGCCCAGCGTCATCCGGGCTTGGCGGGGGTAGTCTGTCATTGCAAATAACAATTTGTTCTTAACTGACTTGCCTCGTTAAATAAATTAATGTCAAGCGTCACGTCTGGAGGAAACCTGGCACCATCTCTTCAGTGAAGCATGGTAATGGCAGCATCATGCTGTGGGGATGTTTTTCAGCGGCAAGAACTGGGAGACTAGTCAAGATCAAGGGAAAGATGAACGGAGCAAAGTACAGAGAGATCCTTGATGAAAACCTGCTCCAGAGTGCTCAGGACCACAGACTGGTGCAAAGGTTCATCTTCCAACAGGACAACGACCCTAAGCACACAGCCAAGACAATGCAGGAGTGGCTTCGGGACAAGTCTCTGAATGTCCTTGAGTGGCCCAGCCAGAGCCTGCACATGAACCCGATCGAACATCTCTGGAGAGACCTGAAAATAGCTGTGCAGCAACGCTCTCCATCCAACCTGACAAAGCTTGAGAGGATCTGGAGAGAAAAATGGGAGAAACTCCCCAAATACAGGTGTGCCAAACTTGCAGCGTCATACCCAAGAAGACTCGAGGCTGTAATTGCTGCCAAAAGTGCTTCAACAAAGTACTGAGTAAAGCATCTGAATACTTATGTAAATGTAATATTTCAGTTTTTTTGTTTTAATACATTTTCAAACATTTCTAAACCTGTTTTTGCTTTGTCATTTTGGGGTATTGTGTGTAGAGGGGGAAAAACGATGTAATACATTTTAGAATAAGGCTGTAACGTAACAAAATGTAGAAAAAGTCAAGGGGGCTGAATACTTTCCGAATGCACTGCATATATATAATTGAAAGGGGAAATGTAGACTGTTCATATTTTATAGTTAATCTACCTTTTTTTGTGGTAGGCCTATACTTCTCTGCCATACAGAGGGGATATTTTCCCACAGGATACAGAGCGAACCCCAACTGATATGTTGTAGAGGTCAAGCCTGCTCTGTGTGACTTCATTGTTTTCATATATGATACATCACCTACTGTACAGTGAGCTCTCTGGTCTGTGGTATTAAAGTTAATGTGGTATCGTAGTTCAATATCCCACTTGGATGTAGTTCTTGGTCATATCTGAACCGGGCCATGATTAATGGTTCATTGTTTTATCATGCTTCACCAACCGTCTAATAATTGGAATAGAACTATCTTGAATGCTGCTGAAATAGGGGGTCTCTGAGTCGACCCAAGGTTATATTTTGTCTGCAAAAAAATTACCTCATCAAGATTGGGGGTTAATTTGTTTTCTGACAGGGGAATTGTCTGCCAAATATGCATATATCAATCTAAATGTCTCTATCCTCCGGAGGTTGTGTATTTGTCATCGCCACCCTTCAAGTCTAGTTTCCCTGGTGCCATTTCAATAAATGAATCAGATAGTTATCCTCTAATTGTACAGTTATTATTTAACCTTAAAATAGTAGTTGTCAACATCAGGTCTTATGATTTGATAGAGGTGATTTTAAAGGGGAACTGCTAATAAGGAGTGAAATGAAATGTTGTTGTCTATGTTGTCTGCAGCAATTAGTCAGTTCAGGTGGGTTCATTCAATGATTGGTTCATAAAATTGGCCTTTAAGATTGGCCTTTAATAGTGATTTAGATATTACTTTTTAATCAATCTGCAACAGTATGTACAGGTGACTATTCAAGTTCTTGACTTGGGCAGGAGCTCACCGGAGCTGAATACCAGCACCTCAAATGTTCTACTGCTTGAGCTTCTGTTTCTTTAATAGAATATTAGCTCAAAAGTATTGTGGTGCTCCTGCACCTAAATATAAACAGTACCGGCACCCAAAATGAGTACCGGAACCCAGTGGCGATTTTAGCATGTCTATCTTGGTGGGGCAAACTCCAACACATTTTTTTATAGATGCATGCCAGCAAAGACTCTAAACAACACTAAACAATACATTAATTGCACTATAACGGCGACAAGTGGTGCCCAAAAACTGTTAGGAACTATATAAAGCTGTCCCAACCGCAGAGCTTTCTTTTCAGCACCATGGAGTGAATTCTTACCACTGCTACACCTGGCTATCAGCAGAGCCTTGTCTGGCAGCGAAACAGTTAATTCAGCCTCGTTTATTGCCTTTAAAAAAAAACATAGCTGATATGGCTGACTTGCTTAAACAAATGTGGTTTTACTGACAATTGAGATGTAGAAACTATGGCATAAGGGAATGATGAGCGGATAAGAGGCGTTCCTTAATTTCGATTAAGAGATTAATGAGCGAGCTACAGTAAGATGGACGTAGTCATTATAACTATGTGTTCAGCACTTTTGAAATGTACAGCGACAGAATGCAGAACATGGGCTGCTCTTACAGTATTCTCTCTGTACAACAAGTTAGAACCGTAGGATAAATAAAGGGGGCGAAAGAGAGGAGGACCAAAATGCAGCGTGATGATAATCCATATTTTAATTAGGATATTTAAATATAGGACTCTGGCCGGTCCTGGCTGACTGACGACTCTGGCCGGTCCTGGCTGACTGACGACTCTGGCCGGTCCTGGCTGACTGACGACTCTGGCAGCTCCTGACTGGCGGGCGGCTCTGGCAGCTCCTGACTGGCGGGCGGCTCTGGCTGCTCCTGACTGGCGGGCGGCTCTGGCGGATCCTGACTGGCGGGCGGCTCTGGCGGCTCCTGACTGGCGGGCGGCTCTGGCGGCTCCTGACTGGCGGGCGGCTCCTGACTGACGGACGGCTCTAGCGGCTCCTGACTGACGGACGGCTCTAGCGGCTCCTGACTGACGGACGGCTCTAGCGGCTCCTGACTGACGGACGGCTCAGACGGCGCTGGGCAGACGGGCAGCTCAAACGGCGCTGGGCAGACGGGCAGCTCAGACGGCGCTGGGCAGACGGGCAGCGCAGGCGGCGCTGGGCAGACGGGCAGCGCAGGCGGCGCTGGGCAGACAGGTAGCTCAGGCGGCAACTCAGACGGCGCTGGGCAGATGGGCAGCGCAGGCGGCGCTGGGCAGACGGCAGACTCTGGCCTGCTGAGGCGCACACGCACCTCAAGGCTAGTGCGGGGAGCAGCAACAGGGCGTACAGGGCTCTGGAGACGCACAGGAGGCTTAGTGCGTGGTGCCGGAACTGGTGGTACCGGGCTGGAGACACGCACCACAGGGCGAGTGCGTGGAGGAGGAACAGGGCTCTGAAGACGCACAGGAAGCCTGGTGCGTGGTGTTGGCACTGGTGGTACTGGGCTGGGGCGAGGAGGTGGCACCGGATATACCGGACCGTGAAGGCGTACTGGAGCTCTTAAGCACCAAGCCTGCCCAACCTTACCTGGTTGAATGCTCCCCGTAGCCAGGCCAGTGCGGCGAGGTGGAATAGCCTGCACTGGGCTGTGCTGGCGAACCGGGGACACCATGCGTAAGGCTGGTGCCATGTACACCGGCCCGAGGAGACGCACTGGAGACCAGATGCGTTGAGCCGGCTTCATGGTACCTGGCTCGATGCCCACTCTAGCCCGGCCGATACGTGGAGCTGGGATGTACCGCACCGGGCTAAGCACACGTACAGGAGACACCGTGCGCTTTTCCGCATAACACGGTGTCTGCCCGTACTCTCGCTCTCCACGGTAAGCACGGGAAGTTGGCGCAGGTCTCCTACCTGACTTCGCCACACTCCCCTTTAGCCTCCCCCCCAATACATTTTTGGGGCTGACTCTCAGGCTTCCAGCCTCGCTTCCGTGCTGCCTCCTCATACCACCGCCTCTCGGCTTTAGCTGCCTCCAGCTCTTCACGAGGGCGGCGATACTCTCCAGCTTGAACCCAGGGTCCCTTACCGTCCAGAATTTCCTCCCATGTCCAGAAGTCCTGAGTACGCTGCTGCTGCTGTCGCTGCCGCCCGTTACCACGCTGCTTGGTCCGGGTTTGGTGGGTGATTCTGTAACGGCTGTCTTCGGGTGAAAGAGAGTAGGACCAAAATGCAGCGTGATGATAATCCATATTTTAATTTAAACGACGAACAAAAACAACAAACTGACAGAAGGAACCGAAAACGCTACAGTCCTGAACATGGGAACACAGAACAGATGAACACACGAACAGGAACAATCACCCACAAACAAACAGTGAAAACAGGCTACCTTAATATGGTTCCCAATCAGAGACAATGACAAACACCTGCCTCTGATTGAGAACCATATTAGGCCAAACAACAAACCCAACATAGAAACACAAAACATAGAATGCCCACCCAGCTCACGTCCTGACCAACTAAACAAAGACTAAACAAAGGAAATAAGGTCAGGAACGTGACAATGATGACATTTCTCAAAAACAGGTTATAGGCTACATGTGCAGCACCACCAAGTCAGAACAGTATCGTTAGGTGAAATTAAGAGGTGAAAATAGCCCAAATTATTAGGGTGAGGTACATGGGCTACTAACAGCTTACTACACAACAAACACTTACTATTACTTTCTTAGCTACAGTATACATATCTCCCTTGCATTTTACATCATTTATGCAGCAGCATACAAGACATTTTTGGACTCACCTTGGCTTGTGATGTGCTCACTTAACTACCGCTTCTCTCTCCCGGATCCGGGATCCTCCTCATCAAAAAAGCTGACTAGCATAGCCTAGCCTAACGGGACAGGGATATCATATAATATAATTTCATGAAATCACAAGTCCAATACAGCAAATGAAAGATAAACATCTTGTGAATCCAGCCATCATTTCCGATTTTTAAAATATATTACAGCGAAAACACAATATGTATTTATATTAGCTTACCACAATAGCCAAACACACAAAAACATTTATTCACCGCCAACATAGCTTTCGCAAAAACCAGCAATAGATATAAAATTAATCACTAACCTTTGGACAACTTCATCAGATGACAGTCTTATAACATCATGTTATACAATACATTTATGTTTTGTTCGAAAATGTGCATATTTAGAGCTGCAAATCGTGGTTATACATTGTGAATACGTAGCAACAATTCACCAGAATGTCCAGAGATATTTTGGACACTCACCTAATCTAACCAAAGAACTCATCATAAACTTTACAGAAAAATACTTGTTGTATGGCAAATGAAAGATACACTGGTTCTTAATGCAACCGCTGTGTTAGATTTTTAAAAAGAACTTTACCACAACATACAGCATGCATTATTGTGAGACAGCGCTCACCTATTCTCCGCCGTGTTGGAGTCAACATATTACACAGAAATACGAAATAACATCATAAATGTTGTCTTACTTTTGCTGATCTTCCATCAGAATGTTGTGCAAGGAGTCCTAGGTCCAGAATAAATCGTTGTTTGGTTTTAGAATGTCCATTTCTTCTGTCGAATTAGCAACTTTGGCTAGCATTGTGGAGCGCACATGTCCTTCATCTCTTGGCGCATGGAACGAAAAATTCCAAAATTCCCAATAAACTTTGAATAAACTGGTCAAACTCGGTTGAAAATCCATCTTTATGATGTTATTATCATATGTATCAAATAAAATGAGAGCCGGAGCAATTCGTAGTGTATACCGAACGCTTTTCAGAAGACAATGTGAGGTTCCCCTGCGCGCCGTCGAAAACTGACAAAAGACCGGACCTGCCACTCCAAAAGCTCTTATTCGGCCTCACATCAAGCTAGACACCCCATTCAACCTTCTACTGCCTGTTGACATCTAGTGGAAGGCGTATGAAGTGCATACAGATCGATAAATAAAAGCCAGTTGAATAGGCAGGCCCTGACACAGAGCCTCGTTTTCAGATTTTTCACTTCCTGTATGGAAGTTTGCTGCCAAATGAGTTCTGTTTTACTCACAGATATAATTCAAACAGTTTTAGAAACTTCAGAGTGTTTTCTATCCAATAGCAATAATAATATGCATATTGTATGATCTAGAACAGAGTACGAGGCCGTTTAATTTGGGCGCGATTTTTTCCAAAGTGAAAACAACGCCCCCCTATTCACAACATGAAGGTGGCACGGCGGTCCTTTGTGGGCAAATTTTGGCATCAAACTTTGTCATCAAAGGCATTCTCTGGATTTATGGTGGGAACTCGGGGAAAAAAACACACAGGCACTCCATTGAATAGCAGGATACTGGTTGCTATGCAATGCTTGCAGTTAGCCACTGATTCTTTCCAAACAACTCCTTGTTGAATTTGTGAATCTTTATGTCCAATGGCCGATGAGCACCGTTTTATGCATAATTTCTCTTAAATATTTCTCTTAAAATAATTTTTCTGTAGATTGTCGACTTCATTCATGATGATGATTGCTAGCTAAGACTTTGAAAGTAAGATGTTGACGTGATCAGTCCAATCAAAGCTACTGTACATATAACGTGATTTGGAGTCATTTTATCTGTGGCCGATGACCTTGAGCCTTCTTGGAAGGGCACTTGTAATATAACTATGGCAGGACCCAAAGGGCTGACTTTTAGGATGTCTACCCTTACTAAGGACTTAAACTTGGCGATGATGTAGTGTCCCCATGAGTGACATAACACTGAGCCAATCACAGCACAATGCTCCTATTTTTTGCTGGCTCGCCCCACCACCACAGAAAGCCACACTGAGCTAGGCTGAAACACCTGCATTTTGGAGCTGCCTTACTCAAGAAAACAAAAAAGAGACCATGTGTGTATGCAGCTTTATTAACTCAATTATTATATATTTTTTTACATTGTTTGCAAACTGATATGTGACACGTATTAATGCCAAAATAACATGCACAACAGGCAAGCCTCCCACCCAAAAAATATTTATATATATTTTTTGCAAGAAATGTGGGGCTCAAAACAGGTGGGGCTCTGCCACCCCTGCCCTGAATGACGGGCTGCCACTGCCGGAACCTATTTCAGTCCAAGCCAAGCACTGGACTATTCTAAGGAAAAAAGTTAGCTGTAAAAAAAGAATTCTAATAATATTTAACATAAACATCAGGGCTGGGGTCAATTCTAATTATTAAGTAAACTAAAAATATATATACATAAAAAAAGGGATCTATTGTCAAGAATGTCAGTAAACTGAAGAGTGGAAAGTATTTACTGTATTTCAAAAGTTTTTACATTTTAGGATTTTAAGTTTAAATAACTTCCTGAATTGACTGCCTTCAATTCGAATTCACCCCAAACATTCTAATTAGGCGTATAGAAGGATGGACTAAACAGGGAATTAGTATGTGCCTGATCTTGATGCAATTGAATCAATTACCTAATTATTTCTGTTGTTTGCCTTCTTGGGGCTGCAATGCTAAGGCTGTAAAATGCATGACAGCCTTGAATAAAAACAGAGCTTGTGAAAATGGAATACATAAATGTGCTAGGCCTATGTGTCTGATTTGTAAGGAACACACAATGGCTGTGCATGTAATGAACAGACAATTCACCTAGTACTGTATTCATTCAATACTGTCTCTTTATGGCTGTTGGCTGCTCCATTAATTAATTATTCAGTGTTTGTTTGTGTGCAAATAGTGCACCTCAAAAGAGTTGCTATGTATGAACTTGTTGTTTGTGCAAATCTCTCTCCCACTCCCAGTCTCTTTAGTTTGCCATGGTGGAAGATTAATTATCTTCCTATAATGGCTCCCAATATTGGATAGTGGTAATTAAAAGATAATGATTGGTCCCTTTGAGTGTTACAAATAAAGATGCACAAACTCATTTGTGATATTCAGGTTGTTAAATAAAAGATTAAGCTTCGGTGTGTGTGCAGGAGGCTAAGGAATAGGGGGGAACTTTTATGCAGATGCACAGACAGGCCACTGTATTTTTCCCTTCCAAAAAACCCAGTTTACTTTCCCTGTGGAACATCTATGCCCACAGCTTTGTTTATCAGATAAACATTATATTATCACAATGGGTAGAGTAATGAATGAACACATTCCTCCACATCACCCTTCTTTCTTATCTCCTCTGCCAAATGCATAGGCGGAAAACAAAATAAAAGATAGAAAACGTCAGGTCATTTCATCTCAGGTCTTGGTGTGAAAGGTTTTTTAAAAGGTCCCAGCACGGTGTCATATGGGGTTTTCACCATGGAGAAATGAACCCTGAACGGATAATCGTCGCAACCATATGAGCTAACCTAACGCCAAGCTCAATAGAGGTCACGACAGCATTACTGTCCTCTTCAAGCAACGTCTTCAAGCTACTTAATATGCATCGCTATCATCTGTCTAAGTGGCAGTGCAGCTCAACAACCCCACATACTGTAGCAATATGGTTGTAGCACCTTCATACAGTGCAGTAGCTAAAGAGGCTGCAGGGTTCTATAAGAGTTGTGGGAGAGGGCTATCTCAGTATCCATTCCAAGTCGAGAAGCAGTCTGTTGGGAGTTTGGGAGTGTTCCAGAATTCAGTGAGCTCATGCCGTTCTGCTCTTTCTTTCAGGACGGGACCCTCCGTCTGCTCCTTACACTTTTCCAATGCAGATAAACCTCCCAGAACAGCAACAACAACCTAAAGAATGCAGCCTGTATTCTAAGCATTTTTGTTGCTTTTTCTCCCTGCCACTTTGTCACTTTTATGAAGGTTAGGATAATAAACTCAGTTGTGGATTTGCAATTTACTTTTCTCTCTACCTTTGTGGATTGTAGATGCATTATTCTCTGCAATCAATCCTCTATTGTCCGGCTTTTTAGGATTTTCTACTAATGATGGTGGGTGCTAAATATTGAGGAAAGGCCTATTTACTTCTTGCCTATGTCATCCCAGATAAGAGTGATGGATGACTTGACGGCATTACAAACTCAAAGGCTGCAGCATAACAATGACAGAGGAACAAATCACCTTGAGGGGATTTTATATTGTGTATCTATGTGAGGAAAAAAAACGTCATTCTCATAATTGACATTGTCCTCACTTAACAGCCATCACTTCTCATCTTGCTTTACGTACAGTAAGCAGTCATGGAACATTGTTAGCATTCTGAACATTTTGTTGCTATCGATTTTCCCTAGTCATCCACATGGGATGTCTGGGAAGTTTTACATTGTTATCACGCATTCAGAGTAGGCATGTTAATGTCATTTGTGGTTTGTCCTCCAGTCTCAGAACATCTAATTTTGTCCTAGCTGATCTACAGAGGGTCTTGTTTTATGCCATGTTAGACACAGATTTTAGGGGTGAAAAATGATTTTGAGTGAATGTGAATGGAATGAGATAACATGTCCCCCGGTCATTTTTAGGATGTCTAACATAGTCTGCTCCTTAATATGAGATGTGGCACTTAGTTAGACATTGGGGAGGGGGGTTCAGTATGGCGTAGCTACAAAACACAGGACTAGTGACCTATGGGATCTGTGTAATTGCGTGCTGATCCCTGAGTCATCACTGATCCCTCCCCGCCAGGCTAACCATGATGATGTCGCAGCATTACACTCTATCTACTGACAGCTGGCCAAATGATGCCATAGTGACGAGGGCAGGCAGGCCATGTGACCAACGGCATCCTGGGTAATGACATTCTGGGAGTTGGAGGCGGGGGAGGTCACGCCTGCTTGTTCCCAATGGAGTAGATTCATCATCACAGGAAGCAGGAATAAGCCATAGTGGGAGAGAGATGTACTGTATGAAGGAATCTGTTACCAACAGCTAGACATCTAATTAAGGCATGGCACATCATGCATCCATATGACCGGCAACATGTAACATGACAAGTTAGTTCGCCACCAATTGCAATCACATCTCATCAGGGGAGAGCCATGAGGCAGAGAACTATTCTCCTCTGTCTCATCCCTCCTCCTTTGGTCAGACCTCACTTGACAGACACTACAGTGGAGGAGATACTTCAGAGCACAGGTGACAGTTCTGTGTTCTTGATTTTGAAATATGTACCGTAGATGAAGGAGATAATGTGAGGGATTTTTTTTTTCAGAGGAATTCATTGATGTTTCAAAAGAACTGCAAAGTCACGATTTGGAGCTGTTCATAATGCTGAACAGGATATTGAAAATGTACTGTGTTGTTTTTAGTCCTTCAACATATTTACAATTCTAGATATTATTTTGTTTTGAAGGGTGCCATTTCAAATAAATAAGCTAGCAACATTTTTACATTAGTAACATGTACAAAGATTTTTTAAATGACAGGCCAAACAAATAGAATATATTCTATCTTCAGTATGTTGTTGTATTTCATTTAATGTGATAAATGGGGGATTTATAGGGTAAAGGAAGGGAAATGTGTACATTGGAAACATTATATAATACCATTTACCCTAACCTGAATACATAACAAATCCTTATTAATGTGGAAGGGTGTTACGGTACTTCTACTTTAAAGTCACAGTGCTATTGTCACGCCCTGACTGTAGAGAGCTTTTTATGTCTCTATTTTGGTTTGGTCAGGGTGTGATTTGGGTGGGCATTCTATGTTCCATTTTCTATGATTTGTATTTCTGTGTGTTTGGCCGGGTGTGGTTCTCAATCAGAGGCAGCTGTCTATCGTTGTCTCTGATTGAGAACCATACTTAGGTTGCCTTTTCCCACCTGTATTGGTGGGTAGTTGTCTGACGAACGTGACAGAACTACCCACCACCAAAGGACCAAGCAGCGTGGTAAGGAGGAGCAGCGTGGCCAGGACAACCTGGGAGGAGGTAGAGAGGTGGTCGGGTCGACCCAGGGAGAGTGCCAGAGCCCGCCTGGGATTCTATTGAGCAGTGCGAAGAGGGATACCGGAGGATGGAGTCGGCGAGACGAACACGGCTGGCAAGGAAGCCCAAGGGGCAGCCCCCCCAATTTTTTGGGCGGGGGCACACGGGGAGTGTGGCTGAGTCAGGTTGGAGACCTGAGCCAACTCCCCGTGCTTACCGTGGCGGGCGTCGTACTGATCAGGCACCGTGTTATGCGGTGGAGCGCACGGTGTCTCCAGTACGCGTTCTTGGCCCGGTGCGCTACATCACAGCTCCCCGCATCTCCCGGGCTAGGGTGAGCATCCAGCCAGGAAGGATTGTGCCAGCCCTGCTCTCCAGACCTCCAGTACATCTCTACGGCCCAGCATATCCTGCGCCGGCTCTGCGCACTGTGTCTCCAGTGCGTCTGCACAGCCCAGTGCGTCCTGGGCCTGCACCTCGCACGTGCAGGGCCAAAGTCACCATCCAGCCAGGACGGGTTGTGCAGGCTCTTAGCTCGAGACCGCACAACCCGTCTCCACGGCCCAGTGTATCCGGTGCCTCGGCCGGTGCCTCGGCCTCCTGCATGTCACCCCAGCCTGGTGAGTCCTGTGCCTGTGCTAAGAACTAATCCTCCTGCATGTCTCCGCAGCCTGGTGAGTCCTATGCCTGCTCCCAGAGCCAGGCCTCCTGTGTGTCTCTCCGCTCCAGTGATGATCCATGGCAAGAAGCCTCCAGTGATGATCCATGGCACGAAGCCTCCAGTGGTGATCCATGGCAAGAAGCCTCCAGTGCTGATCCATGGCAAGAAGCCTCCAGTGATGATCCATGGCACGAAGCCTCCAGTGCTGATCCATGGCAAGAAGCCTCCAGTGATGATCCATGGCAAGAGGCCTCCAGTGATGATCCATGGCACGAAGCCTCCAGTGATGATCCATGGCAAGAAGCCTCCAGTGATGATCCATGGCACGAAGCCTCCAGTGATGATCCATGGCAAGAAGCCTCCAGTGGTGATCCATGGCACGAAGCCTCCAGTGGTGATCCATGGCAAGAAGCCTCCAGTGATGATCCATGGCACGAAGCCTCCAGTGATGATCCATGGCACGAAGCCTCCAGTGATGATCCATGGCACGAAGCCTCCAGTGATGATCCATGGCAAGAAGCCTCCAGGGGTGAGACATGGCACGAAGCCTCGAACGGGGTCTCCAGTCCGGAGCCTCCAGTGACGGTCTCCAGCCTGGAGCCTCCAGAGACGGCCTCCAGCCCGGAGCCTCCAGAGACGGCCTCCAGCATGGAGCCTCCAAAGACGGCCTCCAGAGACGGCCTCCAGCCCGGAGCCTCCAGAGTCGCCCTCCAGCCCGGATCCTCCAGCAACGCCCTCCAGTCCGGATCCTCCAGCGACGCCCTTCAGTCCGGAGCTTCCAGAGGCGCGCTTCAGTCCGGAGCTTCCATAGACGCCCTCCAGTCCGGAGCTCCCAACAAGGGTCCCCAGTCCGGCCCCCACAACAAGGGTCGCCAGTCCGGGGCCCGCTACGAGGGTCCCCAGTCCGGGGTCGGCGGCGAGGGTCCCCGCTCTAGAGGTGCCACCTAAGTGGGCCAAGCCAGAGGTGGAGCGGGGTCTACGTCCCGCACCAGAGCTGCCACCGCGGTGAAATGCCCACCCAGACCCTCCCCTATAGGTTCAGGTTTTGCGGCCGGTGTCCGCACCTTTGGGGAGGGGGAGGGGGGGGGGTTGTACTGTCACGCCCTGACTGTAGAAAGCTTTTTATGTCTCTATTTTGGTTTGGTCATGTCTATGTTCCTTTTTCTATGATTTGTATTTCTGTGTGTTTGGCCGGGTGTGGTTCTCAATCAGAGGCAGCTGTCTATCGTTGTCTCTCATTGAGAACCATACTAAGGTTGCCTTTTCCCACCTGTATTGGTGGGTAGTTGTCTATGTGGAGTTGCATGTCAGCACTCGTTCTATTTAGCTTCACGGTCGTTTTTGTTACTTTGTTAGTTTGTTCAGTGTTCTTCCGTTATTAAAAGAAGATGTATTCATATCACGCTGCGCCTTGGTCTCCTCAATACGACGAACGTGACAGCTATGTGTTCTGTAAATATTGTGTGTGAGGTTCTGTATGAAGTGTGTAGATGCAAGTCATTTCAGATAGTGGCTCCCAAGTGGCTTCACAAATGCCTTTTGGTTTTCACAACTTGCACAATAACAGAAGAGATTCCAAATACCTTATTTGCCAGATAAACATATTTAGGGAGGTAATTATAAATATCTTTCCAGAGTAAATCCTAGCAGTGCTATGGGCAGAGAAGATGGAGTGTGTTTAATTGTATAGCGTCTGGTGATGGACGGAGTGCAGAAGCACATGGCAGGAGGCGTTAGACCCAATGGGCCATGGTAATTAACAGGAACCTTAATGACACTGGGTGAAATGATTCCCCACTGACTCATAAAGGATAAATATTTAATCATTCATTACAATTATGATGGGAAAGCAAAATGCCAACCACAAACTGTCTTTAACAGCCCAACTTCAGCCTCTTTGTTGTTTCGTAATTAGAACAGGCACTGACAGTCGCAAACAATGTTCATATGTTGCCTGTGTGCCTATATTTGGCCCAAAAATGAAGGGGAAAAGATTGGCATTAAGTTACTGTATTGTGTACATGTTAATGTGTGTGCAAATGACATGACTGTTTCTCACTTTGAATCCAACTTAAATATGTATTATGGAAAAATAACAATGAAACAATGAAAATGTGAGTATCTTTTGCACCAATCCAGTATTGCCTTGTTTCTATTGGAGCTGTACCCAGATGGGCTCGAGTGAAAAGGTTTGCCGATCTGACAAAGAAGAGTCGAGTGCTCCTATATAAACATATTAGTCAAGTTGTTTTGACCCCCTTTCCCCCTCCCTTCTCCACACACACTTGCTTTACACTGTTCAGAAATCCCAGTTCAATTTCCTTCCTCACTGCTTCTACCCACACAGACACCAGAGGGAGCGATGATCAATACCCTGCACTCCGCCATCATTATCGAGACTTATATCCCCTTAAGCTCAGGGCCCATTATATCAGAGGGCCACACTTTCCCCGCGCAGTGTCTCACAAAGACTCCAGAGTCACATTTGGGCCTGATTTACACCCCTTAATGGCAGCCCACCCGTAATTAGCTGACGGTGCGAAAGCCGCATGCAGGGGCCAGCTGAAAGGGTGTCCATCTATATCTCCGGCCCAGGAACAAGAAACAGACATTCCCCTGCTCAATGCCAGTCTCACTCACCCATCCATATCAGACAGTGCTCACATTGCAAACAGTGTTTACAGTGGCACTCATACAGGGGATGCCAACGGAAACAATGAATTCAGCTGACATGCTACCTTTGCATCACTTTAGGGTATGCATCCAATGACTATGTCCTGGTACTAGGCTTGTACTATAGATTTTTCTTCAAATGTTTGGCACCTGTCATTAAACGGATCTCTGCTGCAGATACTGAAGTGTTGGGGTGTTTTATGTGCTCTCTCTGAGTGGACTTGGCTGAGGGTTTCTCCCTCTCTTTGTTTTGGTCACAATCCATTGGTTCCAACTTGAGAGCCCTCTTCTATCATTAGAAAATATAATTTGGTTAGTTTAATGGAGTGACTTACACTAACAAGTTGTTGCAACAAGAGTACCCTGAAGTGACTCGAGATGTATTACCATTGTGGTGTCGGCTGCTCATTAGCTTCTTGCAGAGTTATTGCAGCATGGCACATAAGAAACCCGCATAATATCTGTGGCGCGGCAGTTAAAGTGAGACGCTTGATAAATTGCATAATAACCAGATTAGCCATATGTCACACTAAGCCACTGGCAAAAGGCAAGGGAATTGTTGAATATTCTCAGTTCCCTCCAAGATATAAATAGAATCCTTGAAGCTCAATTTGTCTAGTTATAAGACTAGAATTATGCATTGTCAAAAGAAAAGTGTACGGTGTCCTTATCAGATTTTTTAAAATCTCCATACATATTGTAAATGACAATGGCATTATTTCAAGATCTCAACTGATTAAGTTTTAAAGTTCCCTCTATTTGAGCCTTAAATGCTGATTGCGTCTACCAGAACACGAACTTGAGAACAAATTAGAAATGTTGTGTAGTACGACAGTGTAACACCATAAGACATGTCATAACAGTTCACAACAACTGAGAAAGGGCATATGAACAGTCAGATTTTGATGTTAATGGTGAGCATATTGTCATATACTGCTGTCACAGGTTTAGACAGGCCTACTCTGTCATTTTTCTTTATGTAGTAATATTAACCTCTAATTCCTCCCAATCCCGGATCCGGGAGCACCCCCATCAGTAAAAAAGCTGACTAGCATAGCCTAGCATAGCGTCACAAGTAAATACTAGCATCTAAATATCATTAAATCACAAGTCCAAGACACCAGATGAAAGATACACATCTTGTGAATCCAGCCATCATTTCTGATTTTTAAAATGTTTTACAGGGAAGACACAATATGTAAATCTATTAGCTAACCACGTTAGCAAAAGACACCACTTTTTTTACTCCACCATTTTTTTCCTGCATAGGTAGCTATCACAAATTCGACCAAATAAAGATATAAATAGCCACTAACCAAGAAACAACTTCATCAGATGACAGTCTGATAACATATTTATTGTATAGCATATGTTTTGTTAGAAAAATGTGCATATTTCAGGTATAAATCATAGTTTACCATTGCAGCCACCATCACAACTCTCACCAAAGCGACTAGAATAACTACAGAGAGCAACGTGAATTACCTAAATACTCATCATAAAACATTTCTGAAAAATACACAGCGTACAGCAAATGAAAGACAAACATCTTGTGAATCCAGCCAATATTTCAGATTTTTTAAGTGTTTTACAGCGAAAACACAATATAGCATTATATTAGCTTACCACAATAGCCAGAAACACAAGCCATTTACCAGCAGCAAAGGTTAGCGACCGTAAGAAACAAGCAAAAGATATATAATGTTTGACTAACCTTCATAAACTTCTTCAGATGACAGTCCTGTAACATCATATTACACAATGCATATAGGGTTTGTTCGAAAATGTGCATATGTAGCGGCACAAATCGTGGTTATACAATGTGATTAGTGGCCAAACTTCAAGCAATCTGTCCGGCGCCATCTTGGAGAGGCACCTAATCTAATCGATAACTAATCATAAACTTGACTAAAAAATACAGGTTGGACAGCATATGAAAGATACATTAGTTCTTAATGCAACCGCTGTGCTAGATTTTTAAAATTAACGTTACTACGCATACAGCGTGCGCTAAAGCGAGACCGCACCGAAATTCATGGCGGAATTATTTTTTAACATTTGTCAACATAAATACGAATTAACAGCATAAAGACTTCTTACTATTTGCTGAGCTTCCATCAGAATCTTGGGCAAGGTGTCCTTTCTCCAGAACAATCGTCTTTTGGTTGAAAGATGTCCTCTTCTCCTGTAGAAATAGCAGCTAACGCTAGCCATGTGCCGGAGAGGTGTCCAACTCGCGATAGCGCGTGACAAAGAAATTCCAGAAAATCGCAATAAACTGATATAAACTGCTATAAGTCGGTTTAAATTAACTACCTTATGAAGTTTTTAAGACAAAAATCAAATTAAATCAGAGCCGGAGATATAGAACTGCTAAAATGAAAGCTTTTCAAGACGCCATGGTGATGTCCCTCCTGCGTCAGGCCCCCCGTTGAAAAGATCGGACCTTCCGTTCCAAGAGCTTTTATAGTGCCCCAGATGGTGCAATCCACTCCATTCAAATTCTCACCGCTTACTGACATCTAGAGGAAGGCGTATGCAGTGCATGTAGCCCCATAGCTTACATGGGAATTTATAAACTGACCCTAGAACAGAGACCTCGATTTCAGAAATCTCACTTCCTGACAGGAAGTGTGCTGCAGAATGAGTTCTGTTTCACTCAGAGAAATAATTCAAACGGTTTTAGAAACTAGGGAGTGTTTTCTATCCAATAGTAATAATAATATGCATATTGTACGAGCAAGAATTGAGTACGAGGCAGTTTAATTTGGGAACGAATTTTTACAAAGTCGAAATGGCGCCCCCCTATTGACAAGAAGATAAATCAGTTGGTGGGTGCTTATATTTGCCCTGTTTCACACAAGTGTGTATTATACGTACGTGTTTTTTGCATATCTCAACTCCCCCTGAAACACCCTTGGAGAGTGGGGTCGTGGCCAGGGTCAGCTAACTGTAATCTAATTGCTTTGCTCAAGGGTGCATCAACATATTTTTCACCTTGTCGGCTCAGGGATTCAAATGAGTGACTTTTCAGTTACTGGCCCAACGCTCTAAACGCTAGGCTACCTGCCGACGTGATTCAGCAGGGCACTTTCTGGCATGTGTCCGAGGATTTTCCCCTAGGCGTGCATGGAGAAACTACATTCTCAGCTAGTAGCCTAGGAAACAAGCCTTCCGAATGCCCACGGCATACTGGCTAATAGGTAAGGTAACAGACCGTTTCTATTGTGTTGGAGCCCTTGTGTTGTAGTTCAACGTTCCCTGGTTCCTTGAAATGTGGTTGTGGGCTCCACCCCAGTAACCCCCTAGTCACACCCACAGTCACGTCCTGATTTGAGAGAAATAGGGAGTGGGTGTATCAGGAAGAGGGAAGGAGGAGGATGACGCGAGGAAGAAAGAATGGTGCCAAGTACAAACCGTGCAAATCTACATCTCCCGAATACAAGCTGTGTATTAATTTAGCTTATGAATCAACTACTGGCGATAAGGTTACATGCTCTCCTAAAAACCTTGAAATTGAGCCGGTTAGGGAAAGCTCAGAAATCAAGCCTGACGAAAGTGGGGAGGAAGTAGTGGTGACAGGTGTGGTGAAGACTACCAAGCCTCACCCTAATGATCATGATGATGCCCGAGATGATTCTGGCCCAGTGGGAGTAAGATTCTTGGAGAAAGTGTATCCATGCCTTTTGGCCGACCCATATGTGGTATCAGGCTGGGTGGAGAAGAAGCTGGGTACTGTTAACTCGGTCAAAGTATCCAGAAGTGGACTTGTGCTTATTTTCTGTGTGTCTTCCACCTTTGGGACGAGAGCTGTGTCCTGCTTTGGTCTTCTGAGCAGAGCACCGATGAAAGAAGTGATTACTGGGGTGGCATTGATTGTTGAGGTGGATCAACTGAAGATGAGGATTCCTGGTGTCTATGATGTCTGCCGTTTGGTACGATGCAGACCCGGAGGAGAGCACAAGACTGAGGAGACCCTGTCTGTCCCTCTGATACAGTCGTGCTAGGATGTGTCAGTTATCCAGTGAAAGCTTTTGTTCTGAACCCACTACGGTGTTTAAGGTGTCAAGTTTATAATCCTGAGGGAGATTATGAGATATGAGAAGCAGAAGTAAAATCACATTGATGTGTAATAATGTTATTGTGTTTGTCTATGTGATTGACTACATACAGTGCTTGAGGCGGAAACATTTAATGCGCCAGTGGATGAGAGGGAAGTTCACATTAGGAGAGAGAGTTGACAATGGTAGTGGAATGGAGTGGTCATCCCCTCTTAATCAGGGAACAGGAGGGGACTTAGCTGTAAATACAAATAGCAGATGCATTCCATTGCAGCAGCGACATCATAGGTTTGGGTGACAAGTTTCTCCATGACGTTAAACTCCGACATCTCAGAATTCACAAAGTCAAACACAGACACATCAAAGTGTCTCACTTTTTAATGGATGCATCATCCAAATCATTCTAAATTGATTTTGATATCCCGGAGAAGACAGTAGAAACATCCATATGCAAGTTAAGCATCGTAATGTGTAATTACCTCTGCAGAGAAAACTGCAATCTGGTAAATAAATGGCATTAACTCGACAAAAAATGATATCCTAAAATATCCAAGAAAATAGCAAATGTAAATAAATGGCACTAACTTGACACATAACTATTATCTTAAAAATGCTTAACTATCTCAATCTATCCAACAATGTCACCATCTCACCAAGCTTCTAACTCACACATATGTAATACTAGATTAATTCTCCAATCCTTTGATTGGATGGACAACATGCCAGTTTAAACTGCAAATGGATAACGTCCTCTGGAAGTCGTCATAATTACTATGTATGTCTATGGAAAGGGGTGAGGAGCACGAGCCTCCAAGGTTTTGTAATGAAGTCAATGTAGCCAGAGGAGGACGGAAAATAGCTGTCCTGCAGCTACACCATGGTGCTACCCTAGAGGGTGTGGTTGAGACTACTGTGTTTTAATACAATTATTGTCATTTAGCAGACGGTCTTATCCAGAGTGACTTACAGGAGCAATTGCTCAAAGACACATCAACAGATTTTTCACCTTGTCGGGATTAGAACCAGTGACCTTTCAGTTACTGGTCCAATGCTCTTAATGAACTGCTAGGCTACCTGCCTCAGGTATTTGGTGAATATATTTAGTATAGTTCTACCTTTTTAATGTTTCATTCTTACATTTTTTTCTGATAATCTCTGAATAGGTTTTTTTTTGTTTTGTTTTTTTTTTTCGATGGAAAAAACTGTGTCTTGTGGGGGTGGCCATGTTGCTGGGGATCAGAAATGTCCGGTGCGGGAGAGACAGGTTGAGGTTGCCAGGGTGAGAGCAGTGCAGAAAGTGTCATATGCTGAGGCAGTGAGAAAAGAAGAGGATGATAGGCAAAGGGTGAGGGAGTCTAAATCAAATCAAAGTTTATTTGTCACGTGTGCCAAATACAACAGTTGTAGTAGACCTTACAGTCAAATGCTTACTTACAGGCTCTAACCAACAGTGCAATTTCTAAGTTAAAAAAAGGTATTAGGTGAACAATAGATAAGTAAAGAAATAAAAAAACAATAGTAAAAAGATAGTGGAAAAAGAACAGTAGCGAGGCTATATACAGTAGTGAGGCTATATACAGTAGTGAGGCTATATACAGGCACCGGTTAGTGGGGCTAATTGAGGTAGTATGTACATGTACTAGGTATGGTTAAAGTGACTACGCATATTTGATAAACAGAGAGTAGCAGTAGCATAAAAGGGGGGGGGGGTGGTGGGTGGTGGGACACAATGCAGATAGTCCGGGTAGCCAATGTGCGTGGGCACCGGTTGGTCTGGCTAATTGAGGTAGTATGTACATGAATGTATAGTTGAAGTGACTATGCACATATGATTAACAGAGAGTAGCAGCAGCGTAAAAGAGGGGTTGGGGGGGCACACAATGCAAATAGTCCGGGTAGCCATTTGATTACCTGTTCAGGAGTCTTATGGCTTGGGGGTAAAAACTGTTGAGAAGCCTTTTGGTCCTAGACTTGGCGCTCCTGTACCGCTTGCCATGCGGTAGTAGAGAGAACAGTCTATGACTGGTGGCTGGAGTCTTTGACAATTTTTAGGGCCATTATATGTTTCCGCACAGTTCCTATTGTAAAGCTCTGGATGGACACACTCAGGCCCAATCCCCGTCTCTGCAGGGCCCAGGGCCACTTTGTCCTCCCTGGGGTGAGGGAGGGATGACAAACGGTTAGGTTCCAGTGATGATGCAAACAAGCCAGGTCATGAATTCAGAGTAGTGTATTGGCTAGGGCGGAGCTGTTTGGAAAGTAATTACATCAAAGGCTGTTGCCAATCCGGCCCGCAGGTGGTTTGAGTAAAAAACTATATAAATACGAACTCAATATACTTTCAAATGACTAAAACCAAATGGAAACTGTGTACAAATGATAATGGACCTACATTCATACAGTTTCTTGACTGTGTCCAACTTGCTAACCGAAATGAAAGCTAGACAGGCAGAAAAAACTATGAATTGACGAATGTATTTTGCAAACACTGAAGGGCAGGGAAATATAACCCATTTTCAAGGCCCCTTCAGACCACTTTGAAGACCGAATGCGCCCCCCCTAGGACACAATTTGTTTGACACCCCATGCACTAAATAATTCTTCTTCCATGTGTTATTTGTGGAAGGGTTTAGGAACCTGCTAACATGGAAGGGCTAAGTGCTGAGGGCAGTCTCTACACCAGGACTGATGAGAAGAGAAATCAAATTCATTGGCGTTCAAACTGTGATAGGTACGTAACAGGGTTTGGCGCTTATTATGAATGTAATTGTTGTTCATTTATTGTAGTAATTTGTCAAACAGCTGGGGGAAGGTTTGAGTGATGTGTACTTTGCATGAATTATATCAGAGTATCAGGACTGGGGTCCATTTTTTATTTACATTTTTTAAATATAATTTCTTGAATTGGCTGCCTTCAATTTGAATTGACCCAAGCACTGCAGATTATTGTTTAACTCAGAGCAGGTGGCCCCACCCTTTACATTGCATGTCTGATTTGGTAGATGGATTAAAATGAGATAAATTACAACTCTATAAGGCTGGTTTGAACAGATAGCAGTTATTTTATTTAAATTAATGCTTACAATTGCTTTTTCTTTTTTCACATTTCAAAGGCCTGCAAGTTGCCAACCATGGCATCTACAGTACAATACATATTAAATATATAATACATAATTAGATAAGAATACTTACCCTGTCAGATCATGCACACATGTACAGTGCATGTATCTATATCTCCCGAGTGGTGCAGCGGTCAAAAGCACTGCATCTCAGACCCTGGTTCAATTCCAGGCTGTATCACAACCGACCGTGATTAGGAGTCCCATAGTGTGGTGCACAATTGGCCCAGCGTCGTTCGGGTTAGGGTTTGGCCGGGGTAGGGTGTCATTGTAAATAAGAATTTGTTCTTAACTGACTTGCCTAGTTAAATAAAGGTATAAATAAATAAAATATCTGTGGATGTGTATGTATTAGAAAAGTGTGTTTCTGTGGGGAGTGGAGGAGCGTGAGCGTACAGGACCAGATGTTTCCTCAGGGGGCGTGTGGCGTGCTCAGCGGTGTTTGGAAAAGGATACACGCTGTGCTCACTGTAATTGGCGCACATGTTAAAGCCAATCCCTGCTGAGGTCCCTCTCGCAGTTTGTTTTCCAGCATCCCCACCTCGTCCCAGAGGGCCTGGAATCCAGGCCGCCTTACTAGACGACAGACGATAGGAAACTTGTCTGCTGCTGTCACCAAGGGGAGCTCAAAAGACAATCTGCTAGATTTAAAGTAATTGCTTTTGAGCCCCCCCCTCTCTCTGTTCTTCTTTACTGTAATGTTGATCAGCATCTGGGGGTTGGCATTAACTGCCTTTATTTCAATCATTTTCAACATTCCGTTCACTGTGTTACTTAAAAGATTTCTGGTGTAGATTAATCATAAAGTCAACACGGCATGGTCCATCTTTGAAAGACAGTGTGTCTTTACCTGTTCTGCATTTACACTAATTAACCAATTAGTTCTTATAGGTCACAGTACAGTACATGCTTAACTCACTCTAGTATATTATTAGTAATCATATGGAATGGAACAAGGATCTTTCATTTAATAGAAAGTGGGAGGTTAGAGTTTGCCCTCAACCCACCATTACTTGATCAAAGGTAGCCATAGGTTGAAAATGCAAAAACATTCAGAACTTTTAAAATACATGTTGATGGTGTTGGCAACCGTTTTATAATAGCAAGGAAGAATCAGGGTGAGAATTTCCTGTTCATCATTTAAGATTTCCACTTCATGGCTTTGTTTCTGCCAGTTCTGGGCCTCTGTCATTTTTGCACACGCGACTCAATCTGTTTTTCTTCAAGAACTTCAGTTTGAGATTGGCAAATGAGAACCAAATCAATTACTCTGTTTCGAGTTTCCACTTCAAAAAGAGAATATATTCTGTCCCCATGGGAAGATGGAAGAACAAGAAAGATGAGAAGTCAAAGTTGATATTTTATTTTTGGCATTCTTTTTAGAGCCCTTTGCCTCCTCCCAAGTCCCTCTCCCTTCCTTCCATCTCCTCAGTGGGTTGGTCTTTATACGAAGGCAAGGAGATTCTCTGCAGGAAATGTCTTCACATATGAGTTTACAGTCCCAGGCTTTTCTGCTACATTATTATCATTGAATTATCCGCTGGATGGTGACTGTCTGACAACCCAGATGAGGAATATCTCTCGGCACCATGTTGGGAGATTAAAGAAATCAATAAAAAAACGAATTAGATCAAAATAAATGCATACAAATACATGGATATAACATACATGGACATATAAACACATATTGGAGAAGAAGTAGGAACAATTTTGTAGTTTCTGGCAGTTTGACAGCAGAAATGTGTAGTGCAGCATGAATTAAACAGAGGTCAATGTTTATTTTTGTTAGTTGGAGACGGAGGCAATGAAGCAGTGAGACTTACGGTTGGCTGGTCAGGGGTGGGGATGGGGAACATTGTCTTAAAATCTGTGTTGTTATTGAAAGTAGATGGGCACCCGCTGAACCCAACACAAACTCACTTAATTACCTGGCGACATAGGGATTCCATTCCCCGTCTTAGGTGTGAATCAACTTCATTGACATTGTTTGTATCCCTGACTATTCAGTTGGAGTGTTGCTCACATTTAAAGACTGGTAACCCACTGGTAACGTGTACTAATACATGCGTTCTGCCCTTAGTATGGGGTTGGTGCCTATAGAGGCATTCCTAACTATTTTAGTGTATCCCTATATAATGCTCCACTGGCTACATGATCGTATTCTGGAGAAATGACTAATTAGAGGAAGTCTGGTGGGGAAAGGGAAACATATGTAAGGATCTACATGTGAAAATCAGCATAATCCGTGCATCTGATATTTCAAATTGCCATATGTACAAGATGTCCTTTTCCCTCATGTTTCTCATTCAGAGGCTGGCAGCTGGTTTGATATGTTCTGCTGGTCATGATGCTCCCACAGTGGTTGTCAGAATACAGGCAGCTTAGACCCTGTAACCAGGAGGCTATTTTTAGAAAGACTAATAAGAATTCATTTGAGCCAGAGCCTTCAATTTTAACAATGTGTAAAGCATCTCACAGCAAAGACCAGAGAATAACAGAGGACGATAAACAAAATTATGAATTATCTCAAAGTCCTGCTTGGTATATCAGAAATCTTTCAAGTTCACATTTGTTTAAATATTTAAGCTTTGCTATGGTTTGAATGAAAATCATATTGTGCTTCGACCTAGGCCACCACAGCCCTCTGTTGTATCATATAAATATTTCAAGCTCTAACATAGTAAGGCCTCTTTCCTGTGTTGTATCTCAAAGGCCTGTGTCTGATAGTGTATTCCTCTTTCCATATTTTTCAGTCCCATGATCTACGTATCTCTGACCCAACAGCACTCTCCAGATCCATTTCAATTTTTATGAGCTGCAGCCAGCTGCCATACAAACTGATCCAATGAAACAAATGTGGGCCATACAATATTAATCTAACTCCCTGTCTGCAAAAGTACTCACAAAAAAGGCAAGACAACTGTTGCTGCTCTCATGCCTGTACCTACAGTACATTTATGTCTGATTCCCATCACTAGAGGAACTGAACGCCCCAGACATAGGCCATCTTTCGAGTGGTAGATTAATGTTGTTGTCTGCTGCTTTGTTCTGAGCCTCAGGTTGAGTCCTTCTGCTGGACTTTGTATCCTTTTAGTTTCTGAATATATGACTCAAAACCAACATGATCTGCTTTTATGCCAGCTGGATGATTCAACAAACCAGATGCTGTATGTTGAGTCTAGGGAATGGGCTGAACTACTCTATTTTACTTTCCATTTCTAAGTTATGTGATAATGCATCACTACTTGAAAAGGGTATTTCCTCCATTTCTCAGTTATGTGATAATGCATCACTACTTGAAAATGGTCTTTCCTCCATTTCTAAGTTATGGGATAATGCATCACTACTTGAAAAGGGTATTTCCTCCATTTCTAAGTTATGTGATAATGCATCACTACTTGAAAAGGGTATTTCCTCCATTTCTAAGTTATGGGATAATGCATCACTACTTGAAAAGGGTATTTCCTCCATTTCTAAGTTATGGGATAATGCATCACTACTTGAAAATGGTCTTTCCTCCATTTCTAAGTTATGTGATAATGCATCACTACTTGAAAAGGGTATTTCCTCCATTTCTAAGTTATGTGATAATGCATCACTACTTGAAAAGGATCTTTCCTCCATGTATAAGTTATGTGATAATGCATCACTACTTGAAAAGGGTATTTCCTCCATTTCTAAGGTATGTGATAATGCATCACTACTTTAAAATGGTCTTTTCTCCATTTCTAAGTTATGTGATAATGCATCACTACTTGAAAAGGGTCTTTCCTCCATTTCTAAGTTATGGGATAATGCATCACTACTTGAAAAGGGTCTTTCCTCCATTTCTAAGTTATGTGATAATGCATCACTACTTGAAAAGGGTATTTCCTCCATTTCTAAGTTATGTGATAATGCATCGCTACTTGAAAAGGGTCTTTCCTCCATTTCTAAGTTATGGGATAATGCATCACTACTTGAAAATGGTCTTTCCTCCATTTCCAAGTTATGTGATAAAGCATCACTACTTGAAAAGGGTCTTTCCTCCATTTCTAAGTTATGGGATAATGCATCACTACTTGAAAAGGGTCTTTCATCCATTTCTAAGTTACGGGATAATGCATCACTACTTGAAAAGGGTTTTTCCTCCTTTAAGAACTCCCACCAATGGACGCTGCTGAGGGGAGAACAGCTCATAATAATGGCCGGAACGGAGCAAATGGAATGAAAACATTTGTGTTTGATGTATTAGATACCATTCCACTGATTCTGCTCCAGTCATTACCATAAGGCCATTCTCCCCAATCCTCACCAACTCCCACTGATCCCACTGATTAAATCATACAGTATACCAACAGAGAGAGCAGGAGATTTCAAACATGCTATCTGCGTATTCAAATTTGGCCACTGCATATAACCACTACACTGTAAATCCCAATGTGCTGTCATTACTCAAAACTTTTAGGAAAACCCGTTGCACTTAATACATCTGAGTACAGTTACTGAAAGTGATTTTGTAGTTATTGCTCAAACCAATAGAGTCACTGTGACCCTGTAGGGCACGGGTACTCAACTCTTACCCTACGAGGTCTGGAGCCTGCTGGTTTTCTGTTCTGCCTGATTATTGCACCTACTGTACCGAATGTGCCAGGTCTAAACCAGTCCCTGATTTAGAGGGGAACAATTAAAACAAGCACTGGAACTTACTTTGAGGTCTAGAGTTGAGTTTGAGGGCTGTATGGGGGTCCAGATTTGAGTTGTATCAGATTGAACATTTTGAGTATCTGTTAGGAATTTTATGAATAATGACTAAACAATGTTTACATTTAGATAAAACTATAACTAATTGAACTCTACCCTGTCTTATTATATCTGATTAATAATGTTAATTCATAAGGAAGGGATTATGTAGTATGAACAAGGAGTAATTAAAACATAATAAACACCATTCCAACTTAGTTAGAGAGGTTTGTGCTGTGGATTATAAAGTAAGCAGAAAGGGTCGTTATACTGTGGTTGAACCGACCCAACTTAGCCCTGAGATGTTTAGATAAGGCAGTGAGTAACTTCTTAGGTCTTCCATTATTTTGGGTTGTCTGCTAAAGTGGTAATAAATTATAGTGAGCCTTCAGGAGAATAAATTATATTGTGTGTCATGTGTGTGCGCTGGTGAGTTGGAATGAACTTTTGAACCTGTTTTATCTTGGTCAGGAGGAGGAGCTTTATTCTGTAACCAATGACGTCATATTTTGTATATAAACTGTTGTTTGTGGTTAAATTGTAACGGCAGTCCTCCTCCTCTTCATCTGAAGAGGAGGAGTATTGAGGGAACCAAGGCGCAGCGTAGTGAAATGACATATTTTATTAACGAAAACACGAACTTGATTAAACTAACAAAAACAACAAACGGTGTAGACAGACCTAGACGACGTACTTACATATAACAAGAAAACGCACGAATAGGAACATAGGCTACACAAACCGAACAAACCGTAAACAGTCCCGCGTGGTGTACAAACACAGACACGGAAGACAATCACCCACAACGAACACTGTGACAACGCCTACCTAAATATGACTCTTAATTAGAGGAACGCCAAACACCTGCCTCTAATTAAGAGCCATACCAGGCTACCCAAAACCAACACAGAAACAGAAAACATAGAATGCCCACCCAACCTCACGTCCTGACCAACTAACACACATACCAAACTAACATAAATAGGTCAGGAACGTGACATAACCCCCCCCATAAGGTGCGAACACCGGGCGCACCAGCACAAAGTCTAGGGGAGGGTCTGGGTGGGCATCTGACCACGGTGGTGGCTCAGGCTCCGGGCGAGGTCCCCACCCCACCATAATCAATCCTAGCCTCCATCTACCCCTAAAAATGTCCACCCATATCTTACCCCCACAAAATCCTCTTAGTAACATCCATGACAGGGACAGCACCGGGACAGAGGGATAAATCAAGACAGAGGGATAGCACAAGACAGAGGGATAGATCAGAATAAAGAGGTAGATCAAGATAGAGAGGGAGATCATGATAGAGGGGCAACTCCGGACTGAAAGGCAGCTCCGGACAGAGAGACAGCTCTGGACTGAGGGGCAGTTCTGGGTATATAGCCATTTCTGGCTGAAGGGCAGCTCCTGGCTGACTGACGAATCTGGATGCTCATGGCAGGCTGACGGCTCTCGACGCTCATGGCTGGCTGACGGCTCTCGACGCTCATGGCTGGCTGACGGCTCTCGACGCTCATGGCTGGCTGACGGCTCTCGACGCTCATGGCAGGCTGACGGCTCTCGACGCTCATGGCAGGCTGACGGCTCTCGACGCTCATGGCAGGCTGACGGCTCTCGACGCTCATGGCAGGCTGACGGCTCTCGACGCTCATGGCAGGCTGACGGCTCTCGACGCTCATGGCAGGCTGACGGCTCTCGACGCTCATGGCTGGCTGACGGCTCTCGACGCTCATGGCAGGCTGGCGGCTCTGGCAGATCCTGTCTGGTTGGCGGCTCTGGCAGATCCTGTCTGGTTGGCGGCTCTGGCAGATCCTGTCTGGTTGGCGGCTCTGGCAGATCCTGTCTGGTTGGCGGCTCTGGCAGATCCTGTCTGGTTGGCGGCTCTGGCAGATCCTGTCTGACGGACGGCTCTAGCGGCTCCTGTCTGGCGGACGGCTCTAGCGGCTCCTGTCTGGCGGACGGCTCTGTAGGCTCATGGCAGACGGGCGGCTTTGCAGGCTCATGGCAGACGGGCGGCTTTGCAGGCTCATTGCAGACGGATGGCTCAGACGGCGCTGGGGAGACGGATGGCTCAGATGGCGCTGGGGAGACGGATGGCTCAGATGGCGCTGGGGAGACGGATGGCTCAGATGGCGCTGGGGAGACGGATGGCTCAGATGGCGCTGGTGAGACGGATGGCTCTGGCCGGATAAGGCGCACTGTAGACCTGGTGCGTGGTGCCGGAACTGGAGGCACCGGGCTAAGGACACGCACCTTCATACTAGTGCGGGGAGCAGGGACAGGGCACACTGTACTCTCAAAGCCCACTCTATACCTGGTGCGTGGTACCGGCACTGGTGACACCGGGCTGAGGACAAGCACATCAGGATTAGTAGGGGGAGAAGATACAGTGTGTACAGGGCTCTGGAGACGCACAGGAGGCTTAGTGCGTGGTGCCGGAACTGGAGGCACCGAACTGGATACACGCACTACAGGGAGAGTGCGTGGAGGAGGAACAGGGCTCAGGAGACGCACTGGTAGCCTAGTGCGTAGTGTAGGCACTGTAGGTACTAGGCTGGGGCGGGGAGGTGGCGCCGGAAATACCGGACCGTGGAGGCGTACTGGCACTCTTGAGCATTGAGCCTGCCCAACCTTACCTGGTTGAATACTCCCGGTCGCCCGACCAGTGCGGGGAGGTGGAATAACCCGCACCGGCCTATGTAGGCGAACCGGGGAAACCATGCGTAAGGCAGGTGCCATGTATGCCGGCCCGAGGAGACGCACTGGAGACCAGACGCGTTGAGCCGGCCTCATGACACCTGGCTCAATACCCAATCTAGCCCTACCAGTGCGGGGAGGTGGAATAACCCGCACTGGGCTATGCACTCGTACAGGAGACACCGTGCGCTCTACTGCGTAACACGGCGCCTGCCCGTACTCCCGCTCTCCACGGTAAGCCTGGGAAGTGGGCGCAGGTCTCCTACCTGCCCTTGGCCCACTACCTCTTAGCCCCCCCCCAAGAAATTTTTGGGTGTTACTCACGGGCTTTTTGGGCTTCCGTGCAAGACGCGTTCCCTCATAACTCCGGTTCCTCTCTCTCTTTTCCTCCACTCTCCGAGCTGCCTCCAGCTGTTCCCATGGACGGTGATTCACTTTAGCCCATGGTCCTTCTCCGTTAAATATTTGCTCCCAACTCCACAAGTCCTGTATACTTCCCCGTTGCTCCAAATTACGCTGCTTGGTTCTGGATTCTTGGTGGGTGATTCTGTAACGGCAGTCCTCCTCCTCTTCATCTGAAGAGGAGGAGTATTGAGGGAACCAAGGCGCAGCGTAGTGAAATGACATATTTTATTAACGAAAACACGAACTTGATTAAACTAACAAAAACAACAAACGGTGTAGACAGACCTAGACGACGTACTTACATATAACAAGAAAACGCACGAATAGGAACATAGGCTACACAAACCGAACAAACCGTAAACAGTCCCGCGTGGTGTACAAACACAGACACGGAAGACAATCACCCACAACGAACACTGTGACAACGCCTACCTAAATATGACTCTTAATTAGAGGAACGCCAAACACCTGCCTCTAATTAAGAGCCATACCAGGCTACCCAAAACCAACACAGAAACAGAAAACATAGAATGCCCACCCAACCTCACGTCCTGACCAACTAACACACATACCAAACTAACATAAATAGGTCAGGAACGTGACATAAATGGGAGCGTGCTCCGAGAATAAATACTATTATCTAATTTTAATAAGACTGGACCCTGTCTATTTTATGTTAATAAGTATCTTACAAATTCTTAGAAATAGACAGATTGATTTTAATTAATGAGTACATAAAGGAATTATGAAATTCCTATAACAGTATCTCCCCCACTAAGCCACACGTCCAATATAATTTCCCACTGTGCCTTGGCTTTTTGAGTGAATTGTGGAGTTACCACCCATGATTGTATTTGTTATTGACAGAGACATGGTTGTTGAATTTGTTCATTTTCAGTCCTGTTGCCTTCACCAAATGAGTTCCTAGGTGAATGTTATCATTATAATTAAGCTCTTTATGACAATGCATTACATATCTCACAAGGCCTTATTTTTAAGCCTAGCTTTACCCTGATACACTGGCCTAAAACTCATGGTTTACAGGCCACATCAGGCCTGTAAGTAAGGTTGCAAAATTCCAGTAACTTTCCCCCAAATTCCCAGATTTAAAAAAAATCCTGCTTGAAGAATCTCCAGGAATCTTCCAACCAGGATTTCTGTAAAACTTGGGAAATTTACCAGAATTTTGCAACCTAGCTTCAAGTCACATTATGCTGGCTTGCAAAGTGATGTGTAATTCCTATTGGAATCCAGCCATAGTTATATCCAACAGTTGACATTTTTATTCACCCGCAACCTGCATTCATAATTACTGCCAGGGTTAGGGACAGTGTGAAGTGACTACCTAAGCCATTTAAACTGGAACAACCATTTCAGTCACTGTGCAAAAAACAAACAAAATTATTGGATTAGTTTAGAAAAATGTGTGTAGCATAAGATGAATGAATCAATCCCTTAATGTATATGCAAAAACACAGATATTAAAAACAATTCCCAACAATCTACCAGCATTAGAGCATGCTGGGAAAAAAAGTTAATTTGAGTTAAATTGAGTTGATGTGATTTCTCATAAACATTTTACGTAATGAGATCTTTTCATTGACATTGAGTTCAAATTACTAGAAGTATTTGAGTAAAAAATGCCTTGGGGTTTACAGTGTATATATGAATTGTTTTTTTTTCCTATTCTTAATTGCATATCAATCAAACATGTAAATTATAGAGAAGTGTGACATCTTCTGGAAATGAAATGGCCAAATATACTTACATTTTAATTCAAGTGAAGAGAAAAGTGATGAGCTCTCAAAACAACATTAAAACAAACTCATCATACTCAACAGGCGACAGCTGGTGGGAAGTAACCATTAGATATGTAATTAATTCAGCATTTAATTGTTCCATTAAAGGCAAAGTGCACTCAAAAACTAGATTTCCCTGTGTTTTGTATAGATTTCCACACTATGAATTTGGAATAATACTGTGAAATTGTGAAAATTATGATAATGCACTTTTAGTGTATGAGCTGTTTGAAAAGCCTGTTTTGGTGGGATGTTTTTTTGCCTGCTTGGTGATGTCACCAAGCAGTAAATTAGTTAACAGACAAATAAGAAAGAGAGTTCCAAACCGCTCTGCCAATAACAGCTAGATTTCCCCTCCCAATTCAGAGCACTCCCAAACAGTCCTAGCAAAATTCTTCCTTGAGAAATTGCTCTTTGCTAAGAAGCTATTTATGTTTCTTTTTCACCATTTAAATTAAAAACAATCACAGTAAGGTACTTAATTATTACCCAGAAATGATTTGATATTGAGATAAAAATGGGTGCATTGGTCCTTTAAGCTGATAGGATGCGTAGTTTACTGAAATGTAGCTACGGTGTGCTAGCAAGATGTCTCTCTTTCTCCAACTATGTGGTTTTCCCACAAGCCTGCATTTTCCTACAATCCTATTCTGATTTTACTACGTTTTCAAAAGGCTTCCCTATACAACCAAGTCCCTGCATTCATATCTTTTCTGTCACTGTGACCACTAACTTACCCATCAGTAGTAGTGCATGTTTATCCTGCATGAAGTCTTGAGGGGGTAACTGTGCTGCAACACACTGAAGGGGCGGAGGTGGAATAATAGGCCATACTGAGATTGCAATAATATATTCCCTAATGATATACATTACGATGCGATTAGTTTAACTCACAAGCCTTTATTCATATTGTAATGACATAATCCAGAACAGGAATTTGAACATAAGATGCTGAGGCAAATTGGAATACCTCATAAATAAGCAAACAGACATGGAAAACAAAATGGGGAAGATACAATAATAGTTCAGCCAACTCCAAAGAATAGCTCCCGTGCGTTATGCTAATTCACTAATGAGATTAGTTCCAAATGCTACCAGTACAGCTGCTCCGAATTATTTCCCTTTTTTATTTCATACTAAACCCCAAATCTGAAGTACAGTATGGCAGTTTGTCACAACTTCACCTTGGAGAGCTTTTGACACCAGCTCTCATAGTTGGATGGCTAGCTGTCACGCTCCGAACCATGAGGTTTCAGGAAATGTGACTGAAAAAGGGTAAGAAAAAAAGAAAAATAACAAAGAGCCAGTGAGCAGCAGAGGAGAGATTCAGGGTTGCCATGGCATCTGCCTGAAGAGCTGAATGTTGTGGGTTTCAGTAGACCTGCAGGATGTCAGGCTGGGGCTGGGCATGGAAGAGCCAGAGAGGAGCCCAGGCAGTAATGTGCACTGTGAGGTGTGTTATTGAGCCAGTAGATGGGCCTGTATAGGGCTGGATGGGGCTGCTGCACAGGGAGGCCTGGGGATTTGACTACGGTGTGAGCCGTAGTCCCTAGCAGTACAGGGATAAAGAGAGGAGCCTCCTCCATTTCATACAGCATCCATCCAGGCCAAGCCTGCCTGCATTCACAGTACAGATTATACAGGACTGCTCTTCATATGCAGATGAGTGTGTTTTAATTGTTGCGGCTCCTAATTCCTAATGTATGAGAGGAAAGAGGAAAAGCATTCGGGGACGTGTATCCAAATGAAATATTCAAGACTCCTAATGAAGTATTCTGTCAGTTTGGAGTTTCCATGGGCCTCTCTCTGCTTTAAAAAATAAGTTGTTTTAATGAGACTCTAGGCCGCCTCTTTCTGGCCCTGTACTGTACTAGCCTCATACCAGCCTCCTATTGTAGCTACACTCCCTGTTTGGTTGTTGTGTTTGTTTAGTGCGCCCTGATCTCTTCTCTACTGCTGTTGTGCTGTCTTTCAGAGTGATGACATACATTGCTTTAAAGGGAATGCAAAGTCATCCTATTTCCCAGATAAAAGTTTTAGAGTGGTCAAAAACATACCCCATAGTATACTACTGTGTTTTCTTGTTGACTGTTCGGTAATCGTCATGAACCTGATTCCTGGTCTACAGAAAATAGAGATAGACAAATGGATCAAATTCAACATTCACTCCAAAGTGTATCAGAATGGTTAATAACTTATGAACAGTGCATTCGGAAAGTTTTCAGACCTTTTTCCACATTTTCTTACTTTACAGCCTTATTCTAAAGGCTTTGAGGAAAAGATCATGATCATTAGAAAGCAAATTACGGACTCCTCTTTAAATCTGCGTATTCCTCCAAAGCTCAGTTGTCCTGAGTCTGCACAACTCTGCCAGGACCTAGGATCAAGGGAGACACTCAAGTGTTTTAGTACTATATCTCTTGACACAACGATGAAAATAATCATGGCCTCTAAACCTTCAAGCTGCATACTGGACCCTATTCCAACTAAACTACTGAAAGTGCTGATTCCTGTCCTTGGCCCTCCTATGTTGAACATAATAAACGGCTCTCTATCCACCGGATGTGTACCAAACTCACTAAAAGTGGCAGTAATAAAGCCTCTCTTGAAAAAGCCAAACCTTGACCCAGAAAATATAAAAAACTATCGACCTGTATCAAATCTCCCATTCCTCTCACATTTTTTTGAAAACGCTGTTTGCGCAGCAACTCACTGCCTTCCTGAAGACAAACAATGTATATGAAATGCTTCAGTCTGGTTTTAGACCCCATCATAGCGCTGAGACTGCACTTGTGAAGGTGGTAAATTACCTATTAATGGCGTCAGACTGAGGATCTGCATCTGTCCTCGTGCTCCTAGACCTTAGTGATGCTTTTGATACCATCGATCACCACATTCTTTTGGAGAGATTAGTAACCCAAATTGGTCTACATGGACAAGTTCTGGCCTGGTTTAGATCTTATCTGTCGGGAAGATATCAGTTTGTCTCTGTGAATGGTTTATCCTCTGACAAATCAACTGTACATTTCGGTGTTCCTCAAGGTTCCGTTTTAGGACCACTATTGTTTTCACTATATATTTTACCTCTTGGGGATGTCATTCGAAAACATAATGTTAACTTTCATTGCTATGCGGATGACACACAGCTGTACATTTCAATGAAACATGGTGAAGCCCCAAAATTGCCCTCGCTGGAAGCCTGTGTTTCAGACATAAGGAAGTGGATGGCTGCAAACTTTCTACTTTTAAACTCGGACAAAACAGAGATGCTTGTTCTAGGTCCCAAGAAACAAAGAGATCTTCTGTTGAATCTGACAATTAATCTTGATGGTTGTACAGTCGTCTCAAATAAAACTGTGAAGGACCTCGGCGTTACTCTGGACCCTGATCTCTCTTTTGAAGAACATATCAAGACTGTTTCAAGGACAGCTTTTTTCCATTTACGTAACATTGCAAAAATCTGAAATTTTCTGTCCAAAAATGATGCAGAAAAATGAATCCATGCTTTTGTTACTTCTAGGTTAGACTACTACAATGCTCTACATTCCGGCTACCCGGATAAGCATACGGCTGCTAGAATCCTGACTAGAACCAAAAAATTGGATCATATTACTCCAGTGCTAGCCTCCCTACACTGGCTTCCTGTTAAGGCAAGGGCTGATTTCAAGGTTTTACTGCTAACCAACAAAGCATTACATGGGCTTGCTCCTACCTATCTTTCCGATTTGGTCCTGCCGTACATTTTTTATTTTATTTTTTATTTCACCTTTATTTAACCAGGTAGGCTAGTTGAGAACAAGTTCTCATTTGCAACTGCGACCTGGCCAAGATAAAGCATAGCAGTGTGAACAGACAACAACACAGAGTTACACATGGAGTAAACAATAAACAAGTCAATAACATGGTAGAAAAAAAGAGAATCTATATACAATGTGTGCAAAAGGCATGAGGAGGTAGGCAATAAATCGAATAATTACAATTTAGCAGATTAACACTGGAGTGATAAATCATCAGATGATCATGTGCAAGTAGAGATACTGGTGTGCAAAAGAGCAGAAAAGTAAATAAAAAAAACAGTATGGGGGTGAGGTAGGTAAATTGGGTGGGCTATATACCGATGGACTATGTACAGCTGCAGCGATCGGTTAGCTGCTCAGATAGCAGATGTTTAAAGTTGTTGAGGGAGATAAAAGTCTCCAACTTCAGAGATTTTTGCAATTCGTTCCAGTCGCAGGCAGCAGAGAACTGGAAGGAAAGGCGGCCAAATGAGGTTTTGGCTTTAGGGATGATCAGTGAGATACACCTGCTGGAGCGCGTGCTACGGGTGGGTGTAGCCATCGTGACCAGTGAGCTGAGATAAGGCGGCACTTTACCTAGCATAGCCTTGTAGATGACCTGGAGCCAGTGGGTCTGACGACGAACATGTAGCGAGGGCCAGCCGACTAGGGCATACAGGTCGCAGTGGTGGGTCGTATAAGGTGCTTTAGTAACAAAACGGATGGCACTGTGATAAACTGCATCCAGTTTGCTGAGTAGAGTATTGGAAGCTATTTTGTAGATGACATCGCCGAAGTCGAGGATCGGTAGGATAGTCAGTTTTACTAGGGTAAGTTTGGCGGCGTGAGTGAAGGAGGCTTTGTTGCGAAATAGAAAGCCGACTCTAGATTTGATTTTGGATTGGAGATGTTTGATATGAGTCTGGAAGGAGAGTTTGCAGTCTAGCCAGACACCTAGGTACTTATAGATGTCCACATATTCTAGGTCGGAACCGTCCAGGGTGGTGATGCTAGTCGGGCGTGCGAGTGCAGGCAGCGAACGGTTGAAAAGCATGCATTTGGTTTTACTAGCGTTTAAGAGCAGTTGGAGGCCACGGAAGGAGTGTTGTATGGCATTGAAGCTCGTTTGGAGGTTAGATAGCACAGTGTCCAAGGAAGGGCCAGAAGTATACAGAATGGTGTCGTCTGCGTAGAGGTGGATCAGGGAATCGCCCGCAGCAAGAGCAACATCATTGATATATACAGAGAAAAGAGTCGGCCCGAAAATTGAACCCTGTGGTACCCCCATAGAGACTGCCAGAGGACCGGACAACATGCCCTCCGATTTGACACACTGAACTCTGTCTGAAAAGTAGTTGGTGAACCAGGCAAGGCAGTCATTAGAAAAACCGAGGCTACTGAGTCTGCCGATAAGAATATGGTGATTGACAGAGTCGAAAGCCTTGGGCCGGTCGATGAAGACGGCTGCACAGTACTGTCTTTTATTGATGGCGGTTATGATATCGTTTAGTACCTTGAGCGTGGCTGAGGTGCACCCGTGACCGGCTCGGAAACCGGATTGCACAGAGGAGAAGGTACGGTGGGATTCGAGATGGTCAGTGATCTGTTTGTTGACTTGGCTTTCGAAGACCTTAGATAGGCAGGGCAGGATGGATATAGGTCTGTAACAGTTTGGGTCCAGGGTGTCTCCCCCTTTGAAGAGGGGGATGACCGCGGCAACTTTCCAATCCTTGGGGATCTCAGATGATACGAAGGAGAGGTTGAACAGGCTGGTAATAGGGGGTGCGACAATGGCGGCGGACAGTTTCAGAAATAGGGGGTCCAGATTGTCAAGCCCAGCTGATTTGTATGGGTCCAGGTTTTGCAGCTCTTTCAGAACATCTGCTATCTGGATTTGGGTAAAGGAGAAGCTGGGGAGGCTTGGGCGAGTAGCAGCGGGGGGGGGGGGGGGGGGGGGGGGGACGGAGCTGTTGGCCAAGGTTGGAGTCGCCAGGAGGAAGGCATGGCCAGCCGTTGAGAAATGCTTGTTGAAGTTTTCGATTATCACGGATTTATCGGTGGTGACCGTGTTACCTAGCCTCAGTGCAGTGGGCAGCTGGGAGGAGGTGCTCTTGTTCTCCATGGACTTTACAGTATCCCAGAACTTTTTGGAGTTAGAGCTACAGGATGCAAATTTCTGCTTGAAAAAGCTGGCCTTTGCTTTCCTGACTGACTGCGTGTATTGGTTCCTGACTTCCCTGAACAGTTGCATATCGCGGGGACTCTTCGATGCTATTGCAGTTCGCCACAGGATGTTTTTGTGCTGGTCGAGGGCAGTCAGGTCTGGAGTGAACCAAGGGCTATATCTGTTCTTAGTTCTGCATTTTTTGAACGGAGCATGCTTGTCTAAGATGGTGAGGAAGTAACTTTTAAAGAATGACCAGGCATCCTCAACTGACGGGATGAGGTCAATATCCTTCCAGGGTACCCGGGCCAGGTCGATTAGAAAGGCCTGCTCGCAGAAGTGTTTTAGGGAGCGTTTGACAGTGATGAGGGGTGGTCGTTTGACCGCGGACCCGTAGCGGATACAGGCAATGAGGCAGTGATCGCTGAGATCTTGATTGAAGACAGCAGAGGTGTATTTGGAGGGCAAGTTGGTCAGGATAATATCTATTAGGGTGCCCATGTTTACGGATTTAGGGTTGTACCTGGTGGGTTCCTTGATGATTTGTGTGAGATTGAGGGCATCTAGCTTAGATTGTAGGACTGCCGGGGTGTTAAGCATATCCCAGTTTAGGTCACCTAACAGAACAAACTCTGAAGCTAGATGGGGGGCGATCAATTCACAGATGGCGTCCAGGGCACAGCTGGGAGCTGAGGGGGTTCGGTAGCAGGCGGCAACAGTGAGAGACTTATTTCTGGAGAGATTAATTTTTAAAATTAGAAGTTCGAACTGTTTGGGCATAGACCTGGAAAGTATGACAGAACTTTGCAGGCTATCTCTGCAGTAGATTGCAACTCCTCCCCCTTTGGCAGTTCTATCTTGATAGAAAGTGTTATAGTTGGGTATGGAAATCTCCGAATTTTTGGTGGCCTTCCTAAGCCAGGATTCAGACACGGCAAGGACATCAGGGTTGGCAGAGTGTGCTAAAGCGGTGAGTAAGACAAACTTAGGGAGGAGGCTTCTGATGTTGACATGCATGAGACCAAGGCTTTTTCGATCACAGAAGTCAACAAATGAGGGTGCCTGGGGACATGCAGGGCCTGGGTTTACCTCCACATCACCCGAGGAACAGAGGAGTAGTAGGATGAGGGTGCGGCTAAAGGCTATCAAAACTGGTCGCCTAGAGCGTTGGGGACAAGGAATAAAAGGAGCAGATTTATGGGCGTGGTAGAATAGATTCTGGGCATAATGTGCAGACAGGGGTATGGTGGGGCACGGGTACAGCGGAGGCAAGCCCAGGCACTGGGTGATGATAAGAGAGGTTGTATCTCTGGACATGCTGGTCACAATGGGTGAGGTCACCGCATGTGTGGGAGGTGGGACAAAGGAGGTATCAGAGGTACGGGGAGTGGAACTACGGGCTCCATTGCAAACCAAAACTATGATAACTAGCCTGAACAACAGTATACAAGGCATATTGATATTTGAGAGAGACATACAGTAAGGCATAAAGTAATTGCAGGTCTTGATTGGGAGAGCTAGCTAAAACAACAGGTGAGATAACAGCAGCTAGTCAGCTAACACAGCAACAGCAGGTAAAATGGCGATGACTAGGCAGAGAGGGTCGGATTAACTACACACAGAGCCTGAGTTAAAACACAGAGCCGACAGATAAAACACAAATAAACAGAATGGAGTACCGTGAATTAATGGACAGTCCAGCAGGCATCAGCTATGTAGCCAAGTGATCATAGTGTCCAGGGGGCAGCCGTAGATGGAGCAGGGAAGCCGCCACTACGCTAGCACGCAGCGTTTAAAGTTAGTAGCCCGGGGGTGGTCTGCTCAGACGGAGGAGGTCTGCTCAGACGGAGGCCGGTTGAGGGCACAGCGGGTTTGGGGTATTCGTCGGCAGACCAGACGTGGTGGTGCGGCGGGGCGCCGTGTCGACAGAGAATCCAAGCCAGATGGCGAAAGAGGTATTGTAGAATTTTGTTTGCTAACTGGTGCTAGCTTAGTGGCAGTGGCGCTAGCTGCAAACTAGCTGTGAGGATCAGAAGTAGTGGCTCAGGGATTACGGCAGGAATCCTGCGTTGTTGTGGAGAGACAGTCCGATGCTGGTAAATTAGTGAGTAATATCCAGGCTAATAACAGGGCTGGTGTCTGTGCAGAAGCTAAAAGCTGCTAGCAGTGGCTAAAAATGACTAAATAGCTTGTAGCTGATTAGCTGGTTAGCTACTGGAGGTTCTTGAATGTGTTCCAAAGTTAAAAAATAATAGCGATTCCGTATCACATTGGGTGAGGTAGGTTACCGGAAGGTATAATCTAATTAAAAATCGAAAAGAGATAGAGAAAAAATAAATAAAATATATACAAAAAATACAAAAAATACAAAAATACACGAGAGGACGAAACAAAACACGCCTACACTGCTACGCCATCTACACGTACGCTACGGTCACAAGACACAGGCCTCCTAATTGTCCCTAGAATTTCTAAGCAAACAGCTGGAGGCAGGGCTTTCTCCTATAGAGCTCCATTTTTATGGAATGGTCTGCCTACCCATGTGAGAGACGCAGACTCGGTCTCAACCTTTAAGTCTTTACTGAAGACTCATCTCTTCAGTGGGTCATATAATTGAGTGTAGTCTGGCCCAGGAGTGTGAAGGTGAACGTAAAGGCTCTGGAGCAACGAACCGCCCTTGCTGTCTCTGCCTGGCCGGTTCCCCTCTCTCCACTGGGATTCTCTGCCTCTAACCCTATTACAGGGGCTGAGTCACTGGCTTACTGGTGCTCTTTCATGCCGTCCCCAGGAGGGGTGCGTCACTTGAGTGGGTTGGGTCACTGACGTGGTCTTCCTGTCTGGGTTGGCGCCCCCCCTTGGGTTGTGCCGTGGCGGAGATCTTTGTGAGCTATACTCGGCCTTGTCTCAGGATGGTAAGTTGGTGGTTGAAGATATCCGTCTAGTGGTGTGGGGGCTGTGCTTTAGCAAAGTGGGTGGGGTTATATCCTGCCTGTTTGGCCCTGTCTGGGGGTATCATCGGATGGGGCCACAGTGTCTCCTGACCCCTCCTGTCTCAGCCTCCAGTATTTATGCTGCAGTAGTTTGTGTCGGGGGGCTAGGCTCAGTCTGTTATATCTGGAGTATTTCTCCTGTCTTATCCGGTGTCCTGTGTGAATTTAAGTATGCTCTAATTCTCTATTTCTCTCTTTCTTTCTTTCTTTCTCTCTCTCGGAGGACCTGAGCCCTAGGACCATGCCTCAGGACTGACTACCTGGCATGATGACTCCTTGTTGTCCCCAGTCCACCTGGCCGTGCTGCTGCTCCAGTTTCAACTGTTCTACCTGTGGCTATGGAACCCTGACCTGTTCACTGTGATTACTATTATTTGACCATGCTGGTCATTTATGAACATTTGAACATCTTGGCCATGTTCTGTTATAATCTCCACCCGGCACAGCCAGAAGAGGACTGGCCACCCCTCATAGCCTGGTTCCTCTCTAGGTTTCTTCCTAGGTTTTGGCCTTTCTAGGGAGTTTTTCCTAGTCACCGTGCTTCTACACCTGCATTGCTTGCTGTTTGGGGTTTTAGGCTGGGTTTCTGTACAGCACTTTGATATATCAGCTGATGTAAGAAGGGCTATATAAATATATTTGATTTGAAATGATTTGATATTACCCTCCAAGCTCATCATTAAGCTTGGAGGCCTGGGACTGAACCCCACCCTATGCAAGTCACGACTTCCGCCGAAGTTGGTCCCTCTCCTTGTTCGGGCGGCGTACGGCGGTCGACGTCACCGGCCTTCTAGCCATCCCCGATCCACTTTTCATTATCCATTTGTTTTGTCTTTGTCTTACACACCTGGTTTCAAATCCCCAATTACTTGTTCATTATTTTTATTTATTTATTTTTTTATATTTATTTAAAAATTTTATCCCCTTTTCTCCCCAATTTTCGTGGTATCCAATCGCTAGTAATTACTATCTTGTCTCATCGCTACAACTCCCGTACGGGCTCGGGAGAGACGAAGGTCGAAAGCCATGCGTCCTCCGAAGCACAACCCAACCAAGCCGCACTGCTTCTTTAACACCCGGAAGCAACCCGGAAGCCAGCCGCACCAATGTGTCGGAGGAAACACCGTGCACCTGGCCCCCTTGGTTAGCGCGCACTGCGCCCGGCCCGCCACAGGAGTCGCTGGAGCGCGATGAGACAAGGATATCCCTACCGGCCAAACCCTCCCTAACCCGGACGACGCTAGCCCAATTGTGCGTCGCCCCACGGACCTCCCGGTCGCGGCCGGCTGCGACAGAGCCAGGGCGCGAACCCAGAGACTCTGGAAAAGAGAAAAAGAGAGCCCACATTAATGGACCTTACTACATACAAACAATTACTCACAAACAGACATGGGGGAACAGAGGGTTAAATAATGAACAAGTAGGCCTCCCGGGTGGCGCAGTGGTCTAGGGCACTGCATCGCAGTGCTAACTGCGCCACCCGGGAGGCCTACTTGTTCATTATTTAACCCTCTGTTCCCCCATGTCTGTTTGTGAGTAATTGTTTGTATGTAGTAAGGTCCATTAATGTGGGCTCTCTTTTTCTGTATTGCATTTGTATGTTGAGTAAAGTACGTTTATTTACTCATATCTGCTGTCCCGCGCCTGACTCCTCTACACCAGCTACACACAGACCTCATTACAATGCAACTGGGTCCTGGACTTCCTGAAGGTAGGAAACACTTTCATTTCGCTGATCTTCAACACAGGGGCCCATAAGGGTCCCTGCTCAGCCCCCCCCCTGTACTCCCTGGTCACCCGCCTCCAACTCAATCATCAAGTTTGCAGATGACACAACAGTACTAGGCCTGATTACCAATAATGACGAGACAGCCTACAGGGAGGAGGTGAGGGCCCTGGGAGAGTGGTGCCAGGAAAATAACCTCTCACTCAATGTCAACAAAACAAAGGAGCTGATCGTGGACTTCAGGAAACAGCAGAGGGAGCACGACTCTATCCACATCGACGGGACCGCATTGGAGAAGGCGGAAAGCTTGAAGTTCCTTGGCATACACATCCCTGACGATCTGAAATGTCAACATAGACAGCGTGGTGAAGAAGGCGCAACAGAGCCTCTTCAACCTTAGGAGGCTGAAGAAATTTGTCTTGGCTCCTAAAACCCACAAACTTTTAGATGCACAATTGAGAGCATCCTGTCGGGCCTAATCACCACCTGGTACGGCAACTGCACCGCCCGCAACCGCAAGGCTCTCCAGAGGGTGGTGCGGTCAGCCCAACGCATCACCGGGGACAAACTACCTGCCCTCCAGGACACCTACAGCACCCGATGTCACAGGAAGGCCAAAAAGATCATCAAAGACATTAACCACAGAGCCACGGCCTGTTCACCCCGCTATTATCCAGAAGGCAAGGTCAGTGCAGGTGCATCAAAGCTGGAACCGAGAGACTGAAAAACAGCATCTATGTGAAGGCCATCACACTCTTAAATAGCCATCACTAGCTGGCTTCCACCCGGTTACACAACCCTGCACCTTAGAGGCTGCTACCTATATACATAGACTTGAAATCACTGGCCACTTTAATGATGGAACATTAGTCACTTCAATTATGTTTAAATAATGTTTACATACCGCTTTACTCAGCTTATATGTATATACTGTATTCTTTTCTACTGTATTTTAATCAATGCCACTCCAACATTGCTCAATCTAATATTTATATATTTCTTAACGCCAATCTTTTATTTTTATATTTGTGTCAATTGTTGTGAATTGTTTTTAGATACTACTGCACCGTTAGATACTACTGCACTTGTAACGGCTGTCGTAGTCGTTCTCCTCCTCAGACGAGGAGGAGCATGGATCGGACCAAGATGCGGATTGGTAAGTATTCATTATTTAATGGAAAAACAACAAACACTACAAAATACAAAAACCAACAAACGTGACTAACCCGAAACAGTCCTGTGTGGCCCAAACACTGACGGCAGACTCTGGCCGGCTGAGACGCACTGTAGGCCTGGTGCGTGGTGCCGGAACTGGAGGTACCGGGCTGAGGACACGCATCTCAGGGCTGTGCGGGGAGCAGCAACAGGACGCACAGGACTCTGGGGACACACAGGAGGCTTGGTGCGTGGTGTAGGCACTGGTGGTAAAGGGCTGGAGACACGCACCACAGGGAGAGTGCGTGGAGGAGGAACAGGGCTCTGGAAACGCACTGGAAGCCTGGTGCGTGGTGTTGGCACTGATGGTACTGGGCTGGGGTGGCAAGGTGGCGCCGGATATACCGGACCGTGAAGGAGGACACGCGCTCTTGAGCACCGAGCCTCCCCAACCCTACCAGGTTGAATGGTCCCCGTAGCCCTGCCAGTGCGGCGAGGTGGAATAGCCCGCACTGGGCTATGCAGGCGAACCGGGGACACCACCTGTAAGGCTGGTGCCATGCTGGTGCTTCATGGCACCCGGCTCGATGCCCAACCTAGCTCTCCCAGTGCGGCAAGGTGGAATAGCACGCACTGGGCTAAGCACGCGTACTGGGGACACCGTGCGCTCCACCGCATAACACGGTGTCTGACCAGTACGACGCCCTCTCACTCCACGGTAAGCCCAGGGAGTTGGCTCGTTTATCCAACCCGGCTTCGCCACACTCCCCTTTAGCCCCCCCCCCCCCCCAAGAAATTTTTGGGTGAGCCTCTCGGGCTTCCAGCCGCTCTGCCTTGCTTTCGCCTCATAAAACCTCCTCTCCGCTTTCGCTGCCTCCAGCTCCGCTTTGGGGCGGCGACACTCCTCTGGCTCTGCCCAGGGTCCTTTCCCGTCTAGGATTTCCTCCCAAGTCCATTCCTCTTTTCCCCATTGCTGTTGTTCTTGCCTTCCTTCTCCACTCCGCTTGGTCCTGTTTTGGTGGGTGTTTCTGTAACGGCTGTCGTAGTCGTTCTCCTCCTCAGACGAGGAGGAGCATGGATCGGACCAAGATGCGGATTGGTAAGTATTCATTATTTAATGGAAAAACAACAAACACTACAAAATACAAAAACCAACAAACGTGACTAACCCGAAACAGTCCTGTGTGGCCCAAACACTGACACAGGAACAAACACCCACCAAACACAAGTGAAAGCCTGGCTGCCTTAGTATGATTCTCAATCAGGGACAACGATTGACAGCTGTCTCTGATTGAGAATCATACCAGGCCGAACACAAAATCCCAACATAGAAAATCAAACCTAGACCAACCCACCCAACTCACGCCCTGACCAACTAAAACAAATACATGACAAAGGAAAACAGGTCAGGAACGTGACAGCACTGTTGGAGCTAGAAACAGAAGCATTTTTCATTACATTACCGCATTTTTCATTCATTACCGCAATAACAGTTGCTAAATATGTGTATGTGACCAATACAAGTTGATTTGATTTGAAGCCACTCCTGCGTTGTCTTCGCTGTGTGCTTAAGGTATTTGTCCTATTGGAAGGTGAACCTTTGCCCCCAGTCTGAGGACCTGAGCGCTCTAGAGCAGGTTTTCATCAAGGATCTCTGTACTTTTCTCCGTTCATCTTTTCCTCAATCCTGACTAGTCTCCCAGTCCCTGCCTCTGAAAAACCTCCCCACAACATAATGCAGCCACCACCATGCTTTACCGTAGGGATGGTGCCAGGTTTCCTCCAGACGTGATGCTTGGCATTCAGACCAAACAGCTCAATCTTGGTTTCATCAGACCAGAGAATTTTTTTACCCCTTTTCTTCTCCCCAATTTCGTGGTATCCAATTGGTAGTAGTTACAGTCTTGTCTTATCGCTGCAACTCCCGTACGGACTCGGGAGAGGCAAAGGTTGAGAGCCATGCGTGCTCCGAAACACAACCCAACCTAGCCGCACTGCTTCTTGACAATGCACATCCAACCCGGAAGCCAGCCGCACCAATGTGTCAGAGGAAACACCGTACACCTGGCGACCTGGTCGGAGTGCACGACGCCCGGCCCGCCACAGGAGTCGCTAGTGTGCGGTGAGACAAGGATATCCCTGCCGGCCAAACCCTCCCTAACCCGGACGACACTGGGCCAATTGTGCGTCGCCCCATGGGCCTCCCGGTCGCGGCCGGATACGACAGAGCCTGGGCTCAAACCCAGAATCTCTGGTGGCACAGCTAGCACGATGCAGTGCCTTAGACCACTGCGCCACCCGGGAGGCTCAACTTCTTCCATTTAAGAATGATGGAGGCCACTGTGTTCTTCGCGACCTTCACTGCTGCAGAAATGTTTTGGTACCCTTCCCCAGATCTGTGCCTCGACACAAGTCTCGGAGCTCCACGGACAATTCCTTCGACCTCATAGCTTGGTTTTTGCTCTGACATGCACTGTCAACCTTATATGGACAGGTTTGGGCCTTTCCAAATCATGTTCAATCAATTGAATTTACCACAGGTGGACCAATCAAGTTGTAGAAACATCTCACAGATTATCAATGGAAACAGGATGCCCCTGAGCTCAATTTCAAGTGTCATAGCAAAGGGTCTGAATACTCATGAAAATAAGGTATTTCTGTTTCTTATATTTAATATAATTTGCAAATTATTATTATTTTTTTTGCTTTGTCTTTGTGGGGTATTGTGTGTAGATTGCTGAAGAATAGTTTTTATTTAATCAATTTTAGAATAAGGCTGTAATGTAACAAAATGTGGAAAAAGTCAAGGGGTCTGAGTACCTTCCGAAGGCACTGTATGTCTTATAAGCACGTCCTGACAATTTTTGGATGTAGCCTTCCTATCTGGGTGTGCTAAGTATGTTAGCTAAGCTAGCTAGGTGTGAGTACTAGTTAGCTAGCTAGCTAGCTAGCATAGCTAACACCAATGCAAGCTGTACGAAGACTCTGCCCCTAAGCCCTTAATCAAGTGGCCACTTACTGATGTGTTCAATAGTGATCACTAGAGTCTGCAAGTATTTTGCCATTGAGACAATGCACACTTGACATCCCAATTGCCACTATCAATATTCAAAAAATCTAAATCCATTCAGGAGCAGTGTCTCCCATGACCTGTCAGCTGTCTCATGCAATTGTTTCAAGTAATGTCAATAGTATTTCGCCATATGGCCGGCCCGCCCATTAGGCAGGATTAGGCATTTGCCTAGAGCGACAGTTTGAAGACGGCAGCATTTTCCGAGCTAAACTGACCAAGACGCACCTCCAACAACACATAACACTTCACATTATTTTGCCCAAAAAGAATGATAGGTTCTCTCACCCAGTGGCATAAGGGCTATTTAGGTGAGTGCTGATGCCGCCCCATGAAAAGCAGTGCCCACTTTGCCAAAGGCAGGGGCACACAATATTTAGCTTGCCCATGACCTGCGTGCCTCTCTAGGGTGCTGTTGGAGAGGTGCAGCTCAGCGGCGCTCCACCAAAGCTCAGTCAAATTATTTGAACATAAATCATGTAGCCTACGGTAGAAAGAGTAGTAGCCTATGTTGTTTTTCTGTAGACCATAGACTGGAGACCACATGTATTACAATGTCATGAGACAGACACTTTTAAATCATTAACTTCAGTTAATGAGGAGAGAGAGTGCAGGAGAAAGTCAACTAAAAAGGCAAGCAGGCTGTGGAGTGACTGCAGCATAATCAAACAGTGATGGACAGCAAATGGTGCTGAAAGTAATTAATATTCAAAAAAATAAGAGGTAGGCCTACCTGTTTGACAGACATAATTATGCTTGCCATAGATTTGTTGGTATAGCCAAATCATCCAATACTGACACCATGCACTCCTTAAATACCTCTGTGGTTAAAACCAGGGCTCGAATTGAGTGAGGGTATGCTATACCCTTTGTTAAAGAAAGTCTAAAACAATATCTACTGTATTGTTGGCTTTATATTTTGCGTTCAATAACAATACTTAACTCCGTGATGCCTTATGCTAGAAATAAGCTTTAAAATGCCCACGAAAGATGTGACTCAGATGCATGTGGGGATATTGATTAATCTCTTTGACATTCTGAAGCTGAGCTGCAGCCTTCAATATTCGATCAGACAAGAAATTGACTATTCTGTCCCTATTAATTGAACGTTTCACTTTCTGAAAAGAGATGTTTAAACCCAGGCAGTTTTTAGGGAAGCACTTCTGTTGTTGGGTTAAGCAATAGAAGCTTCAATTGTTATAGGGTGGTCGAGCCTCTGTCTAGATGGAAAGCTAACTTTTTAAAGTTCCATGCTTAGATTCATAAGCATGTCTAAGATTTAATGATTCGTAAACAACGACCGTTTCATTGCAAACAAGACACTCTCGTTTGACATGGAGCGATATGGTAAGAATGCCTCTTTCTCTGTCCATTCTTCCCTGAAACTTTTATTTTCATGATACACATTTCTTTTGAGACTTTTTCAGAGCAACATTTTCTCTTGATTGCAAGCTGTTTTTCCCCAATCAACACATAAAGAAATATATATAAATAAACTAATTTAATAGAGACATTGGTGATTTTATCAGCGTAATCAGATTGAAAATATTAGGATATGTTATTGACATTGAATTGATTATATACCCTACTAACTAGATGCGTTAAACATTTTGTTTAATTTGTAGCATAGGCCTATGAATTGGGCTGCTATTATCTTCTGTTCCACCAACTATTAGTCGAGAAAAAATTGCCCCAAGGCCAGACCTATTGCCAACCCCTGCTGCACGTTATTCTAGTTTACGGGGATAGGAGGGGGGCAGCAATTTTTGGTCTCCTAGGGCGGCAGAACTTCAAGGGCTGGGCCTATTTCCCCTACTATGTACAAATTATGTTTGCAATGCCAATAGTATAGCTATCTAACTACTGGCCAACATTAATTGATTGTTTGAGCTTCTCCTACAGATGTTGTGGTCACTGGCTACTGCCAAACTAGCCCAGCGGCAGCGCTGCAGAAAACCTTTGCTCTATGGAAGTTCCTAAGGTGCGTTTTCAGGCAATAGTCTATACTTATTATTTATTTAATGTGAAATAGATGTCATTATAAAGTGAGTGGCCTATTAAATGTATAATTTCTTACCACAGGTTACCAGAATGTGCAACAAGTTCCCTGAAGGCCCCAACTATGTATATCTTGATTAATATTTGTTTAAAAATAATATGCATCAAGTCATTTTCTCTGTAAAATGCCCTCATGGAGCTGGTCATAAGACCATTGGATATCAAACAGCAGAAATAAACAAGCTTTGACTTCAATTAAGTTGTGACTACTTATATTTCATTTTATTTAGCCAACATCCCACCAATACATATTTCTGTATTTTTATACTGCATCATGGAAAACACAAGATCAAAAGATAGCTCTGTCTCTTCGGTTAATGACAACAAAAACGGAACATACTGTCACAATCGCCTGGAGTGGTGGGTGCAGAGTCAATTGCAGAGAGCAGAGGATACTGGGGAAAACCGTCTTTATTTGGATTCCCAAACGAACGCCCAAAACCATAGGCGAAAAATAGACAGAAAAATTGTCCGACCCAACACAGGGCACAAACGGACAGGAACACAAACACGCACACCCTGACGAACAGAAAACAATCCCGCACACACATAGGTGGGCCTAACAGGCTTAAATAGACATAAATCAAGAAACAAAATAAGAGACAGGTGCAACCAATAAGATCAAACAAACAGAAAAGGAAAAAGGGATCGGTGGCGGCTAGTAGACCGGCGATGACGAACAGGCAGGGGAGGGGAGCCACCTTTGGTGGGAGTCGTGACAGTACCCCCCCCCCCTGACGCGCGGCTCCCGCAGTGCGCCGCCACCGGCCTCGAGGGCGACCCGTGGGGCGAGGCGCAGGGCGATCCGGGTGGAGGCGGTGGAAGTCCCTCAGTAGTGAAGGGTCCAAAATGTCCCCCACCGGTACCCAGCACCTCTCCTCCGGACCGTACCCCTCCCAGTCCACGAGGTACTGTAGGCCCCTCACCCGAGTCCAGAATAGCACGTACAGTGTACGCCGGGGACCCCACGATGACCAGAGGGGGCGGAGGGACCTCCGGCACCTCACCTTCCTGCAGGGGACCAGCCACCACCGGCCTGAGGAGAGACACATGAAACGAGGGGTTAATACGATAGTAAGGAGGAAGCTGTAACCTATAACACACCTTGTTTATCCTCCTCAGGACTTTAAACGGAAGGGCAGGCGGAGGGGCAGGTTTCGGGTCAAGAGCCAGACCCGGTCCCCCGGTGCGAACACGGGGGCCTCACTGCGGTGCTGGTCAGTGCTCCTCTTCTGCCGTCCACTAGCTTGTTTTAATGATTCCTGGACGGCTCTCCAGGTGTCCTTCGAGCGCTGCACCCATTCCTCCACCGCAGGAGCTTCGGCCTGGCTCTGATGCCATGGAGCCAGGACCGGCTGGTAGCCCAACACGCACTGGAACGGTGACATGTTAGTAGAGGAGTGGCGGAGGGAATTCTGAGCCACCGGCACCCATGGGACGTACCTCGCCCATTCACCAGGCCGGTCCCAGAAATACGGCCCCCCCTTCAGCAGTGAGGTAATGGGAGCAGCCACCTGACCAAAACCCCCGATAAACTTCCGGTAGTAATTGGCAAACTCTAAAAACCGCTGCACCTCCTTTACCGTGGTTGGAGTCGGCCAATTACGCACGGCTGTAACGCGGTCACACTCCATCACCACCCCAGAGGTGGAAATGTGATAACCCAGGAAGGAAACGGCTTGTTTGGAGAACACACATTTCTCAGCCTTGACGTACAGGTCATGCTCCAGCAGTCGCCCAAGTACCCTACGCACCAGAGACACGTGCGTTGCGCGTGTGGCAGAATATATCAATAAATCATCGATATACACTACCACACCCTGCCACACCCTGCCCGTGCAGGTCTCTGAGAATCTTGTCTGCGAAAGATTGGAAAATGGCTGGGGCACTCTTCAACCCATACGGCATGACGAGGTACTCAACGCGGCATCAAATTATACGCACTCCTAAGGTCCAGTTTTGTGAAGAAACGCGCCCCGTGAAATTATTCCACCGCCGTGGCGATGAGAGGTAGCGGGTAACTAAACCCCACTGTGATGGAATTTAGACCTCTATAATCAATGCACGGACACAGACCTACCTCCTTTTTCTTCACAAAAAAGAAGCTCGAGGAGACGGGTGACGTGGAGGGCCGAATGTACCCCTGTCCCAGAGATTCAGTGACATATGTCTCCATAGCCACTGTCTCCTCCTGGGACAACGGGTACACGTGACTCCTGGGAAGTGCAGCGTTTACCAGGAGGTTTATCGCGCAATCCCCACATCGATGAGGTGGTAATTGGGTCGCCCTCTTCTTACAGAAGGCGATAGCCAAATCGGCATATTCAGAGGGAATGCGCACAGTGGAAACCTAGTCTGGACTCTCCACCGTTGTCGCACCGATGGAAACTCCTATGCACCTACCTGAACACTCCTCTGACCACCCTCGGAGAGCCCCCTGTCTCCATGAAATCTCAGGATTGTGATTAGCCAGCCAGGGAATCCCCAGCACCACTGGAAACGCAGGTGAATCAATAAGGAAGAGACTAATCCACTCAATATGATCCCCCTACGTTACCATGTCCAGTGGAACCATGGCCTCCCCGACCAGCATTGACCCTAATGGTCGGTTGCGGCTAGTAGACCGGCGACGACGACCGCCGAGCGCCGCCTGAACAGGCAGGGGAGCCACCTTCGTGGGAGTCGTGACACATACACATCTTTATTTACGTATGCGCACAATGTACATTGAGTGTACAAAACATTAGGAACACCGTCCTAATATTGAGTTGAACATCCTTTTGAAACAGTTGAGCGTGAAAAATCCAGCAGCATTGCAATTCTTGACACATTCAAACCGGTCTGCATGTACCTGACACCTACTACCATTCCCCGTTCAAAGGCACTTAAATCTTTTGTCTTCCCAATTCACCCTCTGACTGGCACACTTGTCTCAAGACTTAAAAATCCTTCCTTAACCTATCTCCTCCCCTTCATCTACACTGATAAAAGTGGATTTAACAAGTGACATCAATAAGAGATCATAGCTTTCACCTGGTCAATCAATGTCATGGAAAGAGCAGGCGTTCCTAATGTTTTGTACACTCTGTGTCTATAGAAATGTACAGTAGATTTGTATATAGTTTCTGTTTATCCAACATTCCACTCCTTGTACTCTGTCATTGCAAATCATCTTTGAAACATGACAAGAGATAGAATGTACAGAATAGTACCCAGGCTAGGTGTATGAACATTTTTGGGGATACGTATCCCCAGTGACGATTTTAACAGGTCGTAGCTCTAGAAAGAAGCCCGAGTTCCGGATTTACAATTCCGAGTTAGAGGAAAGTTCAAAAATTATTTTCCCAGTCGTAGCTCGTTTTTCCCGAGTTCCCAGTTGTCTTGAACTCACTAAAGCCAGATTTTGTTGTTCCGAGTTAACAGTTCTTTTGAGTGCGACACAAATTGTGCTTCATTGACAGCATGGCCAATGTTGAATGTTAATAATTTTAAATTAGGAAAAGAGACCCTTAATCTTAGACTTAGGACCACACAGCCAAGCCACTGAATAGCAGGCTAATGATTGCTTTGGAATGCTTGCAGTTAGCCACTGATTCCTTCCAAACCACTCATTGTTGAATTTGTGATTTCCAACTTGTTGTGTAATGTTTATGTCCAATGGCCGATGAGCACGATACGTTTTTTCTATAAATGATTGCCATTATTTATCTTCATATGACAAGGATTAAAAACGATTTTCCATGTTTCAAGGATATACTGTAGACCGGTGGTTCCCAAACTTTTTATAGTCCCGTACCCCTTCAAACATTCAACCTCCATGTAACGATCGTCTGTGGTGGTAGAAGGATCGGACCAAAGCGCAGCGTGGTAAGTGTTCATGTCTTTTTAATAAACTAAACTGAACACTGGAACAAAACAATAAACGAAGTGAACAAACGAAACAGTACCGTGTGGCGACAAACACTGACACGGAAGACAAACACCCACAAACCAAAAGACAAAACAGGCTACCTAAATATGGTTCCCAATCAGAGACAATGACAAACACCTGCCTCTGATTGAGAACCATATCAGGCCAAACGACAAACCCAACATAGAAACACAAAACATAGATAACCCACCCAACTCACGCCCTGACCACACAAAAACAAAGAAAATACAAAAGAACTATGGTCAGAACGTGACACTCCAGCTGCGTACCCCCTCTAGCACCAGGGTCAGCGCACTCTCGAATGTTGTTTTTTTGCCATCATTGTAAGCCTGCCACACACATACTATACGATACATTTATTAAACATAAGAATGAGTGTGAGTTTTTGTCACAACACGGCTCGTGGGAAGTGACAAAGAGCTCTTATAGGACCAGGGCACAAATAATCATATAATAATAATCAATAATTTGGCTCTTTATTTAACCATCTTACATATAGAACTTTACTTGTTCTTCAAAAATGGTGAATAACTCACCACAGGTTAATGAGAAGGGTGTGCTTGAAATGATGCACATAACTCTGCAATGTTGGGTTGTATTGGAGAGAGTCTCAGTCTTAAATCCTTATCCACACACAGTCTGTGCCTGTATTTAGTTTTCATGCTAGTGAGGGCCGAGAATCCACTCTCAAAGGGCATCCGTGTCTTAACAGCGCAATTTGCCAAGGCAAGAAACAACCCTATCCAGAAATCTGTCAGTGGCTTCTGATTAAATTACATTTTCACAGAACCACTTGTTGCAATTTCGATGAGGCTCTCTTGTTCAGATATCGGTAAGTGGACTGGAGGCAGGGCATGAAAGGAATAACGAATCCAGTTGTTTGTGTCGTCCGTTTTGGGAAAGTGCCTGCGTAATAGCTCACCCAGCTAACTCCGATGCTTCGGTATAACACCTTTGACATTTTCCGTAAGCTTGAGTTCATTTGCACACAAAACATCATACAATGATGGAAATACCTGTGTGTTGTCCTTGTTAATGCAGACAGAAAAGCTTGCCTGTCCTAGCCACTCGGTAGCTCACCATATAAGACGCTTCTAGCCCCTTCTTATTAGTGGTATCTGTTGCTTTTATACATGTCTTACTACTCGAAAGTCACCTTTATTTGCGCTCAAAAAACTCTAGTGGCTAATTTTTCAAATTGTTATGTTTAGTTTCTAAATGTCTGCACAATATAGAAGGTTTCCCGCGAGAGAGTAACGGTTAATGTGATTGGATGTTAATTATTTGACAAGGCTACCTGTATTTGACATTGTGTTGTTATTTCGCTGAACACTTACACGGAACCCAAACCGGCTGCGTGCGTGTGCCATTGTGCGCCATCGTGCATAAATATATTTTGTCCCCCCACACCAAACGTGATCACGACACGCAGGTTAAAATATCAAAACAAATTCTGAACCAATTACATTAATTTGGGGACAGGTCGAAAAGCATTAAACATGTATGGCAATTTAGCTAGCTAGCTTGCACATGCAAGCTAATTTGTCCTATTTAGCTAGCTTGCTGTTGCTAGCTAATTTGTCCTGGGATATAAACATTGAGTTGTTATTTTACCTGAAATGCACAAGGTCCTCTACTCCGACAATTAATCCACACATAAAACGGTCAACCGAATCGTTTCTAGTCATCTCTCCTCCTTCCAGGCTTTTTCATCTTTGAACTTATTTGGTGATTGGCATCTAAACTTTCATAGTATTACCACAACAACCGGCAAAACAATTCGTCTTTCAATCACCCACGTGGGTATAACCAATGAGGAGATTGCACGTGGGTATCTGCTTCTATAAACCAATCCAATGAGGAGATGGGAGAGGCAGGACTTGCAGTGCGATCTGTGTCAGAAATAGGAATGACTTCTATTTTAGCCCTTGGCAATGCAGACGCTCGTTGTCGCGCGAGAGCAGTGTGGGTGCAATAATTGAACAACATGGATTTCAAAATTTATTTTGCAACGCTCGCGCACGCGACATGTCCGGTCTGGTCAGCATGTTAGATGGTTTAATTCTATTTTTGGCAGTAAAACGAGGCTACGCAGGTGAGAAAAAAACTCACCCAAATGTTTAGCCCAGTTGGAAAATATAAATGGACTGTTTGAAAATGTGAAGAAATCTTTTTAAATACTAAAATATATATAATAAAAAAAAAAATGTGAATCACATTTTTATTTGGCGTACCCCCCACTGCATTGTGCGTACCCCCAGTTTGGGAATACCTGCTGTAGAGGATATGCTGGTTGAGAGAATGCCAAGATTGTGCATAGCTGTCATCAAAGCAAAGGGTGGCTATTTGAAGAATCTAAAATCTCAAATATATTTTGATTTGTTTCACACTTTTTTGGTGTTATTTCATAGTTTTGATGTCTTCACTATTATTTTACAATGTAGAAAATAGTAAAACAAATAAAGAAAAAACCTTGAATGAGTAGGTGTTGTAAAACATTTGACCGGTAGTGTATATTTTTTTAAAATGTGGGGCTCAAAACAGATGGGGCTCTGCACCACCTGCTCTGAATGACAGGTTGCCACTGCCCCTCGTGCCCCCTGGCTGTTGTTGATAATTTAGCATTAGCTCAGTTGTTCTCTTCTGGTGTTACTAGCAGAGACGGAAAAGGAAGTGAGACATCCTACCCGTGAGCCACTTCCTCATTTGTTTGTTTCAATGGAAGTCAATGAGCTAAATAGACCAGACGAAGGGGCCAGGGTACCGGTCTAGAAGCACAGTTTCGACTGCTCCTTCATTTTTGTTTTATTTTTTGTATTTTTTTATCAAATCAAATTTTATTTGTCACATGCGCTGTATACAACAGTAAAATGAAACACTTACTTACAAGCCCTCAATGCAGTTCAAGACATAGAGTTAAGAAAATATTTACTCAATTAAAAATACATTTTAAAAAGTAACACAATAAAATTACATAACAATAACGAAGCTGTATACAGGGGGTACCAGTATCGAGTTAATGTGCGGGGGTGCAGGTTAGTCGAGGTAATTTGTACATGTACAGTAGGTAGGGGTCAAGTGACTGTAGCCAGGTGGACTTGTAAGAAAGACTGGTAAATGACACAGGTGGGAAACCTAGAGCCAAACCGAAGTTTATTGATGATGGTCAGCCAATTTGCTTCAAGTGTAAAGGGGTGGGACACATTGTTAAGCAGTGCACAAAGATGAGCATATCATTAAATGAGTCCACTACCACACAAGCTGCTAGTGTGCAGGAAAACTAGCATCCTCAGTTACTAAGAGCCAGGCAATTCAGGGAAAATCTGTAGGCTTACCCGACAGTACTTGCAGTCAGTTTCTTGAGCACACAGTGGGCAAATGTCCAGTTGTAGATCTCAAGATTGGGGGAGGTCGCTGCAAACTGTTTGCTGGATACCGGGAGCCAAGTCAGCACTATCCGTGAGTCATTCTTCAGAGAACACTTATTTTGGGAAGATGAAGACATGCTTTCTACAGCGCGATGGCTTGAGATAACTGCAGTTAACTGGTTGGACATCCCTTACCTAGGTTACCTTGAGTTAGACGTATAGACCATGGGGGCAACTTTACCCGGGTGTGGCTTCCTGGTAGTCAAAGATCCTCAGCAGTAACAGACTACAGTACCAGGTCTCCTTGGAATGAACATCATCAGCAGATGTAGACAACTAGTCCATGCTGAGTTTGACACAACTCTAGGCTGTGAGTTGGATTCTGATTGGAGAGAAGCCTTCCAGCTATTACAGAAATGTGATGTAATTGAAAAGTCTTCAGCTGCCCAGGTGGTCTCCTAGTCATTCCCACACTTGTGGAGTCGAAGAGTCATTGGTTTCCAGTTCAAGTTGTAGATTTCTCTCAGGGGGATGTGGTTGAACCCTAGGACCCAACTTGACATTCTGACTCAAGTTGAGTGTGTTGACAGTGATCAACGTGAGGTGCGGTTCTAGCGTATTTCTGCCGACACAGAAGAAGTAACTGTGGACAGAAAAGAAGGTCAAACATCTGACAGTGACATTCAGTTGATATTGGACAGCCTACACATCGGTGGGACACAGGAAGAACAAGCCGCGCTAGCTGCCTTTTTGTCAGTTACTCAGACGTTTTTGCTTTCCAGGATGAGGACCTGGGTTACACTGATAAAGTAAAGCACAAGATTAATTTGGTCGATGACACACCAGTAACACAGCCCTACCACTGCATTCCTCCTACAAAGTACAAAGAGGTTAAGGATCACATCATCAAGCTTCTGAAGAAGGGTGTTATCCAGGCAAGCTCTAGGTCATACGCTTCCCCTGTGGTCCTAGTCCATAAGAGTGATGGGAGTCTTCGTCTATGCGTTAACTATAGGCGACTGAAAAAACAGACGTTATGTTTTTCCTTTGCCTCACATCGCCAAAAGTTTTTCATGCCCTTCATGGTGCAAAGTTCTTTTCGACTATTGATCTTGACAGTGGTTACCATCAGGTTGCAGTGCAAGAAAGTGACAGACACAAGACTGCATTTACAACTCCTTTTGGCCTATGGGAGTATCTTAGGATGCCGCTTTGGGTTTGTAATTAACTATGAGTGATCTAGTCTTTCAGATAATGTTAGTAATGTATACTTGGATGACATACTCATGTTCTCTCAGACTTGGAGAGACTTGAGACAGACTTGAGACAGTTCTGAAGAGACTGAAAGAGACAGGGTTGAAAGTGAAGCTTGAGAGGTGCCATTTCCTTCAGCAAAAAGTAAGTTTCCTTGGGCATCAGATTTCAGCAGAGGGTATTGGGACAGACCCAGAGAAGATCACCTCCGTAAAACAGTGGCAAGTCCCCAGTACACTCAAAGATCTGAGGTTGTTTCTTGTCTTCTGTAGCTACTACAGGAGGTTTGTTGAGGGTTTTTACAAACTGGCTGGCCCTCTCTATGACTTAGTCAATGCGTGCTTCAGAGAAGATAGCCCTGCAAAAGCTAAACGGTTGTTTGAAGATCCATGGGCATCTGAGTGCCAGGCTGCTTTCGAGCTGTTGAAAGAGAAACTTACCACTGCTCCTCTGTTAGGTTTTGCTGATTTTACTCATACTTTCATTGTAGAGACAGATGCAAGTGGCCTAGGATTAGGTGCTGTTCTCTACCAGCAGCAAGGAGATAGGAAGAGAGTAATAGCGTATGCCAGCAGGAGGCTCCATAATGCTGAAAAGAATGACAGGAACTACAGCAGTAGGAAACTTGAGCTCCTAGCCCTCAAGTGGGCTGTTTCAGAGAAATTTCGAGGTTATCTTTTGGGCTCTAAGTTTACTGTGATAACAGACAACAACCCCATTTGTCACCTCTCCACAGCCAAGTTAGGTGCCAAGCAAAGATGGGTGGCTCAGTTAGCAGTGTTTGACTTCAAGGTCAAGTACTGCCAGGGACGCTGCAATGCAGCTGCAGATGCCCTCTCTCGGCAACCATTTGCAGGGGAGCCTGAGCCTGGTAATAATGATGTCGAGTATGACGATTGTGTGGCAATTTGTAATATCATTCGAAAGGGGACAGCTCTGGAACCAGACTTAGGGACAGCAGGTGCCAAGTGCTGTAAGCTCAGACAGATTCGTGCCTCAGAAGCCAGGGTGGCTACTGATAGTAATGAGTCTCAGGGTAACACACCACCACTTCCTGGTTACTCTAAAGATGAGTTATGCAAGTTTCAGGACACAGACCCTACACTCAGCAGGTTCAGGAAGTTTTGGGACAGACCTACTCACAAAGAGAGGTTAGGATTAACTACGCCGGTTATGTCCATGCTGAAGCAGTGGCATCGAGTAAAAGAGCAAGATGGGTTGTTGTACTGTGTGATTGAGGACACCCACATAGGTGAATGTCACCAGCTTCTTTTGCCAGCTTGCTTGAAAGAACCAGTACTTGAAGGTTTACATGATCGCATGGGACACCAGGGGATAGAACACACACAGAACCTACTTAGACAGAGAAGGGTTGGGATGTATGAAGATGTTGAGCAGTGGGTGAAGAAATGCCAGAGATGTATTCTGACAAAGGCACCAATGAACAGGCACCAATGAAACCCTTCCTAGCTTCACGGCCCCTTGAAGTTATTGCAGTGGATTTCACCATCCTGGATCCTGCGTCTGATGGCCGTGAGAATGTGTTAGTGGTAACGGATGATTTCACTTAGTTCACTCAAGTGTTCCCTACTCATGACCAATAAGGAGATACTACAGCAAAGGTCCTTCTCAAGGAGTGGTTCATGAAGTATGGGGTGCCTGAGAGATTGCACTCTGACCGAGGGAGAAATTTTGAGAGTGAAGTCGTCGCCGAGTTGAGTAAGCTTTATGGAGTCAAGAAAACCCGCATGACCCTCCATCACCCTGAGGGGAACGCTCAGTGCAAAAGGTTTAATAGAACGCTCCATGATCGCCTGCACGCACTGTCGCCAGAAAAGAAGTGCCTTTGGCCTGAGCAGTTACCAGAGTTGGTGTATGCCTACATTGTGACGCCCCATACTACCACTGGGTACTCACCGTACTACCTGCTTTTCGTGGTCCATCAACACCTTCCTGTTGATGCTGTGTTAGGTCAAGAGTAGGTGCTCGACAAGAAACATAACTGGTTGGTTGTTCACCAGGAGCATTTGAACAAGGCACACAAAAGAGCAAGAGAGTACACAGAACAAAAAGCATCAGAGAGACTTGAACAAAGTGTACTGTCCAGCCATTGATGTATCCCAGCTGGTTTACTTACGCCACAGACCTAAGGATAGAAACAAGATTCAGGATGCTTGGGGCCCTACTGTGTACAGAGTGATCGAAGTACAGGGTACTACACATGCCGTCGAGCCGTTAGAGGGTGGGCCTGTAAAAACGGTTCATAGGGTTATTTCTAAGGCCATGTGTGACAGACTATCCTGTCCCTGCTCCTAGGCTAGTGATGAACAGTGCTCCAGTAACCCCCATCGGCCCTCCTGTTAAGTCTTTGCCAGAGCCCTCTACTCCTGAGTTTGTAGTGTTAGAGTTTATCTCCTATCCTAAGATAACTTGAGAGGAAAACACAGAACCTGTGCGTAGCGCTGATAGTGACAGTTATTCTTCCGGAAGATGAAGATGTTACTGAAGGAACAAGATGTTTCTGATCCAGTTCATGCAGATGATTCTGTGAATGAACCAGAGACTGAAGTACCTATTCCTGCTCCGCGCAGAAGTACCACACTCAAACCCATATAATGTTCCTAAATCAGCTTGTAATAATGCAGTTTCATTCAGTCCCGAAGTGTTGTCCCAGGTTTTAACCAGTCTGGGTATTGTATTCTTCAGAGAAGCTGTAAGAGAAGTTAGGAAATTGTGCTAAGTCACAGAGGACGTTGACTTTGTAGCAGGGGAGAATGTAGCCAGGTGGTAAAAGCGCATATCTGTATTCCTTTATATCCACTATCCCTTTAAGAAATCGATTACTAAGGTCTGCAACTGGTTATGGGATTGTACAGTGTGTAAGAGTGAGAGCAAGCAATTACACTGGAGAGCTGTTGAAATCCATTGTGGGTCTAACATTACTTTAGATGGGTAAATACCACTTTTTTTCTTAATCTTGTACCGGAATATATCATATTTTGCATCATCTGCGGTGTATAATATTTTGGAATATTTATGCCAGATTTATGCCTTATTGAAGAGAGAAGGAATTTTAGAAAGAAATCCAAGTGAGAAAAGAACAGAACAAAACAAACATTATTTTTCTTGTACCCTGAAATATGTAACAATTAACTTTTAAAAATGTTATATTTATGTTAGCCTGTTGATACTTTCAGATTGACATGAGGATGTTGCTATCTGAATACCAGTGCTTTCCGAACCACGTTGTGAAGTTGATGATAACATTATTTGAAGCGTGAGTAATTGACAGAATTACATTCTATTTTGTGTAAAGCTTCAGGGTGTTGTATTTTGTTTCATTTTTTAATTGTAATTTATCTGTTGACATGACATTTCCTCCAGTGCTGTATGGGTGAGATGAGGATCTACTGTTCCGTGTGGGGTTAGCGTATCATGTTGACAGTGTGTTTAAAGTAGAGCCACTACCGTTTATGCATTTCATATTGTACTTATTGTTCTCAGGTTGTTTTTATGCACTTTACTAACAGATTTATTTCACTTGATTGTGATTCAGACCGAACTTTACTTTATGGTGACTTCATCTTGTGGTGATTTCCCTTCTACGTTATCCTATTTTAAATGTAATCTTCAACAGAATAAACAACCCCAAATTAGTTTGTGTCCTGTGCTGGGTTTACTTTTTCCAGGTGTCACGTTCCTGACCTGTTTTCTGTTAGTTTTGTATGTGTTAGTTGGTCAGGACGTGAGTTTGGGTGGGCAGTCTATGTTTTCTGTTTCTATGTTGGTTAATGGGTACCTAATATGGTTCTCAATTAGAGGCAGGTGGTTTTCATCTCCTCTGATTGAGAATCATATTAAGGTAGGTGGTGTCACATTGTTTGTTTGTGGGTGGTTGTTTCCTGTGTCAGTGTTTGTTGCACCATACGGGACTGTTTCGTTCGTTCATCGTTTTATGTAGTCATTTTTCCTGTTGTGCGTTCTTCGTGTTTTATGTAAGTTCGTATGTTCAGGTTTGTCTACATTCGTTTTGTTATTTTGTAAGTATTCAAGTGAAGTACGTGTTTTTCGTCTTGTTTAAATAAATCATGTCATCATACCTCGCTGCGCATTGGTCTTCCGATCCCTCTCTCCTCTCCTCGTCCGAGGAGGAGGAAGAGCTAGAATTCCGTTACACCAGGCTACATGACGATGCATAGATATTAAACAGCGAGTATCAGCAGTGTAAAAACAAAGGGGGGAGGGTCAATGTAAATAGTCCGGGTGACCATTTGATTAATTGTTCAGCAGTCTTACAGCTTGGGGATAGAAGCTGTTAAGGAGCCTTTTGGACCTAGACTTGGCGCTCTGGTACCGCTTGCCATGCGGTAGCAGAGAGAAGAGTCTATGACCTGGGTGACTGGATTCTTTGACAGTTTTTTGGGCCTTTCTCTGACACCGCCTAGTATATAGGTCCTGGATGGCAGGAAGTTTGGCCCCAGGGATATATTGGGCTGTATGCACTACCCTCTGTAGCGCCTTACAGTCGGATGCCGAGCAGTTGCCATACCAGGTGGTGATGCAACCGGTCAGGATGCTCTCGATGGTGGAGCTGTAGAACTTCTTGAGGATATGAGGACCCATGCCAAATCTTTTCAGTCTCCTGAGGGGGAAAAGGTGTTGTTCACGACTGTCTTGATGTGTTTGGACCATGATAGTTTCTTGATGATGTGGACACCAAGAAACTTGAAACTCTCTAATTGAAGAGGAGATCCAGCAGCCTGTAATGTTTGTGAAAAGGAAAATGGTAGACTAAGGGGTAGTGAATTTAATTTCCTTTACTGTTCCACAGTGCCTTTTCTGGAGAGGTTTTAAATGTAGTCTACAGGAAATATGCGTATAAAAATCCCATGTTTATTTTTGGAATGTTTATGTTTCTGAATGGTGATCAAACACTATATGTAACGGCTGTCTTCCTCCTCAGACGAGGAGGAGTAGTAAGGATCGGAGGACCAATGCGCAGCGTGGTACGTGTTCATGCTCTTTATTAATACAATCGAACACTGAAACAAAACAATAAACGACACGTGAAATAACCAACCGAAACAGTTCCGTGTGGAACACACAGACACAGAAAATAAACACCCACGAAACACAGGTGGAAAAAGGCTACCTAAGTATGATTCTCAATCAGAGACAACTAACGACACCTGCCTCTGATTGAGAATCATACCAGGCCAAACAAAAAAACCAACATAGAAAAACGAACATAGATAACCCACCCAATTCACGCCCTGACCATACTAAAACAAAGAAATAACAAAAGAACTAAGGTCAGAATGTGACACTATAAAATATGGTGATTATTTACGTGCATTACGCTGCATCCACCATATTATACACAATTTTCCTTCCAAATCATTAAAATACCACACATCTTTATCATCATACAACGAATGTTAGCTAACTCAAAAGAGAATACGCTTTACAATGTTATTTTGAAATTTTATGCACCGAAAGAGATACATAGAAATCCGATTGTAAAACCTGTTCTCTTTTGAGTCATATATTTTACTAACAGCTAGCTAGCTAACGCAAGGATATACAGGTTCTTGTCAGAGATATAATATTAGCTCATTGACAAATAAATTAGCTAGCTAGCTAATAATCTCTACTATTCTATGTTAACTACTTACAGGGTGACCAACGCTTGCTGCTGGGACTGTCAGTGGCAACTCAAGTGTTGGGACTTGCTGTGTCTTTGGCTATGCCGGATTAAGTGATATGACATGCTATTCTATAAAATAATTTCTCTGTAATTAATATTACCTGATTAAGCTAATCAGGTAAATGTAATTAACTAGAAAGTCGGGGCACCACGAAATAATGTTTATAGAGCTGTTATCTCCCGAATAAACTCTTAAAGACCTAGTAATCTTTTACATCAATAGCAGTCAATATTTAATTGTCACTTTATTCAGTCTCATCTGAAAGTTGTAAATTCTTGGTTATCTTCATTAACCCTTGCTAACAAGTTGAATCAGCAATACAAAATTTGGCTTAATTATTTATTTACTAAATACCTAAATAATCACACAGAATTACGTCTACACAGAATGGATCATACATTGATTACAAATTATGTCATAAAGAAAACGTCCCTGGTGGACGGAGCCGACAGGACGGCTGGTTACACAAAGGAAAGAGGGTTGGGTTTGAATGAATAAGCGGGAAGACTGAGGAACAAAAAAGGTTTTGTGTCCCTATCGGGCCGTAGGCAGCTATGCTATCGTAAATACAGTATCTTATGCATTCTAAATAACCACCCATTTGAAAAAGGAGAATGCAATAAATATTTACTCTGAGCTGCGCTTCGGTAGATTGTTCGTAGATGGGAGGCCGGGTGGTCCAGCATGGATCTTTGGTCCTCTGAAGACTGTCTAGTGGTGAACTGGAGCGTGGTGGAATGGATACTCTGGACATCCTCTCCTAGCCCACATTTAGCGGGCGGAGGGGGTAGCACTTCTTTAGTGAATAAGAGTTCAAAGTTCATACCAAGTTGCCATACCTTAAGCTCATGCTATATTCTGGCTGGTATAGTCGAAATTCATCCTTCTAGCGTGTAGGTTGTCACCTTCACATTGAAATTCGATGCTAATTGCGTTAGGTTCTTGCTGATGTTGGCTTAGTTCTGTAGGTGGTCTTTGTCCTTTCCTTTCCTTGGAACAGGAAGTTACATTATCGTCAACAGGTTTATTTAGGGGTGAAAGAAGGGCGTGTTTCATAGTTTATAGAACCCATGTCTGTTCACTTGGGCTGGCCTCTGAGTGAGCAGAGTTTCTCTATGATAAACCGTTCTCTCATTTAGGAGCTAAAATTACATTTAATCTTTTCACAAATAGTTTCATATTTAAACATTTAAATTGTACAACAATTCCATGTGAATCTGATAACTAAAATGTGTAGACTTTCCAAGATACAGTTTATGTCGTCCTATCATCAGTAATCATGTCTCAGACGCCAACTGAACTGACATCATATTCATTAAGTCCCAACGCATATTTTCAACTGGTTGGATTACCGAAATATGGTTCCGTTTGCCGTCTTTTGATGTCACCAGACTTTCTCTCAATGTTAACAAATGGATTTTCAATAGTCACATCGGTAGAGTAGAGAGAGGAAAAGGGGGAAAGGTATTTATGGGGGTCATAAACCTCCGCCTCAGGCCAACGTCATGACAGACTGCATCAGGCTTCAGGATCAGAAGCTTGGCGTACCCCATCTTTTTTTGCAGCAGGTTCAAAGCACTCATCTGCAAAATGTGCTCTGCAAATGGTACTTTTTGTGATCAACTTGGGTGCATCCTGAGCTTGGCAAATGAATGTAACCCACTTCTCCCTTATTAAGTCCTAATTTCTGGGGAAGATAAACAAATGTAAATTGCTTTTGCAGCCTTAGGCCGGTAGCTAGTTAGCTGACCTGTTGCTGAATCAGAAGATGTGTCGGCAACTTACAGGTAATGCCCGGTACACATTCAAATGAGGGCTGAGGATGACGTATAAACAAAGCATATGATTGGACACATTGATAATAAGTAGCTAGGCTCACATCATTCTAGCTGAGGCAAATCGGATCTGAGGGATTCAGCCTCAAGTCAGTTTCTTTACTTTGACTCTGTAAGGTTAAAAAGTCTAATTCAAGAGATAACATGCTATTTATGCAAGTACAAATTAAATTGGAGTATATTTTGTAGCATATAAAAAGCAAGCTCCATATGTAAACCTGAATAAATATGCCCTACTGTGTAGATCAACACAAGTTCTGAAGCTAATTTGTTCTTTACATATCTAGCCTCTCAATTTCCATCCTCATATAAAGAGACATGAGAAACAAACATAGCTACATGAAAGTCATTTTTTTATTTAACCAGGCAAGTCAGTTAAGAACACATTCTTATTTACAATGACGGCCTACTGGGGAACAGTGGGTTAACTGCTATGTTCAGGGGCAGAACGACAGATTTTTACCTTGTCAACTCTGTGATTCAATCCAGCAACCTTTCCGTTACTGGCCCAGCGCTCTAACCACTAGGCTACTTGCCGCCCCAGGGGAAGGTGAGAATGGTGTATTCATTGTTATTGCCTCTGGACTAAATGTTCAATTAACAGTGAAATGGAAATTGATACCCTATCAAATTCAATAAACTTTGGCTAGATTACTCCTTAAGTGTTCCTTTGACTGTTATTAATGGGCTTATCCAGATTTCTTAATCAGAACAGCATTAAATATGTTGACTGTGCTGCAAGGAAAAGAGCTGGAGCATAACATTATTTCACAACACACTGGTCCGTCCACACAAAACAACAAAGATGTTTTTGAAGGTTGTAAATGTTTGCTTTTTTACCTAGTCTTTTGACACCTTGCAACGGCTTTGTCAGTGTTCAAACCACAATGTCAGTTTAAAGAATGTACTGTGTCATGAAGTGGCCCTTTCGGGGTGAAGATTGTTGATTCCCTCCCCTCTCTCACTCTCTCTCCTGAAGCCAGGTTTTGTTATCTCAGGTCATAAATTCCTGGCAGAGACTCTCTCCCCTGGTCATGCAGAAAGAAAGGGAGAGAGCACAGAGAGAGAACAAAGGACTTCACTTGGCCAAACTCCTAAATCCCCAAACTGGGAGAAAACAATATATCTACTTTTGAGAATGTGGGAAGGGTCCGTGGACACTTAAGGGACAGTTATGACGAGTGTGTTTCATTTGGTGATTTCATAAAGGACAGGAAACACACATAACTGTATAACCTGTTGTCATGACGTTGCCCTCTTTAGGGTACAGTGAGCACCATCCCCCGCTCTCTGCTCCTTCAACCAGGCTGCTGTGGTCAGTGAGGTCGTAATTCCTAGGGAAGACCCTGCCTCATGGCCACACAGTATAGAGATAGAGTGAAGTTTCATAGAGAACAAAAGAATTTCTTCCACCTCACAGAACTTGAGGTCCGAACAACGTTTATGTTCCGGAGAAGGTATAATAGATCGGTGAAGAATCCAGCTATGAACTGGTCCGTTTGTTACAACTTGGGGAAGCTCATGGGAGATGGTGCGGCCACATTACCATAACGCTGTTTATATAATAGCCTAAGATATGAGGTTTACATCTAATTGTTGTATAAGATGAATGAGTGAGTATGACACTGTTTGTAAAATTGTGTAATGTGATTTTGGACTGTTTAATGAAGGAAACTCCAATTCCCTTTTGAGTTGAACTAAATCAGAGGACTGCCCATGAACCCAGTTAGGGTCAGGCATCCTGGGACAGACCCTTTTCTGCAATTCCGAATAAAACCGCAATCTTGAAAATTCCTCAAGTAGACCATGTTTTTCTCTATTACGAGCGGACAAAGGTTGCAGACCATTGCTGAATCTTTTAACCATACCACGTGGTTAAACTCTTAGACTATCGATACCGACAGAATAAGAACAAGTCTTTGATATTAATTACTAGTCTGCAGCTAGGAATTCGGGTATCATTGAACGCGAAGAACGACAACCGCCGAAACATCCATGCTACAACAACATGAATGAATGTCACTCTGAACTATCCCCTCTAACCACGACAGACAGACAGACAGACAGACAGACAGACAGACAGACAGACAGACAGACAGACAGACAGAGAGACAGAGAGACAGAGAGACAGAGAGAGAGAGAGAGAGAGAGAGAGAGAGAGAGAGAGAGAGAGAGAGGACGGAAACTCTCTAACAGAAACTAACTTTTCAACAGCGATCAAGACGACACACTGAGCGTAAATATATATATTGATTGCAATTGTTCCCAAATGAGTGAGTGTTCATGTGCAAAGGATTAGCATTTCAATTGTTATAATTATGAACTCTGTAGTGACTTCTCAGCTGACTCCCCCTTTAATCCACCAAGCCGCCATGCCGGTTTAGCCCACTAGGGCACATTCTCCTATCATTTCTTGTAACCATATTTACTTTGTATGTTTGTTTATGCAATTTACGACGTTTGGAATGAGACTAACGTGAGGTAAAGTAAATAATTCATTAATTCGAAGACTAATTGATCAGATATAAAATATCTGAAAGGTTATATTAGGAAATTCTAACTTTGTAATCTGAATATTTTCCTTGGTGCCCCGACTTCCTAGTTAATTACAGTTACATGATTAATCAGTTTAATCGCGTAATACTAATTACAGAGAATCTTTGATAAAAACTAAGTCTTCAATGTAATGATAGTAAAGACACGACATATATGGTGCCCTCTGTGAGGAATCGAAAATAGAATTAGACTTTGCTGTGGAATTCTATATATCAATTGTGCAAACAGAATTGTACAAACAGACTGCTTTGTATACAAACAAATTGGTTGTGTGTGTGTATTCCCATTGGAACAAGCTATTTTGATAGTGCCTCCGGTCCTGTGTCGATAGCAATGAGTGATAAATTCCAGATTTAGTCCGTTAGGCCAAACGGTACTATTTCTGTCAGTCAATATTAATTCATAGAGCCAGTAAGGTTCGGAATTAGAGGATAGATCTTCGGCGTTCGAGCTGAAGCATTTTGTCCGCCTACCGTACTAAACCAGTGTGGACTGACTATAGGCATATCTTAATTTATGTACCGTGTCGCTCCGGTCAACATAACGCTAGCAAAGTATGCCGAATGGTTTACCTCTTTAGGATTAGGGGTGGAGTTTACACTTTTGGGGAAAATCGTTCAAAATTTAAAACGGCCTCCTACTCAATTCTTGCTCGTACAATATGCATATTATTATTAATATTGGATAGAAAACACTCTCTAGTTTCTAAAACAGTTCTAATTATTTCTCTAAGTGAAACAGAACTCTTTTTTCAGCCCATTTCCTATCCGGAAGTGAGATTTCCAAAATCGAGGTCTCTCTTCAAGAGCTTGTCTATAAAAGGGCATGTCACTTATGACTGTAGAAACACGCCATACGCCTTCCCCTGGGTGTCATGCGGAAGTGAGAGCAGAAATGAGGTGATTATCTCGTTCAGGGATTGAATACAACCTCTTTGATTGAGAGGACCGCCATTTATTTTTTGTTGGGAGGCGCGAATTTGGACCTGGTATCGCCTCCTGGAAAACCGTCGTTATTGATGAATATGATCTCCGGCTTCGATTTTATTCGATACATGTCACAATATCATCCTAAAGTATGTTTTTTCAATATAGTTTAATTATATTATTGAAATTTATTCGGGACTTTAGACGTGATGCGTTGGAGGAATTTCTTCAAAAAGGAGAGGTTAGCGCCGCACTGCCAGTGTGCTTGCTAATTCAAGAGGGAAATAGTTCGGACTGGACCCAAACAAAGACGGTTCTGAACAAAGGACCCCTTGTACAACATTCTGATGGAAGATCAACAAAGATAAGGACCCAATTTGGGATGCGATTTCATATATCTGTCGAACTGTGCTATCGCTACGTTTGCCTTGAATCAATGCTGTTTTGTGATAGCTATTGTAGTAAGCTAATATAACGATATATTGTGTTTTTGCTGTAAAACACTTAGAAAATCGGAAATATTGGCTATATTCACAAGATCTTTGTCTTTCATTTGCTATCCACCATATATTTTTCTGAAATGTTTTATGATGTGTAATTAGGTAGTTGACGTTGGTGTCTGTATTTACTCTGGCTACTCCCGTGCTATTTCTGACTGTAGCTATGATGGTAGCAGTAATGTAAAACTGATTTATAGCTCAAATATGCACATTTTTTGAACAAAACATAGATTTATTGTGTAACATGTTATAGGACTGTCATCTGAGGGAGTTGTTTCTAGGTTAGTTAGGTTGGTTCTAGGTTAGTTAGGTTGGCTTTGTGCATGCTACCTGCATGCTACCGGTGCTGTGAAAAATGTCTGTCCTCTTTTGTATTTGGTGGTGAGCTAACATAAATATACGTGGTGTTTTTGCTGTAATACATTTAAAAAATCGGACATGTTGACTGAATTCACAAGATGTGTATCTTTCATTTGCTGTATTGGACTTGTTAATGTGTGAAAGTTAAATATTTCTCAAAAATATTTTTTGAATTTCGCGCTCTGCCTTTTCAGTGGAATGTGGGAGGAGTTCCGCTAGCGGAACACCCATCCTAAACAGGTTTTAATGTGAGACGTCACTAGTAAACTCACCCTTTCCAGGGTAAAAGGGACCCTATTTTGTGCTTGGACGTGAGACTTCTGAACAAAGTAAGGTTAGCTTGCACGAGATGCTAAGCTAACAGAGAGGGAACATTTTTCACTTCCTGTGTTCCGTTTAAATTCCTCCGCCTTGCGCGACGGAAGTCCCGCCCTTTGTACTTCCGTTTGATTTCAGCATTCTGCATCAGTGGTGGTGAAGAATCGCAAGTACATCTCTTAAAAGAAGTGGCGAAATCCAAACGTGGATCACGTTAAAATAATCCAGCAATCTCAATTAAATTGTCGGACATACCTTTCTAGGTTCTTCCAATTAAATGAGACACCTTAAACTTTGCAATAGTAACCTAGATGAACCAACTTCCCAGGTTAATTTAAAGTTTAATTCCCAGATAGCCTATACAGTTTTGATTATTCATTAAATGTGATCAATCAGTAAAATCTGCTTCTGCAAAGCACAATCAATCAGTCCCGCCTCCAGCGGGAATTCCATATGGCTGTGGCCTGAGGGAAAAGTGTACCATAGTGGTGAATGTACCTAACATTACTTTTATGATAATCCAGCAATCTCAATTGCTTTGGTACCGTCGTCTCATTCAATTTATTTATTTAAATTGTCGAACATACCTTTCTAGGTTTTTCCAGTTAAATGAGACACCTTAAACTTTGCAATAGTAACCTAGATGAACCAACTTCCCAGGTTAATTTAAAGTTTAATTCCCAGATAGCCTATCCAGGTATGATTAATCATTATCATTGATTCATTCAATTTGCTTTTGCAAATTCATTCACGTCCAACTTCCACAGTACTGTCCAGTACTGATGGTTCATTAACGTCTATAAATAGATTAAAATCGTCTTTGCAGCTTCCAATATATTCCAAAACCAAACTTAGGAAAATTAGGAAAAACATTTTTTCCTTTCAAATGTTCTAATAATGTGCAAGCTATCAGAGGGGGTAGTCCCCACTCGCCCGCTAATTAGTGAACCTCCACCCGCAAATGGATTGATCTCTGACCTTGCTAGTGATACCAACCCTAATTATGCCATTAGTGGAAAAGCAGACAACAACGCTTTCCAAAATCAACCATCGGGCGCAGGCCTCGTAAAGGTTCTCTCCAGTCTAGCCCTGATGTCTTGCCACCCGAGATTGGCATCTGTCCAATACCGCAGTGCACAGCTGAAGCACGAGCAGGTAATGGTAGACATAAAGGGACAGGTGGAGAGAACCGGGAAACCAATGACAAATGCAGAAAAGGGAAAATTCTGCTAGCTATGGAACTGCGCTTGAAAACTGAACAATTAAATGTAATTGCAAAAACGTATGACGATGAACAAGTACAAGCTCTTCAACAAAATCGTCTTCTACAGGAACAAAATCATATGCTACAGGAACAACTCGATTTAGCCAAAACTAAATACGATGATGTCCACGCCAAACTAGATAAATCTGAAGAGTTATCTACAAACAGGAGCGCTCAACTTGATAACATGCATGCAGTTTTGTTCAACGTTACTCAAAGTAACACTGATCTACTCAAAATGCTGCAGACGAAAGACAATCTTTTTAATGAACACAATGACTAAGTTGGATGACAAATCAGCAGAACTCATTGAAGTCGCTGACCAAATGAATTATGAAAGCTCATGTGATGAAGATGGAAATATTGATTTCTAAGCAAAGGGAGGAAATCTCATCACTGAATCTCTCGCTCCGTACATAAGACCTCTATCTGCAAACAATGACAGATAAGTTTGAGACTGAAAGGAGCAAGTGCGACACTCACATTTCCAAAATCGGTACTCTAAGCGCTCAAGTGGACTCTGCAATGCAGCAGAATACCACACTTAGGTACAATCTGGTGGAATTCCAGAACAGTCATGCGCTATAGAGTGACTACCCAACCAAGCAACCGGAGTACGGTACTCAAAGGAGTGAGACGATAGGTTTCAGACTTTGCCTCCCTCATGTGTCCCTCAGTCTTCTCCTCTTGGCCGTTGGGCACTGAGTAATATGGCGCCTATTCGCCATATATGGCGCCTCTTATCCTCTTGGCCTTTTGGCCCCAATTTTCCCACAGGATGAAGCCAACCCTCTCCTCCCGCTTGGCGTGGAACACCGTGACAAACTCTATAATTTTCCCACCTTTGACCCCGTTCCAGGTCAGCCAAACGATACTGAACGTTCCTAGCTGACATAGAGGCCTCATTGGCTGGCTACCCGAACGCTACGGGTTCTGACAGGGTTTACCTGTTGAAGTGAACGTCGAATAGACACGTGACGAGGTTCATTCGTCTACAACAGCAACACGTTCTTAACGACTACACTAAACTTGCCACAGCTTTGAAATTAGAATTCAGTGGTTCTGTGACTCACAAACACAATCACTCACTGGCTAACACTGTCAAACAAGCTCGGAATGACCACCCACAAGCTTACTATCATAAACTTTGTTCAGCTTACTTTGGCTTCTCACTGAAACAGGAATGGAAGAGCTGTTACCATTCAAACAAATGTTTCTGTTGAACATGTATCCCACCTTCATTACCTACTTGGGCCCTACAGCCCATGTTGACTTGACTATCTTACAAATCAGAGAGCTAGCAAGCACAGCTTTTGAGGCATCAAAAGCTCGCAACGCTAAGAGCCCTGACCACTCGGTTTTGATGTTTGACCAGGAGCACTCACTCCAGTTAAAGGGTGCATTATCAGGTATTGGAGCGCTGAGAGATGACGCACAACAACGGTTTCTACCACGAAACTACGAATCCAATAACCTCCACCGTCTAAATAACTGTAAAGTATGTCGCCATCGAAACGACTACCGCTACAATCGACCTGTTCGCTACGTTCCTGCACCCAACCCACGCAAAGTGTCAGAGAACAAGGGTAATGAAGGGTTAAAGGACGATCAAAACTTAGACTAATGTTCTCTAGAAGTTCCACTACGTGAAGAACTAAAGCGAAAACTATTTGAGAAAAGGGTAAAAGATAAGTCACAAGGACTATACAGGGAATTACCGGACACCAAGTTTGCAGGAATTAACACCATTAGCAAGGACGTTAAAATTCAAATTCCTCCCCCTCTCACTCGATACCCTATCAAGGGCCCGGTTGATCAAGAAACAAGACCACAGGCTTTGTCTACAAAGGTTGCGAAGAAAAATGTCAAAAGCTTTGTTAAAGCCAAGCCCACTCAAAATCCGAAAAGTCGATCTTCTTTCACCCTGAACAGAAATGGCACATGACGTCGTTGCGAACGACCACTCCACTTTGTGGGGAATATGTAGAGTAAATACGAATCTAAACAGCCATACCTGGAAACAGTCCTGGAGGACTGCTTAACTTGTCATGCACTAATTGATTCGGCGTGACAATATTGCTCATCTCTCAAACATTGTTTGTTGATCTCAAAAGGGCTTTAAAGTCAACTTAACGTTGGTTAAAAGTGGAACGATGCGACACTACACTTCGAGGGGTCACTCAGACTACCTCGCCTCTCACATTGAGAGTCATGCTGAAACTACACTTCCAGGACGTATCGCTTGCTCACCCTGTGTATGTTACCAGCCTCGAATCTGAACCCCTGCTACATGGAGCAGACTTGATAGATCGGTTACTCTCGCTGATGGATTGGAAAACCAACCATGTATGGTCACAGGCCACAGTACCATCTCCACTGATCACACTGTCTTCCCCTGAAGCTAGGTGCAATGCAGTCATTCACGAGGGGTATCTGTTGAAAGCACGCCTTGGGAAAAATACGTTTAGAAACCTCTGGGTGCAGAATCCGATCCAAGGCGATATTACAATATGTCGACAAATTCCATCAGCAAACCTGATTGACCATTATTTTCATGATTTCGAGCCAGCAGTCTCTGTGAATGAACAACTTCCCTCTTCCTTGAAGTTGTGCAATACTGTAGTTGAGATGAACTTTTCTTCCGCAAGCACTGTGGCCGTCTCAGCGAGAAAAACATTGATGTGCAGAGTGTACTCTGCTTCAGATGATACAGTGGCTTGCGAAAGTATTCACCCCCTTGGTATTTTTCCTATTTTGTCGCCTTACAACCTGGAATTAAAATAGATTTTTGGAGGGTTTGTATCATTTGATTTACACAACATGCCTACCATTTTGAAAATGCTAAATATTTTTTATTGTGAAACAAACAAGAAATAATACAAAAGAATTGTGCATATCTATTCACCCCCCCAAAGTCAATACTTTGTAGAGCCACCTTTTTTTGCAGCAATTACAGCTACAAGTCTCTTGGGGTATGTCTCTATAAGCTTGGCACATCTAACCACTGGGATTTTTGCCCATTCTTCAAGGCAAAACTGCTCCAGCTCCTTTAAGTTGGATGGGTTCCGCTGGTGTACAGCAATCTTTAAGTCATACCACAGATTCTCAATTGGATTGAGGTCTGGGCTTTGACTAGGCCATTCCAAGACATTTAAATGTTTCCCCTTAAACCACTTGAGTGTTGCTTTAGCAGTATTCTTAGGGTCATTGTCCTGCTGGAAGGTGAACCTCCGTCCCAGTCTCAAATCTCTGGAAGACTGAAACAGGTTTCCCTCAAGAATTTCCCTGTATTTAGTGCCATCCATCATTCCTTCAATTCTGACCAGTTTCCCAGTCCATGCCGATGGAAAAACATCCCCACAGCATGATGCTGCCACCCCCATGCTTCAGTGTGGGGATGGTGTTCTCAGGGGGGATGAGAGGTGTTGGGTTTGCGCCAGACATAGCATTTTCCTTGATGGACAAAAAGCTCAATTTTGACCAGAGTACCTTCTTCCATATGTTTGGGGAGTCTCCCACATGCCTTTTGGCAAACACCAAATGTGTTTGCTTATTTTTTTCTTTAAGCAATTTTCAGACCACTGTGGTAAACCGTGGGGTGTTGGGTTGAGCGTGCAGAGATTGATACAGAGACAGGGAGGTTTTAGTCCGCAAAAACAACTTTACTATGACAGAAAATAAACATAACAAAGAAAATCACTTAGGTTTGGCGCGGTCCTTATCCTCTACTTTTGCTTGGTGTCGGTCTCTCACAGTGCTCCTTTTATTTGGCCTCCACGGCTGGTTGGCACTTTCCCCTATTTACCTCCACTTGAAGCTGTCCGTGTCGGGGTGCCCAGCTCCCGTATTCCCAGCAGAGGGAGCCAACGTCACCTCACGTGCCTCCCCTCTATTACCATCCCCCGGGGTAGACCTCCTGGGATACCAGGAGCTTTGCAGCTCCTTCAGGGTTATCTTTGGTCTCTGAGATCATGATTAAACTTAAAGTTGCCCTTTTTTCTTTATAATGTGGTTTATTTGATGATATCTGACCCCAATGGATGCTCCCCATGATAATGTATGATTATAGCTCATTGATGCTAAAAACATATAAGGAATGGGATAGCACAACATCATAGTAATTAGTGTTAAAATAATTTAATGTTCCTCTAAACACATCCAGAGTTACTGGCAACATTGCAAAGCTAACTGCAACACCTATGTGCCCAGTCTAATTGTTTTCAAGTGTTGAATGAATTCATAGAGCAGTAATTGTCATTGATTTAATGCTTGGGAACCAAAAAAGTGTATGATGAGAATTCAGATAAGCAATGGCTTTGATTGAATCCCAGGGTGAAACTATATGCTGCCAGAGAGAGAGAGAGAGAGAGAGAGAGATTTCTTAGGTGGTTATACGTTTGAAGTCGGAAGTTTACATACACTTAGGTTGGAGTCATTAAAACTCGTTTTTCAACCACTCCAAAAATGTCTTGTTAACAACCTATAGTTTTGGCAAGTCGGTTAGGACATCTACTTTGTACATGACACAAGTCATTTTTCCAACAATTGTTCACAGACAGATTACTTCACTTATAATTCACTGTATCACAATTCCAGTGGGTCAGAAGTTAACATACACTAAGTTGACTGTGACTTTAAACAGCTTGGAAAATTCCAGAAAATGATGCCATGGCTTTAGAAGCTTCTGATAGGCTAGTTGACATCATTTCAGTCAATTGGAGGTGTACCCGTGGATGTATTTCAAGGCCTACCTTCAAACTCAGTGCCTCTTTGCTTGACATCATGGGAAAATCAAAAGAAATCAGCCAAGACATCAGAAAAAAATGTGTTTGCCACAATGACCATCGTTATGTTTGGAGGAAAAAGGGGGATGCTTGCAAGCCGAAGAACACCATCCCAACTGTGAAGCACGGGGGTGGCAGCATCATATTGTGGGGGTGCATTGATGCAGGAGGGACTGGTGCACTTCACAAAATTGATGGCATCATGAGGGAGGACAATTATGTGGATATAATGAAGCAACATCTCAAGACATCATTCAGGAAGTTAAAGCTTGGTCGCAAATGGGTCTTCCAAATGGACAATGACCCCAAGCATACTTCCAACGTTGTGGCAGAATGGCTTAAGGACAGCAAAGTCAAGGTGTTGGAGTGGCCATCACAAAGCCCTGACCTCAATCCTATAGAACATTTGTGGGTAGAACTGAAAAAGCGTGTGCGAGCAAGGAGACCAACAAACCTGACTCAGTTACACCAGCTCTGTCAGGAGGAATGGGCCAAAATTCACCCAACTTATTGTAGGAAGCTTGTGGAAGGCTACTCGAAACGTTTGACCCAAGTTAAACAATTTAATGGCAATACTACAAAATACTAATTGAGTGTATGTCAATTTCTGACCCACTGGGAATGTGATGAAAGAAATAAAAGCTGAAATAAATAATTCTCTGGACTATTATTCTGACATTTCACATTCTTAAAATAAAGTGGTGATCCTAACTGACCTAAGACAGGGAATGTTTACTAGGATTAAATGTCAGGAATTGTGAAAAACTGAGTTTAAATGTATTTGGCTAAGGTGTATGTAAACTTCCGACTAAACTGTATGTATATCTTGATTACTAAACATTTCCTATGCCTGGCCTGTTGTTTAGTAACACAGAGTTTGATAATGCTGAGATAGAAACATGTGATCGACATAATTGCGATGTCAGAGAGCGAATTTTGTTCGACATACAGTGACTTGCAAAAGTATTCATCCCCCTTGGTGTTTATCCTATTTTTTTGCATTACAACCTGTAATTTAAATTGATTTTTAATGGACATACACAAAATATTCCAAATTGGTGAAGTGAAGTTTTTCAAAAATGTTTTATTGAAAAGTGGTGCATATGTATTTACCCCTTTTGCTTTGAAGCCCCTAAATAAGATCTAGTGCAACCAATTACCTTCAGAAGTCACATAATTAGTTAAATAAAGTCCACCTGTGTGCAATCTAAGTGTCACATGATCTCAGTATATCTACACTGTTCTGAAAGGCCCCAGAGTCTGCAACACCACTAAGCAAGGGGCACCACCAAGCAAGCGACACCATGAAGACCAAACAGGTCAGGGACAAAGTTGTGGAGAAGTACAGATCAGGGTTGAGTTATAAAAAATATCAGAAACGTTGAACATCCCATGGAGCACCATTAAATCCATTATTAAGAAATGGAAAGAATATAGCATCACAATGAACCTGCCCACCAAAACTCATGGACCAGGCAAGGAGGGCATTAATCAGAGAGGCAACAAAGAGACCAAAGATAACCCTGAAGGAGCTGCAAAGCTCAACAGTGGAGATCGGAGTATCTGACCATAGGACCACTTTAAGCTGTACACTCCACAGAGCTGGGCTTTATGGAAGAGTGGCCAGAAAAATGCCATTGCTTAAGGAAAAAAATATGTCCAATGACGGTCCGCGGTCCGGAACCTCCTACGACGGTCCACAGTCCGGAACCTCCTACGACGGTCCACAGTCCGGAACCTCCAGCGACGGTCCACAGTCCGGAACCTCCAACGACGGTCCACGGTCCGGAACCTCCAACGACGGTCCACGGTCCGGAACCTCCAACTACGTTCCACGGTCCGGAACCTCCAACGACGCTCCATGGTCCGGAACCTCCAACGACGGTCCACGGTCCGGAACCTCCAATGACGGTCCACGGTCCGGAACATCCTGAGACGGTCCACGGTCCGGAACCACCAGCGACGGTCGGCAGTCCTGAGCCTCCAGCGACGGTCTGCGATCCAGAGCCTCCAGTGATGGTCTGCAGTCCAGAGCCTCCAGTGATGGTCTGCGGTCCAGAGCTTCCTGCGAGGGTTCCCAGTCCGGAGCCTCTGGCGACGATCCACGGTCCGGAGCACCCGGCGACGATCTATGGTCCGGAGACCCCGGCGACGATCTACGGTCCGGGGTCCCCGGCGACGATTCACGGTCCAATTCCTGCGGCTACGACCCACGGTCCGGTTCCTCCGGCTACGACCCACGGTCCGGTTCCTCCGGCGACGATCCACGGTCCAGAGCTTCTGGCGACGATCCCTGCACCAGAGCCGCCACTGAAGATGACGTATCCGCGAGCAGAGTGGGTACTTCGCCCCGCACCAGAGCCACCCCCGACGGTAGAAGCCCACCCGGACCCTCCCCTATTGAGTCAGGTTTTTCGGTCGGAGTCCGCACCTTTGGGGGGGTACTATCACGCCCTGACCATAGAGAGCTTTTTATTCTCTATGTTGGTTAGGTCGATGTGTGACTATCGTGGGTCATCTAGGTGACTATATATCTATGTTGGCCTGGTATGGTTCTCAATCAGAGGCAGCTGTTTATCGTTGTCTCTGATTGGGGATCATATTTAGGCAGCCATTTCCCCATTGTGCTTTGTGGGATCTTGTCTAGGTATAGTTGCCTGCGAGCACTACTGTGAGCTTCACGTTTCGTTGTACGCTTTATTGTTTTTTCTTTGAGTTTCTCTTACAAATAAAGAGGATGGAAACATACCATGCTGCATCTTGGTCCACTCCTTATAACGATCGTGACATGACTCCCCAAACACATGGAAGAAGGTACTCTGGTCAGATGAGACTAAAATGTAGCTTTTTGTCCATCAAGGAAAACGCTATGTCTGGCGCAAACTTAACACCTCTCATCACCCCGAGAACACCATCCCCACAGTGAACTATGGTGGTGGCATCATCATGGGAAACTGGGAAACTGGTCAGAATTGAAGGAATGATGGATGGCACTAAATACAGGGAAATTCTTGAGGGAAACCTGTTTCAGTCTTCCAGAGATTTGAGACTGGGACGGAGGTTCACCTTCCAGCAGGACAATGACCCTAAGAATACTGCTAAAGCAACACTCAAGTGGTTTAAGGGGAAACATTTAAATGTCTTGGAATGGCCTAGTCAAAGCCCGGACCTCAATCCAATTGAGAATCTGTGGTATGACTTAAAGATTGCTGTACACCAGCGGATCCCATCCAACTTGAAGGAGCTGGAGCAGTTTTGCCTTTAAGAATGGGCAAAAATCCCAGTGGCTAGATGTGCCAAGCTTATAGAGACATACCCCAAGAGACTTGCAGCTGTAATTGCTGCAAAAAAGGTGGCTCTACAAAGTATTGACTTTGCGGGGTGAATAGTTATGCACACTCAAGTTTTCTGTTTTTATGTCTTATTTCTTGTTTGTTTCACAATAAAAAATATTTAGCATCTTCAAAGTGGTACAGTAGGCATGTTGTGTAAATCAAATGATACAACCCCCCCCAAAAAATCTATTTTAAATCCAGGTTCAAAGGCAGCAAAATAGGAAAAATACCAAGGGGGTTGAATACTTTCGCAAGCCACTGCAGCATATTCATATCTAAACATTCCAAAACGTTGCATCCTGTTGACCATTCCCCTGGTTTTGTAGAAGATGGTTGAATTTGCTTGTTTGCTCTTACTCAAACTGCTGCACCTTTTGATTTAGATTGACTAGGGAACTGCTTTTGCAAGACATATTGCCAGACAGAGATCAATTCATTCCTATGTTAGATTGTGCACACTTAGATTTTCAAAAAATAATTAAGATTGTATTCTAGCTAGCTTGTAGTGTATAGATATTTTGTAAGAATGTTGTTGATACATTCATTCTAAATTAATGAATCACTCTAACCAGAACCAGACTCTATTTATAAGGTAATTACCCAATCTCTTTAAATAAAATTAACATTAATTTAGAGTATCTGCAGTGAATGTTAAGTGATTAATTGTATAATTTATTTCAACAACTGTTTTCTTCATATTCGATAAGCAATAGACTAATTAATCAAGTGGTTTGTGTCCTCTCTTTATACAATATACTTTGAGAAAAGCAAACTTATTTTTTGCCTCAAAGATACATTGTTTGACAATGCACTGGGAGAAAACGCTGTGAGAGTGATATTAATAGAATTTTCTTTCAGGGGCAAAGAAAACAAAGCATTTAATTTGATTTGTAAAGATAAGTTTTGCTATGGAAAAAAAAATAAACATACAATTATTTCAATTACTGAATATTTAACTTAGCATCAGCAATCACTGCATTTCTTCCATCATTTGAATTGGCGTTTATTATTGAGCAAACTAATCATAGTGGAATAAAACCCAATTCATTAAATGGAAACTATAATCTCAATGTCCTGTTGCGAAGAAGCTGAGCAGTATGCATAGTCTTCACTCTAACTAGAAAAGTGGGAAAAAGTAATTGAGGCTCAGCACACGCATATCATTAGGAGATGTGCAATGTTGTTTTATGTTGATTTGTGAATATTTAATGTTTCCCTATTTGTTTGAGTATTGTGCTATGCATGTGGAGTGTCTGTGTGTGTCTTAAAGCTCCCCTGGATTCAGTCTTAATGGATCCCGATTTATTCCTTCTCTTCCAATATTCAAATCACCCCTGATTTGCCATAAAATATGAGGGAAAAGAGAATAGAGAATGTGGCAGATGGAGTTTTAGTGTGAAAAATAAATAGTCGTGAGGTGCAGAGTGTTGCTTGATGCTTTTATAAGTTAACAAATATTTAATGCATCCTACTGAGGAGAGAGACCATACATAATGCATGTCTCATAACTAGTTTGTTGAGCTGTTTGGATTGTTGTTAGAAATACAGTATTTGTTCCTCTGAGATTTGAGGTGATAAACCCACTGGTATGGATGCTGTTTGAAAATGTTAAATGTGTCATGTTCGAGTCATCAAACATGACATGGGGAGCGTGGAAATGACATATGGTGTGGTTGGTAAAATATTTCAAACAAATAACTTTTTTTATTATTATTATTTTTATTCGATTTTAAAACATATTGTACAATCTTCCTGCAGTGAAGCGGCTCAACATTTACATTACATTCAGCCATCTAGCAGACACTCCCATCTAGAGCGACCCACAGGAGCAACCAGGGTCAAGTGCTCTCTCCAAGGGCACGAGGACAGATCCCCCAGCCAGCCGAAGTGGGGACCCGAACCAGCGACCTCTCGGCCACCGGCCCAAACCGCCAGGCCACCAACCATCCAAGATCCCCCCACAGTTCCCCTCGAGAGCTGACCCTCAACCATCAAAGACCCCCCCACAGTCCCCCCGAACCCCCCCCCCCCCCCCCAAAACCACTGTCCCCCCTCCAACCCATCCAAAATCACCACCGACCCAATGCACCAACAACCAACAAAAAAAACAAAAGGGGAAAACAACAAAAAAAGGGAAACAACAACAGAAACAACAATGCAAAAACAAATTTACATCAAGGACAACAAAAATCCAAACAGCAAGACCAAATGTATGCGTTTGTATACATGTGTGGCACTGTTTACTGTATGTGTGTTTGTGTGTGTCTGTGTGTGTGCACTTGTGTGCATTTTACAGATGTTAGCATCTGATTTCGCATATTGAAGTGTCCAACAATAAGAAAGTTGCGATGACTAGACTTTTTGTCATTGTCTGGAATTCATAGATATTGTTACAAGTGACATGTTATTACAACCGTACTACAGTAAATTATAATTTTACAACGGTTAAGACCATCTTATTGTAAAGTGTTACCAAAATGACTACCAGTAACCCCTCTCCGCTATGCTAACTCTTTGTTGAATATGCTAAGACACCAGTTTAGACTACAGCAAACAGGAGTCTGGTCAGTCAGTATACTTACTTTGTTGGTTTAGTTGGCTTAGGGAGTACACCATGACTGACGTAACTCCTGTCATGCTGAAGGTCACCCATCAACCCCTTCTTCAAAGCCATGGAATGAGTCTCCCTCTCCATCACTATCCCTTTCTCTCTCTATGAACTTGATCTGCTACTGGTGCGTAAGCCCCAGCATCCCAGCAGAAGACACAAAGACAGAAGGTACTGCTGCATCATAAGAAGGAAGCCTTCTACTTGACATTGACATACAGTACCTTCGTGTTATTATATGCAAATAGTCCAGGATGAAGACAGGGGCTGTCTGATGTGCAAATTATGATTTTAGGTCACTGCAAGTATGTGTGCTGCTCCTCTATACCTTTCCTGTTAATTGCCTTCCCTGTGGAGGAGAGAAACTTTATTAGAGGAGAGAGAAACACGAACACAAAGAGTAAAGGATACACGGGACTGCTGGAGGACACACTAAGTGCCTCCCACATTAGCCAAGGCTAAATAACATTAGAAGCTATGCTTTCAGAAGTGGTGTTACTCATTCGTGCCCAGCAGTGGCAGAGTAATCCAGTGTGACTGACCCTCAAATAGGGCACTCATGTGAGAGAGAGAGCAATAGAGCTGCAAAGTGGCAAGGATTAGAAAAAAGGACAAAAGTTCTCCATGTCAAGGTAATGACTGCTCTAAAGCAGGGGTTCCCAAACTTTTTCACTCAGGATCCCTTCCAGCATTGGGGAACATGTTCATGACACAAACTGTTCACACCCCTGTTGTTGGCAGACATAACATTTTGCAGGTTTTAAAGCCTATTTCCTGCAATTCTACACATTTTGTCATGGGGTGCAGAGAAAATGTTGTCGTTTTACAGCTCATTTTCTTGCAATTCTATACATTTTGCCATGTTTAATGTGATATCTGAGTGACTGGTATAAAGAACCGTAGCTTAAAAATGCTAGCTGACATAGGCTAGTTGATCTGGACATTTCTGACACGTTATAAATAGCCCTCTAAGGTATGCAATGACTGACAGGACAAGAGGAAAACTGATGATGCACTACCCAATTTCAAAATTGCACCTTGTGCATTCTACTACTACAACTTTCCCACAGCTTGGGAACCACTGCTCAACAGTAGGATGATCATGGCTGCAATGCTGTGAAAAAGCCTTCCCCAATGACTAGAATGATGTATGGGAGAAAAAAGTGAGTTGACGTCACTGTACTCAGGGCAACCTGAGATGTGGGAGGTGGCATGGCAATTCACTGTTAGTCATTCCTTTAATGTCCTCCTGTTGCTCCGCCCTCAACTTCCGGACTAGTCTCTGTGCTGTTTGTTGCTACTTGGCTATTTGCCAAACTTTTCGGTTTTTACTTTTAATACTTCGTTTTTTTCCACGCTAAATTTTTTCATTCAACTTTTTCACCCCGGACGCTTTATCTGGACGTGGTTGTACAGGACCCCCACCAGCCGAAAAAGTCGTAACATTAACACTATGCCATCTAATTTCAGTCGCTGTACTCATAATATACAGGAGAATTACTTCCTTATGGTGAGGATAGCCGTGTTGCAAGCACAGCTTCAGATGCGATCGTTAGGCAAGTTAAATTTAAGTTTAGGAAAGGATGAAACAGCGTCCGGCTGCGGGGACTGTGCGTGGGGATTTATACTACTATCTGTACTTACTGGTGGCACAGATAGTAGTATAAATCCCGCCGCACAGTCCTCGCAGCCAGACAATTTTCTCAAGGCTTCCGGGAAAGAGATGCTGTTGGCATGCTCAACCGGTGTCGCTCATTCAGCTAACAGAGGCCGAGCGTTCTCAGATCTCTCCTCCACCCGTTACGGGGTCTGAGCCACCGAAGACACCCACCATTAGCTCTGACAAATTGAAAGCCCTAGTCATTGGCGACTTCATTACCCGCAATATTGGACTTAAAAAGAATCATCCAGCAATCACACAGTGTTTACCAGGGGGCAGGGCTACTGACGTAAAGGCTAATCTGAAGATGGTGCTGGCTAAGGCTAAAACTGAGTGTAGAGAGTATAGAGATATCGTTATCCATGTCGGCACCAACGATGTTAGGATGAAACAGTCAGAAGTCACCAACCACAACATAGCTTGAGCGTGTAAATCAGCTAGAAAGATGAGTAATTGTGTCTGGCCCCCTCCCAGTTAGGGGGAGTGATGCGATCTACAGCAGAGTCTCACAACTCATTCGCTGGTTGAAACTGTTTTCTGCCCCTCCCAAATGATAGAATTTGTAGATAATTGGCCCACCTTCTGGGACTCACCCAAAAACAGACCAAACGTGGCCTGCTGAGGAGTGACGGATTCCAGCCTAGCTGGAGGGGTGCTCTCATCTTGTCTATGAACATAGACAGGGCTCTAACTCCTCTAGCTCCACAATGAGATAGGGTGTAGGCCAGGCAGCAGGCTGTTAGCCAGCCTGCCAGCTTAGTGGAGTCTCCCACTAGCACAGTCAGTGTAGTCAGCTCAGCTATCCCCATTGAGACCGTGTCTGTACCTCAATCTCGGTTGAGCAAAACAAAACATGCCGGTGTTAACTTTAGCAATCTCACTGGAATAAGGACCTCCTCCATTCCTGTCATTATTTAAAGAGATTGTGATATCTCACATCTCAAAATAGGATTACTTAATGTTAGATCCCTCACTTCCAAGGCAGTCATAGTCAATTAGCTAATCACTGATCATAATCTTGATCTGATTGGCCTGACTGAAACATGGCTCAATCCTGATGAATTTACAGTGTTAAATGAGGCCTCTCCTCCTGCTTACACTAGTGACCATATCCCCACGCAGGTGTTGCTAACATTTATGACAGCAAATTTCAATTTACAAATAAAAAATTATGTTTTCGTCTTTTGAGCTTCTAGTCATGAAATCAAAGCAACCTACTCAATCACTTTTTATACCTACTGTTTACAGGCCTCTGAGTTCCCTGAATTCCTGTCGGACCTTGTAGTCATGGCAGAGAAAATTCAAATTTTTGCTGACTTGTCACAAGAAATTTGCTCCCTGAAAATATCCGTGCCCTGAAGCAAGCTTCCAGAAAATTGGAACGGAAATTGTGCTCCACCAAACTGGAAGTCTTCCGACTAGCTTGGAAAGACAGTACCGTGCAATATCGAGGAGCCCTCACTGCTGCTCGATCATCCTATTTTTCCAACCTAATTGAGGAGAATAAGAACAATCCCAAGGTTTTACTGCTAACCTACAGTGCATAACATGGGCTAGCTCCTACCTATCTCTCTGATTTGGTTCTGCCGAATATACCTACACGTACGCTACGGTCACAAGACACAGGCCTCATTACTGTCCCTAGAATTTCTAATCAAACAGATGGAGGCAGGGCTTTCTCCTATAGAGCTCCATTTTTATGGAATGATTTGCCTATCCATGTCAGAGACGCAGACTCCCCCACAACCTTTACGTCTTTACTAAGACTCATCTCTTCAGTAGGTCCTATGATTGAGTGTAGTTTGGCCCAGGGGTGCGAAGGTGAACGGCAAGGCACTGGAACGATGAACTGCCCTTGCTGTCTCTGCCTGGCTGGCTCCCCTCACTCCATTGGGATTCTCTGCCTCTGACCCTATTACGGTAGCTGAGTCATTGGCTTACTAGTGCTCTTCCATGTCATCCCTAGGAGGGGTGTGTCACTTGAGTGGATTGAGTCACAGACATGATCTTCCTGTCCGGTTTTGCGCCACCTTGGGCTCTCGTGGTGGAGGAGATCTTTGTGGGCTATACTCAGCCTTGTCTCAGGGCAGTAAGTTGGTGGTCTGTTGATATCCCTCTAGTGGTGTGGGGGCTGTGCTTTGGCAAAGTGGGTGGGGTTATATCCTGCCTGGTTGGCCCTGTCCGGGGGTATCGTCGGACGGGGCCACAGTGTCAACCGACCCACCCCAGTCTCAGTCTCCAGTATCTATGCTGCAATAGTCTATGTCTTATCTGGTGTCCTGTGTGAATTTAAGTATGCACCCTCTAATTCTCTCTCTCTCCCTCCCCTCCCGGAGGACCTGAGCCCTAGGATCATGCTTCAGGACTAACTGGCCTGATGACTCCTCTACCGCACCTGCTGTCTCGACCTCTGAATGATCGGTTATGAAAAGCCAACTGACATTTACTCTTGAGGTACTGACCTGTTGCACCCTCTACAACTACTGTGATTATTATTTGACCCTGCTGATCATCTATGAACGTTTGAAACCTTGAAGAACAATCTGGCCTTAAATGGTCATGTACTCTTATAATCTCGTCCCGCACAGCCAGAAGAGGACTGGCCACCTCTCAGAGCCTGGTTCCTCTCTAGGTTTCTTCCTAGGTTCCTGCCTTTCTAGGGAGTTTTTCCTAGCCACTGTGCTTCTACATCTATCTGCATTGCTTGCTGTTTGGGGTTTTAGGCTGGGTTTCTGTATAGCACTTTGTGACATCTGCTGATGTAAAAAGGGCTTTATAAATACATTTGATTGATTGATTGATTGATTTTAGCTGTGACATCATTCCCCCAAGGGACTGTTCTGACTCAAGGTGAATTGCATTCACTGGCTTTGATGAAATCAAAGTGAAGGATAGTAGTTGTTTGTGTCCAAGCCCATAGCTTCTCAACCCTTGAAACTAACTGAATCTACTGTCAACTGTCACTACAACAGAATCTCACTCCTTACCCCAAGATGGCAGCATATACTTGCTAGGCTACTCTGAGGCAATTTCCTGTTTGGAGTTCAAAAAAGGAAGGGTGTGGCTAGCCAGTCTATCTTTGGTTCAGGACTTCTGGATACCATGTGGGCGATCATTTGGTTTGCCCCAGCACATGGAGAACGGATTGATTGATATGGGACTTAAGTCTATTTGATGTACCGTTTGTGTAGTGTACAGTATACTATATATATATATATATATATATATATATATATATATCTCACACATACACACACACACACACACAGTACCAGTCAAAGGTTTGGACACACCTACTCATTCAAGGATTATTCTTTATTTTTACTATGTTCTACATTGTAGAATAATAGTGAAGACATCGAAACTATGAAATAACACATGTAGTCATGTAGTAACCAAAAAAGTGTTAAACATCAAAATATATTTTTATATTTTAGATTCTTCAAAGTATCCACCCTTTGCCTTGATGACAGCTTTGCACACTTGGCATTCTCTCAACCAGATTTATGAGGAATGCTTTTCCAACAGTCTTGAAGAATTTCCCACATATGCTGAGAATTTGTTGGCTGCTTTTCATTCACTCTGTGGTCCAACTCATCCCTAATAATCTCAATTGGGTTGAGGTCGGGTGATTGTGGAGGCCAGGTCATTTGATGCAGCACTCCATCCCTCTCCTTGGTTAAATAGCCCTTACACAGCGCAAACCAGATGGGATGGTGTATCGCTGCAGAATGCTGTGGTAGACATGATGGTTAAGTATACCTTGAAATCTAAATAAATCAGAGAGAGTGTCACCAGCATAGCAACCCCACACCTCCTCCTCCATGCTTCACGGTGGGAATGACACATGCGGAGAACATCCGTTCACCTACTCTGCGTCTCACAAAGACACGGCGATAGGAACCAAAATTCTCACATTTGGACTCATTAGACCAAACAACAGATTTCCACCGGTCTAATGTCCATTGCTCGTATTTGTTGGCCCAAGCAAGTCTCTTCTTCCTATTGGTGTCCTTTAGTAGTGGTTTCTTTGCCTGATTCATGCAGTCTCCTAAACAGTTGATGTGTCTGTTACTTGAACTCTGTGAAGCGTTTACTTTGGCTGCAATTTCTTTGTCAAAGTCCAGGACCCAATCGCACAGGGCGGGGTTGAGACCCAGGGCCTTAAGCTTAATAATGAGCTTGGAGGGTACTATGGTGTTGAATGCTGAGCTGTAGTCAATGAACAGCATTCTTACATAGGTATTCCTCTTGTCCAGATGGGATAGGGCAGTGTGCAGTGTGATGGCGATTGCATCATCTGTGGACCTGTTGTGGCGGTATGCAAACTGAAGTGGGTCTAGGGTGGCAGGTAGGGTGGAGTTGATATGATCCTTGACTGGTCTCTCAAAGCACTCCATGATGACTGAAGTGAAAGTTACGGGGCGATAGTAATTTAGTTTAGTTACCTTTACCTTCTTTGGTACAGGAACAATGGTGGCCATCTTGAAGCATGTGTGAACAGCAGACTGCGATAGGGAGTGATTGAATATGTCCGTAAACACACCAGCCAGTTGGTCTGCGCATGCTCTTAGGACGCAGCTAGGGATGCCGTCTGGGCCAGCAGCCAAGCGAGGGTTAACACGTTTAAATGTCATACTCACTTCGGCCAAGGAGAAGGAGAGGTGGGGCCCACAGTCCTTGGTAGCGGGCCACGTCGGTGGCACTGTATTATCCTCAAAGCGGACAAAGCTTGTCTACATGGGGATCTAGTTAGCTCCAACTTCTGAGTCCGTTGAAGAGTGTAAGCTTGAGCGAAGTGAATTATAGAATCACTGATCTACAAATAGTATTCTCTGCCAAATAATAGGCTTTGTTCAATTAAGATTCATAGAGCTACGCCTCCCCTGGCTTAGGCAATTCCCCCCCCACCAAACACTCTCACACAACCAGACATTGATTAATTGATTGGAAACAGTTTGTTAAAGAATATTTCCTAGGATTTTCTGCTTGCATCAAACCTAGTGGATAATGCTGGAAATACCAGTAAAAGAAAACCCACACAAAAACCAACCAAAACAACTGTCCCTACTCATGCTGCACAACATTTACACTCAGTCATGTGAAAATAAAGGGACACCTTTGAAAGGTAATGTTCTCATTACAGGCGTCTGTGGCATTTGAAGTATTCTGTTGTCAGGTTTATTTCCAACCAAAACAGATTTCCCTGGTAATGCTGAGTAATATAAATTTAGGAATTCCCATGTTAAATAAATTATCCAACAATACCTGAGCCATTCCCTCACTGGGCAAAAACTGGTTGAATCAATGTTGTTTCCACGTAATTTCCACCAAATGTTTTCTTTGTTTCACCAGAATTTTCATCCAAATTCAATGACATGGTGAATATTTTGGGGGGATTTCATGTTGAATTCACGTTAGTTGACAACTCAACCAAATGTAAATCAAAACTAGACGTTGAACTGACGTCTGTGCCCGGTGGGCTGTGACTCAATTACAGTAATTTTATCGACCCCATTTTGACAATGCTAAACAAATCCCCTATTACAATAGACTGGCACTCTATCAAGGGGGCGTATACACTGGGAGGTATGTCTGAATCCAGTGATCTCAGAACTCATGAGTTATAGTTGGGGGGAGGGGCTCTGGCAATGAGCACTTGTTGTTGATCCCCAGAAATGTACAATGCTTTGACCTTACTCTATTTTTAAATCATCTTAAAGAATCACACTCACCAGTAAGACTACTCTTTGGCCATTGTATGTAACACATCCCTTCATAGCAGACACCACACACATGACCTTTACAACCAGGAACCATGATCTTCCAGTGTTTATCTGTGAGAAACTCAGATCCTTTACATGGGGATCTAATATTCTCTCATAGTGGTGATAGTTGATCATAATACACACTGGGCTCTTCTCTCTTTGAATTCTGATGAATGATGTGGAGGCCATGAGATATGACAGATTTAATGCATATGACTGATTTAATGCTTTTATTTAATTTATTTAATGCTAACTTAATGCATATAAATTGATGTGGATATGAAAACCTTGAAAGTCCAATGAAGCAGTAATAACTACATTTACTTTTAATATAAGACCATGCAAGAGGGTTAGAGAGTGTGACCAAGGTCTCTGATATGTTGCGTCATGCTCCTTCTGCCATGTCCGGTGGCCTCAAATGCCTGCTTTACAGCCCCTCTGACTTCACTACTATGAAAATGCCCAGGAGGGACATGTGAGACTAATGAATTCTCCGTAGTCTGCAGTATACTAGCATAATGTGCTACCCCCCATCCTCGTTTGAAACGCATCCATTTTTGTCAGTTTTTTCCTCTTTTTTTTTCTGCATACAGCATGTGCTTTTGCCATCGCTGCAGGGGGCTTTTGGGTAATTCTTGGCTCTTGTAGAGTTTGATCTGAAAGCTGGATCGGCAGAGGGCTGCTCCAGGTTTTTCAGCTGCGTCGTTGTACTCTAGCCACTGAGAGAGCTGAGACACTGGGCTTCACATCTAAGAATCATATCTCGTCGGCCGAATTGATGCATTGTCTGACTGTCTTCACAGAAAACCCCCAAACATGACACTTTTATTACCACACTTTCATTTTGTTTAGATTATCTATGGTTCATCTTTTCTCTGATTGAACTGAGATTAGAGAGAGTGTGATGAATGCGTAGGGAGGACGACAGTCAGGATTGTTGTGAGTGGATGCAAGGAATGTCTCTCTGAAATGAAAATCAATGTTTCATGAATGCTGAGTAATCCTAAAGCATCTGGGGACAGTTGTTTTACTAGGAACAGAGGAAGCCAGTCATCCTCAATCGTTCTCTCTCTCTCTATCTCTCGCTCTTGCTCTCTCATGCTCACCAACACTTGTAGATAAGCCTTAGTCTTGTGTTTTAAAAGCAGATATTTGACAAAGATGGCTTGTTTTCTGTGTGTGCGATAGGTGAGTAGTGTAAAATTGGCCAAGGTTGGCTGAGGACAGATAAGAGTTGCAAATGCATTATAATGAAGGAAGCGGTCATGCTCAAGCTGTTCTTTATCTCCTCCTCATTTTGAAATAAAAATTAGTGTTTGGGACAGGACCCGGTGGAATATGATACTACGCTTCCTGCATTAAAGAGGAAGTTGGCGCAAAGGAAGGCATGGCAGAAAATAATAAATAAATATCAATTGTTAAATAATTCAAGGATGATTCAAAGGAGTAGAGGAGCCTGAGAACTCAACAGGGCTAATCTTAGTGCTTGCTGTCAGTACATAATAATAATAATCTAGCTAAAAAGAATGTCAAGGATATACATGACAGTGCTGCTCTACTCACAGGAGCATTCCAACAAATCCAAACCATCTGAAGATGATTTGTTTATTTGTCCTTTGTTGTTGATTAGGACAGCAAGGGTGTCCCAGGTTTTGGAGTCGAAGCAACCCACGAGGCACAGACATCTGTTCAAGGTCTAGTTTTGATTTACATTTGGTTGAGTTGTCAACTAACATGAATTCAATGTGAAATTAAAAAAAAGATCACTATGTCAATGGATTTAGGTTAGGTTGAGGAGGTTTTACAAATTGATTCAACGTCATCACTTTTTTTGTTGTTGAAATTATGTGGAAACAACGTTTCCAGTTTCCAGTTTCCAGTTTTTACCCAGTGGCAACAGAAGCTGACCAGATTTTCTACTTGATGTTGCTAGCTGAATATACTGCAGGATGTGTTGGTTGTTGTTCTTTTCTTGGTCTTAATGTAAATTACTGCATGGTAACATTTGCGTTTCCGAAGGGAAAAATATATATATTTAAATGTACTAAAATCATACTTCCTTGCTATAGTTGTATATATTTAAGTAGGTCTGTGATAGTTATACTTAAGTATATTTAAAATGATCTAAATTGGAACAATTTTTAAATACATTTAATTAATTTAACATTTCATTCATTTAAATCTAAATTGGGACACTTTTTTGTACTTAAGTATATATTCTTAGTATATTAGATAATGAGCAAAACAAATATACTTTGAATACAATGCTACTCCAACTTCCGGGATGCCTACAAGGCCCTCCACCGCCCTCCCTTCGGCAAATCTGATCACGACTCCATTTTCCTCCTCCCTTCCTATAGGTAGAAACTCAAACACGAAGTACCCGTCCTAAGGACTACTCAACACTGGTCTGACCAATTAGAATCCACGCTTCAAGATTGTGTTGATCACGCGGACTGGGATATGTTCCTGGTAGCTGAGTGGCGCAGTGGTCTAAGGCAGTGCATCTCAGTGCAAGAGGCGTCACTACAGTCCCTGGTTTGAATCCAGGCTGTATCACATCCGGCCATGATTGGGAATCCCATAGGGTGGTGCAAAATTAGCCCACTGTCGTCCAGGTTTGGCCGGGGTAGGTGGTCATTGTAAATAAGAATTTTTATGAACTGACTTGCCTAGTTAAATAAAGGTTCAATGTCTTATTTTTTTAAAGCCTCTATGAGTAACATTGACGAATACACTGATACGGTGACTGAGTTTATCAGGAAGTCTATAGGAGATGTTGTACCCACTGTGACTATTAAAACCTACCCTAACCAGAAACTGTGGATAGATGGCAGCATTTGCGCAAAACTGAAAGCGCGAAACACCGCATTTAACCATGGCAAGGTGACTGGGAATATGGCCGAATACAAACAGTGTAATTATTCCCTCCGTAAGGCAAACAAACAGGCAAAATGTCAGTATAGATGTCACGTTCCTGACCTGTTTTCTGTTATTTTTGTATGTGTTTAGTTGGTCAGGGCGTGAGTTGGGGTGGGCATTCTATGTTTTGTGTTTCTATGTTTAGGTCGTTTGTATTAGCCTTATATGGTTCTCAATCAGGGACAGGTGTTTGACGTTTCCTCTGATTGAGAACCATATAAAGGTAGGCTGTTCACACTGTTTGTTTGTGGGTGGTTGTCTTCCGTGTCTGTGTATGTGCACCACACGGGACTGTTTCGTTTTGTCGTTTCATATATGTAGTCTGTTCCTGTTCGTGCGTTCTTCGTCATTTTGTAAGTTCTCAGGTCCAGGTCTGTCTACATCGTTTTGTTATTTTGTAGTTTGTTGAAGTGTTTTCGTGTTTCGTCTTTTCTTTAATAAACTTCATTATGTCAAACGATCACGCTGCGCTTTGGTCCAATCCCTACTCCTCCTCTTCATCCGAAGAGGAGGAGGACGACCGTTACAGAACCACCCACCAACCATGGATCAAGCAGCGTGAGAGGAACCAACAGCAGCGGCCAAAGAACCAGGACTCGTGGACTTGGGAGGAAATATTGGACGGAAAGGGACCCTGGGCTCAACCAGGAGAATATCGCCGCCCCAAAGCTGAGCTGGAGGCAGCGAAAGCAGAGAGGTGGCGTTTCGAGGAGCTAGCTCGGAAGAAGGAGAAGGATCTGGGCCACACTACGTGGGAGGAGATCGACAGGTGGGCGATCAACCCAGGGCGAGTGCCGGAGCCCGCCTGGGATTCTCTGGCGCAGTGCGAGGAGGGATACCGGCGAATGGAGGCAGCACGACGACGCAGTAGGAAGCCTGTGAGTAAACCCCAAACATTTCTTGGGGGGGGGGGCTAAGAGGGAGAGTGGCGAAGTCAGGTAGGAGACCTGCACCTACTCCCTGTACTTACCGTGGAGAGCGAGAGTACGGGCAGACACCGTGTTACGCAGTAGAGCGCATGGTGTCTCCTGTACGTGTGCATAGCCCGGTGCGGGTTATTCCACCTCCCCGCACTGGCAGGGCTAGATTGAGTATTGAGCCGGATGTCATGAAGCCGGCCCTACATATCTGGCCACCAGTACGTCTCCTCGGGCCGGCTTACATGGCACCAGCCTTACGCATGGTGTCCCCGGTTCGCCTACATAGCCCGGTGCGGGTTATTCCACCTCCCCGCACTGGTCGGGCGACGGGGAGCATACAACCAGGTAAGGTTGGGCAGGCTCAGTGCTCAAGGGAGCCAGTACGCCTGCACGGTCCGGTATTTCCGGCGCCACCTCCCCGCTCCAGGCCAGTACCACCAGTGCCTACACCACGCACCAGGTTTCCTGTGCGTCTCCAGAGCCCTGTTCCTCCTCCACGCACTCTCCCTGTGGTGCGTGTCTCCAGCCCAGTGCCTCCAGTCCCGGCACCACGCATCAAGCCTCCTGTGCGTCTCCAGAGCCCTGTACGCACTGTTCCTTCTCCCCGTACTCGCCCTGATGTGCGTGCCCTCAGCCCGGTACCACCAGTGCCGGTACCACGCACCAGGCCTATAGTACGCCTTGAGAGTCCAGTGTGCTCTGTTGTTCCCCGCACTAGCCTGAAGGTGCGTGTCCTTAGCCCGGTACCTCCAGTTCCGGCACCACGCACCAGGCCTACAGTGCGTCTCAGCCGGCCAGAGTCTGCCGTCTGCCCAGCGGCGCCTGAACTGCCCGTCTGCCCAGCGGCGCCTGAACTGCCCGTCTGCCCAACGCTGTCTGAACTGTCCGTCTGCCAAGCGTCGCATGAACTGCCCGTCGGTACTGAGCCTTCAAAGCCGCCCGTCTGCCATGAGCCTGCAAAGCCGCCCGTCTGCCATGAGCCTACAGAGCCGTCCGCCAGACAGGAGCCGCTAGAGCCTTCCGCCAGACAGGAGCCGCCAGAGCCTTCCGCCAGACAGGAGCAGCCAAAGCCTTCCGCCAGACAGGATCAGCCAGAGCCTTCTGCCAGACAGGATCAGCCAGAGCCTTCCGCCAGACAGGATCAGCCAGAGCCTTCCGCCAGACATGACCAGCCAGAGCCGTCAGCGAGCCATGACCAGCCAGAGCCGTCATCCAGCCATGACCAGCCAGAGCCGTCATCCAGCCATGACCAGCCAGAGCCGTCATCCAGCCATGACCAGCCAGAGCCGTCATCCAGCCATGACCAGCCAGAGCCGTCATCCAGCCAGGATCCGCCAGAGCCGTCATCCAGCCAGGATCCGCCAGAGCCGTCATCCAGCCAGGATCCGCCAGAGCCGTCATCCAGCCAGGATCCGCCAGAGCCGTCATCCAGCCAGGATCCGCCAGAGCCGTCATCCAGCCATGACCAGCCAGAGCCGTCAGCCAGTCCGGAGCTGCCCCTCAGTCCGGAGCTGCCCTTCACTTCGGAGTTGCCCCTCATTCTGGTGTTGCCCCTCATTCTGGTGTTGCCCCTCATTATGGTGTTGCCCCTCATTCCGGTGTTGCCCCTCATTCCGGTGTTGCCCCTCATTCCGGTGCTGCCCCTCATTCCGGTATTGCCCCTTAGTCCGGTGCTGCCCCTTAATCCAGTGGGGTTAATTTGGAGGGTGGTCATTGGGAGGAGGCTAAAAAAGCGGGGATTTATTATTTTGGTGGGATGGGGACCACGCCCAGAGCCTGAGCCGCCACCGTGGACAGATGCCCACCCAGACCCTCCCCTAGACTTTTGATGGTGCGTACGGAGTTCGCACCTTGAGGGGGGGGTTCTGTCACGTTCCTGACCTGTTTTCTGTTATTTTTGTATGTGTTTAGTTGGTCAGGGCGTGAGTTGGGGTGGGCATTCTATGTTTTGTGTTTCTATGTTTAGGTCGTTTGTATTAGCCTTATATGGTTCTCAATCAGGGACAGGTGTTTGACGTTTCCATATAGAACCATATAAAGGTAGGCTGTTCACACTGTTTGTTTGTGGGTGGTTGTCTTCCGTGTCTGTGTATGTGCACCACACGGGACTGTTTCGTTTTGTCGTTTCATATATGTAGTTTGTTCCTGTTCGTGCTTGCTTCGTCATTTTGTAAGTTCTCAGGTCCAGGTCTGTCTACATCGTTTTGTTATTTTGTAGTTTGTTGAAGTGTTTTCGTGTTTCGTCTTTTCTTTAATAAACTTCATTATGTCAAACGATCACGCTGCGCTTTGGTCCAATCCCTGCTCCTCCTCTTCATCCGAAGAGGAGGAGGACGACCGTTACAATAGAGACAAAGTGGAGTCGCAATTCAACGCCTCAGACACGAGACGTATGTGGCAAGGTCTACAGACAATCACAGACTACAAAGGGAAAACCAGCCACATCGCGGACACCGACGTCTTGCTCCCGGACAAGCTAAACACCTACTTCGTCCACTTTGAGGATAACACAGTGCCCGCTACCAAGGACTGTGGGCTCTCCTTTTCCGTGGCCAACGTGAGTAAGACATTTAAGCGTGTTAACCCTCGTAAGGCTGCCGGCCAGACAGCATCCCTAGCTGTGTCTTCAGAGCATGTGCAGAACAGTTGGCTGGAGTGTTTACGGACATATTCCATCTCTCTGTCACGCCCTGACCGTAGATTGCTTTGTATGTTTCTATTTTTAGTTTGGTCAGGGTGTGATGTGGGTGGATGTTCTATGTCTGGTTATTCTATGTTGTAGGTCTAGGTTTTCTGTTTCTGTGTGTTTGGCCTGGTGTGGTTCCCAATCAGAGGCAGCTGTCTATTGTTGTCTCTGATTGGGAGCCATATTTAGGTAGCCTGTTTTCCCACTTTTGTTTGTGGGTGGTTGTTTCCTGTTTAGTGTTTTGTTTCACCTTTCAGGACTTTTCGTTTGTCGTTTTTGTTGTTTGTCAATTGTTTTCGTATTTTATTAAAAAAAATATGGCCACTTACCACGCTGCACCTTGGTCCACCTCTCCTTCACCAGACGAGAAGCGTTACACTCTCCCTATCCCAGTCTGCTGTCCCCACATGCTTCAAGATGTCCACCATTGTTCCTGTATCAAAGAAAGCAAAGGTAACTGAACTAAATTACTACCGGCCTGTAGCACTCACTTCTGTCATCATGAAGTGCTTTGAGAGACTAGACAAGGATCATACCACCTCTACCTGACCTGTCACCCTAGACCCACTTCAATTTTCTTACAGCCCCAATAGATCCACAGACGATGCAATCGCCATCACACTGCACACTGCACACCTGGACAAGAGGAATACCTATGTCAGAATGTTGTTCATTGACTACAGCTCAGCATTCAACACCATAGTACCTTCCAAGCTCATCATGAAGCTTGGGGCCCTGGGTCTGAACCCTGCCTTGTGCAACTAGGTACCGGACTTCCTGACGGGCTGCCCCCAGCTGGTGAATGTAGGAAACAACACATCTACTTTGCTGATCCTCAACACTGGTTCCCCACAAGGGTGTGTAGTCAGCCCCCTCCTGTTCTCCCTGTTCACCCATTACTGCGTGGCCACACATGCCTCCAACTCAATCATCAAGTTTGCAGACAACACAACAGTAGTAGGCCTGATTACCAACAATGACGAGACAGCCTACAGGGAGGAGGTGAGGGAACTGGAAGTGTGGTGCCAGGAAAATAACCTCGAACTCAACGTCAACAAAACAAAGGAGCTGATCGTGGACTTCAGGAAACAGCAGAGGGAGCACGCCCCTATCCACATTGACAGCACCGCAGTGGAGAAGGTGGAAAGCTTGAAGTTCCTCTGTGTACACATCCCGGACAAACTGAAATGGTCTCAAGGCCATCATATTGTTAAATAACCATCAGTAGCACCTTAGACGGTGCTGCCCTATATACAGAGACTTGAAATCACTGCCCCCTTTAATAATGGAACACTAGTTGCTTTAATAATGTTCACATATTTTACATTACTCATCTCATATGTATATACTGTATTCTATTCTATTCTACTGTATCTTAGTCTATGCCGCTCTGGCATTGCTTGTCCAAATATTTATATATTCTGAAATACATTCCTATATTTTAGATTTGTGTGTGTTGTGTGTATTGTTGTGAAATTGTTAGATATTACTTGTTAGATGTTACTGCACTGTTGGAGCTAGAAACACAAGCATTTCGCTACACCCGCAATAACATCTGCTAAGCACATGTAAGTGACCAATACAATTTGATTTGAAGTACATTTTATGTATATTTCTCATACATTTTAAGTATACTAAAATGTCATTCGAATTAGAATTCCTGCATTTTCTTAACAAATAAAGTATATCTATAATGTGTTTCAAGTATACTTTTACTAATGGACTTCTACTCATTAACCACATTTGATATTGTAATTAATATAAACGTTACCTTGATCGACCAAGGCATCTTCTCAGCCAATGTTAACACAATATATACAAATAAGTTGTAGCTGGAGCAGCAATTTACAAGTAATGTGATTGATAACTGTGCACCAGTGGCATTTCACACTTTAGTTGTTCACATTACGGTAAAACAATGATGGCGCCGGAGGGTAGGGCTGCCGTCTTATCGGCTCTTAACCAACCATGCTATTTTGTTTGTTTTTTCGCATTGTTTGTAACTTGTTTTGTACATAATATTGCTGCTACCGTATCTTATGACGAAAACAGCTTCTGGACATCAGAACTGGGATTACTCACCTCAAATTGGACGAGGAGTTCTTCTTCAATGAGTCGGCCGCGAGGGATATACTGCAGACACCCGGCCAGGTCCCGATCCCCGTGAATCGCTGGAGAAGGAAACAGAGATTTCGAGGCAAAAGATCCAGGTGCCTTGTGAGGATCAGGCGACGAGTGGCTAATCTGCCCTTGCCTTCCATTCTGATAGCTAACGTTCAATCGCTGGAAAATAAATGGGATGAACTGAAAGCACGTATATTCTACCAACGGGACATTAAAAACTGTAATATCTTATGTTTCACCGAGTTGTGGCTGAACGACGACATTAAGAACATGCGGGTTATACAAGACAGAACAGCAGCCTCTGGTAAGACACGGGGCGGGGGCCTATGTATTTATGTAAACAACAGCTGGTGCACGATATCTAAGGAAGTCTCAAAGTTTTGCTCGCCTGAGGTAGAGTATCTCATGATAAGCTGTAGACCACACGATCTACCTAAATCAAATCAAATCAAATCTTATTTGTCACATACACATGGTTAGCAGATGTTAATGCGAGTGTAGCGAAATGCTTGTGCTTCTAGTTCCGACAATGCAGTAATAACCAACGAGTAATCTAACCTAACAATTCCACAACTACTACCTTATACACACAAGTGTAAAGGGATAAAGAATATGTACATAAAGATATATGAATGAGTGATGGTACAGAACGGCATAGGCAAGATGCAGTAGATGGTATAGAGTACAGTATATACATATGAGATGAGTAATGTAGGGTATGTAAACATAAAGTGCATAGTTTAAAGTGGCTAGTGATACATGTATTACATAAAGATGGCAAGATGCAGTAGATGATATAGAGTACAGTATATACATATACATTATATTAAGTGGCATTGTTTAAAGTGGCTAGTGATACATTTTTGATCAATTTCCATCAATTTCCATTATTAAAGTGAGCTGGAGTTGAGTCAGTATGTTGGCAGCAGCCACTCAATGTTAGTGGTGACTGTTTAACAGTCTGATGGCCTTGAGATAGAAGCTGTTTTTCAGTCTCTCGGTCCGTGCTTTGATGCACCTGTACTGACCTCGCCTTCTGGATGATAGCGGGGTGAACAGGCAGTGGCTCGGGTGGTTGTTGTCCTTGATGATCTTTATGGCCTTCCTGTGACATCAGGTGGTGTAGGTGTCCTGGAGGGCAGGTAGTTTGCCCCCAGTGATGCGTTGTGCAGACCTCACTACCCTCTGGAGAGCCTTACGGCTGTGAGTGGAGCAGTTGCCGTACCAGGCGGTGATACAGCCCGACAGGATGCTCTCGATTGTGCATCTGTAGAAGTTTGTGAGTGCTTTTGGTGACAAGCCGAATTTCTTCAGCCTCCTGAGGTTGAAGAGGCGCTGCTGCGCCTTCTTCACAACGCTGTCTGTGTGGGTGGACCAATTCAGTTTGTCCGTGATGTGTACGCCGAGGAACTTAAAACGTACTACCCGCTCCACTACTGTCCCGTCGATGTGGATAGGGGGGTGCTCCCTCTGCTGTTTCCTGAAGTCCACAATCATCTACTTTGTTTTGTTGACGTTGAGTGTGAGGTTATTTTCCTGACACCACACTCCGAGGGCCCTCACCTCCTCCCTGTAGGCCGTCTCGTCGTTGTTGGTAATCAAGCCTACCACTGTAGTGTCGTCCGCAAACTTGATGATTGAGTTGGAGGCGTGCATGGCCACGCAGTCGTGGGTGAACAGAGAGTATAGGAGAGGGCTCAGAACGCACCCTTGTGGGGCCCCAGTGTTGAGGATCAGTGGGGTGGAGATGTTGTTACCTACCCTCACCACCTGGGGGCGGCCCGTCAGGAAGTCCAGTACCCAGTTGCACAGGGCGGGGTCGAGACCCAGGGTCTCGAGCTTGATGACGAGTTTGGAGGGTACTATGGTGTTAAATGCTGAGCTGTAATCAATGAACAGCATTCTCACATAGGTATTCCTCTTGTCCAGATGGGTTAGGGCAGTGTGCAGTGTGGTTGCGATTGTGTCGTCTGTGGACCTATTGGGGCGGTAAGCAAATTGGCGTGGGTCTAGGGTGTCAGGTAGGCTGGAAGTGATATGGTCCTTGACTAGTCTCTCAAAGCACTTCATGATGACGGAAGTGAGTGCTACGGGGCGGTAGTCGTTTAGCTCAGTTACCTTAGCTTTCTTGGGAACAGGAACAATGGTGGCCCTCTTGAAGCATATGGGAACAGCAGACTGGGATAAGGATTGATTGAATATGTCCGTAAACACACCAGCCAGCTGGTCTGCGCATGCTCTGAGGACGCGGCTGGGGATGCCGTCTGGGCCTGCAGCCTTGCGAGGGTTAACACGTTTAAATGTCATACTCACGTCGGCTGCAGTGAAGGAGAGTCCGCAGGTTTTGGTAGCGGGCCGTGTCAGTGGCACTGTATTGTCCTCAAAGCGGGCAAAGAAGTTATTTAGTCTGTCTGGGAGCAAGACATCCTGGTCCGCGACAGAGCTGGAGAGTTTTCATCTGTATTCTTCATAGCTGTCAACATACCACCACAGAGCGAAGTTGGCACTAAAACCCCACTCAATGAGCTGTATTCCGCCATAAGCAAACAGGAAAATGTTCACTCAGAGGAAGCGCACCTGGTGGCCGGGGAATTTAATGCAGGGAAACTAAAATCAGTTTTACTGAATTTCTATTTTCCTGAATTTCCGCCTGACTGACATGCCCAAAGTAAACTGCCTGTTACTCAGGCCCAGAAGCCAGGATATGCATGTAATTGGTATCTTTGAATAGAAAACACTTTGCAGTTTGTAGAAATGTTAAAATAATGTATGAGACTTAACACAACTGATATGGTAGGCGAAAATCCAAAGATTTCTTTTTTAGGTCCCAGGCTCTAATAATGGAAAGCTATGGGTCTTATGCAATTCAAACTCCCAGATTGCAATTCCTATGGCTTCCATTAGATGTCAATAGTCCTTGTTCAAGGTTTCAGTCTTGTTTCTTCCAAAACAAGGAAGAATTTGGAGTTTTGGTACAAAGAGTCACAGTGGAAAATCAGTCTGTTGGTGCGCAACGAAGAGGAGGCGCGCCTGCTAATTTTACTTTTCTATTGAATATACTTCTTTCCGTATGAAATATTATAGTTTCTTTACATTTTAGGGTACCTAAGGATTAAATAGAAATGTAGTTTGACTTGTTTGAGCAAAGTTTAGCGGTAGGTTTTTGGATTCCTTTGTCTGCCTGTTGAACGAGTGGATTACTGAAATTGATGAGGCCAACTAAACTGACTTTAGTATATAAAGAAGGATTTTATCTAACAAAACGACCATTCATGTGGTAGCTGGGACCCTTGGGATTGCAAACAGGAAGATTTTCAAAAGTAAGTGATTAATTTAATAGCTATTTGTGATTTTATGAAGCCTGTGCTGGTTTAAAAATATGTTGATGTGGGGCGCGGTCCACAAAAAACCGCATGGTATGCTTTCGCTGTAAAGCCTACTGTAAATCGGACAATGCAGTTAGATTAACAAGAATTTAAGCTTTTAAACGATATGAGATACTTGTATGTTCATGAATTTCACCGGATGTTGTCAACAGGTGTCCCACTAGCGTGTGGTGCAAAGACAACAACCTTTCCCTCATCGTGATCAAGACAAAGGAGATTATGGTGGACTACAGAAAAAGGAGCACCGAGCATGCCCCCATTCTCATCAACGGGGCTGCAGTGGAGCAGGTTGAGAGCTTCACGTTCCTTGCGTCCACATCATCATCAAAGTAACATGGTCCAAGCACATCAAGACAGTCGTGAAGAGGGCACGACAAAACCTATTCAGGAGACTGAAAAGATTTGTCATGGGTCCTCAGATCCTCAAAAGGTTCTACAGCTGCACCATCGAGATCATCCTGACGGGTTGCATCACTGCCTGGTATGGCAACTGCTCGGCCTCCGACCGCAAAGCACTACAGAGGGTAGTGCGTACGGCCCAGTACATCACCGGGGCCAAGCTTCCTGCCATCAAGGACCTCTATACCAGGCGGTGTCAGAGGAATGCCCTAAAAATTGTCAAAGACTCCAGCCACTCTACTCATAGACTGTTCTCTCTGCTACCGCACTGCAAGCGGTACCGGAGTGCCAAGGCTAGGTCCAAGAGGCTTCTCAACAGCTTCTATCTCCAAGCAATATGACTCCTGAACAACTAATCAAATGGCTACCCAGACTATTTGCACCCCCCCTCCCACGCTCCTTCTACTCTCTGTTATTATCTATGCGTAGCCACTTTAATAACCCTACCTGCATGTACATAATTACCTCAATTACCTCAACACCGGTGCCCCCGCACATTGACACACTGACTATGAACCGGTACCCCCTGTATATAGCCCCGCTATTGTTATTTACTGCTGCTCCTTAATTATTCTTTTTTTCTTATCTATTACTTTTTTATGGTATTTTATTAAAACTGCATTGTTGGTTAAAGGCTTGTAAGTAAGCATTTCACTGTAAGGGCTACACCTGTTGTATTCGGTGCATGTGACAAATAAGATTTGATTTGAAATGAACATTTCAATAAAATGTGTAATATGTAATGTATAATTAAAAGTACAAGATTATTTGGTTTGAAAATAAACATCAAAGCATTTGAATTAGCCTAATATGAGTAACAATGTCATATTTAAAATCAAAACCTCAGCTGCAGGAAAGGAGGAATGGTTATATGCACATTTTTGGCACATGCGTTTTTGAAAGTGTACTTTAAATATATTTTGTGGACATTTAAGTTAAATATATTTTTTTGAAAGTATACTTGAGTATTTTTTTTTGAGATATGAAAAAGTATACTCTCAGGAAGCAAAAATCAAATCAAATCAAACTTTATTTGCCACATGTGCCGAATACAAGAAGTGTAGACTTTACCGTGAAATGCTTACTTATGTCATGACGTGGCCCTTTCTGGGTATAGATTGTGGCTTCCCCCTCTCTCACTCTCTCCTACACCCAGGTTCTGTTATCTCAGGTCGTAAATTCCTGGCGGAGACTCTCTCCCCCTTTCCTGCAGAGAGACCACAGGGGAACAAAGGATTTCATGTGAAAGGAGTAAAGATGAAACTATTTGTGAAATGATGTAATGTGATGTTAAACTTTTAATGTGAGATAATTGTATTCCCTTTAACTTCTACTTCATCACAATCCCGGATCCGGGAGCACCCCCATCAGTAAAAAAGCTGACTAGCATAGCCTAGCATAGCGTCACAAGTAAATACTAGCATCTAAATATCATTAAATCACAAGTCCAAGACACCAGATGACAGATACACATCTTGTGAATGCAGCCATCATTTCTGATTTTTTAAATGTTTTACAGGGAAGACACAATATGTATTTCTATTAGCTAACCACGATAGCAAAAGACACAACTTTTTTTTCCCACCATTTTTTTCCTGCATAGGTAGCTATCACAATTTCGACCAAATAAAGATATAAATAGTCACTAACCAAGAAACAACTTCATCAGATGACAGTCTGATAACATATTTATTGTATAGCATATGTTTTGTTAGAAAAATGTGCATATTTCAGGTATAAATCATAGTTTTACATTGCAGCCACCATCACAACTCTCACCAAAGCAACTAGAATAACTACAGAGACCAACGTGAATTACCTAAATACTCATCATAAAACATTTATGAAAAATACACAGCGTACAGCAAATGAAAGACAAAGATCTTGTGAATCCAGCCAATATTTCAGATTTTTTAAGTGTTTTACAGCGAAAACACAATATAGCATTATATTAGCTTACTACAATAGCCAACCACACAACAGCATTGATTCAAGCCAACAATAGCGATAACGAATAAACCAGCAAAATATATTAATTTTTTCACTAACCTTCTCAAACTTCTTCAGATGACAGTCCTATAACATCATATTACACAATACATATAGAGTTTGTTCGAAAATGTGCATATTTAGAGGCACAAATCGTGGTTATACAATGAGAATAGTAGCCAAGCTGCCAACAAAATGTCGGGAGAAATCTTGGGAGAGGCACCTAATCTAATCATTAACTAATCATAAACTTGACTAAAAAATACAGGTTGGACAGCAAATGAAAGATACATTAGTTCTTAATGCAACCGCTGTGTTAGATTTTTAAAATTAACGTCACTACGACATACAGCGTGCGTTAAAGCGAGACCGCACCGAAATTAATGGCGGAATAGGAGTTTTACATTTTTCAACAGAACAACGAATTAACATCATAAATAGTTCTTACTTTTTGATGAGCTTTCATCAGAATCTTGGGCAAGTTGTCCTTTGTCCAAAAGAATCGTTGCTCGGTTGTAGATTGTCGCCTTCAACTTTGGAATTAGCAGTAAACATTAGCCATGTGGCCCAGACGTGCCCAACTCACTATAACGCAGCACAAAGAAATATCCGAAAATCGCAATATACTGATATAAACTGATATAACTCGGTTTAAAATAACAACATTATGATGTCTTTAACACCTATATCGAATCAAATCAGAGCCGGATATATCTAAGGCCTATAACGGGAGCTTCCCAGAACGCCATCCTGAGGTCTGTCTTGCGTCATGGCGAATGATGAAAAGAGTGCACCCCACGTTCCCAGACCCTTTATATGGCCTCAGATCTGCCTAGCAACCCCATTCCAATTCTCACTATTTGCTGACATCTAGGGGAAGGCGTATGCAGTGCATCTCGACCAATAGAAGACATGCAAATTAATAAACTGACCCCAGAACAGCCTGCCTGATTTCAGATTTCTCACTTCCTCACAGGAAGTTTGCTCCAACTTGAGTTCTGTTTTACTCACAGATATAATTCAAACGGTTTTAGAAACTAGAGAGTGTTTTCTATCCAATAGTAATAATAATATGCATATTGTACGAGCAAGAATTGAGTACGAGGCAGTTTAATTTGGGAACAAAATTTTTACAAAGTGAAAACAGCACCCCCTATTGAGAAAAGGTTAACTTCTTGCCGCACGGATCCCTTTAGCGGGATCATTTTCGTAAACAACCGCTGAATTGCAGAGCACCAAATTAAAAATAAATACTACAAATATTTGTAATCATGAAATAACAAGTGAAATATACCAAAACACAGCTTAGCTTGTTGTTAATCGACCTATCGTGTCAGATTTTCAAAATATGCTTTACAGCGAAAGCAATCCAAGCGTTTGTGAGTTTATCAATCACTAGACAAAACAGTAAGAACAGCTAGCCTCAAATTAGCTTGGTCACGAAAGTCAGAAAAGCAATAAAATGAATCACTTACCTTTGATAATTTTTGGATGTTTGCACTCACGAGACTCCCAGTTACACAATACATTTTATTTTTGTTCGATAAAGATTACTTTTATAACCAAAAACCGCCATTTGGTTTGCGCGTTATGTTCAGAAAACCCCATGCTCGTTCCGGTCCTGAAAGGCAGACGAAAATTAGTAGTATCCGTAATGTTCGTAGAAACATGTCAAAAGTTTTTTATAATCAATCCTCAGGTTATTTTTAACATACTGTACATAATCGATAATATTTCAACTGGACGGTAACCTATTCAATACCACAGAGAAAGAAAATGTCGAGCTACATCTCTCGCGCACAGGAACTAATCAAAGGACACCTGATGCGTTTTGAAAAATATCGCTCATTTTTCAAAATAAAAGCTTGAAACTATGTCTAATGCCTGGGCACAGCCTGAGGAAGCCATTGGAAAAGGAATCTGGTTGATACCCCTTTAAATGGAGGAGGGGCAGGCAACGGAACAGGGATTTTTCCAAATAAAAGGCACTTCCGGGTTGGAATTTCCTCAGGTTTTCGCCTGCAAAATCAGTTCTGTTATACTCACAGACAATATTTTGACAGTTTTGGAAACTTTAGAGTGTTTTCTATCCTAATCTGTCAATTATATGCATATTCTAGCATCTGGACCTGAGAAATAGTCCTTTTACCTTGGGAACGTTATTTTTCCAAACATAAAAATTCTGCCCCCTAGCTGAAAGAAGTTAAAGTTTAACTAAGTCATTGGCCCGCCCCACTGAGAGCAGACATGATCAGGCATCAGGCCTTTTCTACTGATACGAATAAAAGCCCCTCCTGAGGAAATCCTCTTCAGACTAAGCAAACCCACACCGTGAGCTGTGATTGTGAATAGTTATTGAATTCCTAACCATACCATGTGGAGCATTGGCTACACGGCTGGAAATTGTTAAACTCTGAGACTATCGATCCCTACAGAATAAGAGCAAATCTTAGATACTAATTACTAGTCTGCAGCTAGAAATTATGTAAACCTGGGAGGCAAATACCGACAACCTGTAACGGCTGTCATATTCTTCCTCCTCCTCGGACGAGGAGAGGCGAGACGGATCGGACCAATACGCAGAGTGGTTAGTGTTCATAATGATTTATTATAACGAAAACTGAACACTGAAATACAAAACAAATAAACGAAGTGCAGAAACCTATACAGTACCGTGTGGTGAAAACACTAACACGGAAACAAACACCCACAAAACACACGTGAAACCCCGGCTGCCTTAGTATGATTCTCAATCAGGGACAACGATTGACAGCTGCCTCTGATTGAGAATCATACCAGGCCGAACACAAAATCCCAACATAGAAAATCACACATAGACAAACCCACCCAACTCACGCCCTGACCAACTAAATAAATACAAGACAAAGGAAAACAGGTCAGGAACGTGACAGAACCCCCCCCCCTTAAGGTGCGAACTCCGGGCGCACCACCATAAACTCTAGGGGAGGGTCTGGGTGGGCGTCTGTCCACGGTGGCGGCTCTGGCGCTGGTCGTGGTCCCCACCCCACCATAGTCAATCCCCGCTTCCGTGGCCTCCTCCCAATGGCCACCCTCCATATAAACCCCATTGGATTAAAGGGCAGCACCGGACTAAGGGGCAGCTCTGGACTGAGGGGCAGCTCCGGACTGAGGGGCAGCACCGGACTGAGGGGCAGCACCGGACTGAGGGGCAGCACCGGACTGACAGATGGTTCTGGCAGCTCCTGGCTGGCTGGCGGATCCTGGCTGGCTGGCTCTGGCGGATCCTGGCTGGCTGGCTCTGGCGGATCCTGGCTGGCTGGCGGCCCTGGCGGATCCTGGCTGGCTGGCGGCCCTGGCGGATCCTGGCTGGCTGGCGGCCCTGGCGGATCCTGGCTGGCTGGCGGCCCTGGCGGATCCTGGCTGGCTGGCGGCCCTGGCGGATCCTGGCTGGCTGGCGGCCCTGGCGGATCCTGGCTGGCTGGCCCTGGCGGATCCTGGCTGGCTGGCTCTGGCGGATCCTGGCTGGCTGGCTCTGGCGGATCCTGGCTGGCTGGCTCTGGCGGATCCTGGCTGGCTGACGGCACTGGCTGCTCCTGGCTGGCTGGCTCTGGCGGATCCTGGCTGGCTGACGGCACTGGCTGCTCCTGTCTGGCGGACGGCACTGGCTGCTCCTGTCTGGCGGACGGCACTGACTGCTCCTGTCTGGCGGACGGCACTGACTGCTCCTGTCTGGTGGACGGCTCTAGCGGCTCGGGACAGACGGGCAGCTCTGACGGCTCGGGACAGACGGACAGCTCTGACGGCTCGGGACAGACGGGCAGCTCTGACGGCTCGGGACAGACGGGCAGCTCTGACGGCTCGGGACAGACGGACAGCTCTGACGGCTCGGGACAGACGGGCAGCTCTGACGGCTCGGGACAGACGGGCAGCTCTGAGAGCGCTGGGCAGGCAGACAGCTCAGACAGCGCTGGGCAGGCAGGCAGCTCAGACAGCGCTGGGCAGGCAGGCAGCTCAGACAGCGCTGGGCAGGCAGGCAGCTCAGACAGCGCTGGGCAGATGAGAGCAACTGGAGAGAGAACCCGGAGAGACAGCCTGGTACGGGGGGCTGCCACCGGAGGACTGGTACGTGGAGGTGGCACCGGAATTACCGGACCGTGAAGGAGGACACGCGCTCTTGAGCACCGAGCCCGCCCAACCTTACCAGGTTGAATGGTCCCCGTAGCCCTGCCAGTGCGGCGAGGTGGAATAGCCCGCACTGGGCTATGCTGGCGAACCGGGGACACCCTTTGTAAGGCTGGTGCCATGTACGCCGGCCCGAGGAGACGCACTGGAGGCCAGATGCGTTGCGCCGGCTTCATGACACCCGGCTCGATGCCCAACCTAGCCCTACCAGTGCGGCGAGGTGGAATAGCCCGCACTGGGCTAAGCACGCGTACTGGGGACACCGTGCGCTCCACCGCATAACACGGTGTCTGACCAGTACGACGCCCTCTCACTCCACGGTAAGCACGGGGAGTTGGCTCAGGTATCCTACCCGGCTTTGCCACACTCCGCGTGTGCCACCCCCCAAGAAATTTTTGGGTCTGACTCTCGGGCTCCCAACCGCGTCGCCGCGCTGCCTCCTCATACCAGCGCCTCTCTGCCTTCGCTGCCTCCAACTCCGCCTTGGGACGGCGATATTCCCCTGGCTGAGCCCAGGGTCCCTTGCCGTCCAGGATCTCCTCCCAAGTCCATGAGTCCTGTGTCTTCGGTCTCTGCTGCTGCTGCTGTCTGTTCCCACTCTGCTTGATCCTTTTTTGGTGGGTGTTTCTGTAACGGCTGTCATATTCTTCCTCCTCCTCGGACGAGGAGAGGCGAGACGGATCGGACCAATACGCAGAGTGGTTAGTGTTCATAATGATTTATTATAACAAAAACTGAACACTGAAATACAAAACAAATAAACGAAGTGCAGAAACCTATACAGTACCGTGTGGTGAAAACACTAACACGGAAACAAACACCCACAAAACACACGTGAAACCCCGGCTGCCTTAGTATGATTCTCAATCAGGGACAACGATTGACAGCTGCCTCTGATTGAGAATCATACCAGGCCGAACACAAAATCCCAACATAGAAAATCACACATAGACAAACCCACCCAACTCACGCCCTGACCAACTAAATAAATACAAGACAAAGGAAAACAGGTCAGGAACGTGACACAACCACATAAACATATATTCTATGAGAACATTTCTGAATGGTACTCTGAAGTATCCATTCTAACCACGAAAGACTTTGATCTTCAGGGAAACAGAAAGAGTGAGAGAGACTCGGATGAACTCTCCAGCAGACAGACCGGATTCCAACAGAAAAGATCACGACACATGGGCATAAATATATATTAATTGCAATTATTCCCGAATTAGTGAGCAGTCATGTGCAAAGTATTAGCATTTCAATTAATATAGTTATCAACTGTGTGTAGTGATCCCTTAGGTCTTTCCCGCTCTTTCTCAGTCCACACCCACTTCCCTTTGTCCACCAAGCTGTCATATTGGCTTAGCTCACCAGGGAATTTTCACTATCATATGTTAGTAACATATATATTGTTTGTTTGTTTATGCATTTCTGTGATTATTTAGTCAGTTAGTAAATAAATGATTAAGCCAATTGGTGTATGGATGATTTGTAGTAAAGGCTGGGTTCGTGCAGATAACCAACAATTTACGACGTTTGGAATGAGACTGAAGGGAGGTAAAGAATAATTCATTCATAGACTAATTGATCAGATATTAAAATATCTAAAGAATTATATTCGGAAAATTCTAACTTTGTAATATGAAGATTTAGTTAATTAGATTTACATGATTAGTTTAATCACGTAATAATAATTACAGAGAATTGATTTGATAAAATAACAGTCTTCACTTTTAATGATGCCAAAGACACGACACTTACATGCCCTCAACCAACAGTGCAGTTCAAGAAGAAAATATTTACCAAGTAGGCTAAAATAAAAAGTAACAATAAAAAGTAACACAATAAGAATAACTATAACGATGCTATATACAGGGCGCAACGGTACCGAGTCAGTGTGCAGGGGTACAGGCTAGTTGAGGTACTCGGTACATGTAGATGGGGCGAAGTGACTATGCATAGGTAACAAACAAACAGCGAATAGCAGCAGTGTACAAGAAGGGGGGGGTGTCAATGTAAATTGTCCGGTGGCGATTTTATTAATTGTTCAGCAGTCTAATAGCTTGGGTGTAGAAGCTGTTGAGGAGTCTTTTGGTCCTAGACTTGGCACTTCGGTACTGCTCGCCGTGCGTTAGCAGAGAAAACGGTCTATAACTTGGGTGACTGGAGTCTCTGACAATTTTATGGGCTTTCCTCTGACACCGCCTATTATATAGGTCCTGGATGGCAGGAAGCTTGGCCCCAGTGATGTACTGGGCCGTTCGCACAACCATCTGTGGCACCTTACGGTCAGATGCCGAGCAGTTGTCATACCAGGGGGTTATGCAACCGGTCAGGATGCTCTCGATGGTGCAGCTGTAGAACCTTTTGAGGATCTGGGGGCCCATGCCAAATCTTTTCAGTGTCCTGAGGGGAAAAAGGTTTTGTCATGCCCTCTTCACGACTGTCTTGGTATGTTTGGACCATGATAGTTCGTTGGTGATGTGGACACCAAGGAACTTGAATCTGTCGACCCGCTCAATGTTAATGGGGGCCTGTTCGGCCCGCCTTTTCCTGTAGTCCACGATAAGCTCCTTTGTCTTGCTCACATTGAGGGATAGGTTGTTATCCTGGCACCACACTGCCAGTTCTCTGACCTCCTCCCTGTAGGCTCCCTGTAGGATCATCGTTGTCGGTGATCAGGCCTACCACTGTTGTGTCGTCAGAAAACTTAATAATGGTGTTGGAGTTGTGTTTGGCCACGCAGTCGTGGGTGAACAGGGAATACAGGAGGGGACTAAGTACACACTCCTGAGGGGCCCCAGTGTTAAGAATCAGCGTGGCAGACGTGTTGTTGCCTACTCTTACCACCTGGGGGCAGCCTGTCAGGAAGTCCAGGATCCAGTTGCAGAGGGGGAGGTGTTTAGTCCCAGAGTCCTTAGCTTAGTGATGAGCTTTGCGGGCACTATGGTTTTGAATGCTGAGCTGTAGTCGATGAACAGCATTCTCACATAGGTGTTCCTTTTGTCCAGATGAGAAAGGGTGGTGTGGAGTGTTATTGAAATTGCGTCATCTGTGGATCTGTTTGGGCGGTATGCGAATTGGAGTGCATCTAGGGTGTCCGGGAGGATGCTGTTGATGTGAGCCAAGACCAGCCTTTCAAAGCACTTCATGGCTACAAACGTGAGTGCCACGGGGCGGTAATCATTTAGGCAGGTTACCTTCGCTTCCTTGGGCACAGGGACTATGGTGGTCTGCTTGAAACATGTAGGTATTACAGACTCGGTCAGGGAGAGGTTGAAAATGTCAGTGAAGACACTTGACAGTTGGTCCGCGCATGCTTTGTGAATGTTGACCTGTTCAAAGGTTTTGTTCACATCGGCTGCCAGGAGCGTTATCACACAGTCATCCAGAACAGCTGGTGCTCTCGTGCATGCTTCAGTGTTGCTTGCCTCGAAGCGAGCATAAAGACATTTAGCTCGTCTGGTAGGCTCGCGTCACTGGGCAGCTCGCGTCTGGGTTTCCCTTTGTAGTCCTTAATAGTTTTCAAGCCCTGCCACATCTGACATGTATCAGAGCCTGTGTAGTAGGATTCAATCTTTGCTTGTTTTTGCTTGTTTGAAGCTCTGCTTGTTTGATGATTCATCTGAGGGCATAGCGGGATTTTTTATAAGCGTCTGGATTAGTCTCCCGCTCCTTGAAAGCGGTACCGGAGATACCGGAGCTCGCCTTCGGTATCTCAGAAGGACCCCGATCTGCGTCCCCTTTTCCGGTGTCTTTTCTTCACGCAAAAGGCGTGGATCTGAGCCTGTTCCAGTGAATGCAGGATATCCTTCTCGTTAAAGGAAAAAGTTTCTTCCAGTCTGTGGTGAGTAATCGATTTTCTGATGTCCAGAAGTTCTTTCCGGTCATAAGTGTAGCAGCAACATTATGTACAAAATAAGTTAAAAAAATACACAAAATGCAAAAAATTGTACAAAATTGCACAATTGGTTGGGACAATTTAAAATGTCAGCCATGTTCTACAGCGCCATCTTTATTCTTTCATTATGTGGCATAAACAATCATTATCATTATCAACTGGCTTTGCACTCTTCTGAACAGGAATTGCAAAAAAGTATTCATACCCCTTGGATTTCTTCACATTTTATTGTTACAAATGGGGATTCAAATGGATTGAATTATAATTTTTGGTCAACAATCTACACAAAATACTCTAATGTCAAAGTGTGAGATTTTTAAAAACATTTTCTAAAGATTGATAGAAATTAAATAACTAAAATGTAGTCGTTGCATAAGTATTCAGCTCCCTGAGTCAATACATGTTAGAAACACCTTTGGCAGCGATTACAGTGGTGAGTCTTCTTGGGTAAGTCTCTAAGAGCTTTACAGATCTAGATTATGCAGGAAGGGTTAGCTAATTATTATTTTCATAATCCTTCAAGCTCTGTCAAGATGTTGGCAAGGCTAGACAGCAGATTTAAGCAGATTTAAGTCGAAACTGTAACTTAGCCACTCAGGAGCATTCACTGTCTTCTTGGTAAGCAACCAGTGTAGATTTGGCCTTGTGTTGTAGGTTATTGTGCTGCTGAAAGGTGAATTCCTCTCCCAATGTCTGGTGTAAAGCAGACTGTAGCAGGTTTTCCTCTAGAATTTTGCCTGTGCTTAGCTCCATCCCGTTTCTTTTTATCCTGAAAACTCCCCAATATTTGCCGATGTCAAGCATACCCATACCGTGATGCAGCCACCATCATGCTTGAAAATAAGGAGCAAGTTAATCAGTGATGTGTTGGATTTTCCCCAATCATAAGGCATTGCATTCAGGTCAAAAAGTGTATTCCTTTGCCGTATTTATTTTTTTGCAGTATTTTTTGTGTGACTTGCTGCATACAATAATATATTTGTGTTCTTCTTTTTAACTCTGTTAATTTATTATTGTGGAGTCACTACTAAAAATAAAAAAAACTGATATTACATTTACATAAATATTCAGACCCTTTACTGAGTACTTTGTTGAAGCACCTTTGGCAGAGATTACAGCCTTAAGTCTTTTTGGGTATGACGCTACAAGCTTGGCAAACCTGTATTTGGGGAGTTTCTTCCATTCTTCTCTGCAGATCCTCTCAAGCTCTGTCAGGTTGGATGGGGAGCGTTGCTGCACAGCTATTGTCAGGTTTCTCCAGAGATGTTAGATCGGGTTCAAGTCCAGGCTCTGGCTGGGCCACTCAAGGATATTCAGAGACTTGTCCCGAAGCCACTCCTGTGTTGTCTTGGCTGTGTGCTTAGGGTCATAGTCCTGTTGGAAGGTGAACATTCGCCGCAGTCTGAGGTCCTGAGCACTCTGGAGCAGATTTTCATCAAGGATTTCTCTGTACTTTACCATTCATCTTTAAAATTAATTTCTCTGTACTTTACCATTCGATCCTGACTAGTCTTTCAGTCCCTGTCGTTGAAAAATATCCCCACTGAATGATGCTGTCACCCCCATGCTTCACCATAGAGAAGGTGCCAGGTTTCCTCCAGACGTGACGCTAGGCATTCAGGCCAAAGAACTCAATCTTGGTTTTATCAGACCAGAGAATCTTGTTTCTCATGGTCTGAGAGTTGTCATGACGTTGCCTGTTTAGGTACATAAAGCCCCATTCCCCTCTCCCTGCCACTCCCTGCCTCCCCCTTTCCTCCTTCAACCCATGCTGTGATCACAGAGAGACGTCGTAAATTCCTGAGAGTCTCCTCATGGCCAAACAGTATTAGAGAGAGGGTAAACTTTCAGGACAAAGAGGTTTCTTCCACCTCACAGAACTTGAGGTACGAACGGATTTCATGTTCCGGAGGAGGTATGGAAGATCGGTGAAGAGTCCAGCTATTAACATGTCCGAGTCTGTGGGACTACATTACCATACCGCTGTTTATATAATAACCTCAGATATGAGGTTTACATCTGATTGTTGTATAAAATGAATGAGTGAGTATGATACTGTTTGTATAATTGTGTAATATGATTTTGGACTGTTTAATGAAGAAAAATACAAATCCCTTTTGATTTGAACTAAATCCGAGGACTCGCCCCTGAGCCAGTTGGGTCAGACACCCTGGGACAGCCCCTCTCTGCTATCCGAATAAAAGCTCAACTCTGAGAAATTATCATTAGACCATGTTTTTCTCCATAGGGGGGGAGAACGAAGGTTAAGTACCATTGCTGAATCTTTAACCATACCACGTGGTTAAACTCTTAGAAAAGCCAGCTCTAGGAAAAGTCTTGGTGGTTCCAAACTTCTTCCATTTAAGAATGATGGAGGCCACTGTGTTCTTGTGGACCTTCAATGCTGCAGACATTTTTTGGTACCTTTCCTCAGATCTGTGCCTCGACACAATCCTGTCTCGGAGCTCTACAGATAATCCCTTTGTGTTTTTCTCTGACATGCACTGTCAACTGTGGGACCTTATATAGACAGGTGTGTGCCTTTCCAAATCATGTCCAATCAATTGAATTTACCACAGGTGGACTCCAAAAAAGTTGAAGAAACATCTCAAGGATGATCAATGGAAACGGAATGCAACTGAGCTCAAAGGGAAGGGGTCTGAATTCTTTCTGAATGCACTGTATACTTGTAGTGTACTTGATCACTCACAGAATTTCCCCCAAAATATCAATGATTCATCTTTAAAATAACTCCAAGTGTATTTTGAATGAAAATACTAAATTACAATTAAAGAGTTTAAAATTGAAGTACAGTTTTAATGAGTGTGTTTAATTGTAATGATCGTGAACATATAGTAAGTACACTTAAATTATGAAAAACTTTTAATAAGTGTGTTGAAGTGTGATGATAGCATTTATTGTTTAAAAGACTGAAAAAACTATAAATATAAAGTGCACTTTTAATAAGTGTGTTGAAGTGTAATTATTGTATATTTATATTATAATCAAGATATACCAGAAAAGTACATCTCGTATTTGAAGTATATTATTTAAATGTTTGGTATATATAAGTATACTTTAGTATACTTGTAATGTATTAAAATATATATATTTTTTGCTTGGGTTAGAGCAACATGACCTGGTGTAAATTACAATGTGATTGAAGTACAGCCCCTTCACACCCACTTTCACATCTATTGTTAAGTGTTTCAGAAGACAAGATTAAGTTTACTATCCACTCCCCTGATGACAGCATAGAGAAAATAAATATGAATTCCTCACGTGTAGCCACTTCCCATTATCATGGCAAAACCTGGAATATAAAGTCCAGTCAATGTGTGTGAGCACCTGCAGTACCTGCTGTGCATTTGTATGCTGTGGCTGCTGTTGTTGTTTGTGTGTGTCTGTGTGTGTGACAGGGCTTCCACTCCCATTGAGGAGGCTGTTGGTGTGAGGCATGCATGCAGGCAGGCAGCAGCGTGGTGGGCTGTGTGATTAATAACGGTGCAGTGTAGCAGGGCTGGAGAGTGATTAATTGGGCTCAGGACCTCATCTGCAATGTTTTGATGAAAATGAAGAGAGGAAGAAGGGTTGAGCTAGAAGAGAAGGTGGGGTGGGTGGCAAGGCACTCTAATGAAGTTGAACGCCAACTTGATTGTGTGTGTGTGTGTGTGTGTGTGTGTGTGTGTGTGTGTGTGTGTGTGTGTGTGTGTGTGTGTGTGTGTGTGTGTGTGTGTGTGTGTGTGTGTGTGTGTGTGTGTGTGTGTGTGTGTGTGTGTGTGTGTGTGTGGAAGCAACATCAAATCAAAGATAATGCTCTGGATGACATATTATGAACCATTTTGGCTGCGTTCGTCTCCTGTAATACTCTAACATTATTTACAGTAGAAGGTCTATAACCAATTCATTATAGGATCCAAGTTATCTCACTCCAGACACAATACCACGGTGGATCTTTCAACTATGCTTGAGCCTAGACATAATTTACCTACATACTACGCAATCCCTGTTTTTACATTCACCCTATATAGCTTTCCGAAAAGTTGAATTTACCCTTCCTGGAGGGCATACAGTGTTGTACTATAATATAATATATAATACTATAATATTGTCTAACAGCTTTTATGAGTCATGAAAAAGGTTCATCTCTGCAGAGGCAGGTTTTTGGTGAACACAGAGTATAGACTCACCTGGAAGAGAAAAGAAAATGGCCTTTTCAGATGAGCTGCATTTCTCATTCAGTATGAGAAAGATGTGACTTGTTCTCGTGAAGAAAGTCTCTGAGCCATGTTTGGCTGATTGCTAATCTGCCCTCATAAACATTGCAATCACCTTTGTCGTTTCCTTCAGTGGTTTATTGGATCTTTAAGGGCAGAGAGACGTTAGTGACAAACACCCTGGGGAATGTGTGATGACATGGAACAACCCATTAAGCAATGTAAGAGAAAAGTGCCATTCTGTAAGTAAGCTTATTTTCTGGTATTTTCCATAAGATGACATTCTCACTGTTAATTTCAAAGGCTGTCTAGCAATTAGTGAGTTACTTTAGGTAGGCGATTGGCATTAAATAAATTCTAATTATTTTTGTATTATTATTTCATACAGAGTGGATGTGTCTGCAGACACAGCCATATGGATAAGGTTGATAATATTTCCAGGTATTTTCAAGTCTGAACATAAACACTCTTAGTCACACTTTAAATGGGGAATAGGCTTGTTCATTAGCTTTTTTCCTAAGGTGTTCATATAGAAATGTCAAATAATTAGCTCGAAACCATTTGTCACTTGGAATAACTAGTATAGACCTGAGATATGTACTGTAGATTAGACCGGTACGTGATGCCCTGATCAATGCAAAATGTGTGAAATACAGTATTACAGTTTTTTGGAAAACCAGACTATGACTTTGCCATCGGCTGATGGAAACCATAGTTGGAGATGTCAAGTAAAGTCCTCTCTCTCTCTCTCCACAGCCTCTCTGGCTCTGAAAAATGGTCAAATAAGGGCCAGTGTATGATTCCTTCAAGCTCCTTGACTCAGTCAGATAGAGTTTGACATATCCTTCTTAACCAAACAAATTTCATCAGGGTTCAAAGACTTCTCATCAAAATTGCTTTGCACTGAGGATGACCGGCCCTCTGGAATATTACTCTGGAATATTCTTTGAGAGGCAGAGAAGGTGGAGGAGGGCGGGAATAGTCCTGAAATGCAGACTGTACAGAAATCTAGAAATACAGTAATACATCACTCTAATCGACTTTGAAATAAAAATACAAAACTACCTGGAGAATTAATGAATTACAGGTCAAAACTACTTAAGTTGCTGAGTCAAACCAGGACAATGTGATGCATCAACATTTAATATTTCAATTCCTGTAGAAAAACAGCACAGTGGCAAATGGACATTCATACCAGCGTCCACGAAAGCAAGGGTAGCAAAACGTCTTAAATATTGGTCCTTAGAGCAGGATGCTAGAGTACAGTGAGTCAGTATCCATATGTTACAAGAAGCACCTGTTAGTTCAAATCAAATCAAAGTTTATTTGTCACCTGCTCCAAATACAACAGGTGTAGACCTTACAGTGAAATGCTTATTTACAGGCCATAACCAACATTGCAATATTTAAGTAAAAAATAGGTATTAGGTAAAAATAGATAAGCAAAGAAATAAAAAACAACAGTAAAAAGACAGTGGAAAAAGAACAGTAGCGAGGCTATATACAGTGGTGAGGCTATATACAGTAGTGAGGTTATATACAGGCACCGGTTAGTGGGGCTAATTGAGGTAGTATGTACATGTAAGTATGGTTAAAGTGACTATGCATATATGATCAACAGAGAGTAGCAGTAGCGTAAAAGAGGGGTTGGCGGGTGGTGGGTGGCGGGACACAATGCAGATAGTCCAGGTAGCCAATGTCCGCGGGCACCAGTTAGTCGGGCTAATTGAGGTAGTATGTACATGAATGTAGGTATAGCTAAAGTGACTATGCATATATGATAAACAGAGAGTAGCAGCAGCATAAAAGAGGGGTTGGGGGGGCACACAATGCAAATAGTCCGGGGAGCCATTTGATTACCTGTTCAGGAGTCTTATGGCTTGGGGGTAAAAACTGTTGAGAAGCCATTTGGTCCTAGACTTAGCGCTCTGGTACCGTTTGCCATGCTGTAGTAGAGAGAACAGTCTATGACTAGGGTGGCTGGTGTCTTTGACAATTTTTAGGGTCTTCCTCTGACACCGCCTGGCAGGAAGTTTGGCCCCGATGATGTACTGGGCCGTACGCACTACCCTCTGTAGTGCCTTGCGGTTCGAAGGCCGAGCAGATGCCGTACCAGGCAGTGGTGCAACCAGTCAGGATGCTGTTGATGTTGCAGCTGTAGAACCTTTTGAGGATCTGAGGACCCATGCCAAATCTTTTTAGTTTCCTCAGGCGGAATAGGCTTTGTCGTGCCCTCTTCACGACTGTCTTGGTGTGTTTGGACCATTCTAGTTTGTTGGTGATGTGGACACCAAGGAACTTGAAGCTCTCAACCTGCTCCACTACAGCCCCATCAATGACAACGGGGGAGTGCTCGGTCCTCCTTTTCCTGTAGTCCACAATCATCTCATTAGTCTTGGTTACGTAGAGGGATAGGTTGTTATTCTGGCATCACCCGGCCAGGTCTCTGACCTCCTCCCTATATGCTATCTCGTTTTTGTCGGTGATCAGGCCTACCACTGTTGTGTCGTCTGCAAACTTAATGATGGTGTTGGAGTCATGCCTGGCCACGCAGTCGTGGGTGAACAGGGAGTGCAGGAGGGGACTGAGCACACACCCCTGAGTGGCTCCAGTGTTGAGGATCAGCGTGGAAGATGTGTTGCTACCTACCCTCACCACCTGGGGGCGTCCCGTCAGGAAGTCCAGGATCCAGTTGCAGAGGGAGGTGTTTAGTCCCAGGATTCTTAGCTTAGTGATGAGCTTTGAGGGTACTATGGTGTTGAACGCTGAGCTGTAGTCAATGAATAGCATTCTCACGTAGGTGTTCCTTTTGTCTAGGTGGGAAAGGGCAGTGTGGAGTGCAATAGAGATTGCATCATCCGTGGATCTGTTTGGGAGGGATGCAAATTGGATTGGGTCTATGGTTTCTGGGATAATGGTGTTAATGTGAGCCATGACCAGCCTTTCAAAGCACTTCATGGCAACGGACGTGAGTGCTACGGGTCTGTAGTCATTTAGGCAGGTTTCCTTAGTGTTCTGGGGCACAGGGACTATTGTGGTCTGCTTGAAACATGTTGGTATTACAGGCTCAATCAGGGACATGTTGAAAATGTCAGTGAAGACACCTGTCAGTTGGTCAGCACATGCCCGGAGCACACATCCTAGTAATCCATCTGGCCCCATGGCCTTGTGAATGTTAACCTGTTTAAAGGTCTTACTCACGTCGGCTACGGAGAGCATGATCACACAGTTGTCCGGAACAGCTGATGCTCTCATACATGCCTCTGTGTTGCTTGCCTCGAAGCGAGCATAGAAGTGATTCAGCTCGTCTGGTAGGCTCGTGTCACTGGGCAGCTCGCGGCTGTGCTTCCCTTTGTAGTCTGTAGTAGTTTGCAAGCCCTACACATAAGATGAGTGTCGGAGCCGGTGTAGTACGATTCAATCTTACCCCTATATTGTCACTTTGCCTGTTTTATGGTTCGTTGGAGCCCATAGCAGGATTTCTTATATGGTTCTGGGTTAGAGTCCCGCACCTTGAAAGCGGCAGCTCTACCCTTTAGCTCAGTGCGAATGTTGCCTGTAATCCATGGCTTCTGGTTGGGGTATGTACGTACGGTCACTGTGGGGACGATGTCGTTGATGTACTTATTGATAAAGCCAGTGACTGTTAGTATTAATGATACACCTGACGAGTCTTGGGCCCTTTTCATTGTGAATATTATTACTTTGGGGAAAGGAAAAAGCTGAGTTTGGCGACCGTCAGCAGAAGGGTTTCTTATTTAAGGCCACAATCGAACAGGCTGGTTGTAAATGTGATGTCATGGTAAGGAAAATAATAACTATTTATTTGTTGGGGTGTAGTTTCATTTCTACTCATAATTGAGCCGATTGTATATAAAAGGGTTCTTTAGACCACTGCTGTGTTGTTGTTCTTTGTAGTGATACAACTGCAACAGAGAGGGAGTAAGAGGGATAGAGGGAGAAGGGGATGAATTTGGCTTCTTCTCTGCCTCTATCTCAGGCAAGTGGCCCTTAAACCCCCTAAAATGGATCCAATTATGGGGAGGGCTTTTGGTGGCGCTTGTGGAAGTCGATGTAATTGTTTAACCCTAATTTTCCTGGCTAGAGCTGTGGCTCCTCTGACAGAGGCTTGTCATCTCCTCTAATCCTTTCTCAGGCATGATGGCGAAATGAGATCTCGTCTTAAAGTAAAATTACAAACGGACACCCAGAAAACACAATCATCTTACCTAGAAATCCCTTAGAATGGGTATTTCCGTTTCTATATCTACTGGCCCATTATATTCCAATGATGCAAGAGGAAGGCTGTGTAGTTTTCAATCACTGTACATTTTTTCAGATGAAAGGACACTGTTGAAAATGCTTCGTCACTCAATGTGTGTCTGTCTGTGTGTTGAGTGTGTTTTATTACAGGTCAATGCGTGCCTTAGCTAATCTCTAAAACCTGATACTGTGTACGTTGATGGTGGAGCTACGAGGGAGGTGTGTGCATTTGCTGGAAGAACTGTTGAAATAATGAAAGATGAATAGAAAGAAAGAACTGCAGGCGGCTTGTAGAGTAGCATGATTGGCTCGATGCACCTGTTGTGAAGCCGCCCATCCGTGACTGGTTCCTAGACCTCACATGCTATTGTCCTCTGGCACCGGAGCCTAATGGCTCGTAAATGTTTTAGTACTGTGGATGACAGTACAATGACATCTGGCCATTTCCGTATCTGCCTCTCTTCTATTGCCAGTCCCCGAAGAGGACTTCCCGTGATGTCGGAAAGCTGCCTGTCGTCCCTTAAAGTTTATTAAGGATGGTGAATAGTAAACACAAGCCACGCTGGTAGGAAAAACTATGTACAGTATGGAGATGCTGTCTGTGTGATTAGAACTGTAGATCTAACAACAAAGATACCGGCTGTGTTATTTAGAGATTATAGACATCATCATAAAGTGAAACCTGCCTTATCAGGAACATCACTTTATTTATCTTTAGATAAGGGAGCCCACTGTGTAGTTTGTTATTGGCTATCAGAAAATAAGTTAAATAACAGTTTTACATGTGGGGAAATGTGAAACAGATTAAGGGGGAAAGACTACGAAATTACTGCAGATAGTAGCAAATCTCCTCCCTTTGATCATGGCAGCCATCAAAGGGATCCATCCAGTCTCCGAAAGTGAGACTCCCAGCTGCCTGTGATGCATTTCATATTCCTTAAGAGAAGAGCGTCAGACAGCATCTCTTCTCTCCTCACTCAGTAATCCCTATCAGAAACACTGTCGCAGGCTCAGATCAACCAGACTAATCACTGGCCTCTCTCACTCATGTACAATGCCAAAGTTGTCGAGAGGACCAATACCATTTTGAAAATATGGTACGTATAAAGATCAAGAATTTAGTGGACTGGAGGAAATGGAGGAATATAATTCATGCAACTGTGGCTCATTTTATCCAATAAGGTAGTGCTGGCTAAAACTGCCTGACATAATGCATTTTTCTATTTGACATTTACATCTACATTTAATCTCTTCTCCACACTAATAGCTTGAATAATTTTGACTGTAATTTAGATAGAAGGTGATATAACTCTAGCCTAGATAAACCATCTGTAGCAACAATGTGGCCTTCCTGTGCAAACCTGAGGAGTACAAGTTCTGTGAGGAGGACCTTGAAGATATGTAGTGTGGTGGAATTAATCTTCCTTCACCAAGTGTAGCCTCTTATGTCAATCTTAATTTAGGCGACTTAAAGCCATCTCTGCCAATCAATGGAATTTTAATGAGAAAAAGGGTAACTCGTCACCGTAGTGTGACAGTCTAAATTGTCGTTTACCACCGTGAAGTTCAACATAAACAATGTTGTCTCTCTCTCTGCAACCACTCTGCACATCGACCCGACTTCTATTTGTCAGATTTATTCAAATGATCTCACACCATCATTCCAGGAAATCGGACACGGCCCGTTGGTAATCATACATGTAGACAGTAATTGCTTGTTTATGCCATAATGGGGATGAGTCGACTGAGTCAAGACACACTTGAAATTCATCCGGATGCTGAGCAATGGAAATCCAACCCACAGTGGTAAGGGATGGGTGGACTGATTCCTTAGTATGATGATGACGGCTGAATCTAGTTGCTGTGGTTTGAATCTCAATCCTCCCCTTTGTCTGTTGAATTATCTTGGGCTTCATTATATTGTGGATGTTTCCTGTATTAAGCCATTATCTCAGACAGGAAATCTATTCCAGCCTAATGTTGGTTCCCAAGAGATCACAGGGTTTTGGCAAAGTATTAATGCCCACTATCTGAAGTTACAGTCATGTATCCCCTACCTTGCAGTTAACAGAGCCCAAAGCTTACAAGACAGCACTAACAAGGCAGAACTATGCCTGAACTTTTAAAGCCTCACCGACAAGCTGTCCGAAGCCAGTTTATAGCTGACAATTAATAATGTATTTTTATTGAGACTGAAATGAGAAGATTGCTTATTTCCTCTCTTCAACCTCTTTCTGGGATCCTGTAAACTACTGCTTCTATACTCATTGGTGCATTATACATTCTGTTTAGGCTTAATGTTGCCATTATTTCAGAGATTTGTTGCCTGTCTGGTTGGCATTATGGTCCTCTTGTATCTATTTCAATGGTGTTGTAATTGTCATAAAATGTACAATGAGATTCTTATCACTAATGTATAACATTGTCTTTTTTCAGCCTGCGAGCTGTTTCTATGTGTAATATGAAGCATAAAGGTTGTTATTGGACTTGTTTAATGGAGATGTTTCCTCCTTAGAGCCTCTTTGCAGCGAATGGGCTGCAGAGGCCAATATCATGTCTGGCTATTAAAACCAGCCTAATATTGCAGGGCTTTATGTTAGCTTGTTTGTGTTTTCCTGCTCTCCTCTGTACTTTGTCTCTCCCTGTGGGCTAACTAACTCCCAGAGCTGAGGTGGCAGTGTAACTTAGTGCTGAGCGTCGTGCTGCTGCAGAGTCCATCGTGTTTAATTAGCTCCTGATTAAGAAAGGGCCAGGCTCTAATGATGTGAGTCATGCGAGAAGGAGAGAGACAGAGAGTCGGACTGCACTGCAGTAGAGTAGTGCTGACCAGGTGAGGTAGTGTTGACTCAGTCACTCTATCTTCCAAAGCACTGTCCAGCCGATGTATATTGAAGTGAGGTGAAGACTCCCACCTGTCTAGGTCTCTGGGCGTCTTGTCTCTCCCAGAGCACAAGTGACAGGTGTCTGCCAATAATGACTAAATCACTCGATAAAAGAGAATAAATAAATGAAAATGAAATTACCCCCTATGCTCAAGGCGGCATTCATGCGATATTGGGAGCATGCGAGTGGGAATTTGTCATTCAGGAGACATTGATTAATTATGCCACACACAATTAGCCCATCAAATCGAGTGTGTCCTCCTCTCCTGTGGAAAGGTGATGTCAGAATTGTATGGAGCATTAGGCATTAGTGTTCCTTGTATTTTCTCTCTGAGATCAGCAGAGAGTTAGAGAGCTGGCTGTGACTGAGGCACTTTCTCTGACTGGCTGTTTTTAGATGAATAGTCCCACATCCTCAGGCCTTGCGGAGGGTAAACAGGGGGCTAACTGGACCTCTTAGGCCTCGTGTCAATACTGATTCTCATCACTATTTGCAGGCTCAGGGTCTTTGGCCTGCCTGTTCCGTTTGTCACCTCTGTGATTGAGAAAAGAAATGACAGTGAACCAAATGAAGAGAGGACTAGGTGGTGAGATGGTGGGGGGGGGCTTTCCATTTAAGAAAGCAAACTGACTGAAAGCAAATAATGATCTTCTTCTCTTCATTAGTAAAAGTATGCATTAAACTATTCTCTAAATTACGTTATCATTGTGTTTGTTTTGATTAGCTTGGGGATCCCTAACTGTGGGACTGTGAATGAAAGACATCTTGTCCGTGGAGACTTGGACCAACACAGTCAGAATGTAGGCTTTTGATGGTGATTAGTGTATTGATTCACTTCTCTGGTCCCTGTTGTCTATTTCTTAATGCAATCGTAAAGTGGATATACATCTCTCAGGGCGCTAATATAAAAGTCCCTTCAGGCAGTTTGAGAGGTTGCTTTGATTGTGTAACACTAGGCATTAATGTTCCCTCTGTCTCTCTCCCAAAATGCACCGTAAATGTATTGATGTGAAGGAGGAGCCACCCCTAACGATCATCTTTAACTATGGTAGCCATTTCCTTTTGAAGGTATCTTTTTTCATCGGGTTGGTCTGGGCTGTCCTGAAAGAAGAAATCCGCATTAGGGGAAACAGCCCCAGTGCCTTTGTTATTGTTTTTGTTTTCTTGATGAAAACAAAGGAGAGGAGCATTTGGCATCTTGGTGAAAAAAATTGCAGCACATATTCCGCTGTCCTATCGAGCGTGCAATGATGTCCAAGGTGAAAAAAACGTTGTTTGTTGTTTGCAGTAACTTTTTTGTTGTAATAACCCAAATGGACATGGCAGTGCAACCAATTAAGGATTTCAGCTTTAAGGCCCAATCCTACTGCGATACTGTGGCTATTTCCATTACGTTCCAGAACACCCCCACGGTAACATTCTTTCTCTTTTCCTTTACCCTTGCTTTCTTTGATGTGGTTGTTATGTCAATTGTGAGGGACACAGTCAGTGCGTACAAGTCATAGTCTGAGGAAGCATTTCCATGACAACCGTTTGCTGAGTGTCTTACATGCTGACTACACTGGAGACACACTTGCACTATCGTGCGCATGTTGATTTGGTCCAACCACACCAGAGGCGATCATGAAACGCAGGTTAAAATATCAAATCCAACTGTAAACCAACTTGATTCATTTGGGGGAATGGCGAAATGCATACTGTATAAAACATTCATAGACATTTAGCTAGCTTGCTAAATGCTAGTTAATTTGTCCTGGGAGATTAACTTTGGGATGTTATTTTACCTGAAATGCATATGGTCCTTTTTTTAGTTTGATCTTTGTCAACATTTTTCCAGAGTCATACAAAATGATGTGTTTCTCTACTACGACTTTTAACACCAGAAAACCCGGGCATCGAGCCATCCTGTTCTCAACCAATGCATTCCAGCAATCTAAGAAATGAATGGTATCTATGCTATTTCAAAAATAATCATTTGGTTGTGTTTATGAAGGTCTTAGGTAATATTATAATATGAAAAACGCATTTTCATTCGTTTATGTTTTTGCCAATGTAAAAACGTAAAAAACACAAAACATCAAAATTCAATTGTTATACAACATCACAAAGGAATTCATTATTATTTCTTAACCATTAAACAACTAATAAATTGTATTTCAAATGACCAGAATAGCATATTTTACATTAGTTTTATTATGTCACTAGTCTGTGCTTAGTAGCCTATAGCTATGCTGTTGCAGGTGCTGACATGTGGAACCCATAGAATAGTGGTTATTCTACCCAACAAAGTTATATTTTGAAATAAAGCCCTTTTTTTGGGGGGGGGGGGGGGGGGGGCAAATGTAGGTGTTTTAGAAACCTTAGAACCTGCTCTTTTTGAAAAACAGATAACCAGCTGAAGATGCCTTGTGTGTGTTGGTCTTTCATTCTTATGCCCATTAGAGGCCGCAGACTACCTTTGAATAGCTTTGGATATCTTGCATAGCCTACCGTCCATGGCTTAATCTACTGTATAACTCTTGGCTATACCAACTCAAGTTATAATGACAGACGCAATATCTCCTTTATAATACTTAAAATACATTATTTTGTTGAGTTTTTTTTACACATAAGTAAATACATATATAAAACCAACTGGGCACAGGATAAAGGAGAGCTGTCTACCAATCTGTTTTACACACAGATACAAACTGGGCAGAGAGATTACTGTATATGTAAAAATATATGGTCACATTGTGTAATTGTAGTTCCCTTTCATTTATATTTATTGTGAAGACAGAGCTGGAGAAATGTAAATTCTTATCAACTGAGCCTAACTTGATCACCTAGCTACGTTGTTGGCTTTATAACCAGACAAATGGGGCACTCACCTGAACCCGTAATGTGAATTATTCCACGATAAAGGCTATTGTCTGCCATCTCTCGTAATCTAGCTACCATACCAGCTACCCGCCACAGGGATTCTTTTTTTTTATTTGATGGGAAAGGCGGGACTTGCAGCGCATCAAGCGTCTCAAATGGAACTAAGTGTCACGCCCTGACCATAGAGAGCTTTTTATTCTCTATGTTGGTTAGGTCGGGGTGTGACTAGGGTGGGTCATCGAGGTGATTATGTTTCTATGTTGGCCTGGTATGGTTCCAAATCAGAGGCAGCTGTTTGTCGTTGTCTCTGATTGGGGATCATATTTAGGCAGCCATTCCCCCTTTGTGCTTTGTGGGATCTTGTCTATGTATAGTTGCCTGTGAGCACTATAGCAGCTTCACGTTTTGTTTTGCATTTATTGTTTTCTTTGAGTTTCACTTCATAATAAAGAGGATGGAACCATACCATGCTGCATCTTGGTCCACTCATTATGACGAGCGTGACACTAAGTTCTATTTTAGCGCCTGGCTATGCACATGCCCATTGACACGTATGAGCAGTGTGGATGAAATTGAATAACATGTACACGTAAATGTATTTTGCTACGCTCGCGCACACAACGTGGTCGGTCTTGTTTGGGTGTTACTCTGAAAGCAGAAGATAACTCAGAAATCTGCACACCTTGTTTCGTCTTGAGAGAGTTGGATCAGGGTCTTCAAGCACTTTTCAACGGTCCCTAAGAACATGTGCTCCAAATCCAGAGCAATGCACAATGTGCAATCACCTGGCTATTTTTTGTACTGCCTTAGTGAGTGGGCTTGTTCTGTTAGAACTGAATAACCAGACATCAACATTTTAGAATACACTAGCACAGAATACTGGAGTAAATATATTCTGAGCATTGTGAGAATAATATTCAGACACTATCATATTGAATGAAAGTGAACTAACTCTAAGTCATTAAACAACTAAATGTGTATCTAAATGTGTGTCCCAACAATGCAGAGCTAAGTTTGCTTCAGGCAGCTAGCTTGCTGAACCTCTGACATTTTCTGTTCTTGTGTTTATCCTGTTGAAATCCCCATGAAGCTGGATAGAGGATTTCATTCTCTGGGAAATAGAGCGTGATGGTCAATATTTGGCAAAAAAAGGAGGAAGGAAGGCTCCTTGGGAGAGACATGTTAATAATCCATGGATTAATGCAGCTGTCCTCTGCGTGAACTGGCCAATGTGAGTAATCTGCAAATGTAACGAGGATAATATACCACATGCTCTAATGGACATTGGATTTCCTGGTCAAGCGTGTGTATGAGGGTCTGTGTGGTGAGGGAGCAAAAGACACTGCATGATTCTCCAGAACAACAGAATGCTGTGGTTAAAGTGGCAGAGCTAAAGCTTTATCAGGCAGATGCTAGCCTGCTACCACATGTACCTCATGCCCTGAACCTGCTTATTCTCCTCAGTGGATGGTGGATAGGCTCATGGCCCCCCAAACTAACGGTCAAAGCACACCCAGATCTCTGACCACACACATCCCACTCAACATCCAAATGACTTCACACCAGCACTAAATGACTGCATACACTTCCAGACTCTTAAAAGACTTCCTCAGTGGGTTAGGTTAAAGAGCGACTGCCCCTAATAAAGCAACTTCCTGTTTTGAAAATGGCTGTTTTGGCATCGATATGAGTCAAACATTTATTCTAGTATCAAAATGTACTACAAAGTGTAAACAGGATAATTTTGGTCATAAAGTCAGTCTCGTCCAAAATGGCGATTTGCGAGTTGATAGGATAAAATGTTATGTCACGGAATGATGGATACAGTAACAGTTTTCCTTGGGTTGGGTTTATTTTAATCCTGCCCACATGCTCACAGCTGGCAGCACCCAAGTAATCATTAATTCGGAGTGCAGCTGCACACAACCTAATCGTAATGCCCATTGTCAATTTAGTTTGACTTAAAACCATAAACCAACTATAAATGTGTTGAAATTCATTTACAGATATTGAAAGCATTTAATGACAACAGATAAAATGTCACCATTTACATTGTGTAATTTATTGATGGTCCCTAACTATCCCCAGAGATAGGCTATCCAAAGTTAAACCAATTTTGCTAAATGATTTGGCTAATTTGGCCACAGCAAACCACACCCTGAATCAACTCACATTTGAATTAAGTCTAAAAGGTGGTCAAATCAGGAACTGCAGTCGCCCTTTAAAGATTTTAACACCTGGGTTAGTGTGCCCCTCATTCCTCAGTGGAAAGTCTTTGTGTCTTTATTTATAATGTTATACTTTGCTTATACTGTATGCCAGGGTTTCTTAACCCATGGTTTGGGACCCAAAGTGGGTCCTGAGCATGGGAGAGGTGGGTCGTGAGTTATGAGTAAACTATAATCACACACTATTTCTTCTTGATTTGGGTCATTCAAGGACAGTAAATTTGTAATTTGGGTCTTGAGCTGAAAAAGCCTCTGCTGTTTGCTATGGAATGCATTGCCGCAGGGAGCTAGCTGTAAATGTACACTATAGATAATTGTGATACATTTAATGAACTCCCAGAGTTGAGAAGGAATCAAGTAGGCTACTCTCTGTGTTTTATTCATAGGACACCTTGGCTCCTTTCCTCAGAGCTGGGCTAAGAGGAACCAGTGATAATTTATGAGTGTAATCTGCTTATTTATTTATCTGGCCCCACAGGAGGATCAGGAGGCAGGCTATGTCCAGGCATGTACTGTACTGTATCTCTGTATGGTACAGACTAGAGAAGTCCAACTCCTAAATCCTGTTCACTGAGTCCACACTGCCAGGTACTGTAACCTCTTACCACTGCCTCTCAGCCCCTGAGCTCCCCTCTGATTAATCCCAGCAGCACCTGCATACTTTTTTAATGCTAGCATTACTGCACTTGTATCACTTCCAAAAAGGGTTGAGGAAACTGCAAAAGCTGCACTTCTAATTTCATTTTTTTGCTAAGGGAAGAGAACTGTACACTTTGGTATTACGTAAAAGTTTCGGGGGATTTAAGAAAAATAAATGTTGTGGTTGTAGAAGGCGCCTGGCATTTGCAGAATGTGTGTCAGAAAGAGTTCAATAGAGGGAGGTGTAGAAACAGTAGTAAGCTTTGGGCATTGGGCCAGCCAGAAGATAAATGTAGCCAAGGTGTCCAATTCATTTTTGATATTCAAAAGCCAAAACTACGAGCTGAGAATGTTGTCTACAGATCCATTTCCCTAATTAAATATTGCATTATTTGGTTTACTACATAGCTATTAGATAGTAATTACACAATGTTATTTGAAAAGTGGATTCCAGTTTCTGGTTATGATCAGAATGTACATATTTCTATTGTGGTGCATTAACACTTAGTCCAGTTCTGTCGCCATGGTCTCCTTTCTGAGATTAGAAGGCAGTAAATGTGTGAGACCATGGCGTTGCTCTAGGGGAAGACTCTCCCTGCTCCCTCACCAGGCTGCTCTCTTCACAAATCATCCCTCTGAGACAGAGGGGGTTGGGGGGCGCTCCGTGAAGTCACAGGTGAGCTGGTCCTGAATCCTGGGGTTCATTTCCAAAAGGCTCCAGCTTCTACCCCCAAACCATAAGACTGCTGAACAATTAATCAAATTGCCACCCAGACTATTTACATTTGCAACCCCCCCCCCCCCCCCCCCCCCCCAATTTGTTTTTACACTGCTGCTACTCGCTGTTTATTATCTACTCTGTATGCATAGTCACTTTACCCCTACCTACAGTACATGTACAAATTACCTTGACTAACCTGTAAACTGTACATTGACTCGGTACCGGTACCCCTTGTATATACAGTAGCCTCATTATTGTTATTTTATTGTGTTACTTTTTATTTTATTTGTTACTTTAGTTTATTTAGTAAACATTTTTATAACTCTATTTCTTGAACTGCATTGTTGGTTAAGGGCTTGTAAGTAAGCAGCATTTCACGGTAAGGTCAACTACACCTGTTGTATTTGGCACATGTGACAAATACAATTTGATTTGATTTGTTCCCGCATACCTTGTACATGTGAAAGGGGAGTTTCCCTTATACAATGTACTGTAAAGCACTTTGATCATCTTGGAAAAGAGCTATATATATCTCCAATCAATTATTATAATGAGTACTACCAATCTCTCTCTCCAACCTACCCTTCTTCACAGAACCAGGAGCCTATAATATAGATTCAGGAGTCAACCCGAGGCTTTCCTCACTCCATGGCCAAAAAGCCTTCAGTCTCAAGACAAAACGATAGAACAATTGAGGGATGTGTTCAGATTAACCAGCTCTGTGCCTGCCTTTGCGTTAAACTGGTAAGTAGAGTAAGGGAATAGTTATTGGATTCTACTGGAGTTAAGAAAGATCAAGAGTGCAAGCCCTTTTGTTGTTTTCCTGTTAGCTGAATCTGTTTCCTCCATTGGATATGAATACATTTCTCATTGCATGCACAAATAGCCAGATGATGAAGGTACATGCTAGAATACAGACAAATTAATTTGCAAGGTGTCTTTGTGAAATGGAATTTTTGCTAACAGAAATGAGCTTTGAGTCTGTCATTGTGCCAGGGAGGTGATGGTGGCAGTCGGGTCCCCAGTCAGACACACACTGTCAAGGCTCTGGGATGATTCCAGGCTGTTTGCAAGATATTGGGCAACGTGGGTCATGACACAAGCACCCTTCTGGAACACCCTGAAATAGCATCACATATGTTACGTATCCCTCCCGCCAGAACATACTGTATGGTCTGGCTCAGTCCCAGTCCTGTCTGCCCACAATACTTTAATACATTTCCTTCATTTCCCGCCATTTAGATTTGTTTCCATCTGTTGTCACTCAGTGAGGTGCAGCTAGGCGACATCATGACTGACGTCCAAGGTAGGGGACATGGATGGGCAGCCTTGTGAAGTTGAGCAACTGTGCTTATCTGCCAAACATCAATTCCAAACATCTGCCAAACATCATCTGCCAAACATCAAAGTCCCAAGTAATGGAGAGGGTAAAGGGGATATCTGAGGGGAGTGTGTGAAAACAGCATGTCCGACAAATCACAGAGAGATGTTCTGGTAAGAAGGCAGCGTGTGCCTTTTAAAGTAATTGTGTCATACATTTCACCAAAGGCAGTGCATCAGACCCTTATTTTCAGCTTTTGACCTCAGTGAAATGTATTTCTTTATACTGCTGTTCAGTCTCATGACCGGAATGTAACCCTTTTAAAGATTTACAGATGATCACATAGCTATGTCCCGCGAACAAAACAATTACAAGTGTTTCATTGAAAACCCATCAAAGTTAGAGGCAATCCCTTGATGAGTCGGAGGAAGAGTTCAGAAAGTCAAGAAATGACAGCGCTTCAACTCTGCAACACTGTCTGTTTGATTTCTTTAGACAATATGAGTAATTCTGCTAATTTCCTCTCTCTTACTGCCGCTTGGAGCAATTACTACAGATGGATCGGAGAGAATTCAAAGGCTTATTGGACCTTGGTGTCAGAACGTTGGCCAATCAGATTGGGATAATGAGTAGCCTGTTGTCAGGAGATGAGGGTGTTGTCCTCCCAGGCTGTGTTGTGTTGAAGTGTGTTCTACTGTATCTGAAACATCTGGGCTTCATCATGTGACTGTCACTTCACAAATACTGATGTCACTTGGAAACTGTAGGAACAGTAGGTATCAACCTCTGCTCGTCCAGGTGATCTGACGTGAACAGGACAGAATGTACAGTAAACGTGGGTGGGTGTGGGATTCATGTGTGGATTATTTATTTATGTCTATGTGATAGAAGTCTCTCTCGGCCCAGATATCACCTGTCCACCTTGTATCTCAGCCTCCCACATGTATCAAGCACAGGAAGCTGATATGAGTATATGAGTAGTATTTTATACTGTGAAGTGAACAGAGCTGAGCAAACTCTAGTCCCTTTTTTAGAGCATAAAGGACCCTTTGCTCCTATAATCAGATTTTTCGATCCAATTTAATTTAAAATAAGGTTTGATTAAAAAGATAAATTGATATTTTCATATTATGAATTACCACTCCCATCACCCAATAACTAGAAATGCGGAACAGAGATTGAGGAGAGTGGCGGGTTGGTGTGATTCGGTCTAAAAACGCTAAATAGAATTTGTGCTAACCCGTCTCTCCCTGGTGTGGCGTGCTTTGAGCACTGCCATGAGCTGTTAGTGTTGCTCTCCCTCTCGCCATCCATCCGTCTCCACCAGAGGGTGAAGCATGTGGGACAGCATGCATGGGCTCATTTTTCTCTGCTTTCATTGGAGCAGGGCCAGAAATAGTCCTCGTGTCTGTAATTTCATTACTGCTCCTAAGCATGTGTATTTACTTAGCAACATTACCTTTCTCAACGTTCTCCTCTCACACTGTGCTGTCTGTGCTATACATCTGCACATGCACCTTGTGTTTGTCTAATAAGATGTGTACTTTGCACTTGTTCTAATTAGCATAATGCAGTAGTCTAACTAATGCAGATTTGGGTTGACATCGGTTGTATAATTTACCATCACAGCTTTTAATAAAACCTCCTCTTCATACTTCATTTTAACTGGGAGAAAGATGTGCTGCTTGGTTATTCACTGATCACCAGCTGCAGGGTCAATTGAATAATTACGATTTTAATTAAGCACTGGGGTTGGATCGGGAGGATGCAATCGTGGTGCTTCAGACATAACATGAGAAGAAATATGAGGGTTGTAGCAAGAGTAGGATAGAATCAGTAGAATGATAGAACTGATAAAACAGAGTGCTCTCATGCACTGAAATGGAAGTTCTAAAGTGGCTTATCCATGTGATCTGTGCTCCATCCTCCAGTTCCATTCCATGGAGTAGTGCGGTTATTTCACCAATCCTTCCTTGCCCATGTAATACTGCACAGTGCACACTTCAGTCCAGGTCTCGGAGGTATGCAGCATTTCAGCCCATAGGATCCCGCTCAGACTGTTCACCTCATCATTGCCAGCATGTAATGCAATACGTTGTATCGACTTCCTGGCCACTGGCTCTCACAGAAAATTGATAATGTTGCTTTGGATAAAAGCAAGCTAATTCCACTCAATTGTGCATAAGTAAAAGTTAAATGAAGCAAGCCAACAATACAATAAGGGAATAATGTAGTCCTCAGTAGAAGACCTGAATATTTGAGTGTACTTGTTTTCAGGGGTGCAACTTTCACTGGGGACGGGGGGACGGGGACGGACAGTTTTCTCATTGGAATGTGTTGCAAAAACGAGGCAACGGTGTGCTTTAGGACCATGCGGACATCACCGAGCGGTCAGGTTGGCTGTTTGGAGTGTTTATCCGACTGAAAAAATAATAATAATAATAACAAAATACAAAAGTTGCGCCCCTGCTTGTTTTAATGTATCATGTTTGCTGTGTAGTGTACATGGCCAGTGTTCCAGTGGGATTTCGGAGCTCAGATTGGATATACCAATAAGGAGAATGGCTCAGTGCAGACCTGTGTTTAGCAATGAATAAACCATCAAACCAAGTCATATATCATCTTGTAAGACACGATCAATGCTGTTTTTTGCAAGGACCTGTCTTTTGAATATTTTATACCCATCAAAGTAGCCAGAAGAGAAAAGTGATGACAGAGTAGAAATCAAAGGAACTGGATACAGGGCTTTCAGAGTAGCAGGTCGGGATTTAGTGTTAGATGTCTGTAGACACACTTTACCACAGATAATGGCTATCACCAGAGTAATTTAAGAAAGACGAAGTGGATTACTAGTCTTCTAAGCATCCCAGTCTATTCCACAGGGACTGACAACTCTGATATAGAATCACAAACATCTCCACCAACACACGGGATGTCTGGAAACACAATCAAAGCTAGCTATCATGTTTCTAACACTCAACCCAATATTTACTGTAAAGCCTCGTAACTCAGTTACGACCCATAACTCGGTTATAAAGAGTGAAATATAGAGTGAAATGTGAGAACATTGGAGAGCTGTACCCCTACAGTATTACATCATTAAATCAGGTAGTAAAGACACAAATGTGGAACGGCATAAAAATTACATGTCACGCCAAATGTACGTCAAATAACTCATCTTATTTTGCTTTACATTTGGGGATTTGAATCCAATCAGAAATAGTCTCTTTCTCAGAAAACTATTATAATGAAGAGCCTCATGTCACTGAGATTGACGTTTGTGTTTATTCCTGACGAGCTATTCTGAATCGAATATATAGAATTCACAACAGAGCAGTGTGAATGGATGGAGCTTCAGGACCCAATGATATTTACCCAGTATACGGAGATGGGAAAATGGAATGTGGTTTCGCATGCTAACAGCTCATTGTGCCATGCGATCTAATCAAATATAATTTATACTGTGATGGGTTGTAATGGGGAAAAAGGCTCTTATATCATATCCCGTCCTGCCTCAGTTGCACAAACACACATCAGCTGCATCAGAAGCACCTCCTCCTCAGTCGCTGCTTCCTTTGTCTCAGAGACGTTTTTAGAGCATTCCAACTCTATTATGAAGTGCACTCTTTGTAAATGAATACCATTAGTATGCGCTAAAGAATTAAATGACAAGGCAGCGTTTAATCAATTATAATCGCTTCCTCGCTCTCAACTTAACGTCTGCCGCTGCTCCTGACAGCGCCAGCGCGGTGTGCTCTCTCTCTCTCTCTCTCTCTCTCTCTCTCTCTCTCTCTCTCTCTCTCTCTCTCTCTCTCTCTCTCTCTCTCTCTCTCTCTCTCTCTCTCTCTCTCTCTCTCTCTCTCTCTCTCTCTCTCTCTCTCTGCCCATCTGATTTACTGCTCTGTAGACCGTGCTGATACTGAAAATCCCATGATGCATCACCATGCCTGATGAATAGAGCTGGTGTGAAATTACAATTGGGATGTAAAGCCTGTGATATACAGCATATGCATGTACAAAGCTATGTGATCCCCCACCAGCCCTCCACCCCAACCACTTACACGCATATTGCTTACACACAACTTTATCGAATGCAGTTCAATATACTGCTGGGTCATGGCCTTATAACAGAGAGTTGAGTTGGGTCATGGTGCAGCTGCTGTATACAGCATAAAGAGATCACTTCTATATCGCACAGCCCCGAGAGATACAGTGAATGACAAACACATGGAAATGAACCACATTGTCCTTTTCTAGGAGAGCTATACAGTAAATGCAGACTGCAAAACACAAAGAAAGGAAATGGATTTCTTTATGAATACGAAGAAATCCTCAAAGGTTTAAGCATTTGGTACACATTCAGCAAAGTAGCCAATGGCCTGGTTTGTGGGACCTTGACAATGACTTCCTTGCACTGCTTTTGTTAGCCTATTTGAATATTTTTTGTGTCTTTTTTGTGTGTCTTTTTGCTCAAAGCAATGTTGTCCTGCATATGAAATACTGGCACTACTGTAAACTGACTGGTTTTCTATTGAATCATTCATGTATGCATTCATTATTAATGCATTTATTTCAGTTTACTTTCGATAATGGATTCATACTGAGTATTGTCATGATTTCCACTGACTTAACCAAAGCCTTTTCTACTGGTGCTATTGGTTTTCCACACAAGTGGAACCATGTTCATTACTGATGGAGTCTGACAGCCAATAGGAGATTATCTGAGCATGACCTATACATACAGTGCTGTATGTCAACTTATGGCCGTAATGGCTGCTCCCTGTGCAGTTATTACTCTATGGAGGTAATTTGTTGGAACAATTGTCAGATGTGTTCATAAACACACAGAATCATGTCACACACCTCAGGCAGAGGATAACAGGCAGATATTATTCACTGTGTCATTCCATTGTTATTTTCTTACCCCTAAAAACACATGCAACACATCTAATTCTCTCAGCATATTTAATTATTTGCTTATTTTTGCCAGTGAAAAATAAAATAATTATGACATGTACAATCACAAGCCATTTCCGTGGGATTATGCAAGCTTCTCAGCTGCTAAAGGGATTTAAGACACGATAATAAAGATAAGAAGGAACCATTAAGATTTTTTTGTTCCGTTAATTAAGGCAAGAGGATTAGTAACAACACAGAAACGACATGTAGGGCAACAAACAGGCAGGCTGAGGCTACGATAATGTTTCAGAGCCATTAATAAAACGTGCCTTCATTCTCTGCTGTGATCAAACAAGTTCATCTGGGAGCCAAAAAAACAAAGATTCTCCTTCCAGAAGTGTAAATTAGAATTCCAGAATCTCAGAGCAAGTACAGTCAGTGCACAGAATGTGACCTTGTTACTTCATTAAATATTATTGTCTAACCATTCTCTTTATCCGTTCGGTTGAATGGGCAGGAAAATGGTGTACCATTGTGGCATTCACTTGATTGCAGGCTTAGGACCCCAGAAAGTGATCTGCACCATGTTGCAGGGAGAGGCTGGTGATTAGAATATGTATCATTCCACTAAAACTCACTCCTAATCCCACTCGTGTGATGATGCTGGGAGCATGACTTCTGGCTGCTGGAGGAAGCCACGCACATAGCCTTTCAGAGTGTGGGGGCTCTCTCTCTCCGCTCTGTGCGTCACAGAGATGATGGAATGTGCGCTATAAATACTGTGGATAAATAACATTCACATTAACAGGCTGGCCAATGATGACTCCTAATCTTCAGCATCAGGACTATGCCAGCACCTCGGGTGTGGGATTGCTGTAAGGCAGCCACTCTGAGAGGGAGAGCTGAATGGTGTGAAACTCACACTTGCATATTATGCTTTCTTCCTGCCAGAGAGGGGCTGGAGCTGGTATTAGAGTATAATACTTTTAAAATGGCAGGATGTATGAAGTAAATGGTTGGTGTTTGATGTGTAAAATCTGAGGATCAATGTGGAATGGAGCTATTTCTAACGCAACCGGAATGTGCGCTACTGGAGGTCCATGTATCATCTCTACATTTCTTCTTCATAACATAGTCTAATTTGAGGGATTTATAGCAGCCTGTTCATGTAAACCATTACAATGCTCTTCTAGGGTTACTACTGTGTCGAGGAGGTGTGTGATGTCTCTCTTACTGAACTCTGGCCCAATCAGAGGGCAGCCTAACAATGACTACTCCTTCTCCTCATCATTGCCTTTTCCCCATTTTGTTGTGTTATAGCCTGAATTTAAAATGGATTCAATTGAGATTTTGTGTCACTGGCCTGCATACAATACCCCATAATGTCAAAGTGGAATTCTGTTTTTAGAAATGTTTACAAATTTATAAAAAATGAAAAGCTGAAATGTTTTGAGTCAATCAGTATTCAACCCCTCTGTTATGTTATACCCAAATAAGTTCAGGAGTAAAAATAGTTTTATTTAAAATTATTATAATAATTATAAATAGTTTTATTTTTGATCTTCTCATTGCTGCAACTCACCAACAGGCTCGGGAGAGGCGAAGGTGGAGTCATGCATCCTCCAAAACATGACCCGCCTAACCGCTCTCCTTAACACCTGCCAGCTTAACCCGGAAACCAGCCACATCAATGTGTTGGAGGAAACATCATCCAACTGGCAACTGGAGTCAGCCCGCTGGCCCACCACAAGGAGTCGCTAGAACGTGATGAGCCAAGTAAAGCCCCACCGGCCAAACCCTCCTCTAACCCGGATGACGCTGGGCCAATTATGCGCCATCCTATGGGATTACCAGCCACGGCCGGTTGTGTAGTAACGCCTCTAGCGCTACGATGCAGTACCTTAGACGGCTGCACCACTCAGGAGGCCAGGAGTAAAAAAATTTAATGACTACCTCATCTGTGTACCCCACATATACAATTTCTGTAAGGTCCCTCAGTCGAGCAGTGCATTTCAAACACAGATTCAACCACAAAGACAAGGGAGGTTTTCAAAGTCCTCACAAAGAAGGGCACCCATTTGGTAGATGGGTCAAAATAAAAAAAAATGAGATTGAATATCCCTTTGAGCATGGTGAAGTTATTAATTACACTTTGTAGTGACTGGGTGTGTTGATACACCATCCAAAGATACAGGCGTCTGTTCTAACTCAGTTGCCAGAAAGGAAGGAAACCGCTCAGGGATTTCACCAGGAGGCCAATGGTGACTTTACAACTGTTATTGAGTTTCATGGCTGTGATACGAGAAAACTGACATTGTACGTATTGCAGTTTCTCCACAATGCTAACCTAAATGGCAGAGTGAAAAGAAGAAAGCCTGTACAGAATATATTCCAAAGCATGCATCCTGTTTGAAAAAAGGCAATAAAGTAAAACTTCAACAAAAAAAGAAGAACTTTATGTTTTGAATACACAAAATCCAACACAGCACATCACTGAGTACCACTCTTCATATTTTCAAGCATGGTGGTGGCTGCATCATGTTATGGATATGCTTATCATCGGCAAGAACTAGGGAGCTTTTCTTTGCTTTCCAATAGACACTGGGAGACAAATACCCCTTTCAGCAGGACAATATCCGAAAACACAAGCCCAAATATACACTGGAATGCACAGGAGATTGGTGGCACCTTAACTGGGGAGGATAGGCTTGTGGTAATGACTGGAGTGGAATCAATGGAATGGTATCAAATACATGGTTTCCACGTGTTTTTTTTTATTTTTTATTTTTTATTTTTTTTAATAAATGTATCCCATTTTCTCCTCAATTTTCGTGGTATCCAATCGCTAGTAATTACTATCTTGTCTCATCGCTACAACTCCCGTACGGGCTCGGGAGAGACGAAGGTCGAAAGCCATGCGTCCTCCGAAGCACAACCCAACCAAGCCGCACTGCTTCTTAACACAGCGCGCCTCCAACCCGGAAGCCAGCCGCACCAATGTGTCGGAGGAAACACCGTGTACCTGGCCCCCTTGGTTAGCGCGCACTGCGCCCGGCCCGCCACAGGAGTCGCTGGAGCGCGATGAGACAAGGATATCCCTACCGGCCAAACCCTCCCTAACCCGGACGACGCTATGCCAATTGTGCGTCGCCCCACGGACCTCCCGGTCGCGGCCGGCTGCGACAGAGCCTGGGCGCGAACCCAGAGACTCTGGTGGCGCAGTTAGCACTGCGATGCAGTGCCCTAGACCACTGCGCCACCCGGGAGGCCCCGTGGTTTCCACGTGTTTGATATCATTCCATTTGCTCCGTTCTGGCCATTATTATTAGCCGTTCTCCCCTCAGCAGCCTCCACTGCTGGATTTGCTTACCAAGACAACATTGAATGTTCCCGAGTGACCTAGTTACAGTTTGGAATTAAATTGGCTTGAAAATCAGTGGCAAGACTTGAAAATCGCTGTCTCGAAATAATCAACAACCAACTTGACAGAGCTTGAAGAATTTTTAAAAGAATGATGTGCAAATATTGTACAATCCAGGTGTGCAAAGCTCTCAGAGACTTACCCAGAAAGAGTCACAGTTGTAATTGCTGCCAAAGGTGATTCTAACATGTATTGACTCAGGGATGTGAATACTTATGTAAATTAGATATTTCTGTATTTCATTTTCAATAAATTAGCAAAAATGTTTAAAAACATGTTTCACTTTGTCATTATGGGGTATTGTGTGTAGATGGGTGATGTGGTGGCAGAATCTGGAGGTAAGCTAAGTTGGAACTCTTCAAAGTATTCTGTCCTTGCATGAACTGCATTTCATAGACTCCGACGCCTGATATCTGGCAAGGCCTATGAGAACCCCAGCATCCCCTCCATGTGCTATCCCAGACCTGCATTTGCTAGATGACACTATGATGAAGTACTGTATAGTTCTAACTAACTGGATCCGAGCTGTTCACTCACAGGTCTCTGCTTCCCAAACTCCCCCGCACAACAGTTCCCATCACAATCTCCAGCCTAGAGATTGAGTAATGGTCCGGAGGCACAACAGAGGTAAAGAACCCCTAAAACCCAGGTGGAAATGACCACATCAGATCGTCCTCACAACCCCAATGGCGGTAAAGTGCTTAGGAAAAGACACCTGCATCCACACCTCCCATTGTAAGCAGGTACAGTGGTTCTTCCTTTAAAAGTTATGGCGTACTGCAGCACAGCTTGCCGGGTGTCGCAGAATTCACGTTATTTAAGTGTCAGCCATTGTTGCCAGAATGACGCAATTACCACAATCTGCCACTATCTACCACAAATGGTTGCAGCATAAGCTCAAAGCTTTTAAAGGAAGAACCACTGTAGCAGAGCCGAAAGAAGATGTTGCTCCTGCATCCAAGTAGGGGTACTTTGCTCACCCTGGGGCCCGCAGCCACTGTGAGTATCCTCTGGGTGGTAGCAAACGTCGAGCCAGAGGCAGGTGAACGTGCTAGTAACCTCTCCCCGACCTCCCCGCTCCAGTAAGTCCCGGCTACCACATGGAGAAGCCCAGAAGCAGACGAAAGTGACCTGAACTCCGATGACCCAGCTGACCTAAAAAGAAGGATAAGAGGACATGAACATTATGGTGGTTTCCCTGGGTCAAACACTTTCTTACATTTAGCTAGCAATGTCTCTGTACTACAATATGTATCAGATTGTTGGGTTTGTGGGTTATTATCAAATAGTGCCGAGACTATACCACTGCTCGCAATACCCCTTAATTATTATGAAATATTGATGTGGATCAAGGCAGGTAAATTTACAGACCGAGTGCTTGGTTGGGTAGAAGATGAGGTGTTTTATATGAGAAGATTTGATTGACCAATCACACCTCCCTGCCTAAACAATGAATCTTCATGGCCTATTCACCCCCAGGTTATTTGTGTTATATAGCAAATGGAACCGCTCCATAAGTATAATCTTTCCGTCTACATTAATCTTAATCTTACCCTACCCTTGCTGTTCCACCCTATCATGTCATTGGGAATACATTATATGCTCAAGAATACCAATGTGTATGCTAAACCTACTTTTTCTGTAAATGGAACTATGTGTGTGGGGGGAAAGCTTATTATTATCTGCCTACAACCTGGTCAGGATCATGCTATGCGGGCTATGTTGTTCCTGCTGTACGTGCTACCCCAGAACACCCAAATCATCCTTTCTTCCACTTGTACAGGAGGACCATTGTAGCTGGTCCTGTAAAACGTTTTTTTTCTTCTTCTCTGCATTAATTCCCGATTATGGCATGTGCTTGACTCCATTCAAGAACTGGCTAGAGAAGTAGAAAGGATGGGTAATGCTACTGCTAAAGATATAGAGGAGCTGACTGCTGCATTAGTAGCTATACATACTATGGTGTTACAAAACAGAATGGCTCTAGATATTCTCTTAGCATCTAAAGCAGGGACTTGTGCGATGGTGGGTCAAGAATGCCGTACTTACATCCGTGACCCCTCCACTAGGGTGGCTGAGGCAGTTGCTACTATCAGAAAGGAAGTTGCTACTGTTGCAAAGAGAGATCAAGAATGAGGCTGGGACCTGTTTGCATGGGTAAAAACTAGCATGGGGATCTTTGGAACTCTCGTGTTGCAGTGTCTCCTGGTGCTGGTTGGATTCCTTTTGCTGTCCTTCTGTCTGTTCTCATGCCTGACGGCCTTGGTGAGGAGATTGTGTCAAACAGCGATATCTCCTTCCCACCAGACGGTCATGACAGTGGTGAACTTAAATAACCTGACTGATCTCACCACTGCCTCCCCCTTCATTGGGGATGCAGATTGCCCTATGGGAGACGATAGTGCCCGATCCCTACACCCCTCCTTCTTTCCCAGATGATTATTATTAAGTTATCCTTCAGGAGTTCCATTTAGATTACCCCTTTTTGTGTAAAAATGCCAATTTCCCAGAAACCAGAGGGTTTTAAGTTCTGTCTGACAACAGCTCAGATATACCATGTATGGTGATTGGTTTCCATAGTATCAAAGGGGGAATTGTGGTGGCAAAATTTGGGGGGTAAGCTAAATTGGAACTCTTGAATGTTGTATTCTGTCCTTGCATGAACTGCATCTCATAGACTCCTATGTCTGATATCTGTCTGCACCCTAAACACAAGACCATTGTTTTCTGTAACTGTTGCTTGCATAAAAAAAACTGTTGTGGAACCACTATCTGTACTCTGAGTTCTTCCCTGGCTACTCCCAGAGACAGACCTCCCTAGCAATTACTAGATTAAAGGTTTACTATTATACTCATAGTCTTTGCCTACTCTTTGGATAAGATTTCCACAACAGTCGAAACATCTATTTCATTCATTTTGAATTCAGGCTGTAAAATAACAAATTGTTGGATAAGTCAAGGGGTTTGAACAGTTTCTGGAGGCTCTGTACGCGTGTCATACGTTGGTGTCAGTCATCACAGTATATTGCCTTCTCGATCCCTTTATGTAGCTTTGTATCACCTGACATGACTGTCCATACTCTACTAACGTACCGTACATGTACTACATGAAGGGATAAAAACAGATTGAAATGCTCGCTAACTGACGTTACCAGAGATGAATTGTGCAATAGACGACCCACCGTAAGAAATGATCTATTCCACTGCGGCTGCCTCTCTCACTCATGATGTCATGGCGAAATGAAGTTCCCCACAGTGACAGGCGCTTGGGGGCCGCTGGGGCTGACATATGATACCTTAGCTGTACATTCCACCCAGAGGTGACCTCAGCATTTGAAGGGTTAGTAGTCCAGGCCAGAGCCTGGTGCTTTCCTGCTTGTTCAAAGCTGATTGATATGTTGATTTTGCAATAGTTAGCATAATGACATGGACTGATTTAGATGATTTTGCGCAGTTTGTTTATTGACAGTGAATAGCTCATGAAAATTTTACATGGAGACCTGTGTTTGCTGACCCTTGGAAACTAAGTGCTGGTTACAGATGAAATGGGGCGTCCGCCCAAGCTATTACATCAACTTCCACTGATGACACCACTCCAGATTGGCTGGAGGTTGGAAATGGATGTGCTGTGAGTCACACAAACCCTTCCAAACTGATAATGGCTTTGAGAAGGACGAAAAATATGTCTTGTCTAAAACTCCATTCGGCAAACATTGGGAGTATCAGATTTAAAAAAGGAGAGAGAGGAGAAAAAAACGCTTTATGATAAAAGGGCATTAATGATGTTTTGCATGGAGGCTTCGAATATATAATGCTTAGCAGATTTACATATTCAGATGGATTTTGGAACCGGGCTACAAAGACGTGCAATTGTGTTTAGTTGATTTCATTTTGATTTCATAGCCTGTGGTTCTGTGGGTGTTAAAACATATTATCAGAGAGAGAGAGAGAGATAAGGCTCATTCTTTTATTAATGTTGTGACCGTTGTTCTCTGAGGAACAACCTGACCCTGGCCCTGTGTGGAGTCACAATGCTGGCGGTGTAGATGAACAGCTGTGCTTGTTCGGAGGACAGACAGCGTTATCAAAATCATATTTACACCTGGGCAGTGGGCGGCCCTCTCCATTTAAGTGGTCTTAATTTCCCTGCCATTTGAATGAATGTCAGAAAAGCTCGCTGCATAACACTACTCTCCAGGAATGGAATGTCTGCCTAGCTGGAACAGCTGGCACAGAGTGCTTATCAATGTGCCACAGCTGATTACGCCCGGGCCTCCGTCGATCTCCTCTTGCCTTTTTCAAAAGCGTTGGAAAAGAGGATAGGCGGATGGTTCCCGCCACATCCCATCTCTGAAATAGGCAGCACATTTGTCTCCCCACCATGCTATCAAATTCAGGCAGCTAGCCTAGGCTGGGAGGCTGAGAGGAGAGGGCTATCAGGGAGTGGGTATCTGATCATGGAGCATGACACGATTAATGATAAAGGAGTGGGGTCAAGAAGCATAGAGGAAATGACTTAATCTTGCAGTGTGGGGGGACGAAAGTCAGATGGTCAGTAGTGAGATGCCCCTCCAGGGAGCACCCCCCGCCCTGGACATATCCATAAAATGTATGAAAAATTATTAGGCTGTGACTAATTGCCCGTTTAGTGTCGCAGAAAGTTGTTAAACAGACCATTGGCTTTTAATACCTAAAGTAAGGAATGGGATTAATTAAGCAGAAATGTATTCTTCTAGCCTGCCAAGTACCTTTCTCTACACTCTCTAAAAACACTGTGTGATGGGGCTCCTCAGACCGGACCTTGGGGAAATAGCTGGTAATGGTCTGAGAATGGATCTCCACTCAATTCACCAGTCCAGTCAGAGTGAGGGGATGAATGAGGGCAATAAGTACATGTGCCACTGACACTAAAAAGGTAGCGGAAGCAGAAGATGAAAGTGGAAGCGAAGGATGTAGGATATATTACTATCCAGTTCCTGTTCCTGTTCCCTATAATCATAATCCATACATTTTGATAGGAGAGAAAAGAGAACATGACACACAGTACTGCTTCAAAGAGACTGAAATGAACAGTGACTACTTAGAAGAGCATTTTACAGCATTATAAAGGGAACACTGGACAGCTAGGCTAAGATATATTATAGAGTATATGAGTATTTTGAGGAAACAGATTATTTGGCATTAAACCCAGGTCAGAACATCATGGTGAGAACCTTATGAATAAGACCCAGCTAGCGCATAACATTCTAAGAACCATATTTTTCTTGGTGGGTATTTCAGTACTTCAGCATAACGTTTTCTACAGGTTTCCTCATGGTTCTATCCTGTTGTGTTACGGTCGAATTGGACCGATTTACAAGTTCTCTCTTTGAAAAATGTAGTTAATTTAATATGATTGTCATAAGGTTCCCTGACTTTGAACACACAAAATACATTTTCATGATTTTCATAACATTTGGGTGTTTTATTTAACTTTGGTATACCTGTGGTGTACCAAAGTTAAATACACACACACACACACACACACACACACACACACACACACACACACACACACACACACACACACACACACACACACACACACACACACACACACACACACACACACACACACACACACACACACACACACACACCTCACTCCCCTTCTTGGCTTCCATGGCAACCCCCACGGGAACCTTTCCTCAATAGAATGTTTCCCACACGGGAACCACACCTGTTGGCATTCTCACAGACAATCGCAACACTGTTTCAATGATATATAGAACTTTTCTCGCAGCTCTGGTATATAAAGCTTTTTTGAGGCCTTGCTCACAATTCATTCTGTGGCAGCACAATGACCAAACGATATACTGTATGTGAGGCTCTTGATCATATCTTTGATCATGACACTGGTGAGGAGGAGAGAGGCCAGGAAACTGACAGTGAAGATGCATTAGAGGAGGAAGTGTCAGAAGTTGAAGACAACACAGAATATGATCCAGACCAAGAGACAACTGACTAGGAACAATCCAGTGATGAGGAAGAGGGCCCTGCTGAGGTTGTTGTTACATTCCAGTGATGAGGAAGAGGGCCCTGCTGAGGTTGTTGTTACAATCCAGTGATGAGGAAGAGGGCCCTGCTGAGGTTGTTGTTACATTCCAGTGATGAGGAAGAGGGCCCTGCTGAGGTTGTTGTTACATTCCAGTGATGAGGAAGAGGGCCCTGCTGAGGTTGTTGTTACGTTCCAGTGATGAGGAAGCGGGCCCTGCTGAGGTTGTTGTTACGTTCCAGTGATGAGGAAGAGGGCCCTGCTGAGGTTGTTGTTACGTTCCAGTGATGAGGAAGAGGGCCCTGCTGAGGTTGTTGTTACAATCCAATGATGAGGAAGAGGGCCCTGCTGAGGTTGTTGTTACATTCCAGTGATGAGGAAGAGGGCCCTGCTGAGGTTGTTGTTACAATCCAGTGATGAGGAAGAGGGCCCTGCTGAGGTTGTTGTTACATTCCAGTGATGAGGAAGGGGGCCCTGCTGAGGTTGTTGTTACGTTCCGGTCAAAGAATGGGAATTTGTCCTGGTCTTCATCCCCACCTGAGAGGAGAGGTCGGCTGTCGGCTGAAAATGTTATCAGGATGAGCCCAGGGCCAACAAGATACGCCATATCCGGGGGTGATGACATGAAATCCTGCTTCAAACTGTTGCTGACAGAGTCAATCGAAACTATAGTGATAAACATGACGAACTTGGAGGGGAGACGTGTTTACAAAGACAACTGGAAGGAGGTAGACCGGACAGACGTCCAAGCATACGTGGGTCTCTTGATTTTGGCTGGTGTGTAAAGATCCAGAAAGAAATCTACCACCAGTTTATGGGATGCAGAGTCTGGTAGGGCAATTGTTCGTGCCACTATGTCACTCCAGACATTTCATGTGTTGTCACGAATGATTCGCTTCAACAACCGTGATACAAGACCAGGCCCGTGTCAACAAGACAAGCTGGCAGCGATCAGAGAGGTTTGGCACAAGTGGGTGGAGCGCCTGCCACTCATCTATAACCCAAGTCCAGATATCGCAGTGGATGAGCGTCTGATCGCTTTTAGGGGACACTGCCCATTCAAACAGTACATGCCAAGCAAACCATCTAAATATGGAATTAAGATATGGGCAGCATATGATGCCAGGACAAGTTATGCCTGGAACATGCAGGTTTACACCAGGAAATCTTCTGACGGTGTTCCTGAAAGGAACCAGGGGCAGCGGGTGGTCCTACAAATGACTGCAGGTCTCCAGGGGCACAACACAACATGTGATTTTTTTTTTACCTCATATGCTCTTGGTCAGGAGCTGCTCCAAAAGAAATGACCATGGTGGGGACTGTCAGAAGGAACAAGCCTGAGTTGCCTACTGCTTTACTCACTACCAAGGACAGGGATTGTTTTTCCTCTAAATCTGCCTTCACCGATACACACACTCTTGTGTCCTACTGCCCGAAGAAAAAGAAGTGTGTGCTCCTGATGACAACTCTGCACAGCGATGCCGCTGTGAATATCAGGGTGGACAGGAAACCCAACGCTGTCCTGGATTACAACAGGAACAAAGGGGGAGTTGACAACCTTGATGAGGTATGTGTACTTTTTTTTCTATTACCAGATTATTTTATCTGCATCATAAAAATAAGACATGTTGTTGTTTGGTGAAATGCTTATTGAATTTGTGAACAATATGGAGGCAATTCTATTCATTTGAATATGTAAATATGTTTCAGATGTGATACAAACCTGTTTAGGATGGGTGTTCCGCTAGCGGAACTCCTCCCACATTCCACTGAAAAGGCAGAGCGGGAAATTCAAATTTTTTTTTTTTTGAAATATTTAACTTTCACACATTAACAAGTCCAATACAGCATTTGAAAGATAAACATCTTGTGAATCCAGCCAACATGTCCGATTTTTTAAATGTATTACAGCAAAAACACCACGTATATTTATGTTAGCTCACCACCAAATACAAAAGAGGACAGACATTTTTCACAGCACCGGTAGCATGCAGGTAGCATGCACAAAGCCAACCTAACTAACCTAGAACCAACCTAACTAACCTAGAAACAACTCCCTCAGATGACAGTCCTATAACATGTTACACAATAAATCTATGTTTTGTTCAAAAAATGTGCATATTTGAGCTATAAATCAGTTTTACATTACTGCTACCATCATAGCTACAGTCAGAAATAGCACGGGAGTAGCCAGAGTAAATACAGACACCAACGTCAACTACCTAATTACACATCATAAAACATTTCAGAAAAATATATGGTGGATAGCAAATGAAAGACAAAGATCTTGTGAATATAGCCAATATTTCCGATTTTTAAAATGTTTTACAGCGAAAACACCACGTATATTTATGTTAGCTCACCACCAAATACAAAAGACAGACAGACATTTTTCACAGCACCGGTAGCATGCAGGTAGCATGCACAAAGCCAACCTAACTAACCTAGAACCAACCTAACTAACCTAGAAACAACTCCCTCAGATGACAGTCCTATAACATGGTACACAATAAATCTATGTTTTGTTCAAAAAATGTGCATATTTGAGCTATAAATCAGTTTTACATTACTGCTACCATCATAGCTACCATCATAGCTACAGTCAGAAATAGCACGGGAGCAGCCAGAGTAAATAGACACCAACGTCAACTACCTAATTACACATCATAAAACATTTCAGAAAAATATATGGTGGATAGCAAATGAAAGACAAAGATCTTGTGAATATAGCTAATATTTCCGATTTTCTAAGTGTTTTACAGCGAAAACACAATATATCGTTATATTAGCTTACTACATTAGCTAGCACACAGCAGCATTGATTCTAGTCGAACGGTAGCATAGCACAGTTCGACAGATATATGAAAAAGCATCCCAAATTGGGTCCTTATCTTTGTTGATCTTCCATCAGAATGTTCTCCAAGGGGTCCTTTGTTCAGAAACGTCTTTATTTCGATCCAGAACGAACGATTTCCCTCTTGAATTAGCAAGCACACTGGCAGTGCGACGCTAACCTCTCCATCTTGACAAAATTCTTGCGTCGCATCACGTCTAAAGTCCAGAATAAATTTCAATAATATAATTAAACTATATTGAAAAAACATACTTTAGGATGATATTGTGACATGTATCGAATAAAATCGAAGCCGGAGATCATATTCATCAATAACGACGCGTTTCCAGGAGGCGATACCAGGTCCAAATTCGCGCCTCCCAACAAAAAATAAATGGCGGTCCTCTCAATCAAAGAGGTTGTATTCAACCCCTGAACGAGATAATCACCTCATTTCTTCTCTCACTTCCGCATGACACCCAGGGGAAGGCGTATGGCGTGTTTCTACAGTCATAAGTGACATGCCCTTTTATAGACAAGCTTTTGAAGAGAGACCTCGATTTTGGAAATCTCACTTCCGGATAGGAAATGGGCTGTAAAAATAGTTCTGTTTCACTTAGAGAAATAATTAGAACTGTTTTAGAAACTAGAGAGTGTTTTCTATCCAATATTAATAATAATATGCATATTGTACGAGCAAGAATTGAGTAGGAGGCCGTTTTAAATTTTGAACGATTTTCCCCAAAAGTGTAAACTCCACCCCTAATCCTAAAGAGGTTAAAACAACGCTTTGATGCAATTTTTCACTTGTATGTACCACTTGTATGTACTCATTATTTTATTTACTGATTGTTGCACTTTTGTAGGTTACTGGCACATTGTCACGCCCTGGCCTTAGTATTCTTTGTTTTCTTTATGTTTTTTAGTTAGGTCAGGGTGTGACATGGGGAATGTATGTGTTTTGTAATGTCTAGGGGTGTTGTATGTGTATGGGGCAGAGTAGAGTAATGTTGTCTAGTTATGTCTGTGGCTGCCTAGATTGGTTCTCAATCAGAGACAGCTGTCATTCATTGTCTCTGATTGGGAGCCATATTTAAGGCAGCCATAGGCAGTAGGCTTTTGTGGGGTGTTGTCTATGTTGTACGTTTGTAGCTTGTGGTTGCACTAACGTATTTAGCTTCACGATCGTTTGTTGTTATGTTTTCGTTTGTAATAGTGTTCGTTGCATGTTTTTTCCCTTCTCTAAAATAAAAGAGATGTATTTTTCACGCGCTGCGCCTTGGTCCTCTCACTCTTATCAAGACGATCGTGACAGAACACCCCACCAACCATGGATCAAGCAGCGTGTGAGGAACCAGCAACAGGGGGGAAAAAAACAGGACTCGTGGACATGGGAGGATGTTTTGGACGGAAAGGGTTGCTACACATGGGAGGAGATCCTGGCTGGAAGAGATCACCTCCCATGGGAACAGCTGGAGGCGATTAGGAGAGCAGAGGCAACCGGAGAGAGGAACCGGAGTTATGAGGGTACGGGACTAGCAAGGAAGCCTGTAAGTAAACCCCCAAAATGTATTGGGGGGGGGCTAGAAGGGAGAGTGGCGAAGTCAGGTAGGAGACCTGCGCCTACTCCCTGTACTTACCGTGGAGAGCGAGAGTACGGGCAGACACCATGTTACCAGTAGAGCGCAGGGTGTCTCCTGTACGTGTGCATAGCCCGGTGCGGTACATACCAGCTCCTCGTATCGGCCGGGCTAGATTGAGCGTTGAGCCGGATGTCATGAAGCCGGCCCAACGCATCTGGCCACCAGTGCGTCTCCTCGGGCCGGCTTACATGGCACCAGCCTTACGCATGGTGTCCCCGGTTCGCCTACATAGCCCGGTGCGGGTTATTCCACCTCCCCGCACTGGTCGGGCGACGGGGAGTATACAACCAGGTAAGGTTGGGCAGGCTCAGTGCTCAAGGGAGCCAGTAGCCTGCACGGTCCGGTATTTCCGGCGCCACCTCCCCGCTCCAGCCCAGTACCACCAGTGCCTACACCACGCACCAGGCTTCCAGTGCGTCTCCAGAGCCCTGTTCCTCCTCCACGCACTCTCCCTGTGGTGCATGTATCCAGCCCAGTGCCTCCAGTTCCGGCACCACGCATCAAGCCTCCTGTGCGTCTCCAGAGCCCTGTACGCACTGTTCCTTCTCCCCGTACTCGCCCTGATGTGCGTGCCCTCAGCCCGGTACCACCAGTGCCGGTACCACGCACCAGGCCTATAGTACGCTTTGAGAGTCCAGTGTGCCCTGTTGTTGTTCCCCGCACTAGCCTGAAGGTGCGTGTCTTTAGCCCGGTACCTCCAGTTCCGGTACCACGCACCAGGCCTACAGTGCGTCTCAGCCGGCCAGAATCTGCCGTCTGCCCAGCGGCGCCTGAACGGCCCGTCTGCCCAACGGCGCCTGAACTGCCCGTCTGCCAAACGGCGCCTGAACTGCCCGTCTGCCCAACGGCGCCTGAACTGCCCGTCTGCCCAACGCCGTCTGAACTGTCCGTCTGCCAAGCGCCGCATGAACTGCCCGTCTGTACTGAGCCTTCAAAGCCGCCCGTCTGCCATGAGCCTGCAAAGCCGCCCGTCTGCCATGAGCCTTCAGAGCCGTCCGCCAGACAGGAGCCGCTAGAGCCTTCCGCCAGACAGGAGCCGCTAGAGCCTTCCGCCAGCCATGACCAGCCAGAGCCGTCAGCGAGCCATGACCAGCCAGAGCCGTCAGCGAGCCATGACCAGCCAGAGCCGTCATCCAGCCATGACCAGCCAGAGCCGTCATCCAGCCATGACCAGCCAGAGCCGTCATCCAGCCATGACCAGCCAGAGCCGTCATCCAGCATTGAGCCGTCATCCAGCCAGGATCCGCCAGAGCCAGCCAGCCAGGATCCGCCAGAGCCAGCCAGCCAGGATCCGCTAGAGCCAGCCAGCCAGGATCCGCCAGAGCCAGCCAGCCAGGATCCGCCAGCCAGCCAGGATCCGCCAGCCAGTCCGGAGCTGCCCCTCATTCCGGTGCTGCCCCTCATTCCGGTGCTGCCCCTCATTCCGGTGCTGCCCCTCATTCCGGTGCTGCCCCTTAGTCCGGTGCTGCCCCTTAGTCCGGTGGGGTTAATTTGGAGGGTGGCCATTTGGAGGAGGCTACCAAAGCGGGTATTGACAATGGTGGAGTGGGGGCCACGTCCCGCACCCGAGCCGCCGCCATGATGGGGCCCACCCCGTACCCTCCCCTTTCTATTTCAGGTTGTGCGGTCGGAGTCCGCACCTTTGGGGGGGGGGGTACTGTCACGCCCTGGCCTTAGTATTCTTTGTTTTCTTTATGTTTTTTAGTTAGGTCAGGGTGTGACATGGGGAATGTATGTGTTTTGTAATGTCTAGGGGTGTTGTATGTGTATGGGGCAGAGTAGAGTAATGTTGTCTAGTTATGTCTGTGGCTGCCTAGATTGGTTCTCAATCAGAGACAGCTGTCATTCATTGTCTCTGATTGGGAGCCATATTTAAGGCAGCCATAGGCAGTAGGCTTTTGTGGGGTGTTGTCTATGTTGTACGTTTGTAGCTTGTGGTTGCACTAACGTATTTAGCTTCACGATCGTTTGTTGTTATGTTTTCATTTGTAATAGTGTTCGTTGCATGTTTTTTCCCTTCTCTAAAATAAAAGAGATGTATTTTTCACGCGCTGCGCCTTGGTCCTCTCACTCTTATCAAGACGATCGTGACACACATTCTCTTGTAAGAGGATGACGGCACGTTGGCACATGGTGGTGTTCTTCAACATCCTAGACGTGTCGGCCTACAAGGCGTTTGTGGTGTGGATGGAGGTGATTTCAGGCTGGAAGCAGGGGAAATTCTTCAAGAGGAGTGTAACCATCGTCCTGGAAAGAAGGTGACCAAAACGCAGCGGGGTAAGTGTTCATATTAATTTAATAAATTAAAACAACGCTTTGATGCATAATTTAATAAATTATAATGAACACTTACCCCGCTGCGTTTTGGTCACCTTCTTTCCAGGACGATCATTACAGAACTACCCACCACCAAAGGACCAAGCAGCGTGGTGGAATGGACTCCTGGACATGGGAGGAAATCTTGGACGGCAAGGGACCCTGGGCACAGCCGGGAGAGTATCGCCGTCCTAAAGAGGAGCTGGAGGCAGCTAAAGCGGAGCGGCGACGCTACGAGGAGTTGGCTCGAGGACGCGTGCACGAGAGGCAGCCCCAGAACATTTTTTGGGGGAGCACTGGAGGAGATTGGCGGAGTCAGGTAGGAGACCTGAGCCAACTCCCCGTGCTTACCGTGGCGAGCGTCGTACTGGTCAGGCACCGTGTTATGAGGTGGAGCGCACGGTGTCTCCAGTACGTGTTCTTAGCCCGGTGCGCTATATCCCAGCTCCTCGCATCGGCCGGGCTAAAGTGGGCATGGAGCCAGGACGGAGTGTGCCAGCCCTGCTCTCCAGGCCTCCAGTGCGTCTCCTCGGCCCGGGTTATCCTGCGCCAGCCCTACGCACGGTGTCCCCAGTTCGCCAGCACAGCCCTGTGCGGCCTGTTCCAGCTCCCCGCACTTGCCGGGCTACAGGGGGGATCCAGCCAGGACGAGTTGTGCTAGCTCTGTGCTCGAGACCGCCAGTGCGCCTCCACGGCCCAGTGTCTCCGGTGCCTCGGCCAAGGAAGAGGCCTGTGCCTGTGCTAAGCCCCAGCCTGGTGAGTCCTGTGCCTTCTCCCAGAGCAAAGCCTCCAGTGATGATCCATGGCAAGAAGCCTCCAGTGATGATCCATGGCACGAAGCCTCCAGTGATGATCCATGGCATGAAGCCTCCAGTGATGATCCATGGCAAGAAGCCTCCAGTGATGATCCATGGCACGAAGCCTCCAGTGATGATCCATGGCACAAAGCCTCCAGTGATGCTCCATGGCACGAAGCCTCCAGTGATGATCCATGGTAAGAAGCCTCCAGTGATGATCCATGGCACGAAGCCTCCAGTGATGATACATGGCACGAAGCCTCCAGTGATGATCCATGGCACGAATCCTCCAGTGATGATCCATGGCACAAAGCCTCCAGTGATGATCCATGTCAAGAAGCCTCCAGTGATGATCCATGGCACGAAGCCTCCAGTGATGATCCATGGTAAGAAGCCTCCGGTGATGATCCATGGCACAAAGCCTCCTGTGTGTCTCTCCACTCCAGTGATGCCCTTCAGTCCGGAGCCTCCAGAGACGATCCCCAGTCCAGAGCCTCCAGCGACGATCCCCAGTCCGGAGCCTCCAGCGTCGATCCCCAGTCCGGAGCTGCCAGAGTCTCCCTCCTGTCCGGAGCTGCCAGAGTCTCCCTCCGGTCCGGAGCTGCCAGAGTCGCCCTCCTGTCCGGGGCCCACTGCAAGGGTCCCCAGTCCGGGGTCGGCTACAAGGGTCCCCGCTCCAGAGGCGCCACCTAAGTGGGCCAAGACTAAGGTGGAGCGGGGTCCACGTCCCGCGCCAGAGCCGCCACCGCGGATAGATGCCCACCCAGACCCTCCCCTATAGGTTTAGGTTTTGCGGCCGGAGTCCGCACCTTTGGGGGGGGTACTGTCACGCCCTGAACTTAGAGATCCCTTTTATGTCTCTTTTGGTTTGGTCAGGGCGTGAGTTGGGGTGGGCATTCTATGTCTGGTGTTCTAATGTTTTCTTTTCTGTGTGTTTGGCCGGGTGTGGTTCTCAATCAGAGGCAGCTGTCTATCGTTGTCTCTGATTGAGAACCATACTTAGGTAGCCTTTTTCCACCTGTGTGTTGTGGGTAGTTGTTTTCTGTCTTGTGTTGTTGCACCAGACAGAACTGTTTCGTTTCTTTCTCTCTCTTTGTTGTTTTTGTTGTTTCAGTGTTCAGGTTATTTAATAAATTATAATGAACACTTACCACGCTGCGTTTTAGTCACCTTCTTTCCAGGACGAACGTTACAAGGAGACTATTCCTAGAAGAGTTGGGGAAATCCATGGTGGCACCCCTCATTCAAAGGCACTAACACCTTCCTCCAACACCATCCTCTGCTGGATTGGTGAGAGATATACAAGGGCCAGAAGCAAGATCTACGGCCGCCAGAGACAGAAGAGACAAAAGGAAGAGGTGCAATCTGTGTGCACCAAGAGATGTCAAAACGAGCATCATGTGCCGTAAATGTAGTGCACATGCAACAACCACCACGTATTGTCCAACATGTGCATGAGAACACACAAAATGTAACCACCATTGATTGACAGATTGTGAAGATTTTAATGTTTTTGTTATTGTTGGTAATACTGTTATTGTTTCTGTTGTTATTTAATGTGTTCAGACATTAATTTTGTAATAATGTAAAGTTTTCATGTGTAGTTTTGGGCCTGTCCTTTCTTAACTAATAAAATCATACCGATGAAAATAACACAACAGATGTTATTTTGTGCCACTTTATTTATTTTTTAAAATGGTTTCAAAACAAATGTCCTTGTTAAACTTTGACACAAAGTAGTCTGTGATAAATAGCACAATATGTTTCATCTGAGTATTTGTTATAGTCAAAATAATCCATACATTATGCTTTGTTACTCAAAAACGAGTTGTATGAGCTTAGGTCAAAGAGGCCTACAGGCCATAAAAAGCAAATAGAAGTTCAAAACTTGTAATGTTCACAAGAACGTAAGTTGATAAAAATATCTAACACAACATTAGGTGATAATATATGTATTATTATGGATTTATAATCAGCTATAATGGGGTGGTAATTTTGTACCGGGTACACAGTATTAATTAACATGAAACGAACACAACAGGAGCGTTAAAGTCATGTTCTCAGAACGTTAAGAAACAATGTTCTTCTGTGGGAATTTTAGAACTTCAGCATAATGTTTTCTTCAGGTTTCCTCATGAGGGAGTGGGTATCTGATCATGAGGGAGTGGGTATCTGATCATGAGGGAGTGGGTATCTGATCATGAGGGAGTGGGTATCTGATCATGAGGGAGTGGGTATCTGATCATGAGGGAGTGGGTATCTGATCATGAGGGAGTGGGTATCTGATCATGAGGGAGTGGGTATCTGATCATGAAGGAATGGGTATCTGATCATGAGGGAGTGGGTATCTGATCATGAGGGAGTGGGTATCTGATCATGAGGGAGTGGGTATCTGATCATGAGGGAGTGGGTATCTGATCATGAGGGAGTGGGTATCTGATCATGAGGGAGTGGGTATCTGATCATGAGGGAGTGGGTATCTGATCATAAGGGAGTGGGTATCTGATCATGAGGGAGTGGGTATCTGATCATGAGGGAGTGGGTATCTGATCATGAGGGAGTGGGTATCTGATCATGAGGGAGTGGGTATCTGATCATGAGGGAGTGGGTATCTGATCATGAGGGAGTGGGTATCTGATCATGAGGGAGTGGGTATCTGATCATGAGGGAGTGGGTATCTGATCATGAGGGAGTGGGTATCTGATCATGAGGGAGTGGGTATCTGATCATGAAGGAATGGGTATCTGATCATGAGGGAGTGGGTATATGATCATGAGGGAGTGGGTATCTGATCATGAGGGAGTGGGTATCTGATCATGAGGGAGTGGGTATCTGATCATGAGGGAGTGGGTATCTGATCATGAGGGAGTGGGTATCTGATCATGAGGGAGTGGGTATCTGATCATGAGGGAGTGGGTATCTGATCATAAGGGAGTGGGTATCTGATCATGAAGGAGTGGGTATCTGATCATGAGGGAGTGGGTATCTGATCATGAAGGAGTGGGTATCTGATCATGAGGGAGTGGGTATCTGATCTATTTAAAGTCATATTCTCAAAACATTAAGAAAACTTTACATAAAAACCACAAGAAAAAGTAACATTCAAAGATAGTTCAAAGAATGGTATTTAAAAAAATGTAACTATAGATTACATTCTTAGCATCAACAAAACTCTCTCTATCCTCTATCTTGTTAAGTGTGATCTTAATGAATGCTTGATGAGTGCTTTCATTGAAATTGGGTCTGTTTGAATGGACCTAAATGAACCGCTTTGTATGAGTTTTAAAAAATCTGCAATGCTGGGCCATTCCTTGTGGCGCAGTGGTCTAATTACATGAGTAGGGACTAGAAAATCACAGGTTCAAATCTCACTGATGCTTTAAAAAGAAATCTGCTTGCATGATTAATGCCTATTCAAACTAATTTCTATGTGTCCTATCTGTGCTTGGAGTGGAAAACAGTTAACCTAAGCTAGCAGTCTTATTGAGACATGTTCCCAGGAGGTTATTACCTTCAAATAACTTAGAATTTCCATTCTCAGAATGTTAATAAAACCTCCCAGGAAAACTTTCAGGGAACCATAGTAAAATGTTCTCAAAACCTCCCTGCAACCTAAAAACTCTGAAATTTTCACTCCCGTTCTCAGAATGTTTAAAAAACGTTAAGTTTTACCGGTCAGGAAACATATGGCCTCGTTCCCAGAACCAATGGGAAACCAAAAACGTATATTCCCACAACCTCCAAGGTGTCACGTTCCTGACCTTGTTTTCCTTTTGTATAGTTGTGTTTAGTGGGTCAGGACGTGAGCTGGGTGGGCAGTCTGTGTTTGTTCTATGTTAAGTGTCAGGTTTAATTGACCTTGTATGGCTCTCAATCAGAGGCAGGTGTTTTACATTTTCCTCTGATTGAGAACCATATTAAGGTAGGTTGTTTCACATTGTTTGTTGTGGGTGGTTGTCTCCTGTGTCCGTATATGTTACCACACGGGACTGTATCGTTTGTTTGTAGTCGTGTACCTGTTCGTGCGTTCTTCGTTATATGTAAGTTCACATGTTTTAGGTCAGTCTACGTTCGTTTGTTGTTTTGTAATTTTCCAAGTGTTTTTCGTGTTCGTCTTTGACTTCTGTTAATAAATCATTATGTCATCATACCTCGCTGCACATTGGTCTTCCGATCCCTCTCTCCTCTCCTCGTCCGAGGAGGAGGAAGAGCTAGAGATTCGTTACACAAGGAGCCAAACGTGCTAGCTGGGGAGACACAAAAAAGGACAGGGTCTGGACAGCACTTGTGGCAGTTGATTTAAATTGGGTATTTGTCATCGCTCAAACTCAGAACTTCTTGCTAAAAGGCTAATAAAATTTTACTCTGCGTAAAAGTGCTGCCAGTCTTTCATTCGTGTTGTGATTTGATGTTAGTCTATTGTCTTTATCCTTGCAGTGAAGCACTTTAGGAGAATTTTAGTGCAAGCTCTGTTTTTGTTCTTGTGGTGTTGTTGTTGACCTTGCAGTTTCTTCAGCCTCACACTCTGACAGCTCGCCTTTGGTCTTTCTTCATACTTTATGTGTATATGTTGTAGACTCTGCCTTAAATATTCCCTTTTCTTCCACAAATTGCCAGTGACAGTTTTGTGACACATTCACAGAGGAATAAAGCTTTCAATGGCACAGTAAACCATTACCCAAAGTGAATGTTCCACTGTGTCAAAAACACTTTGCCTCGGTTTTAAAACCACTATAGACGGACTTATGAAGAATTTGAAGGATTGTAAGTCTTGTTTGAATGATCAATGCTTGACTGTTAAGTGTCTATTGCACGTAAAACAATAATTGATCTAATTGCTCCGTGTTGCTTGGCATCTAGTGAGTTTGGCCTCTCACTGCCTCTCTCTGTGCAGCTGGTAAATCCTAGCTGGAGACATGGGAGATCAGTCAGCCTGGAGATTTACACCTGACATGCTCTTAAACCCCCCGGCCTAACACTGAGGGTGGCAGAGGGCTTGATGCCAAACACCAGGCCTACCCAGACCCACAGAGCAATTGAACTGCTGTGTTTGATAGGTTTTATAGGTGCATCAGGCTCAGGCTGAGACTGATGCTGGGGCGCCGCACTGAGCGAGGACACAAGCAAAAGAGAGCATTGATTGACCAATTCACTAGAACACACTTTTGAAAAGGTGCCAATACGCCATAACTTACAGCTGCTCTCTGAAGGCCTTTCCCTAAGGTGACATTCAGGCTAAAGCACCATAGTACAGTGCTGGGAGTGGAGACCATGTTGATCGTATTAACATCAGGGGCATTTTATAGTGTATTTTATGATACTATTAGCATGTCACTACTACCCTGAACTAGACAGGTATATGGCTGTATCCGTATTGTCTGGCTGCAGACTCAGGATAGGTCAATGCTTCTGAGTGTTCAAATTTCACCGGTGCTCAGTGGCTAATTATGAAAGAAACTTAGTATACATTATTTATTTATTTTTTCATCCCATTCTATTGAAGCAAGATTACTTAATGAAATCCCACAGCCATTCATCTTTAGACATACCTCTGAGCGACTTTGTCAGCAAGCCATCCAGAGAGTGCGAGCCGGAACCTGACATTTGACTAATTGCTCTCATTTGAGAATTATCACTGCTCTGATGTATTGGCGATGCACAGCAGCGACAACACAACACACAGGAACCCCTGTCAGGCTGGTGACCTGCTTCACTCCCTGAATCCATTAGAAATGGCTAAAACCACCAAATTACACCAATAAAGAACTGCATTAATTAGATAGGAAAAGAGCAGAAGAGGTGAATAGAATGGAAGGGGGCCCTACTAGTGGCCTCCCAGGTTGGCAGTAATTATTGCAATCATTGGTTATTTCAGGGAGATTCTCATTGGAGCCCAGACCTGTCTCTGTGTGTATCAATGAAGGGCGAGGCTAATCCATACAACAATCATTCATCTCCCTGTAACATCTGCTATTGCAGAATACTCAGCTATACCATCACCCTTCTTTCTCTCTCCTTCTCTCCTCCTCTGTCCTAGCCCTGTTTGAGTGACTTTTACCTGTCCTTGGACCCCTGTCGATCACTTTATGTTTGATGAAGACCTCAATGATGGCCTCCAGAACTGGAATGGAGGACACATTAAAGTTAGAGGAGGCAGGAAAATAAATGATGTGCTATAGAGAGGGGTGTACAGGAAAACATTTAAGTAAGAGATGGGGAAAGCCCTCTCCTTGAAGGTGAACATAAGGGCCACTTGGGGAGTGCCTTGTACATAGCATCTGTCTTCATCATCATTTAACTGTTGTTTGCTGGTTTTACTAAACTGTCAGCAACGCTCTGCCCTCCTGGCCTTTACCTGTAAATGCCATGAAAATGCTGACAGTCTGCCAAAGCAGAGCTCCCAGGAAAGAACTGCTGCCTGCGTCTTCTTAGAATTCTACAGTGCTTTGTCAGAATTAGAGTTGCCTACCTGCACTTACTATAGCTGCTGCTGCACTTAGCTGGTCTGGGCATTTATATTCTGGAGTCATCTATTCCCATGGGCCTATTGAAAATTAATTTAGTAGTGGTTTTCTGTTAGTGAAATTGACTGTGTATTTAGGTCATCCAGGTTCCACTCTTTCTCATTCAGGCCTAATACAGGAAGTTACTGGAACACATTACCAGACCACCATATAGTTGTTTGAGTGTCATCTATTTCTCATCCATCTCCTATGTTATTTAAAGTCAAGGACGTTCCATTGGGACTGTGTGTCTGTTCTTTGTTGCAGTTGTACTGTTTTTTCATGATGTCATCATGAAACTGTCGCCCGACTGCTGAATATAACATTATGCCTGATTTCTGAGCAATTTCCTGCAATATATAACTTGTATACATCTGTATGGCTGGATCATTTAAACAGATACTGGGGTTTCATCAGTAGCAATCATATTTCTCTCTCTTCTCTCTCTTCTGCAAATGACTCCTCGCTTTTCTCTCTTACTTGCTTATCCTGAATCGTAAATGCACTGCATGTGATTTTTTTGGAATCGTCAGTCAGAGAAGGTATCAGTAACTTTCAAACAAGAAAGAAATTATACCTGTACTGTAAATGTATTCATGACTATCAATTGATTACGTTCAGATGAACTATTCAGAAAGAAACTGAAGTCGGTGCCTAGTAGAAATTCATTGCATATTGTGATTGCTTTGAGCCCATTTCATTGGGTATTATACAGTACTCAGTTGATTTTGGGGTAAAACTTTACTTGACACCTAGCGTCATAACATGTTATGACACGGTCATATCCATGTCATAATATGTCATAACAGCTGACATAACTTGTCATAACCTGTCATAATATGGTCACAACACTGTCCTGACACATATATGTATACCTGTTGTGACATACTGTATATTGCATTATTTTATGGCTGGTTATACTGTAACACCTACATAGTTCAGTTTCTGAGGTGTATTTGTTCGGTCCTTTGTTTTGTGGCTCTACTGCTCTACTGATGCAGTTCATCTGAATGAGTTCTGTTGGATGGGTTTTAGGTTCTGGGTCCAACATACTGTAGTGATGAGGCTGAGAGAAGCATGGTTGGGGAACCTTGTTTTTTGGAGCTCTGTCTCACCACTCCCCAATGCCAACTGTTGTTCTGCCATTCCACCACTGAGCTGAAATGACACTTAGTAGCCTTCTTCACTTATTTTTCAATTTTGTTGTTTGTTCTGCATAAGTCACAATTTAAATCTTTATATTTTTTCATGGGCAGGGTTCACACATTATTGTGTGTTAATTTAGTAGAATTGTAATCTCTCCCCCATCGCCAACATCACTACCACCACAGCCCCGCCCCATGTCCTTCATCACCTGTGAAGGTCTAATCTTATCTGTGGCTGCTCCATGGCTGTTCATTAATCACTCCGAGAGCCCGTGGCCTTGTCCAGCTCCCCCTCCACATATAAGCTCTGACTGGGCTGGTTGGAGGGAGCCCTCCATGTATGGATCCAGTGCCCCATTGTGCCTGTCAGACACATGCCCACCTCCTAGTTGCTCCCCTATATGGACTCTCTGTATGCCAACCCTGTGCCCGTGTTTATCAATCCAAAGACCCTTCCTTGGATCCATTTAATGCGCTGCTGCTGCCCTTATCCGATCAGTATGTAGTATTTTCCCAGATACGGACCTAGGCCACTTTATATTGGAAAATTACCTGCCACACGGGCAGCTGTCTGATAGTAAGAGGTCTTAAGTTGAAAGCTTTCCCTCTTTCCAAGGCTTTTCTTCCAAACTGTAGACAATATCATACAATGATATATGAATTGGACATAGTTAAGGGGCTCTGAATTTGATGGCTGCTCGCTGACACATTGCAATGTCTTTGTTCTTGTTGGACCAACATTGCAGTCTCAATTATTGTCTTCTCTCGGTGAGGAGGGTAGACGTGAGTCGTGCGGTGACTGAGTGCCAAATTCAAAGATGTTACAAATTGGAATGGGTGGGCGGCAGAGGAGGATGGAGGGAGGAGGGAACATACATAGTTTGTTCTGGAAGCAGCAGGAAAGTTATGACACAAAAATTAAACAAATCGACCCTCAGTATCCCCAGCCATTAGCCAATCTATAGTAATCAGTGTGACTGAGCTCTTCACTTCATGGACCCTCACCAATCAGCAAAGAAAACATAGATCTGTCATCCATCTTCTTCAAGGGACCTTTAAAGAGAGAGAACGTGTGTGTGTGTGTGTGTGTGTGTGTGTGTGTGTGTGTGTGTGTGTGTGTGTGTGTGTGTGTGTGTGTGTGTGTGTGTGTGTGTGTGTGTGTGTGTGTGTGTGTGTGTGTGTGAGAGAGAGATATCTGCGTGTGTGTATTTTCACTAGGGTGGCAAGTTAGCCAAGCGGTTAGAGCATTGGGCCAGTAACCAAGAGGTTGCTAGTTTGAATCTCCAAGCTGACAAGGTGAAAACTCTGTCGATATGCCATACTTAACCCTAATTGCTCCAGGGTTACTGTTGGTAATGGTTGGCTGTGACCCCACGTTTTGAGGGTGTCTCAGGGCGTGTTGGAATATGAAAAAAACACCTTTCCAATTGACACATGTATAATACACACGGTACATGTGAAACTGTAATATTAAGATCTACAGTATCACATCCTATTCAGATTGTCTTAAAATGGTCACGTCACCTATTTGCATTGTGATACATGGAGTAGATTTGTCTTACATCAGTGCTAATTTGTGAGCTTGTGGTGATCATTGAAACAGAAACAGTGCCCTCTGGACAATGATTAGAGCATTGATCAGGGTGCTGCCCAGCTCTAAGATTGATCTGTTGGTGATGTCAATTCAAGTCCTATGACTTGCGCACACACACACACACACACACACACACACACACACACACACACACACACACACACACACACACACACACACACACACACACACACACACACACACACACACACACACACACACACACACACACACACACACATAGTATTACCATAATTCCTCACATTCATTAAGCCTCACCACAAAACAACCTCACCTGCTTGTCCAGTCAGCATTGGCATCAGTGTGCTTACATTCTTTAACCTTTGGATGCCTCCCCAGTTTGTCCAACAGAGGACCAGGGACGATGAAATGCCCTATTACAAATAAATAATGAGCCTACTGGCAAGAGAAACATTCCTAATGTTTTGTCCAAATAACTAGCATTCATCCTCAATGATAATGTATTCCGCTCCAGTGCCAAACAGCTATATACTTGCAGCCAGGGTGATTTCATCATGGATATGATTTAAAAAAGACTAAAAGTTCAAATTCCCTCCCTATAAATGAAATGTCCCGGGGCAGTATAGGCATCACAATAAGGGCTTAGTTTGTTTTGGTCTGATTGATGCTTTTTCTGCGTACCGCTCCAGCTTTGTTTGTTTATGCTAATGAGTGTGATGACCTGTTGGTGTTCCGTCTAGCAGGGAAATGGCAGCCACTGCTGCGGGAGTCATCCATTGATCTCTGTTCAATGCATCTTTCTCATAGACAGACACAGACTGTTTCCTGGATTAACAGAGCAAGGCGGAATGAGAATGTGAAAGTGTGCCACAAGACAAGTACGTCCCTGCTGCTTAGATAATTTATACATGATTCCATCCTCTCTGTTCTGTCTCAGCACCACATTTGAAATGATCGTTTCACCGTTTAAAGAGGCTAATTTCGTTTCTCACTCATCACCAAGATGTCTATGCCCGTTGCCAAGTGGGTTTGAAATGTATCCCGACCTAAAGGTTTCCCATTGAGAGAAACTGCTGTGTTTATACTGTATGCTGTGGTTATCACCTTCCTTTAGTGCAGTGCTTATCAGCTGATATTGGGTTTAGAGTAAAGACATAGGCCTACAACTGTATGCACCTCTAATTTTCTCAGTCAAAAGCCACAACCAAAATCTCTGTACGTGTGTGAGCTTGGACTAAATACCTATGCATTCTTGCTGGACTCAGACTAAATGATAAATATTTTTGCATTGCATTATGCAAATTATCATTTTTGACCTTAACTTGCAGTCACTCAAAGTATTCTCAGCTGATTCACCAAATACAGGGAGGGCACTTGTATGCCATATAATGAATTAATGCATACTTCTTTTAATTGACTTTTTGTCAGAGTCTATTATAATGGGTAAGCATTTGAAAATAGCATGACATTGTTTCCCTTATCTTTGATTATTACACTGCATTACTCACAGTCTGTTAGGTGTTACAAACTAAAGTTCAACTTTCACTTGTTCACCAGCACAGCACTGAGACTAGAGGCATGACCATGTTTCACCTAGCAGGGGACCAGTCTAGATACTTTGCTTCACCGAGCAAAGTATTTGGTTTGCCTCAGGCTATGCTTCCTTTACTCCAGCCTACAGATCAATAATCTGCCTTTCTTTAGTAGGAAAACATTATAGATGTGTTCATTATGTGCATTTTAACAAAATCCCTTTACAAAAAGATATTGAGGTGTAAAATATGTGATAAATATATGCAGTGTAAAGAGTCCAACCCTGATCTCTTCTGTACTATAACCTGGGGCTCAGGGCAGTTGGGGGCCTATGTACAGTAATAGATCTATCTCTGAGAGGAGAGTTCTCTCTGGCCATCCTCAGAGACATGAGTCAGCACCTGGTGATTAGAGGGGAAATGACTGTGTTCCGAGGGTTGATTAACAACAATCTAGCAGCACATTTTCTTTGTGAGGTCAGCCCTTTACCCTCTCCTGCATTCTCCAATGTGTTCACTCTCCCAACTCCCCCCCACCCCCCTCTCTCCATCGCTCTCTTTCTCTCTGTCTGCCACCCACTCTTTCACATCCTGGCACACATTTCTTAAATGCCAATCTCTTTCTTGAAGGCTGCGTCTGTCCATGTCTGCCACTAATAGCAGAGGAAATAGATGGAGGTCTAACTGTGAGTTTTTGTTGTGGGCCCCCAGGAGCAGGGTCTGCCTGCTCAGCAGAGAGACCTCTCACAGCACTCTCTCAATCAGCCTTATTGATCAGCACTGCTTTTGGCATAATCCCTGTGAATAAAATGCTGCTCTATTGAGTCCAAATCCCTACTGGGATTCAGAATGGAGAGACATAACCTTTTGCATCTTGGCTTTGTGCACTTCTATTCAAGTCGTCACCCCTAACAACATTGCTCCCTTGCAGAGAGGAACGGATAGATCAAGTGGAAATGTCACAATGTGGAGTTGGAGTACAGAATCTCACAAAAATACCTGTTTTTCTTCTTGCTTTCCATAACTACAGTTTCAGCAGCAGACCAAGAGATAAATTATTGAAATGATTAATAAAATCAAGGCCAGGTCAAACCATGTTTTTCTGGGCCTTGACTCACTTATGATGACATCAAAGAGAGAAGAAGGCTTGACTTGTGCATCTAGATACACTCCCTGTTGTTACACCAGGAACCCCATTGACATTTGAAATAATTGGAAGATGAAAAAGACAATGTTTATACAGATTCTCAGTGTACAGAATGTGCAGTATTTTTTAACCACATCTTAAAGAACAAGCATTATATTTTCTCGTGATTTATACTGGTGTACGAGGAGGGAAATTACCTCTTCACATTTACTTTCCGATTTCAGAACAATTTCAACTTCCTAGAAAAGTGATTGCTTTAGTCATCTCAATAAGTGTTGCAAATGATTATAAATAAGGAATCCATCCGGTCCATTTCTTAACATTAGCAGGCACTAGCCTTTTGGTCCGTCAATATCCCTTTTCTCTCTTTTACTGCCTTAAGGAACTGCCTTTATCCTTTATTTCCCTGAGCCTCAGAATGACTTTAGGTAGGTGAGTAATTTCCCATATCATGTATTTATTTAGTAATTAATATGTATTTATTTAGTTGTGTATTAATCTATGATCTATGCATTTAATATTAAATAGTACACAGTCCTTTTTCATTAGTTCTGTTGTTGTAAAGTTAATGTTTCTCAGTGGTCCTTTGTTTTCTGTTTGGCTGGAATATAGGGCAGTACAGTTTGGGTGCTTTTATCTGAAACAGTCTGTGTGCTGCTGTTCCGTAGCAGTTTTTTTCGGCAGCTTGCGGGATTGAGAAGACCCTTTCTAGGCAGCGTATGAGTCCCCGCTGCCACGTTCACTGGTAACGAGACATAAGAAGTGTCCAGACAGTTATGGAGGACGGAGTGCTCTGAGGAGGAGAGCGGTGGTGTGGGCGAGCCGGCTTGACTAGAACTGGGCTCACTGTCGTCAGTGTCTGGGGTCGCACAGCCGCCCTTCTCCTCATCTCTCTCCTCTTCATCCTCCTCGTCATCATCACAGCACAACGCGTGGTATAGGATCTTGTCACTGAAGCGGACTCTCTCTCTGGTGCCGGACGTGCGGGAGGTCTTGTGGCTGTGTGTGGAGCTGGAAGCCTCTTCGCTGGCGCTGGATGAGTCTGGGGTGACTATGAGAGGTCCGTTAGGGATGGGCAGCCCCCCATTCATTTGGGAGTAGGCTGAGGCGGTTGTGGGTGGCGGGGTCTGGGTCTGGGTGGGGATGCACCCACACTCCGCCCCCGCCCCCGGCTCCAGCCCTGCATCCTTGGGCTGCACCGTTGGCGCTGCTTTGTGGGTGGCGTTTGCTGCAGCGACGGAGGCCTCCAGATAGCTGCAGAACTCCCAGCTGTCTGGGAGCACGTCAGGGTTGAGGAAGTCCAGCCTGAAGGCCTCTCCCAGGCCCCTCTCGCTGCTGGACGTGCTGCTCGCTGTGGCCACTGTCCAGTCATCTGGCTCCAGGTCAAAGTCAAAGTCTGACGTCAGCTTGTCGATCTGACCCACCACCTAGAAGAGTAGAGAGCGGGTAGAACAGACATTTAGAAGATATGGTTTACATCATTATACATTATGTTCTTGACTTAATATGCTGTTAACTATACATGAATATGCTTTCCACTATGAAGACAAATACTTCACACACCACCTGAGACAGCAAGGAGGGAGGCGAGAGGGGGGAGGGAACAGATGATTTGAAGTTATAGACATGTTTTTAAACACTACTTTACAATAATGTCCACTATGAAAACATACAGCGGGGTCTGAAATGATTGAAACCCTTGATAAAGATGAGCAAAAATGACATGTTTAAAATCAATACTTCAAATACTGAGCTATATTGTATTGTCATTTCTAGTATTTTACTAGAAATGCTCAGAGAAAGAGATTTTGTTTAGAAAGTCATAAAATAAATCTCAAAAAGGTATGGATAAAAATGATTGACAACCCTGTTTTCAATACCTTCGATACCTCACCTTGCGAGGATAACAGCATTGAGCCTTTTTCTAAAATGTTTTATGAGTTTGTGAGCGCAGTGGGAGGGATCCTACACCATTCCACCATACAGAATCTTTCCAGATTCTTGATATATTTCGTCTGCACCTAAGGACTGCCCTCTTCAATTCAAACCATAGATTTTAAATGGGTTTCAAGTCCGGAGACTGAGATGGCCATAGCAATGTTGATTTTGTGGCCAATTCACCCATTATTTATTGATTTTTTTGTGTGCTTAGGGTTATTGTCTTGCTGGAAGATCTACTTGTGGCCAAGATACAGTCTCCTGGCACAGGCAACCAGGTCTTTTTATAAAATGTCCTGTACTGGGTAAAGTTCATGATGCCGTTGACCTTAACAAGGGCCCCAGGAACAGTGGCATAACATCAAAGATCTGCCCTGAACCACCTGGTACTATACCCTGCACCTTAGAGACTGCTGCCCTATGTACATAAAATCATTGAACAATGGTCACTCTAATAATGCTTACATACTGTTTTACCCACTTTATACTGCATTCTAGTCATGGCTCATACTATATACAGTTGAAGTCGGAAGTTTACATACACCTTAGCCAAATACATTTAAACTCTGTTTTTCACAATTCCTGACATTTAATCCTTGTAAGAATTCCCTGTCTTAGGTCAGTTAGGATCACCACTTTATTTTAAGAATGTGAAATGTCAGAATAATTGTAGAGAGAATGATTTATTTCAGCTTTCATTTATTTCATCACATTCCGAGTGGGTCAGAAGTGTACATACAATTAGTATTTAGTAGCATTGCCTTTAAATTGTTTAACTTGGGTCAAATGGTTCAGGTAGCCATCCACAAGCTTCCCACAATAAGTTGGGTGAATTTTGGCCCATTCCTCCTGACAGAGCTAGTGTAACTGAATCCGGTTTGTAGTCCTCCTTGCTCGCACACACTTTTTCAGTTCTGCCCACAAATGTTCTATAGGATTGAGGTGAAGGCTTTGTGATGGCCACTCCACTACCTTGACTTTGTTGTCCATAAGCCATTTTGCCACAAATTTGGAAGTATGCTTGGGGTCATTGTCCATTTGGAAGACCCATTTGCGACCAAGCTTTAACTTCCTGACTGATGTCTTGAGATGTTGCTTCAATATGTCCACATACTTGTCCTCCCTCATGATGCCATCTATTATGTGAAGTGCACCAGTCCCTCCTGCAGCATAGCATCCCCACAACATGATGCTGCCACCTCCGTGCTTGACGGTTGGGATGGTGTTCTTCGGCTTGCAAGCCTCCCCCTTTTTCCTCCAAACATAATGATGGTCATTATGGCCAAACGGTTCTATTTTTGTTTCATCAGACCAGAGGACATTTCTCCAAAAAGTACGATCTTTGTGCCCATGTGCAGTTGCAAACCGTAGTCTGGCTTTTTTATGGTGGTTTTGGAGCAGTGGCTTCTTCCTTGCTGGGCGGCTTTTCAGGTTATGTCGATATAGAACTCGTTTTACTGTGGATATAGATACTTTTGTACCTGTTTCCTCCAGCATCTTCACAAGGTCCTTTGCTGTTGTCCTGGGATTGATTTGCACTTTTCGCACCAAAGTACGTTCATCTCTAGGAGACAGAACGCGTCTCCTTCCTGAGCGGTATGACGGCTGCGTGGTCCCATGGTGTTTATACTTGCGTACTATTGTTTGTACAGATGAACGTGGTACCTTCAGGCATTTGGAAATTGCTCCCAAGGATGAACAAGACTTGTGGAGGTCTACAATTTTTTTTCTGAGGTCTTGGCTGATTTCTTTTGATTTTGCCATGATGTCAAGTAAAGAGGCACTGAGTTTGAATGTAGCCTTGAAATACATCCACAGGTACACCTCCAATTAACTCAAATTATGTCAATTCGCCTATCAGAAGCTTCTAAAGCCATGACATAATTTTCTGGAATTTTCCGAGCTGTTTAAAGGCACAGTCAACTTAATGTATGTAAACTTCTGACCCACTGTAATTATGATACAAAGAATTTTAAGTGAAATAATCTGTCTGTAGACAATTGTTGATAAAATTACTTGTATCATGCACAAAGTAGATGTCCTAACCTACTTGCCAAAACTATAGTTTGTTAACAAGAAGTTTGTGGAGTGGTTGAAAAACGAGTTTTAGTGACTCCCACCTAAGTGTCTGTAAACGTATGACTTCAACTGTAACTACTACTGTACACTCCTTTTCAAATCACCTCCGGTCTATGCTGTCTATACACACCATTTACATACATAGATGTACATGTTTATTTATATTCCGGACTCTGATATTGGTCGTTTTGCTATTGCTCATTCTGATGTCTTAATTTATTGTTCTTTAAAAAATGTATACATTGGGATTAGGTGTGTATTGTTATTGTATTGCTAGATATTGATGCATTGTTGGATCTAGAAACATACAGTAATCCTTGCGCTGCAACTGCGATAACAACTATAAAACTGTGTCCGCAACCAATAAACTTTGATTTGATTTTGATTTGATCTAACACCATATTTTACAGCAGGTATGGGGTTCTTTTCTGCTCATATATTCTTGTTTTGACATCAAACCGACCACTGATGTGCGTGGCCAAAGAGCTCATTTTTACATCCAACAAATGTGAACGCCTGGAGTTTGCTAAACGGCATTGGCACCTGGATTGGAACTTTGGTCAGATGACATGAAACTAGAGCTCTTTGGCATCTCACACCAGTGGTGGGTTTGGTGTCAAAATGATAATGTATAAGCAGAAAAGAACCCCATACCTACTATAAAATATGGTGGTGGATCTTTGATGTTATGGGGCTATTTGCTGCCACTGGTCCTAGGGCCATTGTTAAGGTCAACAGCATCATGAACTTTATTCAGTACCAGGAGGCTACCAGGAGGCTGAAACTTGGCCACAAGTAGATCTTTCATTAAGACAATAACCTCAAACACACATCGAAATCCACCAAAAAATTGTTAATTGGCCACAAAATCAGCATTTTGCAATGGTCTTCTCAGTCTCCCGACTTGAAACCCATTGAAAACCTGTGGTTTGAATTGAAGAGGGCAGTCCATAAGCGCAGATGAAGTATATCAAAGATCTACGATGGAGGAATGGTCTAAGAACCCTTCCAATGTGTTCTCAAATTTTTTTTTTAAAGGCTCAATGCCGTTAACCTCGCAAGGTGAGGAATTAAAAGGTATTAAAAACAAGGATGTCAATTATTTTGACCCCTACCTTTTTTGAGAAAGAAAATTATCCCTTGTTTTTTTAAGCGTTTGCCTACAATGTAGTTCAGTATTTGAATTATTTATTTTTTACAGTAATTTTTGCTCTTTATTAAGGGTGTCAAAAATGTCAGACCCCACTGTGCATGCCACACTATGATGATTCGATTTAAGAGACCTCTACATTCTACTAGTATGAAGAAAATGTACTTCACACTAAATCAACCGTAATGAAGCTTGACTTTCACCCTCTGTACAGGGAGTCAAACTAGCAGGGTAGTTTATCAACCTGGCTTGGCAAAATCAACCTCAATACTCCTCATCAGCACCACCCATGCTGTATGAGTGTTTATGGTCTCATGAATAGAAAGCACTTGAGCCCACAACACCATTGATTTTGTTGATTTGCTGATGGCACATAAAATTCGAGCCTCAAACACTTGACATTTGAGCACCTTAATCAACACATCGTGCTCTCATAAGCAATCTATTGTAAAATGGAAAAATGCTCAGCATTCATGTAGTTTGTAAGTGATACATTTCCCCAAACCGTTCCACAATTAAGACTAGTGTTTCTCAGAACATGTGCATATGGAATTGGAACAACATTGTTGTTGAAGAGCTGAAAAAGTGTTAGCTGTACCTTGAGATATGCTGTAAATGATCATTTTTTCCCACCTAATTCTGCTATTTGCTATTTGCCTCTGTTCTTTCAACTGCTCATTGTGACATCAAATGAGCAGTATCAGAAAAGCAATCCCCTGTCTGCATGAGGGATTAAAACCCTAATTAATTCTTTCAGCGCAATGACTTTAAAGGAGCAATTAACAGTCCCAAAGACCTGACTACACAAATACCCTGATTAAAACCCCAGTATCATTCAGCTGATGTGCTAACTGATTGCTCAGGTGATTTCGGGTGCAAACACAGCCATTTGGCATCAAAGAGCTTCATAATCTCTGACACATCGCGACAGGACTGAATCTTACAAAAATATGTAGAGTGTCTATTTAGAAAATAGAAAAAGAACAAAGCCTTGCAGTGCCCACCAACAACTGTTCACAGATGGAGGAAACCATTTTATCAGGTCTCACAGGGACTATAGGGAGGCTACAGTACATCATACAACAGACGAGCGATGGAGGGTGTTATCATGCAATATTTGTCCAAAACGTAACGATTTGTATTATTTACAAACCCAAAGCGTTCTGTTCTTATCATAGGCCATATTGTGGTAGTGAATTCAACCATCTGCATTTGAACCAGTCTTGGAACAGCCCACCCTCATTTTCCTGATTTCAATCATTCTGTTTCTTTGTAGTATATCTAATGCAGGCATGTGACGTGTGTATCTGTATAGGGCTTTGGGTAAACAGATTGCCAGGTTTGTGCATAGGTTTCTGTGTGGGTGTGCCAGGCCTGGCTGAGCAGCTTTGTATGCCACAGGAGCTTCAGTACCAGGGCTATGTTTTCCTCTATTGACAGTCAGCCCTGTGGGAGCAGATCCTCTGTGGGGGCACTAAGCAGCGAGCTGAATGGGTAAATCAACCTGTCTGTTGAATGATTTGCAGACTTTAAACTAATGCGGGATGATTCTCACACCCAGAGGGAATGGAATGGCTTTGTTTAGTTGATTACTCATCCTGAAAAAAAAGGATTTAATTGAATCAATGTGTTTAGAAAAGTATGGTCTGTCAGAATCATTTCACGAGTCCGCCTGAACGCCTGACGCTGACCTAATTTAACTGCCTTAATTGGATATCAATTAATAAAGCACCCAATAACAGAGGCATATCATTTCCAGTCATATGTTAAATAAATCCCTTTTGTAAAAAATAAAATGGATTTGAGTACAAAAGAATGGCAAACACTGACTACCAACCAAAGCCTTTTTGACTGACACATCCACTAAGATAAGATACTTGAAAATGTTACGAATTATGTTTTCATCTCCATCTCCATGGTGACCCAGCTCACATCCTATCATGAGATGTTCTCCCTAGGATTCACCCACCGTGAGCCCTCTCTCCCAGGCACTGTTACACCGTCATCAGCCTCCAGCATGTAGGCTAATTTAGCTTGATAACAGTCTGAGCTTGAAGGGTCTGCTAAACATTTCTAGGTCACAGATGGGCTCAATACAGCAACAATGATCAGTAATCTCAGTCTTTTCTTCCAGGAAGAAAGAAAAAATGTGGGATGAGTGAGCTATGGAGTGAATTATTGGGTAAACAGATTGCCTAAGCGTAAAGGATGAATGAACACATCAGGAACAAGTCATTAGCGAGGGACACACTGTGTTTGGAATGGAGAGAGCACAATGAGGACCAGCAACAGTAATTACAAGCTTTAGAGTAAAATCACATCCTTTTGTTGGGTTCCATAGCTCATGATGTCACAGCAGATTGCAGCTCGACTACGACACAGAATCGGCTTTGAAACATTGTTTGCCTTAACACCTGACGTGATTTAGGAGTAAATGCACTTGTAAAAGAACACTTTTCCTTTTGAATAGAGCTCAACACTTTTCATATTTACAAATGCTGACAAGTAGAATATAACAGGCAACCTTGTGGCACAATTGTTGGACCTCAGGGTGCAAGGCCACTGATTTCCATCCACCCCTCGCCCTTTTCTATGGAATTGTTATTTGGTCCTTTGTAGCTCAACTGCAATTGTAGCTACAGTGACCTATCCAGTCCACTTATTACTGTTTCAGTAACAACATAATGACTACAGAGAAGATAGAGTTGTTTTCTTTCTTATTTTGGGAGATACATCCACACTCTCAATTTATCCATTGTCTGTGCAGGCATGATTGTCGCGGACTGTGGCTGTGAATGACTCAAAACAATCCCAGTTCGGCTCGAAGCACATGATCATAATTGGGCCAAGTACTCCAAACTGAGCCTCGTCATTTTAGAGTGCTCAAAGGTGGCTTTGTGAGAGAGGCTGTGTGGATGTCAGCTGAGGTTTACCACCCCAACACTCCATCTGCCATGATTGGCCTGCTGGGTAATTGATGGTCAGGCTGAAGAAGGGTGCTTGGAGCACAGCCTGTGACAGAGCCTTACAGTGAGGAGGGGGAACCAGGAGGGAAGTATTGGAACATGGAGTGATGGTTGATGCTGTGATTCTCTGTTAAAGCCTTAGCTCTGCTCTGTTCTGCAGAGAGCTGTCTGAGACAGTGCAGCGGTGATCTCTGAATTAGATTCAGTAGTGTCCTCTAATAAAGGGCCAATCTTCAGTTGAAACAATGAATAAAGTGGACAACTCACTTCTGTTTTGGTAAAAAGCGGAGGGATTTATAGACAGAACTATGGAAGCAAGGACGAACCAGCAATGATATCAAAATTATAGTTTTAGCCATGTTTTGAATCTATGCAGTGTTTGTTTACATTTACAATGTTTACAAACATTTGAGTAAAACAAACTTATATTTGGGGTTTTAACTGGGTGTGACAGGAACTAAGTTCATGAGGCATTTATAAGTTATATTCTTCAAGAATCAATGTCTACATCATTGATTTCTAAGACAAAAAAATGGATGTGGCTACTGCAGATTGCTCATTTAAACCCCCCCTGCTTTCCTAACGCTCCCCGCTACATGAAATGGTAATATAGCCAATTATATATGAGGGATGTTGAAGCTTTATTACTACTACCTGTCTGTGTGTAATGTCCTGTCTCGTAGTTGTGCTCCTTTTATACAGTTTGTCTTGTTGTTCCGGTCATTGTATTTGAAGCAGCAACATGACCACGCTGTTGAGGTCAAAACCAGCAAATGTGATAATGAGTGTTTGAATTGCCTGTTGACGAGGAGGCTGATATTTACCGCCTGCTCTTATCACTCCATTGATGTTTAAACAGATGTTTAATGAGGTACGTTTGCTTCGGTATGCATTGGTGGTTTTAATGTAGGAAAACATTCCAGCTAGCTGTCTGTCTAGTAAACGGAGGAAATCCCTCATCTCTTGCAAGTACTGTGAATACATGTACATTTTGTAATTCACTTCATAAATCAATATGAATAATTCCAACGTAATGTCTACAGACCATTTTGTATGATTGTTGGTAGTAGCAGTGTAGAATGACTTAAGGAGGTCAGTCTAGAAAACAGAATAGTGGCTGCCAGCTACAGTACTGCCATTGTTTTCAACCACTGGTATCATTCCTCTATTAATTTACCACTATACTACCACTTCTATAATCTACTACTACTACTACAACTACTACAACTACAACTACTACTACTACTACTACCACTACTTCTACTACTACTACTTCTACTACTTCTACTAATATTACTACTACTACTACTACTACTACTTCTGCTACTACTACTACTACTACTTCTACTACTACTACTACTACTTCTACTACTTCTACTAATATTACTGCTACTACTACTACTTATACAACTATTACTACTACTACTACTACCACTACTACCACTACTACTAGTACTACTACTACTACTACTTCTACTACTTCTACTACTACTACTACTACTTATACTACTTATACTACTACTTTTACAACTATTACTACTACTACTACTACCTATACTACTATTACTACAACTACTACTACTATTACTACTTATACTACGTTTACTACTACTACAACTATTACTACTACTACTACTACTAATATACTATTATGTATACTACTATTACTTACTACTACTACTACTACTACTACTACTCATACTACCACTAATACTATTACTACTACTTCTACTACTATTATTACTACTCATACTAATATTACTACTACGACCACCACTTCTTCTACTACTACTACTACTACTATTACTACTACTACTACTGCTACTATTACTACTACTACTACTACTACCACTACTACTATTACTACTACTACTACTACATATGCTACTATTACTACTACTACTACATATACTACTACTACTACTATGTATACTCCTACTACGACTTCTACTTCTATTACTACTGCTACTACTATTATACTACTACTACTACTACCACTACTATTACTACTACTACTACTAGCACTACTCTACTACTACTTATACTACTATTACTATGACTACTACTACTACTTATACTACTATTACTACTACTACAACTACTACTAATAATACTACTACTACCACTACGTATACTACTATTACTACCACTACTACTACTACTACTTATACTACTATTACTACTGCTACTACTACTACTTATACTACTAGTACTACTACTACAACTACTACTACTATGTATACTAATTTTACCTCTGCTACTACTACTACTACTTATACTACTATTACTACTGCTACTACTACTACTTATACTACTAGTACTACTACTACAACTACTACTATTACTACTACTATGTATACTAATTCTACTACTACTACTACTACTACTTATACTACTATTACTACTACTACTACTACTACAACTACTTCAAGTTCCAGTTTTATTGCAACTACTGTATTACAATTGCTGCTATTCAATCAATGCAACATGCAAAACTCATTAAATGTAATAACCATCTCTGAGTTTTCATGAAACAGACACACATACTGTATCAGTGAATCCTTCCTCTGTGATGCAGACTGATTTGAAACCATTACACAACTTTATGTGACCCTCCATCTGTTCCTGTGTCTCTCTCTCAGTATTTTCCCCTGTCATTTTTCAAGTTTACTTCGAAAAGTTTGCAGCGCTAACTCGTTAATTATGCTACATCAAGCGTCTGGCATCGATTTTATTTTCCAGAGCGAAAATGTGAAATGTGTTCAATAGCGTAATTAAAGCATCTCAATGTCATTTTATTCTCAACATGTCACAATGGATTCCCAGCCTGTCCTTGTGCAGCACTTCTAGTGTTGGGAAGCAGTTCCTGCCAATTAGAAAGCCTCAGCAATTACCAAAATGGCCTAGCATGCTGGCTCTGAAGTGAAACGTTTGCAAATATAGTTTTAATGTATTTAGCTCCCGCTGCTTCCCAGCTCCTCCTCACCCAGTGCCCCATGCCTGTTTCCACTTAATTTAGCTCTCCTCAAGACAAGGATAGCAGAGCGTCCTGTTGTTGGAGTATCTCTGAGATACTGTTTACCACATCCCACTGAAACTAATTCATCATCCTAGCTCCACTCTGAAAGGACATGTTTACTGAATTCCCTTGAAAAAATGCTTTTTATTGTCCAATGAAAATTGCAGGTCGCTGCCATTGCCATGCTTCTGAAACATAAATAGTTCTGAATTTCGTTAAAAAACTCCTAAAGGGCACCTTACTCACAATCTATTCAATCTAAATATTCACTTTTCTCTGGTAAAGTTTTCTGTCAGCAAAATGCCATAATTGACCCTGCAAAGTGTGAGGTTTGATAAGGGAGGAAGAAGTCACAACAGCCATGTTAGAAGGACCTGCCTGATTTAGGTCAACCTGATTGGTGAGACCGTGATGTCACTTGGTGTCGGCACCAGCGGGATAAACGATGTCTTTGAAGTGCTCCCTGCAAGCTGTAATTATCCTGTCATGAGAGAGGACTATAAGCCTGGTAGTTCACGTGCATCCCTCCCTCCCTCCCTCATTACACTTTTTAATCTTTCCCTCCAAAACACTCATCTTTATGGAAGCCTTAAAGAGGCTGTGCACATTCACAAACAACACGGTCGCCGTGATGAGGATGAGAGCAGAGCCGGCGACACTCCCTGACAACTCGCTAATCAAAAGCAGCATCACAATCTCACTGCATAAAGGACATCAATCAGGACAGGACAGGACCAAGTTTAGGATTCCGACTGCAGCCAGAGTGCAGTCCTGAAGGGCTGATATATCACATCAACCACTCTTTTTACTCCACTGCTCTCAATAGCTCAATCCCGGTCATTATTTTGGCTGACTGACTCCCTCCACCTGCTGTTTGGTATATACTGTAACTAATTGGAATGTTTCTGTATAAACATAGTGGGATATTGTAGGAACCAGAGATGTAAGGCGTAAATAGTGAAACACTCTGTGGGGGAACAGAGCGTGCTTTTAATAGTACCACAGAGTAGGGGTGTGTTCCACTGACCAAGGCACGGCTGTGTAGCAATGCATGCTGGACATTTATGGAGGTTCTCCTTCATTGGTTCTATCTTTGAGGAGCCCCAGTGCTTGTAATGACCTGAAATAGATGGAAGCGCCACGCTACGGGGCTTCTCACTCTGTCTGCTTCCCAGAGATAGCGCTTGGATTAAGCACCAGGCAGCTCGTGTGGCATCAGGTCACGCTGGGAGCAGCATAGGAAATGAGTGTGCTGTGAGAAGCAGCCAGGCCAAGCTGACCCTTTTAATGACTTGGTTGCCGAGCAGTTTCTACTGTACCAGGCAGACACATCCTAGACACTCTCTTTCTGTGGGAGGGACAGTAAAGGCCTGGCTGTCAGTGATAGTTTGGGGTGTGTTGGACTAGGGAGGGGGGAGTGTAGGGACATAGTCGACATAGGGATAGGGCAGGGTGTTGTTGGTAGAGAGGACGTCGTGCCACAGGAAGAAGCTCAGCCCAATCCAAAGGTAAATCTTCCAACCTCGCTGACAGAGAGAGCGGAAGTCTCACTGAAAGCAACAACCCAGTGAGCAGAGAATTCCCCCAATCAAGCCTATCTCAAAACCAGCTCAGTTTAATGAAGTATTTAGATGAGAGAAAGTGCATGTGTGTTTGTGTGCGTGTGCGTGTCCACGAAAGGGTGTTTGAGTGTCTGTGGTGGTGGGTATTGGGCACTATTTTTACATGATCGTTTCTGTTTACAGTACAACAGTGTCACCATAAGATAACATCTGATCCATACATTGAGCGGCCCTAACCCTATTCCTCAATGAGACCCTGGTCTGTGTGTGTTCTCATTGTTCTGGGGGCACAGGGGGCTCTAGGAGACATGCCCAGGAGAAAGAAAAGCAGTATGCACTTTCCTCTAAATACAGGGCACACGATCAATATGCTACTGGCATTTCCAGGTTTCCTTGGCCCGCTACACTTATCTTAACGGGAGTGCGGCCCCATTTTATTTTATTGTGTGAACCCCATATATCATTACCCAACAAATGTAGCCTTCTCGATCATACCGAAGTAGAAATATTGAAGCCCAGAGAAATACTATTTATGCAATTTATTTTTTGTTTCACTGTGCACTACTACATGTCTGTGGCGAATCCATTTCTATTCCTTCTTGTTTGTCTTTGTTGTGTTCAGTCGAGTATAGGTCTCTGTAGTCATTTCCACGGCAACACTTACAAGAACATCCTACAATCAATGATATGTCACCAGTCAGACTAGCATGGCATGGTTCCCATACTAATCAGATATGAGTTTTCATCTAGGCAAATCCGCTTATGTTTACAATGCCTCGGTGCCTTTTTCCCTCATTTCAGAGAGTTCTTTACCAGCCTATGAACACGAGTGTCTCTGCATGGACAGCAATTTACTTATTGCTTATAGATTTATAGGCAGATTTGAACACTCAACAAAGTATAGACAACAGGATGTCCAAGAGGTCATGAAACCAGAAAATGAGGCATGATGGGTACTCTGCATAGGGAATTCAGAGCTTTGCTGGATGGAAAAGGGGATACCTAGTCAGTTGAAATACTGAATGCCTTCAACTGAAATGTTTCTTCCACATTTAACCCAACCCCTTTGAATCAGAGAGGTGCAGGGGGCTGCCTTCATCAACATCCACGGCACACAGGGAACAGTGGGTTTACTGCCTGGCTCAGGGGCAGAATTACAGATTTTTACCTTGTCAGCACGTGGATTCGATCCAGCAACCTTTCGGTTACTGGCCAAACGCTCTAACTACCGGCTACCTGGTGCACTCCTCCATCGTGAAGTAGAAAATGGATATATTGGAATGACTAAACAATTTGTCTTTGCTTCCAGCTTTCCGCCATTCCTATATATGACAATCTGTAGGGCGGTCTTCTCAACTAGTGACAAAACCTGTCACATTGCGTCTCCTTCACCCTCTCTCTCCTACAAGCGGTAGGATGTATTTGAAGCTGCAACACCTTTATCAGACATGGCAGTTCCTTAAACTCTCCCTCCCTATAATACAGGGTTACGCTGGAGGGGAGAAGCGGGAAATTTTACAGAGGGCTATTTGCAAACAAAATCAGTAGGAGACATCCTGCCGTCCCCTGCGAGGCACCATCTGGCCACCACATACCTGTCTCACCTCCACACAATCACTGATTTCTACTATATAGAGAGCCTGTCACTCCCCACTCACACCACACACTGCGCCTGGAGTAAATTAAATCCTATAGCCACATACTGTACGTAGGTAGAATCTCATTTGAACACTGAAACTTCATGACGATCAATTTTAACATGTCAGGTGAAACACGCAAACAGCCGATTTCCAATACAGCACTGTACGCCATTAACAGCTTTAGACAACTCTTCCTCAATCAACTCCTTGGGGAGGTAGAGGACCTGTCAGCTAATCAACAACCTACCTGGTCCTTTCTGAATGTTCTCATGTGTTCTCAGGAACCTCTCCCAAAGGAGGTACTGCAGACAAATGAACATTGAGATAGATTGATGACTCTCAGCATCAGAACAACACGGCTGCTCTTGCTTTATGCATAATCAAAAAGGTTGGCGCTGCAGGTGTGGTGTCACAATGAAAGCAGTTGTGTAAGCCATCAGTGGGATGTCAGAAATATCAATATGCACTCAATGTGTCATCTCCAGGGGGTTTAACTAGGTTATTAGGGATTATGTTTTAGAACTAGATAACCTTTGCCATCAAGGAAATAACAAAAGAGCCTCATTTTGACAATACAAAAAAATGGGTCAAAATAGGCTGTATTACTCCAAATAATTATAGCGACATTTATTTAATTGTATGCCAACCTACAGAGGGTGAATTTATTTTGTCTGGGTTTAAAATTAAACTCGAGATTCATGATGCGTGATGCACTCAATATAGTCATTTATGTTGTCTGTGACATTTCAAATATGTTTTGAAATACGAGCTACGCTGAGAATTCCAAGAGTTGCATTCTTGCTTGACAACAGCATTACTTTAGTTGCGGAGTCAAAACATCATGAACTGCATTGAAGGAGATGGAAAGTCAGATGTGAATTTGAGTACCACCACTACAGTAGCTGATATCATCACAGCCAGTCAGAACCAGATTTCTATTTCAGTTTGTGGTATAGCAACATTCAAATGTTTTCCCATTCTTTTTGTGTCTCTCTCTGTAGCCAAGGTTTTACACTTGGAACAAGAAAAAAACACTTATTTCAACAAATATTTGCTGGATGTAAAACATTAGCCTTCCAATGTGAGAATGAGTCGTTAGTGATGCCCAGGTGTGCTGGCACAGGGCTCCAGTGTGGGCCGTTTTCTCTCCCCTGCTTTGTACGTCTTTTACTGGAGACCTCTCCTGGCGGGAGTCCTTAGTCAATGTGTATGGATCCAGTCATACTCCTTTAATTACGTGTTGAAATATGCGGATGCTATGACCTGATACATATGAATCGCTTGCAGACTTGAAATCTTTTGAGGATATATACATGCTCATTCACAGAGAAAACATCTTAATTACATAGCTCCCTTTTGGCATTTTTCTCCCAACAATCCTCCTGATTTGCTTTGTTCAGTGTGTATGCGTATGTTTTGTGTGTGTGAGTGTGAGTGTGAGTGTGAGTGTGAGTGTGAGTGTGAGTGTGTGTGTGTGTGTGTGTGTGTGTGTGTGTGTGTGTGTGTGTGTGTGTGTGTGTGTGTGTGTGTGTGTGTGTGTGTGTGTGTGTGTGTGCATGCGTGTGTGTGTGTGTGTGTGTGTGTGTGTGTGTGTGTGTGTGTGTGTGTGTGTGTGTGTGTGTGTGTGTGTGTGTGTGTGTGTGTGTGTGTGTGTGCGTGCGCATGCACATGTTTGTGTCCGTTGGTAATTACAGGTTGCAGCGGTTGGCATGGAGTTATAATAGAATAGAGGGGTGAAGGGGGAGGGGGAAGTGGTTGTGATGTCTGCTTGCCAGAGTGTGTGGGAAGGACACCAGCACATTGACTTCTTCTCCAGTGCACATCAATAACACTGGTCTGATATGACAGAGTGGACCAGGCAACCCTGCCTCTATGGTGAGTAAAGTAGTCTAGCTAGCAGGCTAAAACACATAAACACATCATCTGATAATGGGGCAACCTTGTGTGCATGTATCAGAATCTCTGTCTTAAGCCTGCTACATTGTATGTTTCTCTCCCCTCATTACAGATAAGGAGAAAAAACACGGCATGAAGTCCTCCGCCCTTAGCCTGTATGTGTATTCTGTAGGAATGTATTTAAAGTGGGCAATTAACAGAGAGAGATAAGCAACATACAGTTCTGTAGGGGGAGAAAAGACAGGAGTCATTTTCTGTCTCTTCTCTCTCACTCTGTCTTTTCTCTTTCTTTCTCTTTAAATTGCCAGCACAGTCCATGAACAGTGGGGCTATTGTTGCCGTGCTTCTGACCCATATTGGAAGGAATGAAGAATGGAGATGTATTGTTCCATGTAAAAGCGTATTCAGCTTTTCAAAAAAGTCAGCGTTGGCGCGGGGAAAAGTGTGAAGCCGAGCCTGCAGCTAATTAGCAGGTAGAAGCTAGCTAGCTACGAGACTTCATCATGTCATCTGCGTGTTGGACGTATGTGTGAGGCACTCTAGGGATGAGCCTTCCTCACATTCTTTCTGATGAAGTTCTCTCTTTATCATCTTTCCTTTCTCCCTGAACCTGGCCTGTCCTCAGCCTGCCAATGAAAACGCCTCTCTCCAAACCCGTGCTGCTCCACTACCAGTCCAGATGAAGCAACGCCTACCTTTCTCTAAGGAAACACCGATGCAACCTCCTCACTCACTTATCATACACTGCTCTGCAGAATGTTTCTAGAAATATTTGAAAGGGCTGCATGGATAACCAATGGAATGTCCATGCCACACCTCCCCAATTCTGCATGGTTCTGCAGTCGGCCAGTTGTTTTGACTCCTCTTAGTGTGTGGAGCTCTTGTAACCTGGTAGCCTTGTCTCTGATTGAAGACAGCTATTGGAGAGGGCAATCTGGGGCTGGATGGAGAGATTACTGATTGGATGGGCATGAGACAGTCTGTCTGTATCCAGAGAGTGAGTCCCAGCCAGTGGGAAGGGAGGAGAGGGAAGCGAGAGGGGATCACAGGGTAATTGAAGCCCTGCAGTTTGGAATGGCACCATGGGATGTTCAATACGCTACACCAGCCTAGTTTTGTCTAGGAAAGGGGTTGAGTGTGGATGGGCAGCTTTGCCCAAGCAGAGAAAGCCAGCCACTACCCAGAGTGATGTGGCCAACCGCTCAGCGGGACCTCGCTGACAGCATTCTATCTAATCAATCTACTGCGGGATGAGGAAGGAGAGGGTGCACACACACACACACGCACGCATGTACGCACACCATACACCCAGGCACTCTCTCACTCTGGCAGGCACACATCACAATCATCAATCAACTTGCTCTCTTTTTCTCGCACATATAAACACACACATGCACTGTCATGAACACACACAACATGGATACCTTTTATAGACAGTATGGGCCAGACAGCCTGTCTCTCTGCCTGCCTGCCTGTCTGCCTGCTTGTATGCTTGTTTATCTGCCTCCCTTCCTGTCTGCCCACCTGCCTGCCTCCCTCACTGCCTTCCTGCCTGGCTGCTTGGCTACCCCTGGTCTAATCCTGGTGTGAGGTAGCTAGAGATTATTCTAGTGTCAGTATATTCCATCTGTAACATAAAAGGCCTATGGTTTTATTAATAAGTCAACAAAACCCTTTTGTCCTGCCTATTGAAAATGCACATGTGCAGTTCTGCTCTGCTCTGCTCTGGTTCATCTTAGTCACCAGCCAAACCCACATGTTTGACCTTGGCTTTTATCCACTGACTGTACACAGCAGACATTGATGCATCATGCCATGCAATGTGATCAGGTTACTCATACCCGTGGTGGAATTATTCCCCCTCACTTCCCTTCCAGTCATTTATGCCTCGTGTTTTTCAATCAAAAGCTGATGGCTGCTGATGATGTCATGATGTAGGAAGGGGTTGCGGTGTGTGTGTGTGTGTGGACAGTGGTCGTCGGTGTATGGCGTACAGGGGGGCTTGGCGTGCTCTCCCTCTTTAAATAGCCCCAGATCTAATCTGCAGACAGCAGCAGAGTTCTGACAGCTTCTGCCTCCGCTCCCTGCCTCCTCCCACTAGGTGACACATTCTTTATTTATTTTCTCTCTCTCCTCCGCTCTGGTATTCACTCCATGGAGCTCTGGCCCCTGAAGCCGTTGTCAGTTCCATTCTCCCTCCATGTCGGGAAAACCCATAGGATTTACAGGGTTTTACTGTCAACCCTTCTTCCCGTTGCGTGGCTCTATGAATCTAGCGTGCCTCATCTATTTCCTCTCTTTATTTCCACGCCACTTCCTCCTCATGGTGACATTGTCATTATTATCATTATGGGGCGCTGCCATGGTGGCTATGTCTCTGTCTAAAGTGTGTGTGTGTGTGTCTCTGTGTGTGTGTGTGCGCGCGTGTGCAACAACTGGATGGCACTATACTGCTGGTGTGTGTTGGATGGTCATGCTGCATTGTGTTAAGAGACAGAAAGCAGAATTGAACAGCTTGAACATACTGTCTGATCTTCCTCTGAGCTGAACTGAGTTCTACGGAGCTGCTTTGGACAGGCTCGGGCAGCTTCTCCAGAGACTAACTGTAATCCACCACTCAACTGTATTGACTCCTCAAAGCCCTAGCAACTGTGTAAGCTGGCTCTCCTTTAACACCCAGTGACTCATATTCACCTGCTGGAGAGCTCACTTAGTTTAGACTTAATTTGTGTAATGTCAAACCAACAAGTTATTGATTTAGAGATAAATGTCTCTGCTCACTAGAGTAAAACTGCAGAACAGTAGAGTGTGGCATATTTCAGTTCCGCAATAGAACTAAGGGAATGTATTGGCGTTCTACCGTATATCCTCCAACATGTTGAAATTATGCCCCCACCTGGAGATGCAAGGCCTCGTATAAAGAAATGACTATGTAGGCTATTGAAAAGATGCATCAACCTGAAATCAAGTGTGGAGCATGTGGTTCTCTCTACAGTTCAATTGTGCAGATTGTGTCTGTGTGTTTGTTGTTCTGTAGCACAAGGACAGCTGTACAGTAACCGTCAATACAACCCTCACACTAATGGTACAGTGGTACATGCCATTCCCCGTCCCCACGGAGGTGACTCCCAAGCCTTAGACACGCAAACACACATACACATACACACACACACACACACACACTAAGAAACTCTCACTCACATACTGTACACTACATCGCTGTACACATCACACACTGTACACACATACTGCCTGTTTGGGGAGCTCAGCTGAAAAATATCTGCAAAAAGGCAGCAGGAACACTCATGGAATTTCAGTTTGTGGTGGATTCATTTGCACTTAAAAACCAACAGAACCGAAGCAGATTAACAATGCAGGAACATCGGGCAAAAGTCCTATTTTGGGAAAACACAAAGGTAATTGCCGAGCTTTTTTGATATGACACTCCGGGAAAGTTGTGCGTTTCAACTGATGTACCTACAATTCCACAAAGGGAATAGTCCGCAAAGTAAAAAAGATATTCGACAACTGAGAAAGTTGTGTAAAGAAAAGCAACAGGGTTTTCCCCATGTAAAATAGGGTAAAGGCAACGCATTAATAGGCAGGTTGACTTGATTGACGTTGCTCCTACATTATTTGCTGAATCTTTTGTCAGGGAAAACATGGGGAAACATGATAGCTCTGTATATGGTAGATCATTACACCTACATGTAGGCAATGCAAAGCATTCTTCTGTAGAGGATTTCAGTTCTTATTATTGAACCCTGCAGAAAACATCAGGTCAATGCTGCAGGTGCACATCAATTCCGAAATAACAGTATGGCCAACTTACACAATTGCACAATTACCCATCTACTGCACTGTGTTCTGAACACTGTCCACATCAATGACGTGATCATTACCCATCTACTGCACTGTGTTCTGAACACTGTCCACATCAATGACGTGATCATTACCCATCTACTGCACTGTGTTCTGAACACTGTCCACATCAATGACGTGATCATTACCCATCTACTGCACTGTGTTCTGAACACTGTCCACATCAATGACGTGATCATTACCCATCTACTGCACTGTGTTCTGAACACTGTCCACATCAATGACGTGATCATTACCCATCTACTGCACTGTGTTCTGAACACTGTCCACATCAATGACGTGATCATTACCCATCTACTGCACTGTGTTCTGAACACTGTCCACATCAATGACGTGATCATTACCCATCTACTGCACTGTGTTCTGAACACTGTCCACATCAATGACGTGATCATTACCCATCTACTGCACTGTGTTCTGAACACTGTCCACATCAATGACGTGATCATTACCCATCTACTGCACTGTGTTCTGAACACTGTCCACATCAATGACGTGATCATTACCCATCTACTGCACTGTGTTCTGAACACTGTCCACATCAATGACGTGATCATTACCCATCTACTGCACTGTGTTCTGAACACTGTCCACATCAATGACGTGATCATTACCCATCTACTGCACTGTGTTCTGAACACTGTCCACATCAATGACGTGATCATTACCCATCTACTGCACTGTGTTCTGAACACTGTCCACATCAATGACGTGATCATTACCCATCTACTGCACTGTGTTCTGAACACTGTCCACATCAATGACGTGATCATTACCCATCTACTGCACTGTGTTCTGAACACTGTCCACATCAATGACGTGATCATTACCCATCTACTGCACTGTGTTCTGAACACTGTCCACATCAATGACATGATCATTACCCATCTACTGCACTGTGTTCTGAACACTGTCCACATCAATGACGTGATCATTACCCATCTACTGCACTGTGTTCTGAACACTGTCCACATCAATAACATGTGATAATTTCCCATGTACAGCTATGCTGTGGAACTCAGGTTGATAAGTCAATGTACTGTTCACCCACACTATATTTCTGCATTTCTTTCACATTTTATTTCACTGTGGACTATCTGCTGAGAGGAAGTGAGAGAAAAAAACAGAGTGAGACGATTTTTATTTTAATGCGATTTTATGATGACAAGGTGAAATCCATTTCTATGAGATATTGGCTTGACCCTCCCCTCTCTACGCACAATTAGTTTGATACAAGCTGGGGGCATAAATCCTAGATGATTATTCTGTGTTCAGGAGGAGAGCAATGAGCATTTCCATCCTCTCTGGAACAGCAGGCAACAAAGAAATTATTTTTGTTGTATTATGCAGAGGTTGATACATTTTGCACCATCGCCAAGATCCTACGAGGGGCTGGGAGCGAGAGGAAGGAGTGTGGGGAGGATAAGATATTCAATTAGAAAGTGGATGACATAATATATATTACTTGGTTTTTGACGATACCTCCAAAAGGCAATCCATTTATGTTTTGCATTGTTGCTTTCACTTAGAATTATGATAATTTAACAATGGTGGGCTTTTCACCACCAAGGTTACAGTGGTTGTTATCTATCAACAATAACTCTGGAGCTTCCCCTCTCTCTGGAGATGAGGCTCTTCACTCATGATCAAAATGTAAATGTAATCGAAAGAGCCCCTCCAGAACACAAACGCAATTAAAAGCGCCGTAGCCTCCCCTGGATGTGGGCCAGCAGCTGTTGCTGTTGGTGGGATAGAGGGCAGGATAGATGGTCTTGGCCAGACGTCTGAGTGGAGCGAGGTGACCGCTGGCAACCTGGCAGCCTGCTGCTTGCTATATGAGGGTGCAGATTGCACATGGACATGTGCTCCGCTTCCCTCTCTGTGTGCTACGCTTGTCACTGGGGATGATGAAGCACCCTTACACTCCCCTTGCTCTCTCTCTCTCTCTTTCTCTCCCTGTGTCCCTCTGTCCCTATCCATCTTTAGCTTCCTCTCTCATCCTTTCTCTAACCCTCCTCTCCCCATGGCCAGTGTAATGGTAGTGTTGAAATGTAGGGAGGGAGCATCTCTGCTGACTCCGGAGGAGAGTGCCTGTTTATTAAATGGAGTCAGGGGAATTCAAGGACTGTGAGACAGTGGAAGAGGCTGGGACTGTGCTCTCTTACGATAACTCCTTCTACCTGCCTACCATATGTCTGAATCCCCCTGGCTGGCAGGCAGGGGAAGATGTACAATCGCCAACAACACATCCTGTCACTAATACACTGCACCTCTCACTCCAGCACAAAGCCTTCTTCTTCACTGGAACCAGGAGACATTCTCCTCTGTAATAATAAACTATGACCTGGAATGACATGATAAAATGCGTAAGTTGCCCTAAAAATTCACTCAGAATATCCCTGATGCAGCCTCGTTCTTAATTCAGCACTGCTCTGCCTAGTGCTTTCATTTGGCATCTGGACTCATTTTGAGAGAGAGGGAGAGGGAGAGGGAGAGGGAGAGGGAGAGGGAGAGGGAGAGGGAGAGGGAGAGGGAGAGGGAGAGAGGGTTATAGATTAAAGAAGAGAGGGATAGAGATAGGGAGATGGTGAGAGAGAGAGGGAGAGAGGGAGAGGGGGGAGAGAATGAAGAAGAGAGAGAGTTGGCCAGCACTGTAAACTGAGAGAGAAGCTGTGTTATCCCTGTTCAACGGTGGTCAGAAGGCAGGAGAGCCAGGCCCTGAAGATGCAACCCATTTCACCTTGCCTGCCGTTTGAGTTCACATTCCCCCTGCAAGCTGCTCAAGATACCATGAATTATCCATTTGACGTGTTATTAAAGTATTTACTCACTCTAATACATAATGGAGAGTAATGATGACAGTGGGATAATAAATAATAGGCAATGCTTGCAGAGGAGGCTCGTATTATTCATTATATATAATGTTATAGATCCATCCTGTTCCGAGGCCATCGCTTTAAGTGATATCATTGGTATGCATATTGAATAATTGTTTCATGCTCTATACTTTATGCTCCTTGTCTGTGATATCACTGCATCCATATTGTTTTCCTTCATAGCATTATATATGAAGAGCAGTACTGCATTAGATATCAATTATATCTCAAATACACGTGTGAGAAACGGCAGAATAACATATCAGAGAGAGATGGCCAGTAATTATTTTCTCTCTCTCTCTCTCTCTCTCTCTCTCTCTCTCTCTCTCTCTCTCTCTCTCTCTCTCTCTCTCTCTCTCTCTCCTCTCTCCTCTCTCCATCTCTTCTCTCTCCCTCTCTCCTCTCTCTCTCTGGTGTTGCAGTGGCCTGATTAGCACTATATCTGCAGAGAAGCAGACTAGTCTAAATATAGCCAATAAAAACAGAGAACCAGCCTCACCATCCAGCCTGGCCCTGATGGAGAAGGGGGAGGCCGTGCAGACTGGACCCTAAAGTGGGCCTACCTGCTGGGGGATCATGTTTTTGTTTCATGCCTCTGGCAGGCAGCTAGCTAGCTTGGCACTTAGACAGAGAGGACCGTGACTGTTCTGTGCTGCTGTGTCTGGCCTTGATTAGACCCTCCTAATGACGTGCCTCAATGCCGCCGGCAGGGGGCTGGAAGCCCACACTCACACACAGACACTAGAACACTAGAACAGCCTCCCTACTGCTAGGCTGCTGGGGTGGGGACACAGGCTCATCTCAGGCCATCCTCCTTGTGAAGGACACTTCTCCCTCTAGTTCACTATGACAATAAGTAGCACTTTAATCAGTGAGGTAAAATAGACTCCACACCCAGGGAACAATGAGATTACGTAAAGGACTCTCACATCGGGTGCAGAAGCCTCTTGATTGATTCAACATGGTCCTTATAAACTACTGGGATGTGCATCAAATCGTGCCCTTCAGTCTAGAACAAACACTTGGTTAATCATACACTTCGAGGCGACTTGGTAATGGTTCCGAGAGAGTAAACAACAACAACAGAAAGGAGAACAAACTTTGCTGCTAGCAGTCCCAGGGCTGTGGAGAGCAAGGAGAGGATGGCAAGCAGGCAGCCTGTCTATCTGGGATTTGTAATACATGACCAGGAAGCGGAAGATGTCGTCCATCATCGCTCTGTCCTCAGTAAAGCAAGATTATATTTTGGGTTCTGATGGGGTACAACAGTTGAACTAAGCTCATGTGTCATTTACTGTATAAGTAATATTATTCAAAAATCAATGGGTAAATATAATACATTTATAAGTCAAAAATAGATAGCAATTGCAGATTGCCCTTTTAAAGCTGGCTTAATGGCTTAATGCCCCTTCCAGAGACGTTGCCTGGGGCAGTGTCCCCACTCTGTCCTCTGGCTGATGACTGCTCTGACATCTGTTGGCTGTTGGTTTGTTTGTCAATTCAAACCAAGTCAAAGAAGGAAAGAGAAATATTTGCGTTGTGACATAAACAGAACAAAATCACAATTTTGAAGCTGTTTGGATAGGTCTTTATCAACAAAACGTCACAATACAGTGCCGAGCGTTCGATTTGGCTGCTGGTGGACAAGAAAACCCCCAGCTGGGATAAACACGTGCCGTTTTCAAGGGATTGTTATATAAATGTTAAAACTATTTGTTTTTAATATCATCACATCTTGAAGAACATACTCAGAACTACGTACTTTCTTTGTGTTCCTACAATAAAAACAAAGTATAAAAAAAAAAGAGGGACTTTGGAAAAAAAAAAAAAAAAAAAAGAACTACACAATTCCGATTATACAGGAAGTAATTGCATTCTTTTCACAATTAGTAAATATCAATTGATCATGTATTTTCAGATACGTGAGCGTAGGCTATCCATTCGGCATGTACTGTAGCTAGTAGCTAGCTAAGAAAACAACATGTGTCATTTAGACTGCTTCATCAGAGATTAGACTTTTAGAAAGAGCTTGACATCGGCTAGTCCTCATCCTGGTAAAGTTGTCAGTCAGACTACTGTCATCACCATTGGTAAAGAAATCAAACAATATTTGGATATAGCTTTCTAGTTTATCCCTTGAAAGTTAGCTTGTTAACTATCAATATTGACGTGATCTGTTATTAGCTAGCTAGCCAATGTGACATGGTCTATCAATCAATATAGCATATCATGTCTGTCAGCAGCAACAGTGACTAAAGACTCTTACATTTTTGGGGGGAAGGTGATCATGTTCGCTAACTTCGCTAGGTAGGTCTAAATTGGTTGGATAAAAAGTACATTAGGTCTACTTAACACTATGTTTATGTAACAGTTTAACTTTAGTCCGTCCCCTTGCCCCGACCCGGGCGCGAACCAGGGACCCTCTGCACACATCAACAACAGTCACCCACGAAGCATCGTTACCATTCGCTCCACAAAAGCCACGGGGAACCACTACTTCAAGGTCTCAGAGAAAGTGACGTCACCGATTGAAAGGCTATTAGCGCGCACCACCGCTAACTAGATAGCCATTTCACATCCGTTACACTCACCCCCCTTTCGACCTCCTCCTTTTCCGCAACAACCAGTGATCCGGGTCAACAGCATCAATGTAACAGTTTAACTTTATGGCGTCCCCTCGCCCCGACTCGGGCGCGAACCAGGGACCCTCTGCACACATCAACAACAGTCAACCACGAAGCATCGTTACCCATCACTCCACAAAAGCCGCGGCCCTTGCAGAGCAAGGGGAACCACTACTTCAAGGTCTCAGAGCAAGTGACGTCACCGATTGAAAGGCTATTAGCGCGCACCACCGCTAACTAGATAGCCATTTCACATCCGTTACATTTAGCTAACTGTACAAAGTTTCTACCGGTAGTTTGCAAAGTAAACATTATCAGCTAACAGTACATCGGCAAATGCGGCCTTCAGCTGCTTGACAGGTAGAGCCCAAAAAGGATGGGAAATTAACCTAAACTACTCATACTTGTCAGGTACAGTTCATATATCAATCAAATATCCAATTAATGGTGGCCAATATTGAGATATACAGTGCACATCGAAAAGGATTCAGACCCCTTGACTTTTCCAAATTTTATTAGGTTACAGCCTTATTCTAAAAATGCTTAAATTATTTTTTCATCAAGGATCTCTCTGTACTTTTCTGCATTCATCTATGCCTCAATCCTGACTAGTCTCCGCTGAAAAACACCCCCACAGCATGATCCAGCTACCACCATGCTTCACCGTAGAGATGGTGCCAGGTTTTCTCCAGAAGATGACGCTTGGCATTCAGGCCAAAGAGTTGAATCTTGGTTTCATCAGACCAGAGTATCTTGTTTCTTATGGTCTGAGAGTCTTTAGATGCCTTTTTGGCAAACTCCAAGCAGGCTGTCATGTGCCATTTACTGAGGAGTGTCTTTCATCTGGCCACACTAACATAAAGGCCTGATTGGTGGAGTGCTGCAGAGATTGTTGCCCTTCTGGAAGGTTCTCCCATCTCCACAGAGGAACTCTAGAGCATTGTCAGAGCTACCATCGGGTTCTTGGTCACCTCCCTGACCAAGGCCCTTCTCCCCCGATTGCTCAGTTTGGCCGGGCGGCCAGCTCTAGGAAGAGTCTTGGTGGTTCCAAACTTCTTCCATTTAAGAATGATGGCCACTGTGTTCTTGGGGACCTTCAATGCTGCAGAAATGTTTTGGTGACCTTCCCCAGACCTTCCTCGACCTTCCTCGACACAATCCTGTCTCGGAGCTCTACGGACAATTCCTTTGACCTAATGGCTTGGTTTTTGCTCTGACATGCACTGTCAACTGTGGGACCTTATATAGACAGGTGTGTGCCTTTCCAAATCATGTCCAATCATTTGAATCTCCCACAGGTGGACTCCAATCAAGTTGTAGAAACATCTCAAGGATGATCAATGGAAACAAGATGCACCTGAGCTCAATTTTGAGTCTCATAGCAAAGGGTCTGAATATTTATGTAAATGTGATATTTCAGTTTTTTATTTTTAATAAAAATGATTTCCTCACGTATCTGAAAATACATGATCAATTGATGTTTACTGATCATGAAAAGAATACAACCTTCCCACAACTTTCTGGGAATGGTGCAGGATAGTTGCTTGGCTTTGGAACATTTGCAGCACATTTAATAACTCTCTCTATCCTCTATTTTGTAAAGTGTGTTCTATCTAATTGACCACACTTGATGTTAAGGAGTGCTTGTTTCCTTTGCAATGGATTCTGTTTAAATAGACAAAATTGAACAGCTTTGTATGCATAAAAAACATGGCATGCTAACTCCATCCTGGTGGCACAGTGGACTGTTTCCGTGGATAGAAAACAGAAGATTATAGTTTTGAATCTCACTGATGCCATGTCACAAAAAAAATAATGTTTTTTCATAATTAATGCCTGAGGACATTCATTTCCATATGTCCTCTCTGTGCTTTTGGAGTTTGGAGTTCAAAAAAGTTTTATTAAATGTCTTATTGAAACATTCAGTGGATGTTTTAAGGAAGTTATTAAAAAAACTCAACATAACCTATAATTTCCACCCTCAGAGCAATAAAACCTCCCAGAGTAAGACCTCCCTGCAACCTAAAAATTAACCTTCCCAGAACAGGCAAAATTTTCACTTTCGTTCTCAGAACGTTTAAAAAAAAACATTACATTTTACCGGTCAAGAAACATATAGCTTCGTTCCCAGAACCGATGGGAAACCCAAAACGTATGTTCCCACAACCTCCAAGGAACCAAATGTGCTAGCAGTGTTTATTGTAGTGTTAAATACTGGCTGTGGTCTGTGTGAAGTTGTATTGCTTGTTTTTAACAGCTTCACACAGCGGGGTGGATGCTGTCTGGTCTTGATTTGCAATTCAAAGATCCACTACTGTTTCCAACATGGTTGTTAAACTATTAGGCAGTGTGCAAAGTTAAGGGTTGAATGTAACTTTTGGCTATCCAACTAAGTTTGTTATTCCTCAAGGATACTCTGTGGTGTACTGGAGTCAGAGATCAATAAAGAATATTCTGCCCGAACTAGCCTCCCAGATAAAAAAATAACATCTTTGTGAATAGAAAAGTAGGGTATATTGATCTTGTTAACCTTTTTTTCTATGTTTAGATTGGTTCTAAATGCATCACCCATAAAGCTATGACTATTCCACAGGTTAGTTCAGATGTGTGTGTGTGTGTGTGTGTGTGTGTGTGTGTGTGTGTGTGTGTGTGTGTGTGTGTGTGTGTGTGTGTGTGTGTGTGTGTGTGTGTGTGTGTGTGTGTGTGTGTGTGTGTGTGTGTGTGTGTGTGTGTGTTTGACGTTGCCTGGACATCAGAAGAGCTAGTACACCATCAGAATAAAACAAGCTTGCTGAGAGCCATTGAGTCATTAAAAAGTCAAGCTGAATATGAAAGATTGGCATGCAGAGGGATTTTGGATAGAGACTCAGGGACACTCAAGTTATAGACATCCTCTGTTGTACGTTATAAGCCATTAGGCCAGTTTTGTCACGAAAGAGTGGCTCTGCAGCAACAGGTATGGGTATGACAATAGTTCGGCATTTGGATGGTTTATTTAGTCCCTCCCTACATTTCAGCTTTAAGTCTTACATATTTATTGTTCTGAGGCAGGCAGGCATGCAGCAATGGGTTGAGAACAGCGTGAGGTAGTGTTTTGCACAGTGTCTATCTAATTGCCTGACCAACAGTAGCTACAGTAAGGCCTCGTTCTAACCAGATACAGTACTCTGTCTCCACACTAGGCCTAATTCTAACCAGATACAGTACTCTGTCTCCACACTAGGCCTAATTCTAACCAGATACAGTACTCTGTCTCCACACTAGGCCTAATTCTAACCAGATACAGTACTCTGTCTCCACACTAGGCCTCGTTCTAACCAGATACAGTACTCTGTCTCCACACTAGGCCTAATTCTAACCAGATACAGTACTCTGTCTCCACACTAGGCCTAATTCTAACCAGATACAGTACTCTGTCTCCACACTAGGCCTCGTTCTAACCAGATACAGTACTCTGTCTCCACACTAGGCCTAATTCTAACCAGATACAGTACTCTGTCTCCACACTAGGCCTAATTCTAACCAGATACAGTACTCTGTCTCCACACTAGGCCTCGTTCTAACCAGATACAGTACTCTGTCTCCACACTAGGCCTAATTCTAACCAGATACAGTACTCTGTCTCCACACTAGGCCTAATTCTAACCAGATACAGTACTCTGTCTCCACACTAGGCCTAATTCTAACCAGATACAGTACTCTGTCTCCACACTAGGCCTAATTCTAACCAGCTAATCTGTCTCCAGACTAGGCCTCGTTCTAACCAGATACAGTACTCTGTCTCCACACTAGGCCTAATTCTAACCAGATACAGTACTCTGTCTCCACACTAGGCCTCGTTCTAACCAGATACAGTACTCTGTCTCCACACTAGGCCTCGTTCTAACCAGATACAGTACTCTGTCTCCACACTAGGCCTAATTCTAACCAGATACAGTACTCTGTCTCCACACTAGGCCTCGTTCTAACCAGATACAGTACTCTGTCTCCACACTAGGCCTCGTTCTAACCAGATACAGTACTCTGTCTCCACACTAGGCCTAATTCTAACCAGATACAGTACTCTGTCTCCACACTAGGCCTAATTCTAACCAGCTAATCTGTCTCCAGACTAGGCCTCGTTCTAACCAGATACAGTACTCTGTCTCCACACTAGGCCTAATTCTAACCAGCTAATCTGTCTCCAGACTAGGCCTCGTTCTAACCAGATACAGTACTCTGTCTCCACACTAGGCCTAATTCTAACCAGCTAATCTGTCTCCACACTAGGCCTCGTTCTAACCAGATACAGTACTCTGTCTCCACACTAGGCCTAATTCTAACCAGCTAATCTGTCTCCAGACTAGGCCTCGTTCTAACCAGATACAGTACTCTGTCTCCACACTAGGCCTAATTCTAACCAGCTAATCTGTCTCCAGACTAGGCATTGTTCTAACCAGATACTCTGTCTCCACACTAGGCCCCATTCTACCCAGCTAGCACATAACATTCTGAGAACCATATGTTTCTTAGAGCTTGGTGAGAGCTTGGTTGTCCTTTGGTTGTTTTGCATGCAACCTTCCCATAATGTTTCCTACAGGTGTCCTCATGGTTATATTTAAAGCAATGGTCTCAAGTTGTTCAGAGAACGTTTCTGCGATTTTGTGCCCAAAAAGGGGTTAAATATGGGTAAAATAATGAAAATAATTTCCTGATCTCTCAGATATAGGACAGACACTTCAAAACAAACTTTATTTTAATAATTATTTTGACCATCTGTTTTTCCGTGTATGAATATGTTCTTCAATGTGTTTCTATGGGCAAATAGCAGTAAGGTCAAATTAAATGTTTAATCAAATCATTTGTAAATACATATTTTTTTATATCTACAGGGGCCTTTTTACAGGGGTCTTTTTACAAAAGGTATTTTAACACTGCATTGTTCTTAGCCCCGGGCTAGACTAGCTTTTCCTGTGTTCACACAAGTATTTGTTAACCCTGGGTTAAGGATTCACCGTTGTATTCCAAAGCCCTGGGCTAACGGACAAACACAACATGCGACAAACATTCTATCTCTGCCAATGTTATAAGCAATTTAGCACATTGTTTCTTCTTGCTTCTAGCTTAGCATTTTATTTCCAACAGTGATGGTTTGTATAAACCTCGGGAAACAATGCTTCACTTTTAAAATTCAATCTCGTACAGAAAATGCTGTGCATGAATGAGACATTAACATGTATGATCCAGGTGAAAACATGCAACAATATTATTATCATGGATATATCCAATTGAATTTCAATAGAAGCTATGACAAAAGACAAAACATTTGGGTTTGCTGCCCTTTCAGCTGTAGAGTTTGTAGCTTTAGTTGGCTAAGTGAGTAGGCATTAGCCGGCATGCATAGCAACCATTTTTGTTATGCATAGCAACCAATCTTTTTGTACAGATGAAAGTTTTAGTTTTTGTCCTCAGATGGAAGAAATAGTATGAATTTATTTATCAAAACGCATTACAGGCATCACCAGTATATGTCTATTAAGTGACAGTACAGCTTTTGTGATTGGACAGTGAGCTATCTAGGTATTGTTCTTGACCTTGTTTCACACTGGCTATTTTGGCACTGTGTTTCTGGGGCTAACCCCGAAAATTCGGTGCTAACCCTCCTCCGGAGCAGGGCCCGCTAGCTCTGAGCTAAGGTTGGTGCTATCCCACTTTAGAATGTGTAAATGCGAACACTTGCTTATCCCTGGGCTAAAATCTCCCTTAGCCCTGTGCTAATGTGCAGTGTTAACGCGCCTAAATAACTTTGTAAGAATGGTATTTAAAAACATCTACATTCCATTCTCAGCATCAACAAAACTCTCTCTATCCTCTATCATGTTAAGTTTGATCTCAATGAGTGCTTGTTTCCTTTGAAATAGGGTCTGTTTGAATAGACTAAAATGAACAGTTTTGTAAATTCTTATTGAAAAATGTTCAGAACGTTATGTAATTACCGTAAAATAACCTATAATTTCTGTTCTCATAAAGTTAATAAATCCTTGCAGGAAATCTTTCAGGGAACCACAGAAAAATGTTCTCAGACCCTCCCTGCAACCTAAAAATGTACATTCCCAGAACAGACCAAAATTTCACTTCCGTTCTCAGAACGTTTAAAAAACGTTCCGTTTGAACCATCAGGTAACTTATGGCTTTGTTCCCAGAACCAATAGGAAACCAAAAACGTACATTCCCACAACTTCCAAAAACCAAATGTGCTAGCTGGGTAACTAGATACTCTGTGTCGCCACACTAGGCTTCGTTCTACCTAGACACTCTCCATACTAGGCCTCGTTCTAACTAGACACCATGTCTCCAGAGCTCTGCTCCACTCTTCAAACCAGAACCCAGAGCTCTTAACCTCGGGAGCCCTGGGAAGGGAAGGCCCCACACGTCCCCTTCATACCTCCCTCCTGCAGCTAGGAGAGGCCAGAGTGAGACCGTATGTCATCTAGTCAATCATCCAGAGATATGCCCTTCACTTTAACAAGTCTGAGAGCATGTCTGCCATAGTCTCTCTGCCATTTGTTCTGCAGAATTTGGGGTCAGAACAGTTTACGTTGAGCTGGGCTGAGCTTTAGAGAGTCTTAAGACACTTCCTTCCATAGTCTCTCTGCCATCTTTTCTGCACATTTGGGGCTCAGGATATGTTTGAAAGGAGGCAAAGTTCTGTCCCAGCAATTAGCAGTCAGAGTAAGTAATGGTGTCACCCTGGTCCAGTTGACTGCCACTGGTCCAGGCAGTGGGGGTAAGTTTTTGACGGTGTGTGAATTTCCCACAGGTGCATGCGTCTTTGGGTGCCAGTGAAAACTATCTGCAAAGGTGTCATAGCCTACAATGCTGCAGATTCCTTTTGCCACAGGCATCAATTAGTGTTGCTGGAAAGGAGTGTGTGAGACATTTACAGAGACATTTACAGCTAGCGTACGTGCAAAGGGCACAGTGTCTCCTGTTGGTGTCAAGGTAAAGCACTGTCAAACAAGCTTTTATAACAGACAACACTCCTGACTGTCTCTCACGTTGTGTTTTTCCCGTTGTGCAGATTTACACCATCCCTACATCAGCACCACTGTCTTTTGTTCTTCACACACCATTTTCTTCTAAGTCCTAACCAAAGACCAACGCCTTTATAAAAATACCCCAAATACTGCTCTGCACTGCACCACAATTCTTAAAAAGGATATGTCATTTTAACTCCCTCTACAACTCTTCTTTACCTAATAACTTGATTCAATTCAAAGAAAGAGCATTGAAAAAAGTTGATGCACTTTACAGATGGCATCCTTTTGCCTTTTTTGGATGAATGCAAGACCAAAATGCAAGACCAAAATGGCAGCTTTGCTGTTCGTTCATCACTCTGCGGGACTGAGCTCCCAAGAAATCTCTCATTGATCTTACCAACATGGTATGATAAGTAGAAAGATGAGGCTGTAATTTACATAGCAATTGAGAAAAGATAGCATTGCTGCTTACATCAAGGCTTGTTAAGGAACGCTTTAATTAATTGGAGGATGTGGGCACTTCACTGAATGCATAATGCTCCATGAGTTGAGCATGCAGGACAAGTCAACAACCCAAACTAACCTGCAGTTCATGACCACGTCCGGATTTACCTGATTAGCACGACTACGAACGCAGATGGAGATTGTTTTTGATTGTTGATCGGGTAACTCGCATTTATGTCACCACTCCATTGTCTCCTCACACACAAATTAACTTGCTTTCCCTATGGTCCATAGCAGATGGGAAAGGACAGAGTTATGCTATTTTTGTATAGTCAACCATGGCACACACAAGTGAGGTTGAGACTAAATGGATGGGTGGATATGGATTTGGTGCTCTGTAAAATTGAATGAAAAGTATGCATGTAAAGGCATAAAAAAGTATATCTGCACTCAATACTTGAATAGCTCTACTTAACATGAAAAACAATCATGCTTTTGCAGTTTCAAATATGTGAGTACATTCATACATTCATAAAGACCTTAGTTTTGTCCACATCAACAGTGAGATTATTTTTGTCTACTAAATCCTGTATCATGAAGGCAGCGACTGCTGTGAATACCTAGTGTGGATGCAGGAATGACTGGTGCTTAATAGTCAGACCCAGTTTTTATTGTCATGCATCTGCCACTGACTCACATCCATAGAACTGTAGACTGGAACATGCTGACCCTCCCTCCTGGTCCCAGGCATGGTTCTGGGAGTAACTGCTGCCTGTAGCCAGAGATAAGCTCCTCTCTCTCTCTCTCTCACACACACACACACACATTCTCTTGTCCTTTCTCTGTATTTCACAGTTTTCTGCAACATACACATGTATACTGTCTGCACACTTGCAGACTCGTCCAGCAGCTACTGTAGGTTGCAGGAGATCTGATGCTGTGCCATTGTCCTCCTGTAGCCTGCTCTTTGTTTTTAATGCCGATACAAACCGACCCCCGAACAACAACAGGTCAACACAAAAAATCTTGACGTTGGGCAAAGCACTTCATCACCCTGGACTTTCTGCTCTGCCAACAGTAACAGCTGATTCTGTGGGTTATAATTCAACCCATGACCTTAGTTAGCACAGTGGAGATCTCCATTGCACCGCTGTGGCCCGCCCCAACCCCCATCTCTCGTTCCTTTATTTCATCCCACGTCAATTGCAGCAGCTCTCAGCCAAACAAGGACAGCTAGACTTTAAATGCTCTGCCAATGAGTCATGTAGTTTGCCTTTTGGCAAGTGGCAAGAGCACACAGAATGAATAATCAAGTGAAAGCTCTGGGTCAGGGGCTTAGATTTATGTGACGGGGGAGTAGCTTTAGCTCTGTGAGGGTCATTGTAGTCATGATACCCCTAAACTCCATCATCCCTCACCCTCGCCACGGTGTGCTTCTACATCCATCCATATCCCTCTCTACTCCCACTGTATTGATTAAACACTCAGGAAACCTAATGCCACGGATGGATATTTTAAATGTAAGAACATGATCAGTGATAGTACAGGAAGAATGGGAAACGGTTGGCGCGCTAAAAATATTACTGTACATCCGCTTTACTTGCTGACACAGCTGCAAAGTGAGCAACTTATTATTTGTTCCCAAAATCAGAACACATTAAGTCGTTCTTGCAATTTCTCCATCAGCTATCTATATAATTTCCACTGAATAATCTCTGCACCAGAATTAGGAGCATGGCAAGGGAGACGTGAGTCATAGTTGAAATGAGCATAGTGGAGCTGCTTTTCTTGTCAGTCTCTTGTCAACCTCTGTAACTTTACATACAAATAGGGATGTCACTTTAGAAGGGGGTGTGTGTGCACCCCCTAGAGATCCTGCATAAATTCTGCCATGTCACCTGGAAGTAAGCTCAACTCACCCTAGACTATTAACAACACAGAGACAATATAACTAAATATTCACTTATATAGTATAGGCAGAGAGGGACTTGGTATGAAGGCTGTGCTCGTGGCCCTGTTGTGGGTTGGGGTGAGTCTAGGTTCAATGAAGGTGGAGGTTAGCAGGTGACTGTTAGAGGGTGACTGAGTACACACGCAACCCTAATGCCCTTTCATACCCTCACCACCACTGTCAAATGACAAAAATATGAATCATCAAAACAGTTTGTTGACACATCCTTTCCCCGCTGTCTGCTCTTACCTGTGTTCCTGAATAATTAATCTGTCCCCTCGTCTGTCTGTGCATCTTCCATCTCCCTCCCCACCACCCGCCTGGTCGCCTGCCTGCCCGCCTGCAGCTGACGCCTGCATCTGAACACTATTGACAATGACAGTGGTGGCAGTCATCCATGCGGCGCCAGGTGGCAGGCGGAGTGTGACTGCTACCACAAGGTTACAGCAGCACATAAATAGTCCGAGAGAGAGGGGGCTTGGATCCCTCTCTCTGGGTGGAAGGAAATGTCTGGCTGAAGTTCCAGGCCCATGCTCCTGCAATCAGTCACCAATTGTACACCTATCTCTATCAACTGATCTAAGGTGGGTTTCTCAAAATGTGTGTGCACTAAGATCATTGTTCATCCATTGCCTACCAATGGATTTCAGATGATGTTAGTGCTTCAGCGGTTTTGGGAAACTCACCCCTGCCTTCTAAGACCCTATTTAGATGACATATGCACACAGGCTACTCAGGAACAGGTAATGAATGACATTTTAGTCTGGGATTCTGGGAATAATACTGCCTTCATAACCAACCGATAAATAACAGTTGTGAAGTCGTATTTACAAGTTGGGTGTATTCACATGCCGTCAAACACGGAGGTCATTGAAAGGCTTGTGATTGTTTGATATTTTTTGCCCATAAAAAGCTGCTTTCACTTTCTAAATCAATAGGAAGATGAACGGAATCAATTTTGCATGAACAATTTGTATTTTGTTCTTACTATCAACAAAAACTGCTGAAGATGCTGCCATGCTTGCTGTCTTACTGACAAATGACGTCAGAGGTTACTAATAATCACCAGTTGGAGGGGCATTCAAGTGGATTTTTCCCAATCGTATGCTGGTATTTACAAAATTACGAGATGTTGTGAACGCTGCATTATCTTGTTCATAGACATTATAAGAAGGTACAACAGTATTGTTGGCCTACTAAAATGTTACTGAAACATTGTAGAATAGTGGACCATATGGTGTTGTCAGGAGGGTGTGAAGCGTTAAGATTCAGGTGCAAAATGGTGGTATACAGTCAGGTCCATAATTATTATTGATAAAGATGAGCAAAAAAATACATGTACATGCTCAAACATTTTTTGTTTTATTCAAAAAGGGACCAATGGAGTTAAGGTCAACGGCATCATGAACTTTACCAAGTACCAGGACATTTTAGCCAAAAACCGACACTTGGCCCCAAGTGGATCGTCCAGCAAGACAATAACCCTAAGCATTAATCAAAATTACAAAGAAATGGTTAATTGACCACAAAATCAACATTTTGACCACAAAATCAACATTTTGCTCTCTTCAATTCAAACCACTGATTTTCAATAGGGTTCAAGTCTACTTGAAACCCATTGAAAATCAGTGGTTTGATTTGAAGAGAGCAGCCCATAAGAACAGATGAAGGATATCAAATATCTGGAAAGATTCTGTATGGAGTAATGGTCTAAGATCCCTCCCAATGTATTATCCAATCTCATAAAACATTTTAGAAAAAGGCTCAGTGTCCTTGTCCTCGCAAGGGGGAGGCTGCTAGAGTATTGAAAAAAGGGGAGGCAATATTTTTTTTTATTGCTTCTGAAATAAATAATTTTATCTGAGCAATTGTATTAACATAAAATAATAGCATTCACAAATGTTTTGGAGCGTACAACACAGCTCAGTATTTGTATTATTTATTTTACACAGTCTTATTTGCTCATCTTTAACAAGGGTGACAATAATTATGAACCTGACTGTATATTTACAGGTGAAGGTGAATAAAGCTGGGTCCAAAAATATGTACAGTACAAGACACTAACATAGACGTAGACTTAATAACAAACAGATAAACAAAACTGCCCTTTCACTGAAGCTAAGGCATTGTGCCTTCAAATTAGGTTGACCACCTGTAGATGAGGCAGAAAAAATTCTAAGCCTTGACGAAACATTGAGTATGGCCTTACTACTATTAGGCCATAGAAAAGCTTTAAACATCACATTCATACATGATATTTAGTGGGGGGGGGGGGGGGGGGGGGGTTGGTTGGACTGGGGGGGATGGGATGGGGAGTTGGGGGTGTAAGCCCACCTCTTTTTGTTTATTCTTCTTCACATAAAATTGTATTAGTACAAACTCCAGTGTGATCAATATGATCATTTTTCTGTTTGTATTTCTTACTTTTTTATTCTTTAAAGTGTCAGCCTATGGGTGCATATGATATAAAGTGTTTAAATTGACATGAATAGTGTACCTGTAACCCCCCCAACAAAAAAATAACAAAGCAAACAAAAATGTGAGTATGATTTAAAGTGTCTGTTCTATATCTGAGACATAAAAAAGCTCAAGATTTGTGTATATTGTTTTTATCGTGGAATGACCCATTCACCTTTGATGTGGAAATGCCCTATCCAATTCATCCAATTTTTCGAGTGAGTGCATGTTCGTAATGGGCTCAACTTCCGATGGTGGGGTCACATTAATTTGTAGCCGGACACTACAGACAGAAGTTGGCACATCGGCAGTACCAACTTCAGATGAGTCCCGTGAAGCTCGTGGGGGTCATATAGCAAAACGGAGAATATCATCACGTTTGTGAGAGTCTTAACTTTCAAGCCCAAACTGTTCGGACTCTGCAAATTATTTTATGAGAAGACCGATTTTCTTGATGTCTCATGGTCTGACAAACACCACTGTAGCTCTGCCATCTTCCACCACAGAAGCAGAAGGCCGACATTGGCGGATATGGTGGATTGAGACGCAGCCCATGTAAAAAAGATATCTCTATCTTAAACTGATGGATTTTGATAGGAATTTTTGTATTATGCAAATTCGATTTCCGACCTCAAATTTTTGACATCAAATCTAGGCGGTTGAAAATGAGCACCTGAACATGTTAAAAGCCCTAAACAGGTATTTTATCAATTAAAACCTGCTGTATACAGTATGTGGGTGTGATTGTGACTGTGCGCACCTGCAGGGTAATTGCTGCTGGATAACACCTTCTGGTATTAGTTCTATCCGGAGTACTTGGAACATCAAACTCTGATGTCACTCTATTGAAGTTAAAATTTAAAATGGTTAAGGTAAGGGTTAAGGTAAGGGTTAGGTTATTTTAGGTTAGGTTAGGTTAGTTTAGGGTTAGGATTAGGGTAATAGGTTGGCGACACAATGTAAGTTAACTTCTAAAACATATTTTACAACCTCTAACAACTGCAATGCATATTAGTCTACAAAGGTTTTAGTAAAAGGACTATGCTTGAAAACACTTGCACATTTGCAATCTGAGTTTGGCGCCAAATCAGAGGATATGAATGGAGTGGAATGTCTCACTTAAAGGGCACTCCAGTGTGAATCATCAAAAACATTCATAAAACCGGAAAATAACCATACAATGCATGCCCGGTCAGATAGGCCAACTGCAGAATTGCCAGAATTGATCAAATGAATCAAATGCCTGATTGAAAGGTTTTTAAAGGTTTGAGGCTGCAGATGGTTGGTTGCCTGCTGTTAAAGCTTTTGATAGTACGTTGGGCTTCTCAGAACAATCACATTATAGGCTCATTCTAAACTGGGTCGATTCATGTTACCCAATCATTGCAAAGCGGTTATAAATATTTTGGCCAAAACCACGTGAATACTGTAGGTTCCTCAGTCTGTCACAACGAACCATAATGTAATAGTGATCTAGCAGCCCTGAGCGTTTCCCTCGTACAGCCGATGGAGAGAAAAAATTGGTCTCTTGACAAGTAGGTCACCTACTGTATTAATTTTGGTTGCTATTCATACTTTTAGACACATTCATAACCTACATGTCTCCAATTTCTTCTTTGGTATTTGTGCCCTTTCAGTGCAGTGACATTCAACCTTACAGACATTTCACTGGAAGTCCAATGAAAATTATTTTGTCAGTGTGAGTACAGTATGCTCAGAGACAATCAAGTAATGTAGCTATTCTATTCCGGGGGCCTGCTTGTGCACGTCAATGGATGCAATTTTTTCACACCATTAACTACAGCCCACTGGTTTTATTCACAGCTCAAAGATAGGCCAAAAACAATCCTAAAAACGCCCACACGCACAATTGCTAAAATTGATATAAGCTGTTTCAACCGGTCTGTCGCCAGCCTGTACAGCAGGAGGAACCATCCCCCCATCATTCTCTCTCTCGCGCTCTCCCTCCCCTCTCTCTCCTTTATCCTCCCCTGGAGGAAGGGGAAGGGTTGCAGCTTCACATTATGTACAAAGATGCATAGCAAGCCCCCTCAATCCTCTACCTAATGTAATGGTGTCTAGTCACAGATAGCTGGCGTTGTAGAAAAGATATGTGGCTTACCAGGTTGATTTGATATGATGACTGCTTTGATATGAGGGCCAATTTTGTACCTCGCCTGAGCTCTAACCAGGAACTTTCATTATCATCTATGCTGAGTGCAGGGTCCACAGAAAAGGAGAGCTCAAAGGGCCATCTAATCCACTGGGTTGTACAGGCATGCTGGGCTGGTCAACACACTGGCCCTGCATCTTAAAGTAGCTGTAGCTCCACAGCGGTGCTTGGTAAAAGAGGCTCAGGGGAACGATATGCCAGCCTGGTGCAGTTTTCTTTTCTCTCTCCTCTCCACAGCTCCCTCTCAAGGTTAGAAGCCACTAAAGCTTTAACTCTTTATGTCCCACTGCTAAGGTGTCTCTCTGTTTTATTATAGGAGCGTTATGGGTAATTCTGAGGAGGAACTAGCCTGGCTACTGGTCAATGAGGTCATCCAAAGATCACGTCCGGGTCACGTGACACTGACTGAGGAACACAGGTATGGAGATGGGGGGGGGGGGGGGGGGGTTGCTGACTGAAGTCAGTACAGATGATACTGTGGCCCTGTCGTATTGTTCATGTGTAGAATTTAAGGAACTTTGCTGGAGGCATAATATCACCAAGTTTAATTGGAGAATTTAATTTCAGCACACAAAGGAGGTCAGACAAGGTGGAACAAATTGACATAGTATTGCTTCACTTCTGTTCTATCTCTGGTTGGACGTGATGCTATAGGAAACCCTTTGGCCCAGTTGTGGCAGGTTTAGTGATCCTATCCCCTCTCAGAGGTGACGGTAAGCCTTCAGCATAGCCCAGTAAACTCCATGTGCTTGCAGGGCAGCTGGTGAGCGTTTCTCCAGCCCCTCAGCTTGGCCAAATCCTGCCCTTAATCTTCAGTAAATTGCCTCGCTAGTCGCTACCCCAGCATGCTGGGCTGGGGCACCCTCACTGGAGAGGCCACAGTAGACTGGGCAGTCAACCTAGGAAACTGGCAGGGAAATGGAAACAGTTGCTTTCTGGGAAACGGTCCACCAGGGCACAGAGACTGATTGTAATTTGTGATAAGTGGGCTTAGGTAAACTAAAGGAAACCAGCATCACCACCTGCAGCGCTAACACATGATTAGTTTGTGGCCACAGGGGCATCTTTTTAACACATACTCTGTAGATTTTTTTTTTGATTCAACAAAGACCTTTCCAATTAAGGCACCTGTTCTCACACTGATCATATTTTTTTCAGACCTAAGAGGTTGGGTTGCAATTGTCATAATTGTGCTGCTAGGCAATGAGTGTCACTGTGACTGCATCACCCTTTAACACTACAGCTGTCAGGTGGCCTCGTCCCTGGCTGGCCTGCCACGGGGCACTGTCGGCGGGGGAACAGAGAGCAAACAGAGGAGAGGATAAACGTCCACTGCAGAAACAGCAGCCTTTGATTTAGATTTAGGGCTTCCTGTGGCTACCTCTGTGTTCTGACCAGATTTGAGCGGTGCTGAGCTCTGTGGCGGTTAGCCGAGTGTGCCGACTCCCTTGCCGTCCCCCACCGTGGTGCTGGTGCCCGGTCCAGACTGGATCAGGACGGAGGCCCAGTGGCTCTCTGACTGATCTTCAGCCAGCTGTTTATATTTTATATTCCTCCCACCACATCACACTGGGCACAAACAATGCACCGTTTATAGTACGCCACAAAACATAAAGTGCTGCTTTCTGCTTTCTAATCAGGTCATTTACATGGCATTGTCCTTTGTCCATTTTCATTTTTGCAATGATCCCTTGATTGTTGCTAGATTGAATCCCGAGCTGACAAGGTAAAAAGCTGTCATTCTGCCCCTGAACAAGGCAGTTAACCCACTGTTCCTAGGCTGTCATTGTAAATAAGAATTTGTTCTTAACTGATTTGCCTAGTTAGATAAAAAAAAACAGAGGGGGCCCTAGTTGCTTGCAGATCATTGAGCCACAGTGAGAATTGGTAGCTTCTTTCACAAACCTGTATAATGCAGTATTAATATTCAGACCCTTGCATAGTCCAGTATAGCAAGCTTAACTGTCCATTTGTTAGAGAAACAGACGCAGCTTGGGGGAGAAGATGGATAGTGATGCTGCTGATGCAATCATGCCCTGTCTCTGGTACAAACTGGAACTGCACAGTAACAGCCAATCTCCACAGCCACACTTATGAAGTGGATCTGCTGTGAGGCGAGCTAGCTACCCTACCATGGACCCTCTGCTTATCACTGATAGAGACGGCTGTCCTGCTCTCCCAGATCAGTGATTGGGCAGCCAGACTCTGAGTTGATAATGATAATTGCTCTACGTCTTTCTTTCTTCCCTCCTCTCATTAGCTACCTTAATTCTTGCTACTGGTTTTCATGGCCACCCTATTTGCATTTTCCTCTCACTGAGCATGGAAATCTTCCATCCTCTGCTCTTCGTATGATTCTACATAATGACTAGCTCCACATAATAACAGTTCCCTATTCCCTTTTGGTTCCATCTAAAGACGTGCCTACCACTCGTCTCTCTCTGTATTGCAGCGTGCCTACTCTTCCCCTCCACTCTCCAATTGTTCTGTCCTTACCGCCTCATTTAATGCTTTCAATTTACCAGTCTTATATCTCTCTAATACCCAATACGGATGTTTTCTTACATTTGCTATTCCTCAGCTATTTTAAATAGCTTTTTATTCATTTGGATTCAGTTTTAACAAAAAAAATATTTCATGCTGCAGAGGATGCTGTGATTTTCATTTGGTTCCATTTTTGGCTGTCAGAAATTGTAAGGGTAATGTTGACATGATACCCGAATTAAAACATTCCTCTACAGCTGCTATTGCTGTTGATGTGTGGAGATTATTTTATCAGTGTATTTCATTTTGGAGTCTTCATTTAGATTCTGTTTTATTCTTTCTGTGAAATTGCATAATGGGATTCACAAATGTGACACAATTGAATGGTAATGCTTGAAACATCACATCTTGAAGCGAGGCGAGTATATAGCTGCTGTAATACATTTCTCTTTGGGATGTAAATAAGATCAATGGCATCTCTCTATGTGATTGCGCTGCCTTCTAAACTGACAGTTGTTATGCTGACTTCTTCTCTACGGCTTGGTTTCGTTTTATGTATAGTATGTAACGTTGTTGTATCATGCCTCCATCTCCTCTCCTGTCTTCACACCTCCAGCACAGACCAATGGCTGAAATGAGATGAGGCAAGGCTGTGGGTCTAGCTATATTATAATTGCCAGTTTTAGATCCACTTCCAAAAAAACACTCTGTTGGCTCTGCCATGGTGACTCTCCTTTAACCCCCTTCTCCTAAACTCTGCTGTGGCCATGGAGCATGTCTGAGATAACCCACATACTGAATGCAGGGCTGGGCCCAGGGCCATGTACTGTCCTGGTCCTGTATAACCAGGGTTCAGGCCTGGCTGTGGAAACAGTCATTTATGAGCTGTTGGTACAGTATGTGGACTGACGTGAGCTCTGCTTGTCTTTAACCCTGAGAGCTCTGAAATCAGGCCAGCTCCCTACGGACCTCTAGAGATAATCCTATATTTATCTCTGCTGCCTCCGGATCGCCATACGCCATCAGGCTTCTCCAAACACTGTCCTCCAACATGGAGTGGTGATCCACCACCCAGTCAGTCCAGTTCAGTTCACATATTCACTCACCACGTTCACTCACCACATTCACTCACCACATTCACTCACCACGTTCACTCACCACGTTCACTCACCACGTTCACTCACCACGTTCACTCACCACGTTCACTCACCACGTTCACTCACCACATTCACTCACCACATTCACTCACCACATTCACTCACCACGTTCACTCACCACGTTCACTCACCACGTTCACTCACCACATTCACTCACCACATTCACTCACCACGTTCACTCACCACGTTCACTCACCACGTTCACTCACCACGTTCACTCACCACGTTCACTCACCACGTTCACTCACCACGTTCACTCACCACATTCACTCACCACATTCACTCACCACATTCACTCACCACGTTCACTCACCACGTTCACTCACCACGTTCACTCACCACGTTCACTCACCACGTTCACTCACCACGTTCACTCACCACGTTCACTCACCACGTTCACTCACCACGTTCACTCACCACGTTCACTCACCACGTTCACTCACCACGTTCACTCACCACGTTCACTCACCACGTTCACTCACCACGTTCACTCACCACGTTCACTCACCACGTTCACTCACCACATTCACTCACCACATTCACTCACCACATTCACTCACCACATTCACTCACCACATTCACTCACCACGTTCACTCACCACGTTCACTCACCACGTTCACTCACCACGTTCACTCACCACGTTCACTCACCACGTTCACTCACCACGTTCACTCACCACGTTCACTCACCACGTTCACTCACCACGTTCACTCACCACATTCACTCACCACGTTCACTCACCACGTTCACTCACCACGTTCACTCACCACGTTCACTCATCACGTTCACTCACCACGTTCACTCACCACGTTCACTCACCACGTTCACTCACCACATTCACTCACCACATTCACTCACCACGTTCACTCACCACGTTCACTCACCACGTTCACTCACCACATTCACTCACCACATTCACTCACCACATTCACTCACCACGTTCACTCACCACATTCACTCACCACATTCATTCACCACGTTCACTTACCACGTTCACTCACCACATTCACTCACCACATTCACTCACCACATTCACTCACCACATTCACTCACCACGTTCACTCACCACGTTCACTCACCACATTCACTCACCACATTCACTCACTCCCGTTATTGAGTTATTTATCTGTTTTTATTAACAGAGCCAGTAATTCATAATTTATTTATGTGACAGATGTTATCTATTATGTTATTCATTTCATGTGGCCAAGAATGAGAGATTTTCCGGAACATTAGGCAGCCATGCATCTGCCGGTACATTGAGTACTAATGCATTTTTTCACTTTTTTAACGTTTTGCTTTTAATACAGTCCACAATGGAATAAATTAGCAAATTGCAAAATATTGATACTACTGCCACTACTGCTGTTGTGGCTAACACAATCTCTCGCTACCAATTTCAATATTTCTATTTGTGTTCCCTTCAGAACGGATGATACATCGGCTGCTGTATCGAATCCTTTTTGGGGCTCTGAAATAAGAACCGTAATACTGTATATGTTGGTGCTGGCAGAGCTAGACAGAGGTAGCTAGTGTTTTTGTTTATAAATAGCTCCAGCCAGCATTATTCCACTTGCAGGCGTCCCATAATCATCAATCACTAGATCCACCGGTGGGTTTTTTTGGACTGTGAGTGAGCGGTGTGGAGCGATGTGAGCCGTGCCCTTGCACCTCTCCCCATGTGAGTACATAAAGGAGGGAGTGGGCAAAAGACTGGGGGAGTCAGGGGAAGGTGGTGGTGATGGAGTGAGTTATGACCCCTCGCCCTCCCACCCTCCCCTTGGTCTGGTCGGACTCTGTCCTCCCCTGGGTCTCCAGGGCACTGGGCGTGCCCCCAGCCCCACGCTCCTGGCCCCCTGATCAGATGGAGGTTGGGAGGCAGGTAATAACAGATAGGGTGGGGTTGGAGTGGGGATGTGTCAGAGAGCCACTATTTACTCTGAGAGAGAGAGAGAGATATGGGGAGGGAGAGGGAGAGACAGAGTGAAAGGAGGGAGAGAGGGAGAGGGGGGAGGACATCCTCTGGACGAGGGTTTAAATAAGAACCCTTCGCTCTTTTTCCTTTTTAACGAGATTTACAAGAACCTATTGAACCTACTGTACCAGTGATGGGCAATATAGCGTTGCATTTACAGGTACATACACATGGACACCCACAAAAATACACACACACATACACACACATCTATCCTGCATTCTAATATCAATGCATTTTTCAAAAGTACAGTAGACATTCCATAAAGACCCACACGCTGTCACACACTATATGATCCACACACATATTCTTCCTGTTTGTTCATCCCTTTTTGATGCAGACACACACTCTGATCTTTTCATCGCGTTACCATGGCAGTTGTGAAAATACAGTAGAAATCCAGCTGATAACAAAATGGTTACGTAACTAGTGCAGTGCCAAGTCCTGTGTCTTACCTAAGCACACCTCTTCTCTCCCCTGTGTTTCTGTTTCAGCCCAGATTCCTGGCTCTGCCCTGCTTCTTCTACAGCCACTATTTAAAGAGGGTTTCACAGGACGCTGAATACATCTGAACGACACTTATTGTTGTGTACTCGATGATATCGGAATTAGCCCTTGAATGCCAAAAGGAAGATGGTATTTCTAATTACAGAAGCAGAAACTGATGTTCTCCTGCCACCTGCACCTGCACCAAAGTGATGTTATCTTCAAATCCTAATTAAAAGCATCTCTATTCCGTGAAATGCATTCTATACACTTCACTCAATGCAATCATCTCCCCCATCTACCAACCCCCCCCCGCAGCCCCCCACCCCCATCCCCGGAACCTCGTCCCCAGTAAGGTGAGACAGTGGCGCATGCTGCCCGCTATAGTGCCTCACCTCCCGGAGTTCCTTGGCCACATCCTTGAGCTCTTTGAGAATGCCGTCCAGCTGGTTGATCACCATCTTCATGTGGCTGCGGATGCGTTCTCTGGGGGTCTGGCTGGGGGTCTCAGAGGTGTCCCGGGCCGGAGCTCTGCTGAGGGACATCCTTCACAGGGCGACTTGGGGCCAGGGGCCGGCGGGCTGATGGCAGGGGCGGGGGGGAGCCGAGTCGGGGTCCATGTCTATGGCTGCGAGGAGCCTCATTGCTACTGATCCGAACAGGGGCCCCGGCCACGCAGGGAGACCTCAACATCTTAAAAGCCCCTGGACAGCCAAAAGACCTTGCCTGGCCTGAGCGCTCAACCCCCTGGCGTTACCCTCCGCCATCCATGGCTCCAGGATGGATAGTACCAAAAATGAAGCCAAAAGAAACATGAAAAAACTCAAGTTAGATCCACGGAACAGGAGGAAGAAGAAAAGAACAGGAGCTAAGATGGTGTGTGTGAAAACACCTTATATAATAGTGTTGAGCCAGAGAGCCTACTCATCTCATGTGTCAGTGTATACGTTTGCATCGGTCTCTGAGGAGGATATTTATTTAGATCGTCTGTAAGAGGAAGTTGCTATTTTCCCCTCCCACTCACCTTCCTTTACAATCTTATTTAGCGGGTACGATGCAGTGACTTGGTGTCAGCCAGGTTACTGTAAACGAGTGCATCCCAGGTTGTCAAGCTGAACAAGGGGTTCATGTTCAGCCTCCCCTGTAGATCAGAATATCCAAGCATAGAAAAGTAGAACTCCCAGCAGTTGCTCATTTTTTTTAATGATCTTGGTCTACATTATTGGTAGGCAGTAGGGACAAGCTTTACCTTCTAAATATACTCCCTCAGTTTGGCATCTGTCTTTTTGAGGGAGAGAGGAGAAGAAATCCTTTTGAAAACAAGAGATATTCCTCCTGTGTCCTCCGCCATGCAGTGTTCCCTTTCTCTTAGAAGTGACGGGAGAATAAACTAATCTTGATGGAATAAAGAAATAGCCCACATCAAAAGCAACTTCTGCACCCATCCATTTTATGTTCAGATGATGACCGACATGTGTTGTTCATTTCTCATCAAAGAGAGGAGGAAGGAAGGTAGGAGGAGGGGTGAGCGTCTCTCTGTGCTTGTTTGTGTGTGTGTGTGTGTGTGTGTGTGTGTGTGTGTGTGTGTGTGTGTGTGTGTGTGTGTGTGTGTGTGTGTGTGTGTGTGTGTGTGTGTGTGTGTGTGTGTGTGTGTGTGTGTGTGTGTGTGTGTGTGTGTGTGTGTGTGAAGAATGTCCAATCTGTTCTTCAGTGGCAGGGCTTAGTCCAGGTGGCAGGAATGAGGATAAACGGACATCTTAGCGAGTAAAATGTGACTAATGAATAGAACGTGCAGGGGAAGAATGACAAACCAACATGGTGATGAACCAGAGAAGGAGGAAGAGGAGGGTCCTTCCCCTGGCGTTAGGGTGACTTGCGTGTCCTTCGTGCCCATGCAGTGTCCCTTATCCTGCCCTTTCAGATCTGACTGTTGGTCCTCTCTGGTCTGCAGGGGTGCGCCCAGAAACCAGACACCAGAGAAGATAGGAAGAGACGATTCACTTCTCTCTTTCGCTCCCTGAGTTGTTGCTAAGGGAGACCAGCAGTCTGCCTGGTTGTGCTGCTGATTGATTCATTATATCTCCTCCTTCATTTTATCTGTGTATTTCTCCTTTGGTGAACAGTTTTCAAAAAGGCAGAAAGCCCTGCGCCATCTCCATCCAGCAGTAAGAGGTAAATCCCAGTAGCGCGTCCCCAGGGACAGCCGGAGCCCAGGCACAGGCAGGGGGGCGAGACACACACTGAATCCAGGCTGATGCTACTGCCAGAGGGCAAGCTGGCCAATCACACATGACACCTGGAGAGACGGGAAGGAAAGCAGTTGTTTTTTTCTTCCTCTCTCTCTTTTCTCCTCTCCAAGGCTCAGCAGCACTGCAAATAGAATACAACAGCAATAGAGCAAGGAAGAGAGGGAGAGAGAGGGAGAGGGAGGCAGGGAGATAGACAGGAATTAACTGCGGTGCTGGAATTTGCAGATTTTTTAAACTGCTGTGAAAATGCATATCTAGTCTCAGCAGGACTCTCCCACCTTCCTCTCATTAACACCAACACACAGACATACACACATTTACCTTCTCTCTACATCAGCAGCTGTAGCTGTGTCCAGGGCTTACAGTCTATGCTCCTCTGTGATATTGACTGATTAAATGCACAGGAGGATCATCCAAGCCACACACATCCTGCTAGTTCTCTTGCAGTCTCAATCTCTCTGTCAAAACACACACTGACACCCTCCTCTCTCTCTCTTTCAGCCACACACTCACATGCTCGCACACACCCATATTATACTCCCCGACTTGTTCTCTTTGTACCTCCCTCTCTCCCTACATCACTTACTGTCTTCCTAGAGAAAGCAGCTCCAGTCAGAGGGTGAAGAATTAATTCAGTGCCGTGGCTCAATGGAAGGAATGAAGGAGAGCATGTTGAGGATGGAGATGTGGAGGAGGAGGCAGGATGGAGGAGGAGGCAGGATGGAGGAGGAGGCAGGATGGAGGAGGAGGCAGGAGTGGAGGAGGAGGCGGGATGGAGGAGGAGGCAGGATGGAGGAGGAGGCAGGAGTGGAGGTAGGCGGAACGGCCCTAACAGCAGCACTCTTAGACACCAGAGAGAGGAGGCGGCTGAAGAATAGGGACCAGCAGCAGAGTATAGATCCGGCTGCTGCTGCTACAGATGATGCTGAGGCTGAAGCTGTTGCTGCTGTAGATGCTGATGCTACCGTTGCTCTAGTGACGATGCTGTGAGAAAGAAGAAGCCACCCGCCATCCTCATCAACCCTGCTGGCGTCGGGAAACAGCAGAAAGAGCTACTGCGTACAGAGCTGTGGAGAGCCCTCTGGAGCCCAGTCAGAGCCCTCTGGAGGCTGCTCCTGACACCACTCTGTCTCTCTCTCTCTCTCTCTCTGTCTGTCTCACTCTCTCTACGTCCCGTCTCTCTGCCCCTGCGCCCTGAAGTGTCCTCGCTGACTGCCGGATGAAGGCAGGCTGATGCCAGGGTTTATCGTGAGGCTCAGGCTCCTGCCAGCACAACTTGCTTTGCTTCTCCGCTCTGACTGTGTGGAGGGAGGAGGGGCCTGGCGTTTTAAAGGCACAGCACTAGCTAGGTAGCTACAGTCTCCTCTGCCTGGATCCTCTCTCCCCTCTCTCTTTCCCCTCTATGTATCGCTCTAACTCTCTTTTCTCAGGATGGACTCTTCCTCCGCTCACAGACAGCCGACCCTTCACTAGGGAACGAGTGTCCAGAAATTGCTGGCTGTTGCATCATTAACACACAAAGCAGGTTGGGTTGTTATGACCTCATCAAGGAGGGACTGCATTAACTTCCCTCTCCCTACTCTCCTCATTAGGATGTTTTGATCATATCATCTATCTAACCCCTCCAGAGGCAATTATCTTAATGTGAAATCTGTAACAAAAGCACGTTGTGTGTCTTTTAGCAAAGCAACAATGGCATGTTTTAGCGGCAGTTGTCAGCAGGTAGTGAATGTAGGTTTCCTGTGGGGTTTTGTGGGTAAGTGTGCGAAGAGGCCTTGGCATTCTTTTGCATAATTGTTAAGGGAGATGTGCTGGAAATCGAGGTCCAGATGAGTCTGCAGTGAGGACCAGTGTGGTTTGGACTGCCAGGATCACAGACAGTGTACCACTTATTTTAAGTGCTAATTGGGAGGATTCTACAGTAGAACATGTATTCCCTTTGTACATTTGCTTTGATTAATAAAACATCAGGTTTACATGTTCTTTTTCTCCTTTTGAAAACATCCGTGATAAATACTATACCATATTGAAATACATCTCTGTGTTCCTATAACGCTATATCTCTTAGATCAATTCTTAATTTACATATGGTTATCAAAGCATTGACTCACTCCTGCTGGTTCATGCTCTACAGCATCCGTAGAGTACGACCCTACCTCACACAGGAAGCGGCGCAGGTCCTAATCCAGGCACTTCTCCGTACCTGCAGGCTATGCTCATAACCTACACCCCAACCTGGAACCAGCTTCCCCCTGAAGCTAGGACATCTTCCGAAAACATCTGAAACCCTACCTCTTCAAATAATTCTCCTCCTCACCTTGACCCCCCCCCCCCCCCCCCCCACCAAAAAAACCTGAACCAGCACTTGCACTTGACCCCCCCCTCCGCCCCCCCCCCCCCCCCCCTTTCTAGCTCTGACTCTACTGATAGTTACTTTGTTGAGGAAAAGTGTACTTTCTATGCCTGTGATATGTAATTGTCCCACCTACGTATCTGTAGATGAATGATGTGGTAGTCCCACCTAGCTATCTGTAGATGAATGATGTGGTAGTCCCACCTAGGTATCTGTAGATGAATGATGTGGTAGTCCCACCTACGTATCTGTAGATGAATGATGTGGTAGTCCCACCTAGATATCTGTAGATGAATGATGTGGTAGTCCCACCTAGCTATCTGTAGATGAATGATGTGGTAGTCCCACCTAGCTATCTGTAGATGAATGCACTAACTGTAAATCGCCCTGCATAAGAGCGTCTGCTAAATTACTAAAATGTAAGCATTTAAATTATTGACATCCTTGATTAAGGGAAAGCAATTTTTTTTATTTTATTAAACAGGTAGGGGTCAAAATTGTTTTGAATACCTCACCTTGCATAAGGGTAACAGCACTGAGCCTTTTTCTAAAATGTTTTATGAGATTGGAGAACACATCGGGAGGGATCTTAGACCATTCCTCCATACAGAATCTTTCCAGATCTTTGATATCCTTCGTCTGTGCTTATGGACTGCCCTCTTCAATTCAAACCACAGGTTTTCAATGGGTTTCAAATCCGGAGACTGAGATAACCATTGCAAAATGTAGATTCTTTTGGCCTATTAACCATGTTGATGTGTGCTTGTGGTTATTATCTTACTGGAAGATCCACTTGCTGCCAAGTTTCAAGCTCCCCACTCGGCACACACTGGTTGAATCAACGTTGTTTCCACGTCATTTCAATGAAATTACGTTAAGCCAAAGTGGAATAGACATTTAATTGACATCAAATTCCGAGCAACAGTGAGCTCCAAAAGTTTTGGGACACATACTTTTGGAGCTCACTATAACTCAGTATTTGTACTATATGTATTTTATACAGTCATTATTGCTCTTCCTTATCAAGGGTGTCATTAAATTCGGACTCCACTGTATATGATTGTACAAATGCCCTGTGTGTGTGTGTGTGTGTGTGTGTGTGTGTGTGTGTGTGTGTGTGTGTGTGTGTGTGTGTGTGTGTGTGTGTGTGTGTGTGTGTGTGTGTGTGTGTGTGTGTGTGTGCGTGTGTGCGTGTGTGTGTGTGTGACAGGCGAATCCGTCCATTCACACGTGGCAGAGCATTGCGCAGAGCCAGGATTTTCACAAGCAGCTCTCTTTAAAAAAAAAACAGCTGTCCTTGAACATGTACAGTATTTGACTTGGATGGGTTTACTCTTAAATGCAATAACTGTTTTTAATATAATTTTTTTTACATAATTGCATTTGTTATGAACAGTGACCATATCTATTGCAAGTGTATTCATAGTCTATTTTAATGGATTTGTCACCAGTGGAATTCAAGTGAGTTGAAAATAGTTCCCTCTCAGAGATGCCTTCATTGGAAAGAAATGCCATTATTTCCTGCTATGATATATATTTTAACGGTAAGGTCATCCCGACTATTGAGTTTTACTATGAATCTGGAGCGAGTCCAGAGAAATATTGCTTCCACTTAATATTTCTACCCTGGATTTATTGTGCCTGGCCATTTATGGAGAAGTTTTATAGAACACAATATTTTTCTTGAGGGGCACACACAAAGACGTGCTGAGCGGCCGTTGGTCCAGGGGAAATCAGCCTGGTAATGTACTGTAGACCTATAACGGATCTGGGTCTGGGTGGGGTGTCTTGACTGCCTCTGTTTACCTCACTCATAGTCTACTAATATGATACTTCAAGGCTCTTTTTATTACAGTTCCTTCCGTGGCTGCTGTCTACCCCACAGCCCCCTGGCTGGATCTGCTCAGGACACGTGCAGTAGGATTTATTCTTCCTAATAAACCTGAGAGAGGTGAACACAGAGGATCAATGAAGGTAGTCTATCCTCCTTCTCCATGTTAAAGTATCTGTCCAGTAAATATCTCACTTTTAAAAGTTAACATTCTGTTAACTCACACCCAAATAATGTTGTTGACTCATCCTATAATCATATTTGTGGCAAAAGCATAAATTGGAGTAAAAACACATCAAAAACCCCTCCTCAAACGTGTATCTCGTCAAACAGACTGTTTGGAAAATGCTTGCTACTTCCTCAGAGAGGATGAGCTGGCCAATCAGCGGTCTACTCGCATAACCGGTGTATACCAACACCATTCTGTTGTTGGGATACGCCCACACCATTCCAACACAGAAAAGTTGCTTTTTAAAATGCTTAATAAGCTTTTTTTGGATGGAAAACAATTTCACTCATATTGGAAATTAATTATAGGTCATATTTCATAAATCTGGAAACACTGGACAGTTACTTGGACGGCTGAGCAGAATGATTTGTGAGTGTTCTAAAGTATAAAGTACCACTTAGATTGAACTAATCATGATTCCCTTTGGAGAGTGATCAAACTTTAACAGGAAAAGGACATGCCCATAAAAATCACTCTGTGGCATAATCTAACAGTCATTAATTGATTTTATTTACAGAGGGATTTGTTGTTCCTCTCTTCTCCACTGTGTGGCACTGTGGTGTAGTTGTGATGTAGGTTGCTTTTTCTTCTCTTTGTCAGTCAATAGCAAAATGGTGGCTTGAGAGAAGCATCAGAAGTTCACAAAAAAAAGGACATTTGAGAATGTTGTTAAAATAGCAATACAAAACAGCGGATATAATCATAGGCAACAATAATAGCCTTATGATACGCTTGTACAAAGATTCATCATTTAGTATAACAGGATACATTAATTCACAAATCTCATGGAAGTCATTGATAAAATAATGTGCTATTTTGGAGAAGCAGTGGGTTATGTCTACATTAGAGGCATATGAGTAAAGGGTCTATAATCTATTGTGGAGGCACCAATCATCTCCTGTAATATCATACCAGTTTGTGAAGACGCGGTGCTGCACAGTGTCTACAGCCTTTTCCCAGACCCAGGTATTAATGTGTTGTGTTGAGTCTCTGTCATGTTGGGTCTGTCTGTTTTTATGTATGGGAGTTTAAATTATTCTGAGGTTTGATTCCCGGCCCAGTTTGGTCTGTTTGTTTCTGTACCTCAGGGACAGCTCTCTGTCAGGCGCCTGCCGGGGGCTAGGATGGGATGGCGCATCTGGCTGCTGCATTATGCTTGGCCACACTCAGTCATGACCTGTTTACTGTGCTCTGCCTGCCCTGTTCTTTACTCCAGACCTCCCACACCACACACCCACAGAGGGACACAAACCCAAACGCCTTTCCTGCAATCACACTGTAGCCTATTCTGTTCGTCAATTAGCTTTTGGTTGATGCTGTGTGTGTGTGTGTGTGTGTGTGTGTGTGTGTGTGTGTGTGTGTGTGTGTGTGTGTGTGTGTGTGTGTGTGTGTGTGTGTGTGTGTGTGTGTGTGTGTGTGTGTGTGTGTGTGTGTGTGTGTGTGTGTGTGTGTGTGTGTGTGTGTGTGTGTGTGTGTGTGTGAAAGCAGCGAGCAGGGCAGGTCACACACACAGGACACAGTGTGATGGATCACTGCTAACACTGCACCATGGGTTACATTCCTGGCCGACTAGCCTTGTTTATTTTAAGGCCAGGTACAAATGGAACCACAACCATGTGTTTTGCACATCTCTCTCTCTCCCGAGATCACTGTAGTAAGAAGGCCGAACATAAGGGTCGTCCTCTCCACCTGGTGTACTTGTGTGTGATTTGTATATGAGTGTGCAGTTTAACAGGTTCTAAGAAACTCTTGCGATCGCTGGCCGTTCCCCTCTTATGCTTATTACATCGGTGTCATGCCGTGTCAAGCTTCTTGGTCACTCAATATAATGGTAATGTTTTCTTTCTCTCCCTGTCTTTCCTTTTCTACTCTTTTCCCTGTGTGCCCTCTCTGTCTCCTTGTGAGATGCTACGTAGCAGTCCCCCTTTAATCCCACCCTTCTCTCAGTATCTTTGGTGCACCGTGCATTTGCCAAGAGCTATAAACAAGTGTAATAGAATTGCAGAGGGGTTAGCCAAGATAGCCTCTCACCCCTGCTCCTGGCTTCCCAGACGAGTGCTAACAAGCCCAGCGGCCTCATTGTGCATTCATAGAGAGGGAGGCGTGCCAACGTGGTTCATCTGCCCTGCCGTTATATCGCTCTCCTCTCTCTCTTTCTCACTCTCTCTCTCAGACACACCTATTCCTTTCTCCTGGGCTAGCTGGCATTATACTATTGGCTGTTATACTCTGCTTTCCTTGTGTCTCTGATGAATAACATGTATGAATGAAAGTCCTGCTTTAAACTACAGTTGTGTTGTTGTTGGTTACTTGTGTGAATTTGTTGAGCCCAGGGAATAGTGACAGCCAGGTAAGATTTAGGTGAGATTCAATGTTATAGGAAGATGTAAATTCGATCACCTGTAGCTGCACTTTATCTCCACACATATCTCTATGTTTTTTAGCATTTCAATGAAAAACCATTAGACACATATTCTATTCATCTTTATACATAGGCCTACTCTTTAGCCTATTTGTTGATGGCAGACTTCACTCGTCTTCTGTCAAGGTAAAACGTTATGTCTTCTTCACTTACAGATGAGTGGCGTGTTTCCCACCGTTCACTTGATGGTTTTCCAGATCAGGTCCTCTAATAGAAAGAATTGAAAGACTGGTACTGCAGTACTGCTCTAACGCTGTACCTCATGACGCTGAGGTAAATGAAATTCATCTGAGGCTGTCAGTCCATTAAAATAGCTATTATTTGCATTTTGCCCCAACATTTACTGTATGTCCAGTATCTGTCTCTTCTTTGAATAACACCACCAGTATCTATACATGTTGTGTAGCATCGTATTGTTGGCGTTGTGCAGTAGGCTATAGGAAACACCTCCATGAACAAATACTGTGCTGCCTTAACATGCCTAACTCCTCTGCAAAGTACGAATGAACAAAGAAAGGGGACATGAATAGCCATGCTAGCGCAATGACAACATGTAGCCTACATCAGAAAGTACAGTACATAGACAGCATGTACAGTATTCACAAATCAACAGATAAAAGTTCATAAATGACTGAAATGGTGGGAGACCATTATAAAACACTGCCAGTGACCATATAAACTTATTCTAAGTGTTTTAACATTATGATTTCATGGGACAATATTTCATTAACCTACCTCTTCCACATGGGTACAGTAGAAAGGGACGAGGTAAGGGGGGCAGGGGATGTTTATGAGGGAGAATGCGGAAGGAGAAGGAAGTGTGCGACATTAAAAAGGGCACTTACAACAACAAAAGGAATGCACACTAATATCAGGCGTTTGAACTGTTCAATTATACAACATGAAATTCAACACTTGTTACACCTGTTTCTCTGTAACATGCATGGATTGAATGGGTGATGGATTGCTATTTAAGTGACAGATGGGGGTACCAAAGTTCAATTCAACAAATACTGTTGCCACAGTTAAAACTAATGTGGCTGGATTTTCTCCCCCCTCTCAGCGTTAGCTAGCACATTCTTCTAGCAGCACATCAGATGTGGCCTTCAGGTGCTGGCTAATGATGCCTTTTTAATTCCTCAAGAGGAGTCATTACTTTACTCAGATAGGCACTGGGTTTGAAGTGGAAGGTGTGTTGAGACAGCGAAGGGAGGGATTTACAGCAGAGGTGTGGAGAAATGTTCCCAGTCAAAAGATGAATATACATACGAACTGGAGCCTTGATCCATAGGCTAAATTATTAAGCCGGGAAAGGATTGATGGGAGCTGAAGGGTGGGACTAAAAATAACTAAAACACAAGATAACTAATGTAAAAAATACTGTGTCCATAAAATATATATAGCTGGAATTATAGCTGGAAGTAGAAGCTGGAAGTAGAAGCCTAAGTGTTGTTGTCCATTAGTTTACTCCAATTAGGGGAGGGGCGGTAGGTTTAGGAGAAAATAATAAAGAAGGAAAGGAAATACATAAAAAAATATATACTGTATATATTTACCCCAAAAAGATATATGGGGGATTGGAAATGATGCAGATAATTACATTGATAGAAGCCACAATCTATCTGCAATATTAAAGCTGATCTACCTCCCAAACCTCCCTCCCCACCCCCAAAAAAGAGAGAGAAAAAAGAAAAGCCGGGTCTAGTCACAATAGTGCTCAGGCCAGGGTTTAGAAGTGAGACACTGGGGCGTGAGGTGTCCTCCCCTCTAGGGTTGAGTCTGCGTTGTGCCGAGGTCCTGACATTATCCCTTCGGCTCTTTTAAAGTCGTAATGTGCTGAGATGCAGGGGATTGGTAGTGGGGCTTGATTACAGCTCTCATGATAACAGCTCTCATGATTACAGCTCTCATGATTACAGCTCTCATGATTACAGCTCTCATGATTGCAGCTCTCATGATTACAGCTCTCTAGTCTAGGGGGTGCAAGGTGTATGGGTAACCTCTGCTTGGTGGTTTCGGGGCAGAGCAGGACCTATGCAGGGGAGCCACCCCACCCTGTCCTGTCCCCTCCACCCATCAAATCAAATAAAAAAATCAAATCAAATGTTATTAGTCACATGCACCGGATACATACCTTACAGTGAAATGCTTACTTGCAAGCCCCCAACCAACAATGCAGTTTAAAAAAAATACAAGAAATTACAAAAAATGCAAGAATAATAGATAAAAGTAACAAGTAATTAAAGAGCAGCATTAAAACAACAATAGCAAGACTATATACAGGGGGGTACTGGTTAGTTGAGGTAACATGTATATGTAGGAAGAGTTATTGAAGTGACTATGCATAGATGACAACAACAGAGAGTAGCAGCGGTGTAAAGAGGGGGAGGCAAATAGTCTGGGTAGCCATTTGATTAGATGTTCAGGAGTCTTATGGCTTGGGGGTAGAAGCTATTTAGAAGCCTCTTGGACCTAGACTTGGCACTCCGGTACCGCTTGCCGTGCGGTAGCAGAGAGAATGGTCTATGACTAGGGTGGCTAGAGTATTTGACAATTTTTAGGGCCTTCCTCTGACACCGCCTGGTATAGAGGTCCTGGATGGCAAGAAGCTTGGCCCCAGTGATGTACTGGGCCATTCGCATTACTCTCTGTAGTGCCTTGCAGTCGGAGGCCGAGCAGTAGCCATACCAGGCAGTGACGCAATCCATCAGGATGCTCTCGATGGTGCAGCTGTAGAACCTTTTGAGGATCTGAGGACCCACGCCAAATATTTTCAGTCTCCTGAGGGGGAATAGGTTTTGTCGTGCCCTCTTCACGACTGTCTTGGTGTGCTTGGACCATGTTAGTTTGTTGGTGATGTGGACACCAAGGAACTTGAAGTTCTCAACCTGCTTTACTGCAGCCCCGTCGATAAGAATAGGGGCATACTCCATCCTCTTTTTCCTGTTGTCCACAATCATCTCCTTTGTCTTGATCACGTTGAGGGAGAGGTTGTTGTCCTGGCACCACATGGCCAGGTCTCTGACCTCCTCCCTATAGGCTGTCTCGTCATTGTCGGTGATCAGGCCTACCACTGTTGTGTCATCGGCAAATGTAATGGTGTTGGAGTCGTGCCTGGCCGTGCAGTCATGAGTGAACAGGGAGTACAGGAGGGGACTGAGCACGCACCCCTGAGGGGCCCCTGTGTTGAGGATCAGCGTGGCAGATGTGTTTTTACCTACCCTTTACCCCTGGGGCGGCCCGTCAGGAAGTCCAGGATCCAGTTGCAGAGGGAGGTGTTTAGTCCCAGGGTCCTTAGCTTATTGGTGAGCTTTGAGGGCACAATGGTGTTGAATGCTGAGCTGTATTCAATGATTAGCAATCTCACATAGGTGTTCCTTTTGTCCAGGTGGGAAAGGGCAGTGTGGAGTGCAATAGAGATTACATCATCTGTGGATCTGTTGGTGCGGTATGCAAATTGGAGTGGGTCACGGGTTCCTGGGATAATGGTGTTGATGACCAGCCTTTCAAAACACTTCATGGCTCCAGACGTGAGTGCTACGGATCGGTAGTCATTTAGGCAGGTTACCTTAGTGTTCTTGGGCACAGGCACTATGGTGGTCTGCTTGAAACATGTTGGTATTACAGACGCGGACAGGGAGAGGTTGAAAATGTCAGTGAAGACACTTGCCAGTTGGTTAGCGCATGCTCGCAGTACACGTCCTGGTAATCCGACTGGCCCTGCGGCCTTGTGAATGTTGACCTGTTTAAAGGTATTACTCACATCGGCTGGTGTTGTACGATTTTATCTTAGTCCTGTATTGACGCTTTGCCTGTTTGATGGAGGGCATAGCGGGATTTCTTATAAGCTTTCGAGTTAGAGTACCGCTACTTGAAAGTGGCAGCTCTAGCCTTTAGCTCAGAGATGCTGCCTGTAATCCATGGCTTCTGGTTGGGGTATGTACGTACCGTCACTGTGGGGACGACGTCATCGATGCACTTATTGATGAAGCCAATGACTGATGTGGTGTACTCCTTAATGCCATCGGAGGAATCCCGGAACATATTCCAGTCAATGCTAGCAAAACAGTCCTGTAGCTTAGCATCTGTGTCACGCTCTGACCATAGAGAGCTGTTTATTCTCTATGTTGGTGAGGTTGGGGTGTGATTAAGGGTGGGTTATCTAGGGGAATTATATACCTATGTTGGCCTGATTATGGTTCCCAATCAGAGGCAGCTGTTTATCGTTGTCTCTGATTGGAGATCATATTTAGGTAGCCATTTTCCCCATTGTGATTTGTGGGATCATGACTATGTTTGTGTGTAGTTGCTTTCTGCACACACTTCACGTTTCGTTTATTCACTTTATTGTTTTTGTTCTTTAAGTTTCTCCTCCAAAATAAAGGATGGAAACATACCACGCTGCATCTTGGTCCACTCCTTATAACGATCGTGACAATCTGCTTCATCTGACCACTTTTTTTATTGATTTAGTCACTGGTGCTTCCTACTTTAATTTGTACTTTTAAGCAGGAATCAGGAGGATAGAATTATGGTCAGATTTGCCAAATGGAGGGCGAGGGAGAGATTTGTATGCATCTCTGTGTGTGGAGTTTTGGTGGTCCAGAGTTTTTTTTCTCTGGTTGCACATTTACCATGCTGATAGAAATTTGGTAAAACGGATTTGTTTCCCTGCATTAAAGTCCCCGGATACTAGGATCGCTGCCTCTGGGTGAGCATTTTCTTGTTTGCTTATGGCGGAATACAGCTCATTCAATGCTGTCTTAGTGCCAGCGTCTAGCGGTGGTGGTATGTAAACAGCTACGAAAAATACAGATGAAAACTCTCTAGGTAGGTAGTGTGGTCTACAGCTTATCATGAGATACTCTACCTCAGGCGAACAATAGCTCGAGACTTCCTTAGATATTGTGCACCAGCTGTTATTTACAAAAATACATAGTGCGCCGCCCCTTGTCTTACCAGACGCCGCTGTTCTATCCTGCCGGTACATCGTATAACCAGCCAGCTGTATGTTGATAGTGTCGTCGTTCAGCCACGACTCCGTGAAGCATAAGATGTTACAGTTTTTAATGTCCCGTTGGTAGTTTAATCTTCCACATAGCTGGTCGATTTTATTCTCCAAAGATTGCACGTTTGCTAGCAGAAGAGGGAAGTGGGGGTTTATTCAATCGCCTACGAATTTTCAGAAGGCAGCCCGCAATTCGGCCCCTCTTTCTCTTCCTCCTCTTTATGCAAATCGTGGGGATCAGGACCTGTTCCCGAGGAAGCAGTACATCATTCGCGTCGGGCTCGTCAGACTCGTTAAAGGAAAAATGATTCTGCCAGTCCGTGGTGAGTAATTGCAGTCCTGATGTCTAGAAGTTATTTTTGGTCATAAGAGATGGTAGCGGCAACATTATGTACAAAATAGTAAAAAAATAAGTTATAAACAAAGAAAAAAACACAATAGGTTGGGGACGTGTAAAACGTCTGCCTTCCAGACAGAGCTGCGCAGAGCCTGCCTCAGTCATTGACTCATCACAGCCTCTGAACATGTGTCAGCCTCGCCATTGGCCTCCGTCTGTCTCCCCTGGAGCCAGCCAGCCATGTCCATCCCGGAGAGAGCCAAGCACGTCCCAGAAAAAGTCATTCCCAAGACAAAGTACATTATGCCATGGAGCCGTTCCCCTTGAAAATGAGAACTCCATTTGGGGCCAGGGCAGTTTAACAGGCTCTTGCTGCTCAGGTGTCAGAGCAGCACTGAAAACATGGCCCTGACTGAACAGCAGAGAGATGCATGGCTGTAGATAGAGAGGAGAGATTTGTCATCCTGACCCGTGCACTGACAGGATGTTACTGGGGTCCCTAAACAAAAACAAACAAGCACTAACCACATGCACACACACACACGAACACACACAATATATCAGAATCTGTTCGTTTTTTTTCAACAGATTATCAACCTTACACGGAACACAGACCGGCTGCGCGCGTGCGCCATCGTGCACCATCGTGCATACATTTATTTTGTCCCCCTACACCAAACGCGATCACGACACGCAGGTTAAAATATAAAAACAAACTCTGAACCAATGACATTAATTTGGGGACAGGTCGAAAAGCATTAAACATGTATGGCAATTTAGCTAGTTAGCTTGCACTTGCTAGCTAATTTGTCCTATTTAGCTAGCTTGCTGTTGCTAGCTAATTTGTCCTGGGATATAAACATTGAGTTGTTATTTTACCTGAAATGCACAAGGACCTCTACTCCGACAATTAATCCACACGTAAAACGGCCAACCGAATCGTTTCTAGTCATCTCTCCTCCTTCCAGGCTTTTTCATCTTTGAACTTATATGGTGATCGCATCTAAACGTTCATAGTATTACCACAATGACCGGCAACAAAGTTTGTCTTTCAATCACCCACGTGGGTATAACCAATGAGGAGATGGCACGTGATACCCACGTGGGTGATTGAAAGACGAACTTTGTTGCCGGTTGTCGTGGTAATACTATGAAAGTTTAGATGGCACGTGGGTACCTGCTTCTATAAACCAATGAGGAGATGGGAGAGGCAGGACTTTCAGCGCGATCTGTGTCAGAAATAGGAATGACTTCTATTTTAGCCCTTGGCATCGCAGACGCTCGCGAGCAGTGTGGGTGCAATAATTGAATAACATGGATTTCTAAATGTAGTTTGCGACGCTCGCGCACGCGACGTGTCCGGTCTGGTCAGCATGTTAGTGTTCTGCTGCACAGAGGCTTTGGGATTCAAACTGTAAAATATCAAAATGCCTCTGATATGGTGGAGAAGATTGGGGCCATTTGTTACTAGTGTGCCTGGTGAATGCCACTTCTGGTGATTCTGGGGATAGTCTGTTTACCTCTGATGGTTAGGAAGGTTTGAAGGGGGAAGGGTGGGTGGGTGGAGTTAGCTCTAGTTTATCTGACTGATAAGACAGAGTACCCCACCACCTCAACTAACCGTTGTCCCTTACCTTGTCCTTTTCTCTCCCACGTATCCTCTTTAGAGATGGCCACTGTACCTGCTCCTTATAGACAATTGTCCGTCTTATTTTTTTTCTTCACAGAGGCTAAAATAACAACACACACACATACACAAACACGCACTAGCCACACGGCGTAAATGTTTCACCTTTTCCTTCAAAAGGCATCATCATTGTTACTATGGATGTATTCATTTAGTCATTTCCTTTCATTGTTATGTAAATTAAGCAGGCTGAGGGTTGTTGGTGAACCTTTCACTTCCCTGGCTCCCCTCGTGCTGGATTACAGAAGTGAGAAGGAGAGAATGGGAATGTCTATGTTGTGACCCTTTTTTCATTTTGTGAATCCCTCTCATTGTGACTGGAAACCAATTGCATTCTCCCACACAGCACAGAGATGCTCACCATTTGGAAATAATTTAAGTGCAGCATAACATTACTGGTCTGTCCACAACTAGATCATGCAGTTTATAGGAAAACCTCTACATTTGGTACATATTTGATTGTTGCCAGTTTCCTAAACTAACAGTGGAATCCCTCTACATCTCCTCTCCTCTACATCTCCTCTCCTCTACATGTCCTCTACTCCACATCTCCTCTCCTCTTCATCTCCTCTCCTCTTCATCTCCTCTCCTCTGCATGTGCTCTCCTCTACATGTCCTCTCCTCTACTTTTCCTCTCCTCTACATGTCCTCTTCATCTCCTCTCCTCTACTTCTCCTCTCCTCTTCACCTCCTCTCCTCTACATGTCCTCTTCATCTCCTCTCCTCTACATGTCCTCTCCTCTTCATCTCCTCTCCTCTACTTCTCCTCTCCTCTTCACCTCCTCTCCTCTACATGTCCTCTTCATCTCCTCTCCTCTACATGTCCTCTCCTCTACATCTCATCTCCTCTACATCTCCTCTCCTCTACATCTCCTCTACATCTCCTCTCCTCTACATGTCCTCTACTCCACATCTCATCTCCTCTACATCTCCTCTCCTCTACATCTCCTCTACATGTCCTCTACTCCACATCTCATCTCCTCTACATCTCCTCTCCTCTACATCTCCTCTACATCTCCTCTACTCCACATCTCCTCTCCTCTACATCTCCTCTCCTCTACATGTCCTCTACTCCACATCTCCTCTACATCTCCTCTACTCCACATCTCCTCTCCTCTACATCTCCTCTCCTCTACATCTCCTCTACTCCACATCTCCTCTACATCTCCTCTACTCCACATCTCCTCTCCTCTACTTCTCCTCTCCTCTTCACCTCCTCTCCTCTACATGTCCTCTTCATCTCCTCTCCTCTACATGTCCTCTCCTCTTCATCTCCTCTCCTCTACTTCTCCTCTCCTCTTCACCTCCTCTCCTCTACATGTCCTCTTCATCTCCTCTCCTCTACATGTCCTCTCCTCTACATCTCATCTCCTCTACATCTCCTCTCCTCTACATCTCCTCTACATCTCCTCTCCTCTACATGTCCTCTACTCCACATCTCATCTCCTCTACATCTCCTCTCCTCTACATCTCCTCTACATGTCCTCTCCTCTACATCTCATCTCCTCTACATCTCCTCTCCTCTACATCTCCTCTACATCTCCTCTACTCCACATCTCCTCTCCTCTACATCTCCTCTCCTCTACATCTCCTCTACATGTCCTCTACTCCACATCTCCTCTCCTCTACATCTCCTCTCCTCTACATCTCCTCTCCTCTACATGTCCTCTACTCCACATCTCCTCTCCTCTTCATCTCCTCTCCTCTTCATCTCCTCTCCTCTGCATGTGCTCTCCTCTACATGTCCTCTCCTCTACATGTCCTCTTCATCTCCTCTCCTCTACATCTCCTCTCCTCTTCATCTCCTCTCCTCTACATGTCCTCTCCTCTACATCTCCTCTCCTCTACATGTCCTCTCCTCTACATGTCCTCTCCTCTACTTCTCCTCTTCTCTACATGTCCTCTCCTCTACATGTCCTCTCCTCTAATTCTCCTCTCCTCTAATTCTCCTCTCCTCTTCATCTCCTCTCCTCTACATGTCCTCTTCATCTCCTCTCCTCTACATATCCTCTACTCTACATGTCCTCTCCTCTACATGTCCTCTCCTCTACTTCACCTCACCTCTACATCTCCTCTCCTCTACATCTCCTCTCCTCAACATCTCCTCTCCTCAACATCTCCTCTCCCCTACATCTCCTCTCCCCTACATCTCCTCTCCCCTACATCTCCTCTCCTCTACATGTCCTCTCCTCTTCTCTACATCTCTTCTCCTCTACATCTCCCCTCCTCTACATCTCATCTCCTCTACATGTCCTCTTCATCTCCTCTCCTCTACATGTCCTCTCCTCTACATGTCCTCTCCTCTCCTCTTCTACACATATCCTCTCCTCAACATCTCCTCTCCCCTACATCTCCTCTCCTCTACATCTCCTCTCCACTACAGCTACATTTCCTCTCCTCTACATATCCTCTCCTCTGTATCTCTTCTCCTCTACATCTTCTCTCCACTCTTCTACATCTTCATGTCCTCTCCTCTACATCTTCTCTCCTCTACATGTCCTTTCTTCTACATCTCCTCTCCTCTACATCTTCTCTCCTCTACATCTCCTCTCCTCTATACCTACATCTCCTCTCCTCTACATGTCCTCTCCTCTGCATCTACATCTCCTCTCCTCTACATCTTCTCTCCTCTACATCTTCTCTCCTCTACATCTTCTCTCCTCTACATCTCCTCTCCTCTATACCTACATCTCCCCTCCTCTACATGTCCTCTCCTCTACATCTACATATCCTCTCCTCTACATATCCTCTCCTCTACATCTCCTCTACATCTACATCTCCTCTCCTCTACATGTCCTCTACATCTTCTCTCCTCCACATTTGATCTCCTCTACATCTCCTCTACATGTCATCTCCTCTACATGTCCTCTCCTATAAATCTTCTCTCCTCTACATCTACATCTCCTCTCCTCTACAGCTTCTCTCCTCTACGTCTCCTCTCCTCTATGTCTCCTCTCCTCTACATCCCCTCTCCATTTCCTCTCCTCTACATATTCTCTCCTCTACATATTCTCTCCTCTACATATTCTCTCCTCTACATCTCCTCTCCTCTAAATCTCCTCTCCTATACATCTCCTCTCCTCTACATCTCCTCTCCTCTACATGTCCTCTCCTCTACATCTCCTCTCCATCTCCTCTCCTCTACATCTCCTCTCCTCTACATATTCTCTCCTCTACATATTCTCTCCTCTAAATCTCCTCTCCTCTACATCTCCTCTCCTCTACATGTCCTCTCCTCTACATGTCCTCTCCTCTACATATCCTCTCCTCTACATCTCCTCTCCTCTACATCTCCTCTCCTCTACATATTCTCTCCTCTACATATTCTCTCCTCTAAATCTCCTCTCCTCTACATATTCTCTACTCTACATATTCTCTCCTCTCCATCTCCTGTCCTCTACATCTCCTCTCCTCTACATCTCCTCTCCTCTACATCTCCTCTCCTCTACATATTCTCTCCTCTACATATTCTCTCCTCTAAATCTCCTCTCCTCTACATATTCTCTCCTCTAAATCTCCTCTCCTCTACATATCCTCTCCTCTACATCTCCTCTCCTCTACATCTCCTCTCCTCTACATGTCCTCTCCTCTACATCTCCTCTCCTCTACATCTCCTCTCCTCTACATATTCTCTCCTCTACATCTCCTCTCCTCTACATCGCCTCTCCTCTACATGTCCTCTCCTCTACATCTCCTCTCCATCTCCTCTCCTCTTCTCTACATATTCTCACCTCTACATCTCCTCTCCTCTCCATCTCCTCTCCTCTTTTCTACATATCCTCTACTCTACTTATCCTCCACATCTCCTCTCCTCTCCTCTACATCTCCTCTCCACCCTTCTCCTCTCCTCTACATCTCCTCTACATCTCCTCTACATCTACATCTCCTCTCCTCTACATCTCCTCTCCACCCTTCTCCTCTCCTCTCCCGCACTGTGTCCTCTGTGTATTACTGCTAGTGATGATGCTGATGGTTTTTCTGCAGTGAGAGATTTGGCTAGAAGGAATCTTGCTGACACCCAGTGTAAAATCAGTTTTCCTTATGTCTAATAATCCCGGGGAGGGCCCATGTATTATATAACACTGGCTTTATACTGTATGTGCTTTGCATTTATCAAGGTTGGAGCTATTCTCAGTTCATGTTCAGTTTATGGTACTTTTATTTTTTTACTCCTGGGCATCCATTTCAAGTATGGCTGTTTGTAACTGTAATGGTCTGTAGGTGTGTGTGTGTGTGTGTGTGTGTGTGTGTGTGTGTGTGTGTGTGTGTGTGTGTGTGTGTGTGTGTGTGTGTGTGTGTGTGTGTGTGTGTGTGTGTGTGTGTGTGTGTGTGTGTGTGTGTGTGTGTGTGTGAAAGATGAAAAATATAGAGAGTGAGTAGGAGGAGAGAATGAGAGTACAGCTTTCCATTATACATGGTAGCTGAAGGCTGCCTATGATGACTTGTAAATGCATCAAGGCCACAGCAATATCAATTGATGGCAGGCAGCAGCAGTGGCTGTGTTCCTGTGTGTCTGTGACAGAAGAAACAGCACTGGTGGGCTAGGCTATGCAGCACTGGTAGGCTTGGCTCCCCATGATGTCAACAGGGCTCTAATAGGGGGCAGACAGGGAATGTCTGTCCGTCAATGCCAGGGCTGCTAGACTGTCTCCTCACTGCTCACACACTGCCCTCGTCTTGTCCATCTCAATGGCACAGGCCTGATCAGAAGTGACAGGTCAGGACAGCCCTGCGCCCTTCGAATTGCCACTGCCCTGGAATTAAGTCACCAGGCACAGTGCAACACACAAACACACACACCAAAACACACACACACACACACACACACACACACACACACACACACACACACACACACACACACACACACACACACACACACACACACACACACACACACACACACACACACACACACACACACACACACACACACACACAGTCACACCCTGACCTTAGAGAACCTTTTATTTCTCTATGTTGGTTAGGTCAGGGTGTGACTAGGGGGGTAGTCTAGTTTTTTATTTTCTATGTTGGCCTGGTACGGTTCCCAATCAGAGGCAGCTGTCTATTGTTGTCTCTGATTGGGGATCATATTTAGGCAGCCTTTTCCACCTCTTGTGTGTGGGATCTTGATTTTGTATTGTTGATTTTTAGCCCTACAAAGCTGTACGTTTCGTTTGTTACTCTTTCTTGTTTTGTGCCGGTTATCATAAATAAAAATGATTAACCTACCCCACGCTGCATCTTGTTCCCGACCATCCTTCCAACAACGATCGTTACACACACACAAAGGGCCAGACTTGCAGACGGTCGCAGACACAGAGAACCAACGTAACATACACCACACAGAGTCAGGCTACACAATCACAAAGGACAGTGAGAACTACACAAGCATCTCTTGTTGTGCCCTGAGGTTGAATAGACGTGCATTGAGTATATGTATATCATCTGTATGAGTGTTGGAACAAGGGCAAACTTCTACGTGTGTGTCTACTGTTTATTGAAGTATACTGGGCAGCTGCCCTACTCCCACCTTGATGTCCCAATGTTGATCAGAGATGGCTCTTCTATTGGCCCCGGGCCATGAAGAGAGGTGAGCCTTTTTCTCATGTGCCAAAATAAACAAACAACTTGTTTATGGCACGCTGAGCCTTACAAAGGCAACATTTTGACCTGCTTGGCTATATAAAAGATTTATAGGTGAAAATAGCCTCTTTTACCTTGTAGAGTGAGGCGTTTTTAAACTGCAAGACTATGCATTATTAAAGACAGCATAGATCACATTGAAGTGATCCCAAAAACAACATATGCCCCTTGTTTGTACAGTTTGGAGCAAACAACAGAAGGTGTCAGAACAGAGTGGATTGTTGGTTAGATTTAAAAATCCATCAAATAAATGTTATAATTAATACACTTTTAAAATAATTGGGTTTCGGGGAGTGAATTGAAATGTCAGTTTTATGGTTGAATTATATGTGGCGTTATTTATTGTAGGATAAGTGGATTTTTCAAAGCTAGCACAATTGGAAAAGCCAGGGGAATTGGTTTTGCGGCTTGTTATGCATTTGATAGAAAACGTATTTACGGTATCTGAGGAGTATAGAGAAAAATAATTTCTGCTGTATTGAGGCACTCAGAGAAGTCATGCATACAGCTACTGCAGGATTAGCCAAAGGACATACTACTGTAGTTACATCCTAATGACACTGAACACACAGGCTGGGGTTTTGGATACACCACTGTACATCACATGTACATATTTGATTGATTTTCCTTCATGATCAGCAGTTGATTAGCTTGAATATGTGGTTAGTGATGAAGGAGTTAGAAGGCTTTTGGAACTACTTTGGTGAAATGGACATGGTGTAGACAGAACACAGCATTGGGAGCAGTTACTGTGTCTAACCTGAACCAAGGTTACATATTTCCAGAGGCACTGATACTTCTCAGTATGCAAGGATTTCATTTGGAATAGTTTCACTGAGCCCCAGAGTTCCTGCAGTGGTTTGTTCCCTTGGTCAGGCAGTGGACACACACACTGAATTGTGGTCTCTATACTTGGCCAGGGCACTCAGGCTGTGAGGCCCACGGGGCTGTACACCAAGGCAGCTCTAGTCTACCTCCTCAAAGCCTTCCACCGGGCTGGCTGCAGCCAGGGTAACCAATCAGCCTGCTCCGTCTGGAGACAGTTCTGGACTGCCAAACCCCCAGACACACCCGCTCTCTCAGAGATAGATTTAAATGTAAACCACAGGAGCAGAACATGCTTAGAAAACTCTGCATTCCTATAGCATTACGTTATAGAGATAGGACATTGCACCAATCAATCTATCGAGGAGCATGATAATGAACTTCAAGAAAGGGGTAATGTGTTTGTTTCAAGTCAGCTGTATTTGGACGCTTGGTAAGGTCTTGTCTGAGATGTCAGAAAAGATGAGAGATGTGCATAATCAGATCACTATTGGAGTAATAGTCATGTTTTAGATTTGAATGTAGAGAGCTCGTTTTTCACTGACACATCCACTTGCTTGTCAGTCAGTGGATGGATATATCCATCTCGCTGCTCAAATGGGGGAGAGAAAATTAGAATGTACGTCCTGCTGTCTCTCCATGAGCTGTGAAAGAAAACCACATGGAGCTGGCAGAACACGAATAATCACCTTGTCTGTTTTCCTCCTCTCTGTGTTGTGTTGTTCTGAGAGTGAAGAGGGCAAGCAGATTGGTGTGTTTCATTAATAACCCAATCAGAGCTGTGCTGCTCCCTGTGCAATCCGACTCTCTCTGTCCCTGTGTTTCTCTGTCTTCCCTTCCTCTCTCTTTTGTTTTCTATCTTTCTTCTCTCTCTATCTTTCTCTCTCTCTTTTATTGGCAAAGAGTCATGTCACTCTGAGATATCCCATGATTTGGGGACACACACAGACTGGGCAAAAGGCACAAGGTTTAAATATGTAACATGCGTGTGTTAACGGGGTATTACTCTCACGAGAGAGAGAGTGGGCAGAGGTTGACGTTAATGCATACACACACACACACACACACACACACACACACACTCTCTCACACACACATTCATTGGCCAAATTTCATTAATACAATGAATGTCTTTTGAGACACAATACCAATTTAGAGATATTGCATTGCGAATTTAAACTATAAAACAAAAACTAAAGTGAGAGCCCCAGATATCTTCAGTATACTGCTGAGCCATAATAACCTGTTCCTTACTACAGGGCCATTATAATCTATTCCTTACTGCAGGGCCATTATAACCTGTCCCTTACTGCAGGGCCATTATAACCTGGTCCTTACTGCAGGGCCATTATAACCTGTTCCTTACTGCAGGGCCATTATAACCTGTTCCTTACTGCAGGGTCATTATAACCTGTCCCTTACTGCAGGGCCATTATAATCTATTCCTTACTGCAGGGCCATTATAACCTGTCCCTTACTGCAGGGCCATTATAACCTGTCCCTTACTGCAGGGCCATTATAACCTGTCCCTTACTGCAGGGCCATTATAATCTATTCCTTACTGCAGGGCCATTATAACCTGTCCCTTACTGCAGGGCCATTATAACCTGTCCCTTACTGCAGGGCCATTATAACATGTTCCTTACTGCAGGGCCATTATAACATATTCCTTACCGCAGGGCCATTATAACCTGGTCCTTACTGCAGGGTCATTATAACCTGGTCCTTACTGCAGGGCCATTATAACCTGGTCCTTACAGCAGGGCCATTATAACCTGGACCTTACAGCAGGGCCATTATAACCTGGTCCTTACAGCAGGGCCAAACAATGTATACGAAATGCTTCAGTCTGGTTTTAGACCCCATCATAGCACTGAGACTGCACTTGTGAAGGTGGTAAATGACCTTTTAATGGCGTCAGACCGAGGCTCTGCATCTGTCCTCGTGCTACTAGACCTTAGTGCTGCCTTTGACACCATCGATCACCACATTCTTTTGGAGAGACTGGAAACCCAAATTGGTCTACACGGACAAGTTCTGGCCTGGTTTAGATCTTATCTGTCGGAAAGATATCAGTTTGTCTCTGTGAATGGTTTGTCCTCTGACAAATCAACTGTACATTTCGGTGTTCCTCAAGGTTCCGTTTTAGGACCACTATTGTTTTCACTATATATTTTACCTCTTGGGGATGTTATTCGAAAACATAATGTTAACTTTCACTGCTATGCGGATGACACACAGCTGTACATTTCAATGAAACATGGTGAAGCCTCAAAATTGCCCTCGCTAGAAGCCTGTGTTTCAGACATAAGGAAGTGGATGGCTGAAAACTTTCTACTTTTAAACTCGGACAAAACAGAGATGCTTGTTCTAGGTCCCAAGAAACAAAGAGATCTTCTGTTAAATCTGACAATTAATCTTGATGGTTGTAAAGTTGTCTCAAATAAAACTGTGAAGGACCTCGGCGTTACTCTTGACCCTGATCTCTCTTTTGACGAACATATCAAGACTGTTTCAAGGACAGCTTTTTTCCATCTACGTAACATTGCAAAAATCTGAAATTTTCTGTCCAAAAATGATGCAGAAAAATTAATCCATGCATTTGGTACTTCTAGGCTAGACTACTGCAATGCTCTACTTTCCGGCTACCCGGATAAAGCACTAAATAAACTTCAGTTAGTGCTAAATACGGCTGCTAGAATCCTGACTAGAACCAAGAAATTTGATCATATTACTCCAGTGCTAGCTTCCCTACACTGGCTTCCTGTTAAGGCAAGGGTTGATTTCAAGGTTTTACTGTTAACCTATAAAGCGTTACATGGGCTTGCTCCTACCTATCTTTCCGAGTTGGTCCTGCCGTACATACCTACACGTACGCTACGGTCACAAGACGCAGGCCTCCTAATTGTCCCTAGAATTTCTAAGCAAACAGCTGGAGGCAGGGCTTTCTCCTATAGAGCTCCATTTTTATGGAATGGTCTGCCTACCCATGTGAGAGACGCAGACTCGGTCTCAACCTTTAAGTCTTTACTGAAGACTTATCTCTTCAGTAGGTCATATGATTGAGTGTAGTCTGGCCCAGGAGTGTGAAGGTGAACGGAAAGGCTCTGGGGCAACGAACCGCCCTTGCTGTCTCTGCCTGGCCGGTTCCCCTCCACTGGGATTCTCTACCTCTAACCCTATTACAGGGGCTGAGTCACTGGCTTACTGGTGCTCTTTCATGTCGTCCCTAGGAGGGGTGCGTCACTTGAGTGGGTTGAGTTACTGACGTGATCTTCCTGTCTGGGTTGGCGCCCCCCCTTGGTTTGTGCTGTGGTGGAGATCTTTGTGGGCTATATTCGGCCTTGTCTCAGGATTGTAAGTTGGTGGCTGAAGATATCCCTCTAGTGGTGCGGGGGCTGTGCTTTGGCAAAGTGGGTGGGGTTATATCCTTCCTGTTTGGCCCTGTCCGGGGGTATCATCGGATGGGGCCACAGTGTCTCCTGACCCCTCCTGTCTCAGCCTCCAGTATTTATGCTGCAGTAGTTTGTGTCGGGGGGCTAGGGCCAGTTGGTTATATCTGGAGTACTTCTCCTGTCTTATCCAGTGTCCTGTGTGAATTTAAGTATGCTCTCTCTAATTCTCTCCTTCTCTCTTTCTTTCTCTCTCTCGGAGGACCTGAGCCCTAGGACCATACGTCAGGACTACTGGGCATGATGACTCCTTGCTGTCCCCAGTCCACCTGGCCTTGCTGCTGTTCCAGTTTCAACTGTTCTGCCTGCAGTTATGGAACCCCTACCTGTCCCAGACCTGCTGTTTTCAATTCTTAATGATCGGCTATGAAAAGCCAACTGACATTTATTCCTGATTATTATTTGACCATGCTTGTCATTTCTGAACATTTTGAACATCTTGGCTCTCTCTAATTCTCTCCTTCTCTCTTTCTTTCTCTCTCTCGGAGGAACTGAGCCCTAGGACCATACGTCAGGACTACCGGGCATGATGACTCCTTGCTGTCCCCAGTCCACCTGGCCTTGCTGCTGTCCCAGTTTCAACTGTTCTGCCTGCGGTTATGGAACCCCTACCTGTCCCAGACCTGCTGTTTTCAACTCTTAATTATCGGCTACGAAAAGCCAACTGACATTTATTCCTGATTATTATTTGACCATGCTTGTCATTTATGAACATTTTGAACATCTTGGCCATGTTCTGTTATAATCTCCACCCGGCACAGCCAGAAGAGGACTGGCCATCCCTCATAGCCTGGTTCCTCTCTAGGTTTATTCCTAGGTTTTGGCCTTTCTAGGGAGTTTTTCCTAGCCACCGTGCTTCTACACCTGCATTGCTTGCTGTTTGGGGTTTTAGGCTGGGTTTCTGTACAGCACTTCGAGATATTAGCTGATGTACGAAGGGCTATATAAAATAAACTTGATTGATTGATTGATTGATTATAACCTGGTCCTTACTGCAGGGCCATTATAACATATTCCTTACCGCAGGACCATTATAATCTATTCCTTACTGCAGGGCCATTATAACCTTCCTTACTGCAGGGCCATTATAACCTGTTCCTTACCGCAGGGCCATTATAACCTGGTCCTTACTGCAGGGCCATTATAACCTGGTCCTTACTGCAGGGCCATTATAACCTGTGCCTTACTGCAGGGCCATTATAACATATTCCTTACCGCAGGGCCATTATAACCTGGTCCTTACTGCAGGGCCATTATAACCTGGTCCTTACTGCAGGGCCATTATAACCTGGTCCTTACTGCAGGGCCATTATAACCTGGACCTTACAGCAGGGCCATTATAACCTGTCCCTTACTGCAGGGCCATTATAACCTGGTCCTTACAGCAGGGCCATTATAACCTGGTCCTTACTGCAGGGCCATTATAACCTGGTCCTTACTGCAGGGCCATTATAACCTGGTCCTTACAGCAGGACCATTATAACCTGGTCCTTACCGCAGGGCCATTATAACCTGGTCCTTACTGCAGGGCCATTATAACCTGGACCTTACAGCAGGGCCATTATAACCTGTCCCTTACTGCAGGGCCATTATAACCTGGTCCTTACTGCAGGGCCATTATAACCTGGTCCTTACAGCAGGGCCATTATAACCTGGTCCTTACTGCAGGGCCATTATAACCTGGTCCTTACTGCAGGGCCATTATAACCTGGTCCTTACTGCAGGGCCATTATGACCTGTTCCTCTCCAAGGAAGTATATATAGTTCAATGTGGATCAAGGTGTGAGGGGAATATTAAGCAGGCTAGTCGGAGTATTGCCTTTCTAAAGGCACATTTTGGTTAAAAGAGTTGAAATGAAAGGTTATGTAGATCCCCCATATTTTGTTTTCTCCCACAATCCTTCCACCCAACCTCCAACACTATCATATTATCCGCCGCTGTCTTCTCCGCCAAGTCAGCTCCACTTACAGTTAATCAACTCGGCTAGCACGGCAACGGGAGGCCTTTTGAGCCGTGGGAAAGCCATAACTGGGGGAGTGGAGTGTGGGGGCCCTTGATGGGACTATTTCATTCCATTTAAAGAACAACATTCAGCCAGGCTGTTTAAATAAGCATCGCTAACGTACCTCAGGGGCTGCGGACGGGCATTATCTGTCACATTGGGCGCAGGGCCTCCCTCTCCGTCCCTCCCTCCCTTCCTCCATCTGTCTGGCAGCAGAAGCTAATATTAGCACTGCTGATCCTGAGCCTATGACTACTGTGATTTAGCAGAGCCGTGGACAGACATGGCAGCCATGACACTACTCTGTGGGCCTCATCTGCTTCTAAAAATGCCCCAGACTCCCCTGTCTCAGAGAGAGAGAGAGGCACTCCCCTCCCTCAGCATGTCTCTAATGAGAAAGGCCAAGCCGGCAATATGGAGGTTCAGACATGTTTGTGTATCACTCTGAAGCCCAAGTGAAACAGGAACAGGAGACAATAGTCTGTCTCGGAGGACTGAAAGTTGCCTTCCACGCGTCATCACAGTTGGTGGCTGGAGAGACACGGCCCACGTTTGAGCGAGGCATTTAAATGAGGCTGCTGCCACATCTGTGGGTCTGCGATGCGGGTAGGACGGGGGGGGACGGGGGGGGGGGGGGGGGGGGGGGTGATCTTGTTGCAAGCCAAGGAGTCCGAGGCAGAGATGATGAGCTTGTGGGATCTGACTGTGTTCAGCTTGGCCAGTTCCTCTCTGACTTCAATCAGATTCTCTGTTAGAGGAATTTAATTTGCATCACACGCCTCACTGGTCAACTCTCTCCGTTTTTATCAAAGCATTTTCGGAGCCATCACCCCTACTGACTAGACTACTCCCAGGCAGATTTGAAATGCAGTTCTGTATTTAGAGGTGAGAGATGGTGAACCCACCCGATTGTCTCAGCTATTTTGTTTCAACATCAAAAAACATTTTTCAATTTCACTATTCCACACATGGCAGTATTTTGGGCCTAGTCAGGTTTTTTAAAAAGTGGCAGACTAGAATAGCCAGAATGACTTAACCCTTTTGGAGACCCACTCCACTTCCCACCAACACCCACACACAGGAGCTCCATCCCAGGTAACCTTCTTCTCCTCTGGCAGAGCTGCCTATGACAGAGCCGTCCCTGGGGATGAGTGCCAGCAGCTCCTAACCTAAACGGACATGAAATGCTGTTAGGCGGCTAGCCGCCCAGGCCTGAGTTGATTGGGACTGTCGTCTCAGACTGTCACGGCGTGATGCGGGACATGTGACGACGAGCTGTCATCCCTGGCACCGTCCCACTGGTGCTGGCCAGCACAGATGACCCTTCGTCCTTGGCGAGGGGAACACGTGTCACTTCACCTTCTGCCACTGTGTCCCCCAAAGACAATGATGGGAGTGAGGGAGGTACAATTTTGAAGTAGATTTGAGATTGGCTGAGGTAGCGGCAGTGTTCCTCTCCCTTTGATGGGATAGGAGGAGCAGGGATGACTGTTTTACCAGAGCCATTACAACAATACAGTCACCCTCCATTAGTGTCCTTCATGCCATCATGGAGAGAGAGCCGATCAAGCAGGGTTCCTTGAGACGTGTGAAATCATACAGTATGTGGTGATGAGGTCATTACCCCTCAGGTCATCAACATGGATGAACAGGTAGAGAGATGGCTTTTAGGTCTGAAAGCACTCAGATGGGGAACATATAGCATACGTACCTGTCTCTGGAATCGACCGTGATGCATTGATTTCATGATACTGTATATGCATTTACTGTACTTGTCGCAGCGCACATTGAGCTGTGCTCTAGTCAATACATTCAATGCTATGTGTTTGTATTAATATAAAACATACAGGAGCCAGGCCTATGGGCTACATATCAGAATATATATGGCTTGTTTGTGACAAGAAATGTAGTGATAAAATTATGTTTTGTAGATTCTTTTGAAATGTTACATCATTGAAACCATCGTATTGTACTGCTAGGTATCCACAGAGCTAAAGCTGCTATGTGTGGTTATAGTGCTGTGTGTCTCAGTAATGTGAAGGTAACTGTTGTAGATTGGCTCCAGTATATAGGAGGGTTGGATACGATACGCTGAGTAGTGTTCTGCCTCTGCAGGTGGTCTGTTAATTGTGCTTATTGGCTCTCACCTCAATAAGGGAATTAGTGACGCTGTGATGGTTTCACTTGATGGAACACAAACCCTTTTCAATTTGTTCCCTGGTCATATTGTTGTTCACTGTTTCTTATTTCTCCAGGCACGTGTACCCTCTAGGCAACCTGGTAAACATGCTTGATTGATTATAAGCCGTAATGGTAAATGATGCCCCATTGAATGTTGTGTGTGGGCAGGCATAGCGAAGTGGACTTGCGATGGAAAAATAGAATAGAATAAAGAGAAAGAGATGTATTTACGGCGGGCCTCTGTATGCGCACGTGTCTGTGTGTAGCAGGAATACAGTCTAGTATCCACAAGTATCCTCTATCGCTAATGGCAGCCTCCCTCCTCTGCAAACCATGTCATGAGTTAATACTGCTGTTAGGGAGTTGCTGGGGAAGTCAGTTTGCCGCCCTGGCTGATTGCAGGAGAAGCCCATTTCCCTTGGCTGATGATGGTTTTCTGTGAGGTCATATGGGCAGTGATGCATGGTGACCAGACAGAATAATCACCCAATTACTGCTCCATTGTGCAGCAGTAGACACTGCTCTACAGAAGCCATGTCCACCACTGTGTTCCCCATTCAGCTGATAGAGAGAGAGAGAGAGAAAAGACCAGAGTGAATAAGCTTGGCTAATTGCGAATAGTCGTAGCTGGACAATCAAAGTCACACATGACAAATGAGAGGCTTTAAACGTTCAGAGATGATTGACAGTTGACACAATATCATGATTGATGATAGTAGTGGCTGGGGAAAAGGACCTTGCAAAAAAAACAGGTAACATTTTCAAATGAGAAATCACATTTTTTTACTTGTGAAATAGCTGTTTTCACATGTTGAGCTTAAATTTCACATGTGAAACCATATTTTCACATATATTAAAATTTGAGTTCACATGTTAACTTCTTATGGCTGAAGGGGCATTATCGAGTAGCTTGGATGAAAGGTGCCCATTGTAAACGGCCAGCTCCTCAGTCTCAGTTGCTAATATATGCATATTATTATTAGTATTGGATAGAAAACACTCTAAAGTTTCTAAAACTGTTTGAAGTCTGTGAGATTAACAGAACTCATATGGCAGGCAAAAACCTGAGAAGTTCCACTTCCTGTTTGGATTTTTTCTGGGGGTGCCATATTTTCAACCAAGCTCTTATTGAAAATACAGAGCGATATGGAGGAGTTTTCACTTCCTACGGCTTCCACTAGATGTCAACAGTCAATAGAACTAAGTCTGATGACTCTAATGTGAAGGGGGGTCGAAGGAGACAGAATTTAGTAATCATTGCCATGAGGTGACCATGCATTCAACACGCGCGTTCACGTGAGAGGCAGCTCTGTTCCATTTCTCAATTGAAGTCGATTTAATTCTCCGGTTGGAACGTTATTCAAGATGTATTTTAACAACATTCTAAAGATTGATTCAGTACATCGTTTGCCATGTTTCTACTGACTGTAACGGAACGTTTGGACATTTCGTCACGTTATAGTGGTCGCGCTTTGAGACTTTGGTTAGGGTATTTGGTAAACAATTCGAAAGTAGCTAATTTTTTTTATTTTTTTTTTATTTTTAATTTTATCCCTTTTTCTCCCCAATTTTTCGTGGTATCCAATCGCTAGTAATTACTATCTTGTCTCATCGCTACAACTCCCGTACGGGCTCGGGAGAGACGAAGGTCGAAAGCCATGCGTCCTCCGAAGCACAACCCAACCAAGCCGCACTGCTTCTTAACACAGCGCCTCCGAAAGTAGCTAATTTGACATAAATAACGGACATGAACGAACAAATCAAGCATTTATTGTGGACCTGGGATTCCTAGGACTGCATTCTGATGAATTCTTCAAAGGTAAGGAAACATTTATCATGTATTTTCTGGTTTCTGTTGAGTCCAACATGGTGGCTAATTTGGCTAATCATCTGAGCTCCGTCTCAGATTATTGCATGGTTTATATTTCCGTAAAGTTTTTTTTGAAATCTGACACAGCGGTTGCATTAAGGAGAGGTATATCTATAATTCTATGTGTATTACTTATATTATCATTTATATTTATGTTGAGTATTTCTGTTGAAACAATGTGGCTATGCAAAGTCACTTGATGTTTTTGCAACTAGTGAATCTAACGCCTCAATGTAAACTCAGATTTTTTTATATAAATATGAACTTAATCAAACAAAATATGCATGTATTGTGTAACATGAAGTCCTATGAGTGTCATCTGATGAAAATAATCGAAGGTTAGTGATTAATTTTATCTCTATTCTGGTTTTTGTGAAACCTATCTTTAGCTGGAAAAAATGGCTGTGGTTATTGTGGTTTTGTGGTGACCTAACATAATCGTTTGTAGTGCTTTCGCTGAAAAGCCTATTTGAAATCGGACACTTTGGTGGGATTAACAACAAGATTACCTTTAAAATGATATAAGACACATGAATGTCTGAGGAATTTTAAGTATGAGATTTCTGTTTTTTGAATTTGGCGCCCTGCACTTCGACTGGCTGTTGTCATATCAATCCCGTTAACGGGACTGCAGCCATAAGAAGTTTTAAAGCCACCTTTCACATGTGAGAAGAAAACCATGTGTTCTTACCCTGACCTTAAATGTTATGATGGGGGCAGCCCATCAGGAAGTCTAGGATTCAGTTGCAGAGGGAGGTGTTCCATTACAGGCACTATGGTGTTGAACACTGAGCTGTAGTCAATTATCCTGGTGAAAAAGGGCAGCGTGGAGTGCAGTAAAGATTAAGTCATCTGTGGATCTGTTGTAGCGATTTGCAAATTAGATTGGGACCAGGGTTTCTGGGCTGATGGTGTTGATGTGATCCGTGACCAGCTTTTCAAAGCAGTTCATGGCTACAGATGTGAGTGCTATGGTTCGGTAGTTATTTAGACAATTTACATTTGCGTCCTTGGGCACAGGGACTATGGTGGTTTGCTTGCAACATGGTTCAGGGAGAGGTTGAAAATGTCAGTGAAGACACTTGCCAGCTGGTCAGTACATGCTCTGAGGATGCATCCTGGTAATCCGTCTGACCCTGCTTTGAGTACGCATCCTGGTAATCCATCTGACCCTGCGACCTTGTGAATGTTAACCTGTTTAAAGGTCTTACTCACATCGGCTATGGAGAGCGTGATCGTACAGTTGTCCGGAACAGTTGGTGCTCTCACGCATGGTTCAGTGTTGCTTGCCTCAAAGCGAGCTTACAAGGCATTTAGCTTGTCTGGTAGGCTGGCCTCACTGGGCAGCTCTCGTCTTCCCTTTGTAATCCGTGATAGTTTGCAAGCCCTGCCACATCCGACGAGCGTCAGAGCCGGTATAGTAAGATTCCATCTTAGTCCTGTATTGACGCTCTGCGTGTTTGATGGATCGTTGGAGGGCTTAGCGGGATTTCTTATAAGCGTCTGGATTAGTGTCCCACGCCTTGAAAGTGGCAGCTCTAGCCTTTAGCTCAGTGTGGATGTTGCCTGTAATCCATGGCTTCTGTTCGGGATATGTACATACGGTCACTATGGGGACAACTTTGTCAATGCACTGACAACGTAAACTTCTCAATACCATCAGATGAATCCTGGAACGTATTCCAGTCTGTGCTCGAAAAACAGTCCTGTAGCTTAGCCTCCGCTTCATCGGACCACTTCCATATTGAGCGTGTCACTGGTACTTCCTGTTTGAGTTTTATCTTGTATGCAGGAATCAGGAGAATAGAGTTATGGTCAGATTTGCCTGTGTGTGGAGTAAAGGTACTCTAGAATATTTATTTCTCTAGTTGCACAGGTGACATGCTGGTAAAAAAAGAAGAAAATGGATTGCAGAAAATTTTCCTGCACTCAAATCCACGGCCAGCAAGAGCCCTGACTCTGGATGAGCATTTTCTTATTTGCTTACGGCCCTATACAGCTCGTTGAGTGCGGTCTTAGTGCCGGCATCGGTTTGTGGTGGTAAATAGACAGCTATGAAAAACAGATGAAAATCCCCCACTCCAAAGTCAGAAGCGTCGACCTCTACCAAGAACTGACGGGACGGATCCTGATGATAAGGATGAGGTCTGTAGTAAACCGACGCTTGAGGTCCAAAAACACCTTGGGAGAAATGAGTGCAGAGAGGGGAGCCGCCAAGGTGCTGTAGCCCCGAATGAAGCCATGGTAGAAATGAGCAAATCCCATGAAACAGTTTAGCTGCATTCTGGATGTGGGTTGGGGCCAATCCACCACCGCTCTCACCTTTTCAGGATCCATCTGAACACTCCCTTCAGCGATGACGTATCCCAGAAAGGAGATAGTGGAGCTGTGGAATTCGCACTTCTCAGCTTTCACGAACAACTGGTTTTCTAGGAGGCACTGAAGGACTTGTCGGGCATGGAGAACGTGTTTTTTATTTTATTTTATTTTTATTTCACCTTTATTTAACCAGGTAGGCTAGTTGAGAACAAGTTCTCATTTGCAACTGCGACCTGGCCAAGATAAAGCATGGCAGTGTGAACAGACAACAACACAGAGTTACACATGGAGTAAACAATAAACAAGTCAATAACATAGTAGGGGGAAAAAGAAAAAAAGAGAATCTATATACAATGTGTGCAAAAGGCATGAGGAGGTAGGCAATAAATAGGCCATAGGAGCGAATAATTACAATTTACATTTACATTTACATTTAAGTCATTTAGCAGACGCTCTTATCCAGAGCGACTTACAAATTGGTGCATTCACCTTATGATATCCAGTGGAACAACCACTTTACAATAGTGCATCTAAATCTTTTAGGGGGGGGGGGGGTTAGAAGGATTACTTTATCCTATCCTAGGTATTCCTTAAAGAGGTGGGGTTTCAGGTGTCTCCGGAAGGTGGTGATTGACTCCACCTTCCAGATTAACACTGGGGTGATAAATCATCAGATGATCATGTGCAAGTAGAGATACTGGTGTGCAAAAGAGCAGAAAAGTAAATAAATAAAAACAGTATGGGGATGAGGTAGGTAAATTGGGTGGGCTATATACCGATGGACTATGTACAGCTGCAGCGATCGGTTAGCTGCTCAGATAGCAGATGTTTAAAGTTGTTGAGGGAGATAAAAGTCTCCAACTTCAGAGATTTTTGCAAATCGTTCCAGTCGCAGGCAGCAGAGAACTGGAAGGAAAGGCGGCCAAATGAGGTTTTGGCTTTAGGGATGATCAGTGAGATACACCTGCTGGAGCGCGTGCTACGGGTGGGTGTTGCCATCGTGACCAGTGAACTGAGATAAGGCGGCGCTTTACCTAGCATAGCCTTGTAGATGACCTGGAGCCAGTGGGTCTGACGACGAACATGTAGCGAGGGCCAGCCGACTGTTCTTGAGCAGAACGGGAGAAAACAAGGATGTCGCCGAGGTAGACAAACACAAATCTATTCAACATGTCACGGAGCACATCGTTGACCAGGGCCTGGAACACTGCGGGAGCGATGGTGAGTCCAAACGGCATGACCAGGTACTCAAAGTGTCCGCTAGCTGTGCTGAAGGCTGTCTTCCACTCGTCTCCTTCACATAGCCGAACTAGGTGGTAGTCGTTCCGAAGGTCCAACTTGGAATAGTTGGTTGCCTCCTGGAGAGGTTTGAAAGCTGAGGAGAGGAGTAGTAGAGGGTAGGGATTCTTCACCGTGATGTCAGAGAGTCCTCAATGTCCTCCTCCGCTAGCGGAACCCCTCGCCAACAGCCAATGAAATTGCAGGGCGCCAAATTCAATCAACAGAATTCTCATAATTCAATTTTCTCAAACATACAAGTATTAGGCACCATTTTAAAGATAAAATTCTCGTTAACCTCTCTTGGGTACGTGAGACGGCCAGTCCCACTTCAACAGCCAGTGAAACTGTGGACGTAAAGGTAACGTAAAGGTAATGGCGGACTGAACGAAGTTATGTAGAGCACCTCAAGATAAAACATAATATTCGAAATATCTGCTAAATTAGACTAAAATATTAGCACTAAATAATCTGGTGGGTGATAACCTTCAATCTGGATAATAACACAAAACAAATCCTAAGATTAGAGACATTTATCGACAAATATTACGAAAACAAGCAACACCCAAACATGACGGAGAGTAAGACAGGGGAACCGATTCAAAAACGAAAACGTGACTCCTCAACCGACACGGATGATTTAATATTCTCACCACCGGCAATGGTAAAGGTCGAAACCGATCTGTTAAAATCAATAAATGACAAACTGGGTATACTTGAATTAGTTAGTAAAGATATAAAAGAGTTGAAGGCAAGCCTAGAGATGAGTGATGAAAAAGCTGCGACATTGGAGAAGGAAACACACGCGCTAAAAGGGACAGTCAATAAAATTGAAACCGAAATGAATGAAATTAAAAAGGAGAACACCGTTCTGAAGGAATGCTTACTAGACATACAAACTAGATCCATGAGAGAGAATTTGGTACTTACAGGTATCCAAGAGAAAGAAGGAGAGGTTCCTGAATCTGTAGTTAGAGAGTTCCTTTTTGCAGAGCTTCAGATTCCACGCGAAGTTATCGATAAGATCCAACTTGAACGTGTACACCGCCTCGGACAGAGAGGGCAGAGGTACGAACGCCCAATCGTTGCCAAATTTGCTTCATTTAAAGATAAAATAATGGTTAAAAGCCTGGGTAAAAGACTTGCTGGGACCAAAATTGGCATGAATGATCAGTTTCCGAAAGAAATTGCAGAACGGCGCAAAGTTCTGTATCCAATTTTCAAAGAAAATAGATTAAAAGCGAAACGAGTAGCTCTCGTCTTTGATAAACTATATATTGATAACCAGTTGTTCAGAGACACAAAGACTACTCCATGGTTATTTTAAAAATTACAAAGTTCTCATAGATGAGGAAAATAAACACAATTCAAGCCCGGTTATTGATTGTAACAATACAATACAAAATATAGCTTTTCTATAAATCTTCATATATAACTAATTGAACACAAGCACTATTTCTACATAGTGAAGATAAAAACTAAGTAAACAGAAGGCACAGTATGTGTGGATGGTGTGGTGTGTGTTTATTTTTATTTGTTATGTTTGGAAAGTTGAGTGAGTGAGTAATGAAATAGTTGCATATCCCAGAGCCAGTGTATTGCTGTGGGCCGGGTATGAGAGGGCTTTCAATGTTGTTCAGATGATGGATATACTTTTATAATGAATTATACGTCTTATTTATTTATTGTCCTATCATGGGGAACTACATTTTTAAAATAAATTATATCTAATTATTTATTATCCTATTTTAATGGTACGGTCCATGGCCCTATACCCTAGACACCCACATGAATGGCCCAGATACTAAGGAGAAGTCCCTAACTGTTTTATGTGCATGCTGTAAGCGGTCTGTATGCAGCCAAAATGAGGTCAGGGACCAAGAGCAGCACTGCCCCCTCAAGATTCTGAGCCTGCTTGGCAGGGTTGGTCCTGCAAAGCCAAAGCCCCCTAAAGGGAGAGCATAATAAACAAGGAAATTCTCAAAGCTGCTAATGAGAACCTTGACGACCTTGTACCTAGCCGGTGGGGATTCCGGTGGGGTGCCCCCACCCAGGCAGTGGCAGTGCTGGCAACACTAGCTGCAGTAACCCATGGGGAGGGGGTCACACTCGGACATTCAGAGAGGGGGTATATTATTGTGGCCCTGGTGGCACGAAATCAAGTCGGACTGCATGGAGATGCTTGGGAACATGGTCAAAATGGATGACCGTATTGTGGGTGTTTCAGGAAGAAGGTGTACATTTGACCTCCATCATTTAGGATGTGACAATGGTAAATAAATCTCTACATTTATGCTCATTTTTTGCGCGGTCTTGCAGGCCTTCTCATGCAGCTGCAACTGCAAGTACATTTGTAAATCATGATCCATCTTGAGTTGGGCTCTGGGATGGTGCAATTGTTGAGAGGGTGAGCTTATGGTTGTGTGGGGGTAAGGGCTGAATGTGTGTGGGTGTATGTGTGTATCCCACAACTGTTGCGAAGGAAGAAGTAAAAGATGTTAGGGACTATAGAGGATGATTCACAGCAATATGTAATAAAAATAGAGGTGAGGGCGATGGAAATGCATTTGGCAATGGATCTGCTTCGGTTCGGTGGATGGCGCTGTGTGCACTTTTCGAAGGATGGATCCCAGTCGGTCCGGGGCTGTGCGATGCGGGGGGTCGGGGGTGGTCTGCCGGTCATTGGGATGACAACCCAACTCGAGATGGGGGCTTTTGGCGGGTGGAATAGTGGGGACCAATTGGAGGTTTGCTTAGTGGAGATGCAAATGTCATGGTACAACTATATAGACACTCAATCATTATGTTACTTTTTAATAGGACGTTTACAAACATATATTTTGATAAAAATAATTGAAAGGTGTGTCTCATTATGGTAAGTGGTGAAATAAGTATAGCCAGTTACAATTGTAATGGCTTAGCAGATAATAAGAAAAGACGATCAGTATTTACCTGGCTAAAAGAGAAGGATTATAATATCTACTGTTTACAGGAAACCCATTCGACAGTTTTAGATGAAGTTTTGTGGAAAAAGAACTGGGGGGGCGAAATATATTTCTCCCATGGGCAAAGAAATTCAAAAGGGGTGATGGTTTTAATTAATAATAACTTTGATCCAAATGTGCAACTTGTCCAAACAGATCCTCAAGGTAGATGGATTATTTTAAATATGTTATTGGACAATAAACATATATGGCTTATTAACCTATACGGTCCGAATAATGATGATCCAAGCTTCTTTGACAATATATATAAGAATGTATCAACTCTACAAGCAACACTAGACTCTATTATTATAGTGGGAGATTTTAATACGGTCTTAAATACCTCTATGGACCGGAAAGGAAATCACACTACAAACTATCACCCTCAGGCACTTAAGGAAATCAGGAATGTCATGGATATATTGGAATTAGTGGATATATGGAGACTTAAATATCCTGACCTAGTGAGATATACATGGCGGAGGCTTAATCAAGCTAGTCGCCTTGACTACTTTCTTATATCATTCTCTCTGGCACCAAAAGTTAAAAAGTGTTTGATAGGGGACAGAATGCGGTCGGACCATCACATAATTGGCATATATATTACTCTTACAGAATTTCCACGTGGGCGAGGATATTGGAAATTTAATCAAAGCCTACTAGATGATAAATTGTTTAGAACTAGGACAGAAGAATTTATAACTGACTTTTTTAGACATAACATAGGTACAGCAGATCCCCATATTGTATGGGACACTTTTAAGTGTGGCTTTAGAGGCCATGCAATTCAGTACTCATCTATAAAACAAAAGCAATTTCGATCAAAAGAGTCCATATTAACAAAGGAAATTGAAGGACTAACAGTACAGTTAGATAACAATAAAAACGGTACCATAGAGGCACAGAATAAGTTAGAGGAAAAACAAAAAGAAATGGAGGAACTTATTCAAGAAAGATCCAGTGTAATATATTACAAAAATAAAGCGAACTGGATGGAATATGGGGAAAAATGCACCAAATTCTTTTTCAATCTTCAATATAGAAATGCTACCAAAAAAAACGTATTAAAACTTGTTACAAATGATGGAGTCACGCATGATTCACCAAATGATATTTTGAAAGAGGAAGTAAAGTACTTTAAGAATATATTTTCGTTTCAGGCTCCTCCATCTCCACTAACTGAAACTAATTGTATGGATTTTTTCCCTAATAATAATGTAAAATTAACATCTGTACAGAAAGACTCATGTGAAGGCCTAATTACAGAGGAGGAACTACTTGATGCAATTGGGGCCTTTAAGGATGGGAAAACTCCAGGACTGGATGGCATACCAGTGGAAGTATACAAACATTTTTTTGATATACTCAAAGGACCATTATTAGCTTGTTTTAACCACTCCTATATAAATGATAGATTATCAGACACGCAACAAGAAGGTGTGATATCATTATTACTGAAACAGGACCCAAGTGGTATATATAAAGATCCAGTCCATTTAAAAAATTGGAGACCTCTTACACTTCAGTGTTGTGATGCAAAAATCCTAGCAAAATGCTTGGCGCATAGAATAAAAAAAGTTTTGTCAGATATTATTCATCCTAATCAGACAGGTTTTTTACATGGACGATACATTGGAGATAATATAAGGCAAGTACTGGAAACAATAGAACACTATGAAATATCGGGGACACCAGGCCTGGTTTTCATAGCTGATTTTGAAAAGGCTTTTGATAAAGTACGACTGGAGTTTATATATAAATGCCTAGAATATTTCAATTTTGGGGAATCTCTTATAAAATGGGTAAAAATTATGTATAGTAACCCTAGGTGTAAAATAGTAAATAATGGCTACATCTCAGAAAGTTTTAAACTATCTAGAGGAGTAAAACAAGGTTGTCCACTATCGGCATATCTATTTATTATTGCCATCGAAATGTTAGCTGTTAAATTTAGATCAAACATTAATATTAAGGGATTAGAAATCCAGGGCCTAAAAACTAAGGTGTCATTGTACGCTGATGATTCATGTTTTCTTTTAAAACCACAACTAGAATCTCTCCACGGCCTCTTAGAGGATCTAGATATATTTGCTATCCTCTCTGGATTAAAACCAAATTATGATAAATGTACCATATTACGTATTGGATCACTAAAAAATACACATTTTACATTGCCATGTAGTTTACCAATTAAATGGTCTGACGGTGATGTGGACATACTCGGTATACAAATCCCAAAAGAAAGAAATGATCTCACTCCAATAAATTTTTATAGAAAGTTAGCAAAAATAGATAAGATCTTGCTACCATGGAAAGGAAAATACCTGTCTATTTGTGGGAAAATCACCCTGATTAACTCTTTAATCATATCACAGTTTACCTATTTGCTTATGGTTTTGCCTACACCTAGTGACCTGCTTTTTAAATTATATGAACAAAAAATATTCAATTTTATTTGGAACGGCAAGCCAGATAAAATTAAAAGGGCCTATTTATATAACGAATATGAATTCGGAGGGCAGAAATTATTAAATATTAAAGCATTAGACCTCTCACTAAAGGCATCAGTCATACAAAAGTTATACTTAAATCCAAACTGGTTCTCTAGTAGATTGGTACGAATGTCTCATCCTATGTTCAAGAAGGGCCTTTTTCCCTTTATTCAGATTACACCTGCTCACTTTCGGTTGCTTGAAAAGGAAATAATCTCCAAAATATCTTTATTTTTTAAGCAAGCCTTAGAAAGTTGGTTGCAATTTCAGTTTAATCCACCTGAAAGGACGGAACAAATAGTACAACAAATCTTGTGGTTAAATTCAAATATAGTAATTGATAAAAAAACTGTATTTATCGAAGAAATGTTTAAAAAAGGTATAATTTTTGTGAATGATATCATAAATAGGACTGGTGGAGTAATGTCACACATGCAGCTAACGCAGACATATGGAAATGTCTGCTCTACCCAAAATTACAACCAATTAATTGCAGCATTACCACAAAAATGGAAGAGGCAGGTGGAAGGGGATAAAAGTAAGGAACTTGTATGTCGGCCTTATATTAAAGAACATAAATGGTTAAAGAAAAGTGTGATAAATAAAAACATATACCAATTTCATTTAAGGACCAAAAAACTTACAGCTGTGCCATATAAATTGCAAAATAGTTGGGAAGAGATTTTCGATGTACCCATTCCATGGCACATGGTGTATGAATTGATACGCAAAACAACGCCGGATTCAAAACTTCGAATTTTTCAATTTAAATTATTGTACAAAATTCTTGCAACTAATAGAATGTTATATATATGGGGGATACAATCTTCCCAGCTCTGTAGATTCTGCTGTGAGGAGGCAGAGTCATTAGACCATTTATTTTGGTATTGTCCGCATGTAGCTCGTTTTTGGTCACAGGTCCAGGAATGGTTGAAGAATTGCAACATTTGCGTAGAACTAACGCTACAGATAGCAATACTGGGGGATTTGAAAAGCCATAGTCAATCAATCAATAATATAATAATTATTTTAGCAAAAATGTTTATTTTTAATTTACAATCCGTGGAAGCTATGAGAATAGGAAGATTCAAATCTTTTGTGAAGCATCACAGCACAGTTGAAAAATATATGGCAAATAAAAATCCGAAATGGATGATGTTGGAAGATAGATGGGAAAGGTTGAGTGGAGCTGAAGGGTGGGACTAATAACAAGATAAACAATGTAGGGCATACGGGATCTGTGAAATGTGTATAGGTGCGGAGCTATTGTGAAATAGCACAGTTACAAGTGGAAATCAAACTGGATGGACAACAGAAATAGAGGAAGGACTAAGAACAAACAAGAGAGAACTATTATAAAGTAGACTGTGTCTGTAAAATGTGTATAAGATGTATAAATTGAAGGTAAAAACAGAAATGTTTATCAGTTTACTCCAATTGGGGGATCGGTGGTAGGGTTTGCGGGGAATAATAATAAAGGTATACTCTTTAAAAAAGTATGTATGTCTATGTAGGTATGTGTATGTATATATGTGTATATGTATGCATACGTGAATGGATATATATATTTACCCAAAAAAATATGGGGGATTGGAAATGATGCAGACAATTACATTGGAAGCAACATTCTTTCCGCAATATTAAGCTGATCCACCCCAAAAAATAAATAAATAAATAAATAAATAAATAAATAAAAAAATAAAATAATAATGTTGGGCGCCAAATTCAAATACAGAAATACTCATTATAAAAATTCAGAAAACAAAACATATTTTACATAGGTTTAAAGATTAACTTCTTGTGAATCCAACCACGGTGTCAGATTTAAAAAATGCTTTACGGCGAAAGCATACCTTACGATTATTTGAGAACATAGCCCACTGGACAAATCATTACAAACAGTAACCAGCCAAGTAGAACAGCTACACAAGTCAGAAATAGAGATAAAATTAATCCCTTACCTTTGATGATCTTCGTATGGTTGCACTCAGCAGACATTCATTTACTCAATAAATGTTCCTTTTGTTCGATAAAGTCTCTTTATATCCAAAAACCTCAGTTTTGTTTGCGCGTTTTCTTCAGTAATCCACAGGCTCAAACGCAGTCAAAACAGGCAGACAAAAAAATCCAAATTGTATCCGTAAAGTTCATAGAAACATGTCAACCGATGTTTATATTCAATCCTCAGGTTGTTTTTAGCCTAAATAATCGATAATATTTCAACCGGACAATAACGTCATCAATTTAAAAGGTTTACAAGAAAGGCACTCTCTCAGTCTCGCTCATGAAAAAGCTCTTTGACACTTTAGGGTCCGTCCATTCAGACTGCTCTTACTTACAAATTTTTCAGAATACAAGCCTGAAACAATTTCTAAAGACTGTTGACATCTAGTGGAAGACATAGAAACTGCAATTTGAGTCCTAAGTCAATGGATACTGTAATGGCATTGAATAGAAAACTACAAAACCCCCCCAAAAAAACTTCCTGAATGGATTTTCCTCAGGTTTTCGCCTGCCAAATCAGTTATGTTATACTCACAGACACTATTTTAATCATAAGGCATACCCCCGCGCCCCTCTTCTTACCAGAAAGATGTTTGTTTCTGTCGGCGCGATGCGTGAAGAAACCAGCTGGCTGCACCGACTCCGTTAGCGTCTCTCGAGTGAGCCATGTTTCCGTGAAGCAAAGAACGTTACAGTCTCTGATGTCTCTCTGGAATGCTACCCTTGCTCGGATTTCATCAACCTTGTTATCAAGAGACTGGACATCGGCGAGTAGTATGCTAGGGAGTGGAGCGCGATGTGCCCGTCTCCGAAGCCTGACCAGAAGACCGCTTCGTTTGCCACTTTTACGGCGTCGTTGTTTAGGGTCGCCGGCTGGGATCTGATCCATTGTACTGGGTGGAAGGCAAAACACAGGATCCGCTTCGGGAGAGTCATATTCCTGGTCGTAATGATAGTGAGTTGACGTTGCTCTTATATTCAGTAGTTCCTCCCGACTGTATGTAATGAAACCTAAGATTACCTGGGGTACCAATGTAAGAAATAACACGTAAAAAAACAAAATACTGCATAGTTTCCTAGGAACGCGAAGCGAGGCGGTCATCTCTGTCGGCTATCTCAGTCGCTCTAGGATTGCGCAGTGATTCTATATTCATGTGGGGCCGTGCAAGAGAAGAAATAACATCTGTTTTGCGAAGATGTTTGTGTTCCAATCCACACACGTAGTTCATTGCCTTCACCACTCAGATACCAAGTCCTGTGCTCTCGCGGTGGCAGTCGGCCATCTTACCAGTGTTTGCGAGAGTCAAAATCTTCCAGTGTCATAAAAAAATACAGCTTATTTTGGTGCACGATGAGGATGGGATTCGCACCCATAGCACAATTGATTAGAAGTCCATAGCCTTAACCACTCAGCCACATCATCCTTTAACCTAATTGTGGCACTTGCCCCCTCAAACTGTAGTTGCTGTATGTAGACCCTTGATTGAAATCACTTAAAGTTTGGCATAGCAATGGCAGGGCCATGTGTCGATCCCATCGAGACATTTAACAAATGTGTTGTCAGGCCGAGTGGTCTACAGTGCTTGATTAAGTGTGGGGAGGTGTCGGTTCAAATCCCACCGTTGAGGTTGCCCTTGGTAAAGCTATTCTTCAATACCTGAATCTTATCAGTCGCTCTAGGATTGTGCAGGGATTCTATATTCATGTGGGGCCGTGCAAGAGAAGAAATAACATCTGTTTTGCTACAGTTTGTGGGGGCAGTTGCCCCCACAAACTGTAGTTGCTGTATGTAAACCCTTGATTGAAATCAATGAAAGTTAGGCAGAGCAATGGCAGGGCCATGTGTAGATCCCATCGAGACATTTAACAAATGTGTTGTCAGGCCGAGTGGTCTACAGTGCTTGATTAAGTGTGTGAAGGTGTCGGTTCAAATCCCACCGTTGAGGTTGCTCTTGGTAAAGCTATTCTTCAATGCCTAAATTTTATCACATAATTATTGGCGCCCTTGATAAAGATGAGCAACAAATACGAGAAGCATCCAGCTGCAGATTATGCGTGCTGACACTGCTTGGTCTGATTCGCAAAGCGCATGCGCGTGCTTCTGAGATTATATTTTTGTCAACGCCAAACCCAAGCTCTATTTTCATTTCATCTGACCATAGCACTGCCGGGAGTTTGATAAACGCCACTGGCACTTCGATTGGAACCGTCGCTATGGTCAGGTGACGCACACTGGTGGAAGCTTATGCAGAAAAGTACCTCATACCTACGGAAAAATACGGTGGTGGATCTTTGATGTTATCTGGCTATTTTGCTTCCACTGGTCCTGGGGCCCTTGTTAAGGTCAATGAAGGGTTTCATGAACTCTACTAAGTACCAGGACATTTTTGCCAAAAACCTGGTTGCCACTGCCAAGAGGCTGACATGGTTAATTGACCACAAAATCAAACTTTTCAGTCTCCAGACCTCATTGAAAACCTGTGGTTTGAATTGAAGAAGGCAATCCACAAGAGCAGACAATGGATATCAATTATCTGGAAGGATTCTGTATGGAGGAATGGTCTAATTTCCCTCCCAGTGTGTTCTACAATCTCAGTAAACATTTTAGATAACGGCTCAATATGTTCTACAATCTCATTGTCACGGCCGTCGTAGGGAGGAGACCAAGGCGCAGCGTGGTATGCATACATTCTCTTTATTATAAGAATGAACACTGAACAAAACTAACAAAACGAACCGTGAAGCTAATAAAGAGTGCTGAACAGGCAACTACACATAGACACGAACCCACAAAACCAAAAGGGAAAATGGCAAGCCTGATGCGTGGTGCCGGAACTGGTGGTACCGGGCTGAGGACACGCATCTCAGGGTGAGTGCGGGGAAGAGGCACAGGCCGTACTGGACTGTGGAAGCGCCCTGGAGGCCTGATGCGTGGTGCCGGAACTGGTGGTACCGGGCTGAGGACACGCACCTCAGGGCGAGTGCTGGGAGCAGGAACAGGACACACTGGGCCGTGGAGACGCATTAGAGATCTGGAACGTAGAGCTGGCTCAATGCGTCCTGGCTGGATGCCCATTCTAGCCCGGCAAATGCGAGGAGCTGGAATAGATTGCACCGGGCTATGAATGCGAACTGGAGACACCGTGCGCATTTCTGCATAACACGGTGCCTGACCAGTCACACGCTCCCCACGGTAGGCACGAGGAGTTGGCTCAGGTCTCCAATCTGACTCAGCCAATCTCCTCGTGTGCCCCCCCCAAAATGTTTTATTTGGGCTGCCTCTCGTGCTTGTCTTGTTTGTATTTTTCCTCATAATATCGCCGTTCCACGTTAGCTGCCTCAATTTCTTCCTTCGGACGACGATACTCCCCAGCCTGCATTCAGGGTCCTGCTCCTTCCAGTATCTCCTCCCAGGTCCATTTCCCCATTAAACACTGCTCCTCCTTTTCACGCTGCTTGGTCCTTTTTTCGTGGGTTCTTCTGTCACGGCCGTCGTAGGGAGGAGACCAAGGCGCAGCGTGGTATGCATACATTCTCTTTATTATAAGAATGAAGACTTAACAAAACGAACTGTGAAGCTTTACAAAGAGTGCTGAACAGGCAACTACACATAGACAAGAACCCACAAAACCAAAAGGGAAAATGGCAGCCTAAATATGATCCCCAATCAGAGTTAATGATAAACAGCTGCCTCTGATTGGGAACCAATTCAGGCCACCATAGACCTACATATACCTAGACATACCAAAACCCCTAGATATACAAAAAAAATAGATATACAAAAACCCTAGACAATACAAAAACAAGCATACCCACCCTCGTCACACCCTGACCTAACCAAAATAATAAAGAAAACAGAGATAACTAAGGTCAGTGCGTGACACTCATTAAACATTTTAAATAACGGCTCAATGTTTTCTACAACTCATTAAACATTTTAAATAACGGCTCAACGTTCTACAATCTCATTAAACATTTTAAATAACGGCTCAATGTTTTCTACAACTCATTAAACATTTTAAATAACGGCTCAACGTTCTACAATCTCATTAAACATTTTAGATAACGGCTCAATGTGTTCTACAATCTCATGTTTAAAAAAAATAACGGCTCAATGTGCTCTACAATCTCATGTTTAAAAAAAAATAACGGCTCAATGTGTTCTACAATCTCATTAAACATTTTAGATAACGGCTCAATGTGTTCTACAATCTCATTAAACATTTTAGATAACGGCTCAATGTGTTCTACAATCTCATTAAACATTTTAGATAACGGCTCAATGTGTTCTACAATCTCATTAAACATTTTAGATAACGGCTCAGTGCCGTTATCCTCACAAGGCGAGGGTGCTAGCGTAGTGAAAACAGGGGTGACAATAATTTGACAAATCTTTTTGAGATTGTTTTTATTAGTTGTTAAATAAAATATATTTCTCTGAGCAATTCATTCGTATAAAATAATATAATTTCCCCCCAAAATAGAGCATAGCTCAGTATTTGTATTATTTATTTTACACAGTCTTATTTGCTCATCTTTAACAAGGGTGACAATAATTATGGACTTTGACTGTATATTCCAGTCTATTCACCACATGTGCTAGAAAACATTTGAAAAAACAAACAAACCGTATTCTTATTACATTCATCATCATTTATTGTGGCCTCCTTTGTGATTTGAATGTGTTTTTTGTTTGTTGCCATTTTAAGCCCTGGGTAAAGCAAAGCATAGCAAATCTTCCCTTACACGTTTAATCCTTTGATCCAGGGGGGAGTTGTGGGTGGGATATCAGCGGGATGTGTGGGGCAGCAGCAGGTGAGAAAGAGAGGGGAGCATCCTCCTCACTTCCTCCTCCATCACTCCATACTTCTATTCTTCCTCCACCCCCTACATTCCATGCACCCCTCCAGCATTCTGCACCACTTCTCTATCCCCTCCATCCCTCCTCCCTCCATCCCCTCCATCCCTCCATCCCTACTCCCTCTTCCCCTCCGTCCCTCCATCCTCCCTCTTCCCCTCCATCCCCGCCATACCTCCATCCCTCCTCCCTCTTCCCCTCCACCCCTTCCTCCATCCTACTCCCTCTTCCCCTCCATCCCTCCTCCATCCCTCCTCCATCCCTCCTCCCTCTTCTCCTCCATCCCTCCTCCCTCTTCCCCCCATCCCTCCTCCATTCCATCCCTCCTCCCTCTTCCCCTCCATCCCTCCTCCATCCCTCACCGCTCCCATGGTGGGGCTGATGAGCCAGCCTTGACGCAGAGAGATCCACTGCAGAGAAATGGAGGAGAGGAAGACAGAATGGAAGACAACACCTCAGGGAGACGGAACACTGATGCTTAAAAATTACAAACACCCCAAAATGTACAAAACACACAGTGTGGAACACAGGTAACTTCACAATAGCGCTAATTTCCGCCAGAATTACACAAAATGAATTTGAGCAATTGTGCTCTTGGTTGTAACAACAGCTCAGACAGTGATCAATGAACAAGCTTGGGGGAATTGTTGGATACAACACATTATACAACGTGAATTTTAACTCTGTGTCAAAGCACTCAGGGATAAAGGAAAACAGAAGAAGATGAACCGGAGTGTACAGAGCATTGGCATTACTAGCCACAGACAACAGTCTCTCATAGGATGATCTCAAAGGACTTAAAGGAAGGTTGTGACATGGATTAAAATAAAAAATAATAAATTATCCAACACAATTTCCCATTGTTTCTGTATGTACAGTAACTGTTCTGAGCAGATGTAGATCTCACCAGTCCAGTGCACATGGTCATGGCCAGAGGGATGAGAGTGGACATCACAGAGCACGTGGCAGGAATGCATCAGTCCGATGTCCAGGGGTATCACAGTGTGCTTGTCCTCCTCCTCCTGGCCCATCAATTATCAGGGCATCTTCCATTACCTTTCCCATCACCTTTGATTGATGTGTGTTTAATGGTGGCCAAGGATTGGATTGATGTGTACAGAACCTTGCCGTTGACTACATTGCAAGGTTCATTGCAGACAAGTTAACTTTTACCGCCTCAGAAACCCAGATCCGGGAGCACCCCCCACCACCCCCACCAGTAAAAAAGCTGAATAGCATAGCTAGCATAGCGTCACAAGTAAATACTAGCATCTAAATATCATTCAATCACAAGTCCAAGACACCAGATGAAAGATCCACTTCTTGTGAATCCAGCAATCATTTCTGATTTGTAAAATGTTTTACAGGGAAGACACAATATGTAAATCTATTAGCTAACCACGTTAGCAAAAGACACCATTTTTCTTTGTCCACCATTTTTTCTCTCCACCAGTAGCTATCACCAATTCGGCCAAATAAAGATATTGATAGCCACTAACCAAGAAAAAACCTCATCAGATGACAGTCTGATAACATATTTATTGTATAGGATAGGTTTTGTTAGAAAAATGTGCATATTTCAGGTAGAAATCATAGTTTACAATTGCACCCACCATCACAACTCGACTAGAATAAATACAGAGAGCAACGTGTATTACCAATTTACTCATCATAAAACATTTCTTAAAAATATACAGCGCACAGCAATGGAAAGACACAGATCTTGTGAATTCAGACAATATTTCAGATTTTCTAAGTGTTTTACAGCGAAAACACAATAAATCGTTATATTAGCATACCACATGTGCAAACGTTACCCGAGCATTGATTCAAGGCTAAAAGAGCGATAGCGTTATCATCACCAAAATATATTAATTTTTTCACTAACCTTCTCAGAATTCTTCCGATGACACTCCTGTAACATCATATTACACAATCCATATAGAGTTTGATCGAAAATGTGCATATTTAGCGGCACAAATCGTGCTTACACAATGGAAATAGTGTCCAACTACTCAAGCAATCTGCCCGGCGCCATGTTGGAAAGACACCTATTTTTATCAAAAGCTATTCATAAACTTGACTAAAAAAATAAAAGTTGGATATCAATTGAAAGACAAATTAGTTCTTAATGCAATCGCTGAATTACATTTCTAAAATTATCCTTACTGTGCAATACAGGGTCCGCCAAAGCGAAGCTACACAAAAAAAAATGGCGGAATATGCGTTTAACATTTTTCTACAGAACAACGATTTATCATCATAAATAGTTCTTACTATGAGCTGTTCTTCCATCAGAATCTTGGGCAATGTATCCTTTCTCCGGTCTAATCGTCTTTTGGTCGAAAGATGTCCTCTTGTACCGTCGAAATGGCCACTAACGTTCGGCATCTACAGGAAAAGTGTCCAACTCTTCAAAGTGCGTCACAAAGAAATGCCTCAAAATCGCACTAAACGGATATAAATTGCTATAAAACGGTTTAAATTAACTACCTTATGATGTTTTTAACACCTATAACGAGTAAAAACATGACCGGCGATATATTACTGGCTAAACCAAAGCTTGGAAAGAGGCCAGTCCGACGTCCATCGTGCGTCAAGCGCAGGGAGCAAAAGAAAGGGACATCCGGTCTTTGGCCTTTTATACAGGCCCTGATTGCGCAATCGACTCCATTCAAATTGTCACCACTTACTGACATCTAGAGGAAGGCGTAGGCAGTGTTTGTATCCTCATAGCATTCACAGGGACATTAAAACTGACCTGGGACCAGAGGCCAAGATTTCTGAAATCTCACTCCCTGTCAGGAAAAGTGCTGTAGAATGAGTTCTGTTCCACTCAGAGACATAATTCCAACGGCTATAGAAACTAGAGAGTGTTTTCTATCCAATAATAACAATAATATGCATATTGTACGAGCAAGAATTGAGTACTAGGCAGTTTAATTTGGAGACGAATTTATGCTAAGTCGAAACAGCACCCCCCATAGGCTCAAGAGGTTAATCCGCCTGTCTCAAGGACAGGCCAAGTCACCATGAATATTACGAGCAGGGGACAAATCATAGATAGATATTCTAAATAGAAATATAATCACTTTTCTCCCAGGTTACCCCAGCTTTTCCCACCAAAACAGGTAGTGTCATTCAAAAGGATATAAAGTATATAAATCGGCCTTTGTCCGGATTTCATAAGAGATTGATAGAACATTCAAGCCTGATGCTACCTGAGCCTGATGAGCCCTACATTAAAGACATGTTATGAGGCCAAGCCCAAAAAAAGCCAAAATGATTGTACCGTTATCCATTACCTACACTACATGACCAAAAGTATGTGGACACCTGCTCGTCGAACATCTCATTCCAAAATCATGAGCATTAATATGGAGTTGGTTCCCCCTTTGCTGCTATAACAGCCTCCACTCTTCTGGGAAGGCTTTCCACTAGATGTTGGAACATTACTGCGGGGACTTGCCATTCAGTCACAAGAGCATTAGCGAGGTCGGGCACTGATGTTGGGCGATTAGGCCTGGCTCACAGTCAGCATTCCAATTCATCCCAAAGGTGTTCGCTGGGGTTGAGGTCAGGGCTCTGTGCAGGAATGTCAAGTTCTTCCAAACCGATCTAACAAACCATTTCTGTATCTAGACAAACCGTTTCCTGTACACAGGGGCATTGTCATGCTAAAACAGAAAAAGGTCTTCCCCAAACTGTTGCCACAAAGTTGGAGCACATAATTAGCACTATGCATTCGGGCAGGTAGCGTTCTCCTGGCATCCACCAAACCCAGATTCGTCCGTCAGACTGCCAGACGGTGAAGCGTGATTCATCACTCCAGAGAACGCGTTTCCACTGCTCCAGAGTCCAATGGCGGCGAGCTTTACACCACTCCAGCCGACATTGCGCATGGTGATCTTAGGCTTGTGTGCGGCTGTTTGGCCATGGAAACCTATTTCAGGAAGCTCCCGACTAACAGTTAATGTGCTGACGTTGCTACCAGAGGCAGTTTGGAACTAGGTAGTTTGGAACTCGCTAGTGAGTGTTGCAACCGAGGACAGACAATTTTTACATGCTATGCGCTTCCGCTTCCGGTCCCGTTCTGTGAGCTTGTGCGGCTGACCACTTTGCGGCTGAGCCGTTGTTGCTCCTAGACCTTTCCACTTCACAAAGATGAACGGAGCAAAATACAAAGAGATCCTTGATGAAAACCTGCTCCAGAGCACTCAGGACCTAAGACTGGGGGCGACGGTTCACCTTCCAACAGGACCACGACCCTAAGCACACAGCCAAGACAATGTCCCTGGCGCAGCCAGAGCACTGACTTGAACCTGATCGAAAATCTCTGGAGAGACCTGAAAATAGTTGTGCAGCGACGCTTCCCATCCAACCTGACAGAGCTTGAGAAGATCTGCAGAGAAGAATGGGAGAGACTCCCATATACAGGTGTGCCAAGCTTGTAGTGTCAAACCCAAGACACAAGGCTGTAATTGCTGCCAACGGTGCTTCAACAAAGTACTGAGTAAACGGTCTAAATACTTATGTAAATGTGATATTTCAGTTTTGTATATTTAATACATTTTCAAAAATGTCTAAAAAACTGTTTTTGCTTTGTTATATTGGGTTATTGTGTGTAGATTGATAAGGGGGGGGGGGCAATTTAATCCATTTTAGAATAAGTCTCTAATGTAATAAAATGTGGAAAAGGTCAAGGGGTCTGAACACTTTCCGAATAGGCTACTGCACATTACACAGAAAAACACAAAAGCCCATAGAAGTAGCTAGTTAAATGCTCTCTTGGGTAAATAAATTTTTAAAAAACTCCAGTTGGCGTTTCTTTTTGAGTGTGAAATGTATTACTGTACTGTATTGTATTGTACTGTATGATATGGCCTGGAATTACGAAACCTCATTCAAACCATGATAATTCTGGTGCAGCACATACGACCTACAAAGTTAAAAGTATAGGCTAGCGAATTTGATTTACATTTTTAAATACTGTTTGACAGGGCCAATTTGTATAATTAGCAGGCTCACGCATATATACCTTTCATAATATTTCCCCTAATGTTATTAGCATTCTCTCTATTGTTGCTTCATTCTGTCCTCGCTTTCATCAGTTAAATGAAATACGTTGTGTTGTCCTTATCTTCATACTTCTGATATACTTTAATAAAATATGACGAGAATAAGATGCAGACGGCTTTCACTTCTTTTCAGGAAGATTGAATGGTTATGGTTCTGAATAAATAACTGCTATTCGCTCTTCCTTCAAAGTACCCGTGAGTTATATTGGCTGCTGTATTTAACAATCAGCAAACAAGAGCTTTCGTCCCTCTTCGAATAGTCTATTGGTATAAGAAATTCAACCCCCAAAAAATGTGCAGAAAGCTATTCTAGTATAGCTTTTCCTGCATGGGACTCAAAGAGCTAAAGAGCGGTTTTTAAGGAGAGAGGGCTGCGGATCCCAGGTGCGTGCGTATTGCGCTAGAGACAGAGGCTATACATTAGAAGCTTATTATGAATAACCCATCATTCATTAGCTAAATACAAGGCTAATACTGCATTTAATTTATTACCTGAAATAGGTAGGCTAGGACATCTATACATACATACAGTATATACATCTTGAACAGGATTATCTATTTTGGATGCAATTTGAATGGAAGTTCTGGAGCGAAAGACTGTTCAGGCGTGCATTGATTTAAAGCAATGATATTTTAGTGATAGGCTGTTTTCAAACTCCACAGCTGCAATTTAAAAAAGATAATCTTTACAATAAAATAATTATGTGACCCTGAAAGCCAGATGGATATGTGCAAATTAGATGTGCATTGGGTCTTTATGTACACTGAAAAAAAATATAAATGCAACATGTAAAGTGTTGACCGGGGCTCCAAGTCTAGGTACAAGAGGCTTCTAAACAGCTTCTACCACCCAAGCCATAAGACTCCTGAACAGATAATCAAATGGATACCCAGACTATTTGCTTGTATTCGGCGCATGTGACAAATAACATTTGATTTGATTTGATTTGGTCCCATGTTTCATGAGCTGAAATAAAATACCTCAGAAATGTGTCATACACACAAGTGCACCTTGTGCCGGTGTAACAGTTTAACTTCATGGCGTCCCCTCGCCCCGACCCGGGCACGAACCAGGGACCCTCTGCACACATCAACAACAGTCACCCACGAAGCATCGTTACACGAAGGCCGCGGCCCTTGCAGAGCAAGGGGAACCACTACTTCAAGGTCTCAAAGCGAGTGACGTACCCGATTGAAACGCTATTAGCGCGCACCACCGCTAACTAGATAGCCATTGCACATCCGTTACACTCATCCCCCTTTCGACTGCCTCCTTTTCCGCAGCAACCAGTGATCCGGGTCACGGCACCAATGTAACAGTTTAACTTTATGGCATCCCCTCGGTCACGAACCAAGGACCCTCTGCACACATCAACAACCGTCACCCACGAAGCATCGTTACCCATCGCTCCACAAAGGCCGCTGCCCTTGCAGAGCAAGGGGAACCACTACTTCAAGGTCTCAAAGCGAGTGACGTAACCGATTGAAACGCTATTAGCGCGCACCACCGCTAACTAGCTAGCCATTTCACATCCGTTACACCGGGGACAATAAAAGGCCACTTTAAGATGACCAGTTTTGTCACACAACCAGTGGTGGAAAAAGTACCCAATTGTCATACTTGAGTAAAAGTAAAGATACCTAAAAGTAAAAGTATAAATCATTTCAAATTCTTTATATAAAGTAAACTAGACCATAATTTTCTTGTTTTTTATTTATTTACGGATAGCCAGGGGCAAGCTCCCACACTCAGACATAACTTATAAAAGAATGTGTTTAGTGAGTCTGCCAGATCAGAGGCAGTATGGATGACCAGAGATGTTCTCTTGATAAGTGTGTGAATTACACAATTTTCTTGTCCTTCTAAGCATTCAAAATGTAATGAGTACTTCTGGGTCTCAGGGAAAATGTATGGAGTAAAATGTACATTATTTCCTTTAGGAATGTAGTGAAGTAAAAGTAAAGTACAGATACCCTAAAATACTACTTAAGTAGTGCTTTCAAGTATTTTTACTTAAGCACTTTACACCACTGCACACAACATAATGCCACAGATGTCTCAAGTTGTTGCCAGAGAATTGAATGTTCATTTCTCTACCATAAGCTGCCTCCAATGTCGTTTTACAGAATTTGGCCTCACAACCACAGACCACACCAGCCCAGGACCTCCATATCCGGCTTCTTTACCTGCGGGATCGTCTGAGAGGGGTGGGGGTGCTGAGGGGTGTTTCTGTCTATAATAAAGTCCTTTTGTGGGTAAAAATTCACTCTGATTAGCTGGGCATGGCTCCCCAGTGGGTGGGACTATGCCCTCCCAGGGCCAACTGCGGCTGCACCCAAATAAAAATCAAATCAAATATTATTGGTCACATACACATGGTTAGCAGATGTTATTGCGAGTGTAGCGAAAGGCTTGTACCGCTAGTTCCGACAGTGCAGCAATATCTAACATGTAATCTAACAAATCTACAACAACTACCTAATACACACAAATCTAAGTAAAGGAATGGAATAAGAATATATACATATACATATATGGATGAACAATGACAGAGCGGCATAGGCAAGATGCAGTAGATGGTATAAAACACAGTATATACAGTTGAAGTCGGAAGTATACATACACCTTAGCCAAATACATTTAAACTCCGTTTTTCACAATTCCTGACATTTAATCCTAGTAAACATGTCCTGTTTTAGGTCAGTTAGGATCACCACTTTATTTTAAGAATATGAAATGTCAGAATAATATTAGAGAGAATGATTTATTTCAGCTTTTATTTCCTTCATCACATTCCCAGTGGGTCAGAAGTTTACATACACTCAATTAGTATTTTGTAGTATTGCCTTTAAATTGTTTAACTTGGGTCAAACATTTCGGGGAGCCTTCCACAAGCTTCCCACAATAAGTTGGGTGAATTTTTGCCCATTCCTCCTGACAGAGATGGTGTAACTGTACATGGCGGTTTGTAGGCCTCCTTGCTCGCACACGCTTTTTCAGTTCTGTCGACAAATTTTCTATAGGATTGAGGTCAGGGCTTTGTGATGGCCACTCCAATACCTTGACTTTGTTGTCCTTAAGCCATTTTGCCACAACTTTGGAAGTTTGCTTGGGGTCATTGTCCATTTGGAAGACCCGTTTGCGACCAAGCATTAAATTCCTGACTGATGTCTTGAGATGTTGCTTCAATATATCCACATAATTTTCCTCCCTCATGATGCCATCTATTATGTGAAGTGCACCAGTCCCTCCTGCAGCAAAGCATCCCACAACATGATGCTGCCACCCCCGTGCTTCGTGGTTGGGATGGTGTTCTTCGGCTTGCAAGCCTCCCCCTTTCTCCTCCAAACATATCGATGGTCATTATGGCCAAACAGTTCTATTTTTGTTTCATCAGACCAGAGGACATTTCTCCAAAAAGTACGATCTTTGTCCCCATGTGCAGTTGCAAACCGTAGTCTGGCTTTTTTATGGCGGTTTTGGGGCAGTGGCTTCTTCCTTGCTGAGCGGCCTTTCAGGTTATGTCGATATAGGACTCGCTTTACTGTGGATATAGATACTTTTGTACCTCTTTCCTCCAGCATCTTCACAAGGTCCTTTGCTGTTGTTCTGGGATTCATTTGCACCTTTCGCACCAAAGTACGTTCATCTCTAGGAGACAGAACGTGTCTCCTTCCTGAGCGGTATGACGGCTGCGTCATCCCATGGTGTTTATACCTGCATACTATTGTTTGTACAGATGAATTTGGTACCTTCAGGCGTTTGGAAATTGCTCCCAAGGATGAACCAGACTTGTGGAGGTCTACAATTTTTTTTCTGAGGTCATGGCTGATTTCTTTTGATTTTTTTCATGATGTCAAGCAAAGAGGCACTGAGTTTGAAGGTAGGCCTTGAAATACTAAACTTCTGACCCACTGAAATTGTGATACAATGAATTATAAGTGAAATAATCTGTCTGTAAACAATTGTTGGAAAAATTACTTGTGTCATGTACAATGTAGATGTCCTAACCGACTTGCCAAAACTATAGTTTGTTAACAAGAAATTTGTGGAGTGGTTGAAAAACAAGTTTTAATGACTCCAACCTAAGTGCATGTTAACTTCTGACTTTAACTGTACATATGAGATGAGTAATGCAAGACATGTAATCATTATTAAAGTTGCATTATTAAAGTGTGTAGTGATCCATTTATTAAAGTGGCCAATGATTTCAAGTCTGCATGTAGGCAGCAGACTCTCTGTGTTAGTGCTGGCTATTTATGTCACGCACTGACCTTAGTATTCTATGTTTTCTGTATTATTTTGGTCAGGTCAGGTTGTGACGAGGGTGGGTATGATTCTTTTGTATTGTCTAGGGTTTTTGTATGTCTAGGTGTGTGTGTGTAGTCTAGGCATATGTAGGTCTACGGTGGCCTGAATTGGTTCCCAATCAGAGGTTGCTGTTTATCGTTGTCTCTGATTGGGGATCCTATTTAGGTTGCCATTTTCCAGTTTGGTTTGTGGGTTATTGTCTATATGTAGTTGCATGCCAGCACTCAGTGTTTATAGCTTCACGTTCGTTTCGTTACTTTGTTAGTTTGTTTTGTGTTTTATTCTTCATTAAAAAGAAGAATGTATTCCAATCACGCTGCGCCTTGGTCTCCTCACTACGACGAACTTGACAATTTAACAGTCTGATGACCTTGAGATAGAAGCTGTTTTTCAGTCTCTCGGGCCGAGCTTTGATGCAGCTGTACTGACCTCGCCTTCTGGATGGTAGCGGGGTGAACAGGCAGTGGCTCGGATGTCCTTGATGATCTTTTTGACCTTCCTGTGACATCGTGTGCTGTAGGTGTCCTGGAGGGCAGGTAGTTTGCCCCCGGTGATGCGTTGTGCAGACCGCACCACCCTCTGGAGAGCCTTGCGGTTGTGGACGGTGCAGTTGCCGTACATGTAAAAGTTTGTGAGGGTTTTAGGTGACAAGCCAAATTTCTTCAGCCTCCTGAGGTTGAAGAGGCACTGTTGCGCCTTCTTCACCACACTGTCTGTATGGGTGCACCTTTTCAGTTTGTCTGTGATGTGTACGCCGAGGAACTTAAAACTTTCCACCTTCTCCACTGCTGTCCTGTCGAAGTGGATATGAGGGTGCTCCTTCTGCTGTTTCCTGAAGTCCACGATCATCTCCTTTGAGGTTGTTTTACTGAAACCACACTCCGAGTGCCCTCACCCCTGCCCAGTCATGTGAAATCTATAGATAATTTATATTTTGGTTCAGTATATTACTCTAGCATGGGCTATACTGCAGCAAATGTAGGCCTACCTGTCACAAGAAAAAAGTGACCGTGATGAGATGATAGGTCTACATGCATTGTGAAGTGTGCTCCATACTGAGATGGACTGTCTGTCCCTGAGCATTGATGATTCATCATGTAGAGAGCAGAGAGAAGGCCGTAGAGAAGGTAGATTTAGACATCACATACACAATTCCATTTCACATCATGCTGTTAATTTACCGGTTTCTCGCAGTTATTTATCCCAGGAAAAGGGAGTGGTTTTGGGCGTTAAATCTTGGTAAATCTCAGTAACCGGATTCCCGCCATTCAACCCTAGCAGTGATACAGACGGCATGCAAATGACCCATCTATAAAGGATTCTAATGCCCTGACAGTGTTGAGGAGTGGATATGACAAGAGATCTGACTCGTTTTGAGATAAAAGTAACAGTTAATGTGTTTTACTTTGGGGTGCAAAGTACAAGTACGCCATATCCAATCTGACTCCACACATCAATGGATGTTGTTCAGTCATCTCTGAGATAAACACAGACCTTCAGCATTGTTAACGGTTGGATACCAGGGTTGTTCCACGAAATGAGTGCCTTTTGCATCCCTTTGATATTTTAAGTAGAAATTATTGTGCACCAATATTGACTTTTAAAAGTCTGTTATATTCAATGAAGTGCCCTTTAATTTTGACCACATAGAGAATTCAATAAATTCCAAAATTCAGTATTCTGTGACTTCCAGGAAGATTTTGACCCACTTGATCCCCCCCTAATTTCTCAAGGTTTTCATCATCATTAAAAAGCTCTATTTATTTAGTTGCTTTGACAAAGTCAGTTGTGAAAATGATTATTTATTTTATGTGATAAGTGATCAATTTACATCTGTAATTTTAATTGCAAAAACAACAACCTGTCCCTTATTTGGGTCAACCCTGTTACGTGAACTGAACTCTTGTTTTAATATGGTGAAACTATTCCTTTAAATATTTTTTCAAAATAATCATCCTCCCAGTCTTCAGAAGGTGCTGATGGCCAGGGTTCTAGCTGCAGGCTGGTTCATAGGCAGATATTTATTGTGAAATGTACACTCATAACGGTTATAAATGATGGTTATAAATGAAGCCCCGGATGTATACAACGACTACAAGCCCATTACGATCCAGTTCAGCTTGGCTTCACCCTCTCTTCACCCGCTCCTTGGTTTCTGGCTGGGAGAGGGAAGCCAATTCCTCTGGGTTGAGATGACTCCCTACGACACACTCAGCGCCCTCTCCCAATGGGGGGTAGCACTTCTCTCACTTTCCAACATGCACGCTGGTTTTATGAGGATCTCACCTCAAACATACTTCTCAGAAAAATATATCTCTCTGTGTCTCCAAGGTCAGTGGTGAACAACCACTACGATACATGTTTATTCCACTAGTACTATCCATGCTTAACTTAAAATACCCCCTATAGCAAATCACAAATACTGTATTATTATGTGTAATATTAGCATTAAGTAAAGTGTTGCTACAATGATATATGACAAATAGTATGGTGGGAGTACAAATTGCCTGGGAGCTGAGAGGCATCACTATAGGGGTGAATCACTGATGGAATAAACGCTTCTTGCTGTTGCTTTGTAATTGTCTCTACCATATTTACATGTTCAAAAATGGAAACCTTTTGTGAGGCACCGGCTAGAATCTCTCCCATGAGTCAGAATGCCATTACATATTCATGGCTTTCTACATGGAAAAAGCCATTTGAGTTCGAGGTGCCAGGGAGAGGTGAGCGAAGGCATGGATTAACAGAGGTGGCAGGGTTGATGAATACAAACATTTAGGCGATTATGTTTCTGATTGGAATTATGCTTGGCGGGCAGATTTATTCAAAGCATGGAGGACGATTTGATTCTCATCCCTCCTGTCATCTCCTGTCATTTGACATGCAGTGTATGCTGCTGGCGCCCGTCGGGATGTGATGGCATTCAGTTTTAAATGACCTTAAGAGTGATATAGAAGATAAGACTGAAAGTGAAACAGGCAATAAATGAGGGTATTCAATGGCAACACAATATTTCTATTGAATACGGAAATTCTATGTCATATTTAAGATATTTCGTATTTTCATAAATGAAGGACTGCACCAGTTTGATCCCTGACATACTGTGATGCAATTGTGGTCTTCTTTAAATGCAGCCAAAACAGCTTTTTCTTTTTGAAGGGACGCACAGCTACACACACAAGAAACACTTCCGAGAGGATAATTTATGTTCTTAATATAGGACATTGATCTCTAGCTTTTTTGATGTTCTCTGTTTAAAGGATGAGCTTCATTGTTTACCTTTTGACCCGTTCCTCTTTCAGGACCGGATGCAACTGCCAGAGCTCTCTGATACAAGGCAATGAACGGTCCTCTGAGGATACCTTGAGGGTGTTAAGCTAAAGCCGAATAATCAAACTGACCTACAGTACAACAGTGTGTGATTGCTTGTTCGTCCAAGACCACAGTCATGTCAAAGGCATTGTTACAATCCACACACACTAAACATCAAACGTAACCTCAAAAAACATTATTTATGGAAGATAATGAAAATAAAAAATTGCAAACCACCCACTAGCTGTTTTCAATGTCAACCTTTTTGGCTCTTATTGATCTTGGTTACAACCACAACAACCCCTATTTTTTTCACGGTGGCAACCTTTTCTCAGAGCACAGATAGACAATAGAGCTAAAGCTAAGGACGTGCACAATAATAGCTCCAGTTGATTCCACGGTTCCAGAGCCAAAAGTCAACTTGTCATGACAACAACAAAGTGAACAAATAGACAAACTCATGAATAAATGCAAACAGGTTTAAATATGCACATAAATCAGTCTGTTCATGGTTTTCTGATGACAACTTGTGCAAAGTTTACAGAGCTGTGCCCCCGTGCAGCCGAAGTGGGATGGGCAGCCCCCTGCTAGCCCCCTGCTGGCCCTGGAGAACACACCACCACCACCTCAGACCTCCATTTACAATCAAAATACAGTTTAGCCGCCACAGTTCCACTCCCCTTCCTTTGTGTTTTGCCGCTAAAGGATCTTCTATATTCCGACTGCAGTATGGTGCTGTGTCAAAGCGTACAGCGTGTCTGGTAGACTGACAGGCCTGTTTATATGCAGAACTCTACATAACCATCCGTCACCTTGGGAGCAGCAGAGCCTCCCAGCCTGAATGATAAAATTCACATTGGCTAAAGTAGACTGAGATGAACAAACGGATCTATATCAAAATGAATCTCAACATGCCATGATTTGTTACACACGCTCACATAAACATTACAGTTCCGGTCACTTAGGGTGATCAGTGGTATTTCCAGCCAGCCAGTCATAGGCCTACACCTACCCACCATACATACAGTTAAAGTCGGAAGTTTACGTACACTTAGGTCGGAGTCATTAAAACTCGTTTTTCAACCACTCCACAAATTTCTTGTTAACAAACTATAGTTTTGGCAAGTAGGTTAGGACATCTACTTTGTGCATGACACAAGTAATTGTTCCAACAATTGTCTACAGACAGATTATTTCACTTATTTCATTTATTTCACTTAAAATTCTCTGTATCACAATTACAGTGGGTCAGAAGTTTACATACACTAAGTTGACTGTGCCTTTAAACAGCTTGGAAAATTCCAGAAAATTATGTCATGGCTTCAAAATCTTCTGATAGGCTAATTGACATCATTTGAGTCAATTGGAGGTGTACCTGTGGATGTATTTCAAGGTCTACCTTCAAACTCAGTACCTCTTTGCTTGACATCATGGGAAAATCAAAAGAAATCAGCCAAGACCTCAGAAAAAAAATTGTAGACCTCCACAAGTCTGGTTCATCCTTGGGAGCAATTTCCAAACGCCTGAAGGTACCACATTCATCTGTACAAACAATAGTACACAAGTATAAACACCATGGGACCACGCAGCCGTCATACCGCTCAGGAAGGAGACACATTCTGTCTCCTAGAGATGAACGTACTTTGGTGTGAAAAGTGCAAATCAGTCCCAGAACAACAGCAAGGGACCTTTTGAAGATGCTGGAGGAAACAGGTACAAAAGTATCTATATCCACAGCAAAACAAGTCCCATATCGACATAACCTGAAAGGCCGCTCAGCAAGGAAGAAGCCACTGCTCCAAATCCGCCGTAAAAAAGCCAGACTACGGTTTGCAACTGCACATGGAGACAAAGATCGTACTTTTTGGAGAAATGTCCTCTGGTCTGATGAAACAAAAATAGAACTGTTTGGCCATAATGACCATCGATATGTTTGGAGGAGAAAGGGGGAGGCTTGCAAGCCAAAGAACACCATCTCAACTGTTAAGCACCGGGGTGGCAGCATCATGTTATGGGGGTGCTTTGCTGCAGGAGGGACTGGTGCACATCACAAAATAGATGGTATCATGAGGGAGGAAAATGATGTGGATATATTGAAGTAACATCTCAAGACATCAGTCAGGAAGTTAAAGCTTGGTCACAAATGGGTCTTCCAAATGGACAATGACCCCAAGCAAACTTCCAAAGTTGTGGCAAAATGGCTTAAGGACAACACCGTCAAGGTATTGGAGTAGCCATCACAAAGCCCTGACCTCAATCCTATAGAACATTTGTGGGCAGAACTGAAAAAGCGTGTGCGAGCAAGGAGGCCTACAAACCCGACTCAGTTACACCAGCTCTGTCAGTAGGAATGGGCAAAAATTCCCCCAACTTATTGTGGGAAGCTTGTGGAAGGCTCCCCGAAATGTTTGACCCAAGTTAAACAATTTAAAGGCAATACTACAAAATACTAATTGAGTGTATGTAAACTTCTGACCCACTGGGAATGTGATGAAGGAAATAAAAGCTGAAATAAATCATTCTCTCTACTATTTCTCTGACATTTCACATTCTTAAAATAAAGTGGTGATCCTAACTGACTTAAGACAGGATTAAATGACAGGAAATGTGAAAAACGGAGTTTAAATGTATTTGGCTAAGGTGTATGTAAACTTCCGTCTTCAACTGTACGTATTAGACAGCCAAACCAGCAAACAAGTCTTCAACAAGGCATGACTTTTTACACATGCTGATTAGTAGTTGTTGAATTGTAAACAATATGTAATTGCTTTGATCCTACTGGTATAGTTGAGCCTATAATTGTTTGCAATGAATCTTCCATTTCAAGTGCCTTTTGATGATCTCATCAGCAATGCAGAATGTATATTATCTGAGTGTTCTCCTCAATCTAAGTAGATGTGTGATAGTGGATAACTGACAGGTTGTACCTTCATCTCAGGTAATGTAATGTAACATGTGTGAACAGGAGAGGCGTGTAATGACTAACACAATGTAAAGTGTCCCCTGTTTGAAATACATAATTCTCCAAGTGCATTAGAAAAATAGTGCCTGGTCGCTCTCCCTCCTGCTGGCAGGGAGCCTAGTAACCACTTTCTCAAATAATTCTGTTAGTTACCATTTTCACTGGTATGACAATCCCTATGTTCTCCAGCACTGGATACAGAGACCCGTGTCCTTCATGGTTGTCAGCCCTCCCTCACACATCGATCTGGCCTGTTTTAAGTGCATTAGACCTCTGTGTTTCAAAGACACCATCCTTAGGTCTTGATCCCCTTAGTGCTGCTTTGACTGTCTAATGTGTGTGTTGTACTGCAGGTTGGATGTACTCTACTGTAGCTAGGCCTGGATACCAGAGATCACCTTTCGTGTCTGAAACTGTGATGCTTACGTTACATTTTCATTCTAGTCATTTAGCAGACACCCTTATCCAGAGCGACTTACAGGAGCAATTAAGGTTAAGTGCATTGCTCAAGGGCATATCAACATATGTTTCACCTATCAGGCTCTGGGATTCTAACCAGCAACCTTTCGATTACTGGCCCAACACTCTCAACCGACATTTTCGTTACTCTTAGATTATCCTTAGAATAAATTTAATTCATAGAATATAGTAGTTGCTGTCATAATAGTTTATTTCCTTTTCTTAAAGATGACAGAGCTAATGAGATCATTTAGGTTGTTTGGCCTCTGAGCAGGCTTTGATACAGTGCAAATTATTTTAATTTGACTAAGGCCATCCTGGAGGACAGCTCTCCCCTTGCCTGGCTGATCGGTGAAGTGCTCTTTAATTGGTTTAAACTTTGCTCTGGCTACCTTGGGATCCACACACTTAATTTCAGCAAAAGGTCAATATCAATAAATCCAATGCTGAGAGAGGGAGAGATGGAGAGGGGAGAGAGGCAGTCTATGCAGTCTCTTCCCTTTACCTGACCACCACGAGGGTAGAGAGCTACAGAGCTGACCCTGGCCACCACCACACACCAACAGGGGTCTGGGAAGAAGATTAGAATTTCAAGCTCTGTCGGTCCACCCTCTTGTCAGCTGTTTATTGCCTATGACCTCGGCAAGATGAGGTCAGATTTTCATATTATAGCAAACCAACTCCTTTGGCACAATTGGTAGCAATATATTCAACAGGGCACAATAAAATGGACAGAAAGACAATGGGAGAGAGGAGAACAGGATGTGGACAGGGGGAGGTAAAGATATGGGACAGGTGGTCAGTTTAAAGGTGCAAAGCAAAAGAGACTATACAAAAGATTGTTTGCACTATGGAATAGATGAGGATGAACAGAGAGTGATATGAAATGCAATCTACTTTGGAAGGCCTTTCTCATTGCATCAGACCCCCTTTCATGTTTGGGCACTAGGCTATCCTAGCTCTAAAGGAAGCTAGCAGCGGGGATCCAAGGCCAGAGAAGGGGTAAGGGAGGAGAGAGCCTGCAGCCCTCCAGGCCCCCAGGGAAAGTTCCATGGCTTCTTGCTCCCCCCTCAGGATTTAATTCACCCAAATGGAGAGAGCCTCGCTGATTACATGTCTAATGCTTTCTGCAGCTCATCACTCTCTAAAACCCAAGAGGGTGTCAAGTGTCAGTGTGCAGCGGGTAGGCCGGAGTCAGGTGCAGGACACAGAACTGGAGTAAAAACGTACTTTACTCGAATAAATCTCAAACTAATTCCATACAGTGAAAAATATTCCAGCTCGACACAAAAGAGCGACCACTTAACAAAGAACAAACACGCACAAAACCATGTGGGAACCAGAGGGTTAAATAGGGAATAAATTATAACGTAATGGAAATCAGGTGTGTACAATAAAGACAAAACAAATGTAAACGTAGATCGGTGGCGGCTAGAAAGCCGGTGACGTCGACCGCCAAACGCCGCCCGAACAAGGAGAGGCACCAACTTCGGCGGAAGTCGTGACAGTACCCCCCCCTTGACGCGTGGCTCCAGCAGCGGGGACGACCCGGAGGACGAGGTGCAGGACGATCCGGGTGGAGACGGTGAAATTCCTGCAGTAAGGAAGGGTCCAGGATGTCCTCCACCGGCACCCAGCATCTCTCTTCTGGACCGTACCCCTCCCACTCCATGAGGTACTGAAGGCCCCTCTCCTGACGCCTTGAGTCCTTGATGGCTCGCACAGTATACGCCGGGGCCCCCTTGATGTCCAGAGGGGGCGGAGGAACCTCCCGCACCTCAGACTGCTGGAGCGGACCAGCCACCACCGGCCTGAGGAGAGACACATGGAACGAGGGGTTAATACGGTAATCAGGGGGAACTGTAACCTATAACAAACCTCGTTCAATCTCCTCAGGACTTTAAATGGCCCCACAAACCACGGACCCAGCTTCCGGCAGGGCAGGCAAAGGGGTAGGTTTCGGGTCGAGAGCCAGACCACACTGCGGTGGCGGTGAGCGTCCTATGTCTCCTCCGAGCGCCGAAACCATTCGTCCACCGCAGGTGCCTCAATCTGGCTCTGATGCCACGGTGCCAGGACCGGCTGATAACCTAGTACACACTGAAAAGGAGATAGGTTAGTGGAGGAGTGGCGGAGGGAGTTTTGGGCCATCTCTGCCCAGGGGATGAAAGCCGCCCACTCCCCCGGCCGGTCCTGGCAATAGGACCGCAGAAACCTACCCACATCCTGGTTAACTCTCTCCACCTGTCCGTTACTCTCGGGGTGAAAACCTGAGGTGAGGTTGACCGAGACCCCCAGGCGTTCCATAAACACCCTCCAGACCCTAGACGTGAACTGGGGACCCCGATCAGAAACTATATCCTCAGGCACCCCGTAGTGCCGGAAGACGTGGGTGAACAGGGCCTCCACAGTCTGTAGAGTCGTAGGGAGACCGGGAAAAGGAAGGAGATGGCAGGACTTAGAAAACCGATCCACAACGACCAGGATCGTGGTGTTTCCCTGTGACGGAGGAAGATCCGTCACGAAATCCACCGATAGGTGTGACCACGGCCGTTGTGGAACGGGTAGGGGTTGTAATTTCCCTCTGGGCAGGTGTCCAGGTGCCTTGCAATGGGCGCACACCGAGCAGGAGGAAACATAAACCCTCACGTCCTTAGCTAAAGTGGGCCACCAGTACTTCCGAATAAGACAGAGCACTGTCTGACCGATGCCAGGATGACCAGAGGAGGGTGACGTGTGGGCCCAACAGATCAAACGATCCACTTCCTATACCACCGGTGCCACTAGGCAAGAAGCCTGAAGTATGGGAGTGGGATCCGTGGACCGCTTCTCTGTGTCATACATCCGAGACAGTGGGTCTGCCTTAGCGTTCTGGGAACCTGGTCTGTAGGATAGGGTGAAAACAATACGGGTGAAAAACATGGCCCACCTTGCCTGGCGAGGTTTCAGTCTCCTCGCCGCCCGGATGTACTCCAGATTGCGGTGGTCAGTCCAAATGAGGAAAGGGTGTTTAGCCCCCTCAAGCCAATGCCTCCACGCCTTCAGAGCCTTGACAACAACCAACAGCCAACAGTTCCCGGTCCCCCACATCATAGTTTCGCTCCGCCGGGCTGAGCTTCTTCGAAAAGAAAGCACCGGGGCAGAGCTGAGCACCCGAGCGCTGAGACAGCACAGCTCCTATCCCAGCCTCGGACGCGACCACCTCTACTATAAATGCCAAGGAGGGATCAGGATGAGCCAACACGGGAGCCGAGGTAAACAGAGCCTTCAGGTGACCAAAAGGCCTGTCCGCCCCAGCTGACCACTGCAGTCGCACCGGTACCCCCTTCAGCAGTGAGGTAATGGGAGCCGCTACATGACCAAAACCCAGGATAAACCTCCGGTAGTAGTTGCCAAACCCTAGAAACCGCTACACTTCCTTTACCGTGGTGGGAGTCGGACAATTACGCACGGCTGAAATGCGGTCACTCTCCATCTCCACCACTGAAATGGAAATGCGGTACCCTAGGAAGGAGACGGACTGTTGGAAGAACAGACATTTCTCAGCCTTGACGTACAGGTCATGCTCCACCAGTCGACCAAGCACCCTGCGCACCAGGGACACATGCTCGGCGCGTGTAGCGGAGTATATTAGAATGTCATCTATATACACCACTACACCCTGCCCGTGCAGGTCCCTGAAGATCTCATCTACAAAGGATTGGAAGACTGATGGAGCATTCATCAACCCGTATGGCATGACGAGGTACTCATAGTGCCCAGAGGTGGTACTAAATGCCGTCTTCCACTCATCCCCCTCCCGGATACGCACCAGGTTGTAAGCGCTCCTGAGATACAATTTTGTGAAGAAGCGCACCCCGTGCAATGACTCTGTCACACTGGCTATGAGAGGCAGCGGGTAACTGTACTTCACCGTGATCTGATTTATACCTCGATAGTCAATACACGGGCGTAAACCTCCATCCTTCTTCTTCACAAAAAAGAAACTCGTGGAGGAAGGTGAAGTGGAAGGCCAAATGTATCCCTGTCCCAGTTATTTGGAGACATGTGTTTCCATAGCCGCCGTCTCCTCCTGTGACAGAGGATACACGTGACTCCTGGGAAGTGCTGCGTCTACCAGGAGATTTATTGCACAATCCCCCCGTCGATGGGGTGGTAGTTGAGTCGCCTTCTTCTTACAGAAGGCGAGAGCCAAATCGGCATATTCAGGGGGGATGTGCATGGTGGAGACCTGGTTTGGACTCTCCACCGTAGTTGCACCTATGGAAACACCTACACACCTCCCTGAGCACTAACGTGACCATCCCTTGAGAGCCCTCTGTTGCCATGAAATAGTGAGGTCATGATAGGCCAACCAGGGAAGCCCTAACACCACAGGAAACGCAGGAGAATTGATCAGAAGGAGACTAATTCTCTCCTCATGACCCTCCTGCGTTATCATACATAGTGGAGCTGTGACCTCCCTAATCAGCCCCGACCCTAAAGGATGACCATCTAAGGCATGTACAGGGAAGTGCACATCAACAGGAACAATAGGGATCCCTAATCTAAGTGCAAATGAACGGTCAATAAAGTTCCCAGCTGCGCCAGAATCTACTAGCGCTTTATGCTGGGAATGCGGGGAAAACTCAGGAAATTCTATACTTACACACATGTGCACAACAGGACGCTCTGGGTGAGTCGGGTGCCTACTCACCTGGAATGGGGGAACCTCCCCAGCACCGACCAGCAGTGTTCCCTCTGCGGCCACATGTGGTGCAGGAAATGCCCCCCCCCCCCCAACCCGGTTACCCTCAGAGCAGCACCTCCAAGCTCCATAGGTGTAGGGTCGGAGGTGCTGGGAGATGGAATGGACGGGCCCCGATCCGGACGTCTGCGGATGGCCAACAGGTTATCCAGCCGGATGGATAAATCCACCAGCTGGTCGAGGTTAAGGGTGGTGTCCCTGCATGCCAGCTCCCGACGAATGTCCTCACGTAGACTACACCGGCAATGGTCGATCAGGGCCCTTTCATTCCATCCTGCGCTGGCTGCCAGGGTCCTGAAGTCCAGTGCAAAGTCATGTGCGCTCCTCATCCCCTGTCGAAGATGGAACAACCGTTCCCCCGCCGCTCTCCCCTCAGGTGGATGATCGAATACCGCCCGGAAACGGCGTGTGAAATCCTCATAGTGGACCAATGCTGCGCCTTCTCTCCCCCATACGGCGTTGGCCCACTCAAGTGCTCTCCCCGACAAACAGGAGATGAGACGTAGCACTCTGGACGGTTTTGACAAGTGCTGACGCTGCTTCCATGCGGGGGAGATGCTGCATTCTTTGGATCAATAGTTTCACAAGTGCCTTTCCCAGCTGCTCCAGGAACACCCTCCTCTTGTTCCGTTTCCGAGGCATCCAGTTAGGCTTGATCTCTCACCATATGACAAAGACATTGTAGGAGGACACGTCAAGGATGTTGTGGAAGATGACCAGGGGCCAGCGGGCAGTCATCCGTCTGCAGCAGTACGTTCCAACCACCTTGTCCAGGTTGTCCACGCCGTCTTTGTTGCAGTTGTAGTCTAGGATGATGGCCGGCTTCCTGTCGTGGCGACCACTAATGTCGGCCTCTGTGTGCAGCTTGCTCAGAAGTAGCACATTCTTCTTTTTCTTTGCCAGGTAGGACACTAGAGTGGCGGTGGGCGTGAAGGCAAACCTTGAGGACAAGACCTGTTTGCCCTTTGACGCGAGCAGCGCTGGCGGGAGCTCGGCCTTGTTCTTTCGCACTGTGCCGACCATGGTGAGGTTCCTCTTGAGGAGCTCCTGTCCGAATTCATAGGATGTGAAGAAATTGTCACACATGACATTGTGACCACTTAGTCCCTTTGTCAGATCGAGGACGATGCCTATCCCCTGGTTTTTCTCGGGGCCTCCGCTGGTCGCCTTGCCGGTGTAGACTTTCATCTTCCAAGCGTAGCTGGATTTGGCGTCGCAGGCCACCCATGACTTGATGCCGTATTTTGCTGGCTTGCTGGGAATGTACTGTCGGAATGGACAGCGGCCTTTGGCGGGAGAACAGATTAGCGTTATTACTGGCTTAATTGGGGCCAATGACGTTTATGACCTCTCTTATGGCTGCAAGTCTTGCGGGTCTCGACTGTTGGTCGTCGAATCGTAGCAGCCTCGAGTACTAGTGAAAGACCTTGAGTGGCATGGTGGCACGAAATATGGTCCTGCCGCTCTCCGCGTCCCATAGGCTGGCTGTGGCCTCACCTCGGGACCTGTAGACGCCCGCTAGGATTAGCAGCCCTATGTAGGCACGCAGGTCAGTGGCGTCCATGGCTCGCCAGCCGTCACCGTATTTTCGCACCCCCTGCAGATTTGTCATGTCCAAAATTATCCTTTCTATTGCCAGTGTGACGAACAAGTAGAAGGTGGACGCGATGTCATGGGCATGCGACACGGCATAGGTTGTGGGGCTCGGCGTCATGGCCGGGTCAGGGTGGCAGATCACACGGGCCCGGTCATGATAGGCCACGGGGGACCATTTGATTTTGCCGTTTTTTGACAACAACGTCTCCCTTTCGGCTTGCGCGGAGGCGATCTCTTCCTCTTGGTCTTCCTCTTGGTCTTCCTCCGAAGAGCACGATGACGCGTCGCTGTCCTCGCACTCGGGGTTGTATTCCTCCCCGTCTTCATCTTCCGACACATCCTCCTCCTCCTCCTCCTCCTCCTCCTCCTCCTCCTCCTCCTCTTCGGAATCAGAGTAGTCTTCTTCATGATGGACACTGGAGAAAATTTGTTCTAGAACCTGCGCGGAGGTGAAACGCACGGTCATGGCTTGGGTCCACTGAGCAGCGGGGAAGACCACGTAGCACGGGGGTACCGACGACGTGTGCCGCTGACAATATTACTATCCTCTCTACAGCCAGCTTACACGGGCGACATGAATCAACAAGGCACGTGTTCACCCCTGTTGCACCACTGGGCTCCCGTGTAGTACGCCTGCAGTACACGCCTGCTCGGGTAGCAACTTCATGCAGTGCTGGCTACCCTCCCCCTGGACACCATTGGGTCCACTTGGCTGCCCTCTTGCACACGACGGGACATGTCTGAACATGTGTAGCCGTGCTGTTCACCCATGGACCACTGGGCATGTGTAGCTGTGCTGTTCACCCATGGACCACTGGGCTCCCGGGTAGCACGGGGGTCGTGGGATAGCAACTTCATGCAGTGCTGGCTACCCTCCCCCTGGACACGGCGGGACATGTCTGGGCATGTGTACCCGTGCTGTTCACCCATGGACCACTGAGCTCCCGGGTAGCACGGGGGTCGTGGGATAGCAACTTCATGCAGTGCTGGCTGCCCTCTTACAAACGGCGGGACATGTCTGGGCATGTGTAGCCGTGCTGTTCACCCTTGCACCACTGGGCTCCCGGGTAGCACGGGGGTCGTGGGAAAGCAACTTCATGCAGTGCTGGCTGCCCTCTTGCACATGGCGGGACATGTCTGGGCATGGGTAGCCGTGCTTGTCACCCTTTCACCACTGGGCTCCCGGTGTACTACATGGACCACTGAACTCAGGGGCCTTGCTCTACCTGCACACAGGACAGCGGGAGGCCTTTACACAGCCTCTCACTGCCTCCCTCCCACTCACAGATGCTACACACACAGTAGACATGATAACATACACCTTGCTAGTGGTGCCTTGGTCACTCTGACCCGAGCACAGCGGGGACCCCTCGAAACTCAGGGCCTGGGTCACTCTGACCCCAGGACAGCGGGGGACCCCTGCACCCAGTACAAACAATAACATACACCTTGCTAGTGGTGGCTGGGTCACTCTGACCCCAGGACAGCGGGGGACCCCTGCACCCAGTACAAACAATAACATACACCTTGCTAGTGGTGGCTGGGTCACTCTGACCCCAGGAGAGCGGGGGACCCCTGCACCCAGTACAAACAATAACATACACCTTGCTAGTGGTGGCTGGGTCACTCTGACCCCAGGACAGCGGGGACCCCTGCACCCAGTACAAACAATAACATACACCTTGCTAGTGGTGGCTGGGTCACTCTGACCCCAGGACAGCGGGGACCCCGCACACAACCTCCCTCCCACTCACAGATGCTACACACACAGTAGACACGATAACATACACCTTGCTAGTGGTGGCTGGGTCACTCTGACCTGATCTCAGCGGGAGACCCACTGAACGCAGGGCCTGGGTCACTCTGACCCGAGCACAACGGGGGACCCCCTGCACATAGTACACACAATAACATACACCTACCTTGCTAGTGGTGACTGGGTCACTCTGACCCCAGGACAGCGGGAGACCCACTGAACGCAGGGCCTGCGTCACTCTGACCCGAGGACAACGGGAGGGTTAATGAACCATCTGCCTCCTGTGTCTGCATATTGGTCTTGCCCTGTGTCGTTATAGTATGAACTGGCCATGACTGACCCAGCTGACTCAGACCGGTTCCGCAACGCTGTCTCCCTGCAGAGAGCCACCATTGTAAAACATGAGGAGCTACTTCAGAGCCTTATGGAAGGTCTCCATACGCTGTCGGGATGCCATGACCAGGGTTTCAAGACGTTACTAAATCAATTCCATGGACTATCTATCAGGCAGCATGCCAACGGAGACCTCCCGGACGCTCAGTAATTCCCCTGCCAGTGAAGATTTTGAACAGCCTACCCTGGCTTCCCGAGAACCCCGCTTACCTCCTCCTGAGCGCTATGTTGGGGACCCTGGAACCTGCCAGGCGTTTCTTTCCCAGTGCTCCCTCATCTTTGAGCTGCAGCCCTCTTCGTTCCCTTCGGACCGTTCAAGAATATCTTATAATGCTAATGTCTGGTAAAGTGCTCTCCTGGGCTATGGCGGTTTGGGAGCAACAATCCACCATTTGCCTTCGTTTGGAGGATTTCATGGCGGAGGTGAGGAAGGTATTCGATTCTCCGGTGTTCGGGAGAGAGGCAGCTTGAAAGCAACTTCAATTATGTTAAAAGCCCCGTAGTGTGGCAGACTATGCAGTAGACTTTTGCACGTTGGCCGCTGAGAGTGCCTGGAACCCGGAGTCTCTGTTCGATACCTTTCTTCATGGACTATCCGAGGAGATTAAAGACGAGCTCGCAGCTCGGGAGTTACCCCTGGACCTCGACTCTCTCATAGCCTTAACAATAAATATCGATGGACGTCTACGGGAGCACAGGAGGGAGATGAGGTCTGTTTTCGGCCCAACTCATTCATTCACGGCTGCTTGCTTGCCCCGAAGAACTCCGGAAGTCCCCGACGCCTGCATTTCCGAGAGGATCCGAAGGCAACTAATTCTCTACAGTGCCTACGCAACGGGGCAGAGCTAGGCTGTCGCCTCAGGAACGAATACAGAGGCTTAACTCCAACAGTTGCATGTATTGTGGTGCTAAGGGCATTACAAATCCGCCTTTCCAGTAAAAGACCAGACTCATCAGCTAGGTAAGAGTACTATGGTGGGCCATACTGGGAGTTTTCTAACTCCATTTACTCGTATTCTCTTCCATGTCATTCTGCTGTGGGGTGACCGGTCTAAATCTCTCCGAGTGCTCATTGACTCTGGAGCTGATGAGAGTTTTATGGACGCTACTCTAGTATCGGAGCTTGATATCTCCATATCTCCAACTCCTCTCCATTCCCATGGATGCCAGAGCACTGGATGGACGCACCATAGGCAGGGTCACTCATAGTATGGTGCCCATTAACTTCTTGTGAATAGGGGGGCGCTGTTTTCACTTTGGAAAAAATCGTGCCCAAATTAAACGGCCTCGTACTCTGTTCTAGATCATACAATATACATATTATTATTACTATTGGATAGAAAACACTCTGAAGTTTCTAAAACTGTTTGAATTATATCTGTGAGTAAAACAGAACTCATTTGGCAGCAAACTTCCATACAGAAAGTGAAAAATCTGAAAACGAGGCTCAATTGGCTTTTATTTATCGATATGTATGCACTTCATACGCCTTCCACTAGATGTCAACAGGCAGTAGAAGGTTGAATGGGGTGTCTAGCTTGATGTGAGGCCGAATAAGAGCTTTTGGAGTTGCAGGTCCGGTATTTTGTCAGTTTTCGACGGTGCGCGGGGGAACTCGACATTGTCTTCTGAAAAGCGTTCGGTATACACGGCGAATTGCTCCGGCAAAGAACTCATCATAAACTTAACTAAAAAATACATGTTGTACAGCAAATGAAAGATACACTGGTTCTTAATGCAACCGCTGTGTTAGATTTTTTTTAATAACTTTAGTAGAACATACAGCATGCAGTATTGTGAAACAGCGCTCACATATTCTCCGCCTTGTTGGAGCCAACATTTACCACAAAAATACGAAATAACATCATAAATATTCTCTTACCTTTCTTGAGCTTCCATCAGAATGTTGTGCAAGGAGTCCTATTTCCAGAATAAATCGTTGTTTGGTTTTAGAATGTCCATTTCTTCTGTCGAATTAGCAACTTTGGCTAGCCATGTGGAGCTCACGTGTCCAAGAAATGTTTGTGCCTGGAAAAATTCCAAAAGTCACAATAAACGTTGAATAAACTGATCAAACTCGGTTGAAAAATCCTACTTTATGATGTTTTTCTCATATGTATCAAATAAAATCAGAGATTAGATTAGGTGACTGTCCAAAATATCTCCGGAGATTTTGGTGAATTGTTGCTACGTATTCACAATGTATAACCACGATTTGCAGCTCTAAATATGCACATTTTCGAACAAAACATAAATGTATTGTATAACATGATGTTATAAGACTGTCATCTGATGAAGTTGTCCAAAGGTTAGTGATTCATTTTATATCTATTGCTGTTTTTTGCGAAAGCTATGTTTGCGGTGGATAAATGGCGTTGTGTGTTTGGCTATTGTGATGAGCTAATATAATTCTATATTGTGTTTTCGCTGTAAAACACTTAAAAAATCGGAAATATTGGCTGGATTCACAAGATGTTTATCTTTCATTTGCTGTACACCATGTATTTTTCATAAATGTTTTATTATGAGTATTTATGTATTTCATGTTGCTCTCTGTAATTATTCTGTCTGCTTTGGTGCTATTTGTGATGGTGGCTGCAATGTAAAACCAGGATTTGTAGCTATAAATATGCACATTTTCGAACAAAACATAAATGTATTGTATAACATGATGTTATAAGACTGTCATCTGATGAAGTTGTTCAAGGTTAGTGATTCATTTTATCTCTATTTGTGGGTTTTGTGAAAGCTACCTATGCGGTGGAAACATGGTGAAAATATGCCGTTGTGTGTTTGGCTATTGTGGTTAGCTAATATAAATACATATTGTGTTTTCGCTGTAAAACATTTTAAAAATCGGAAATGATGGCTGGATTCACAAGATGTTTATCTTTCATTTGCTGTATTGGACTTGTGATTTCATGAAAATTATATTATATGATATCCTTGTCCCGTTAGGCTAGGCTATGCTAGTCAGCTTTTTTGATGAGGATGCTCCCGGATCCGGGATGGGTATCACTGAAAGGTTAACTTCTTATGGCTGCAAGGGGCAGTATTGAGTAGCCAGTTAAATTGTGCCCATTTCAAACGGCCTCGTACTCAATTCTTGCTCGTACAATATGCATATTATTATTACTATTGGATAGAAAACACTCTCTAGTTTCTAAAACCGTTTGAATTATTTCTCTGAGTGAAACAGAACTCATTCTGCAGCACTTTTCCTGACCAGGAAGTGGAACGTCTGAAATCGATGCTCTGTTCTTCTTCATGCCTATAAATGGGCACAAGACCTATTAGTATACATACACGTCATACACCTTCCTCTGGTTGTCAAGAGGCTGTGAGAGAAGAAATGAGGTGATTATCTCGATCTGAGTTGGAACACATCATCTTGGAATCTCGTGTCCACCATTTTCGGTACTCTGAATAGCGCGAGCTGGACAGTGTGATTGCCTTTTGTTTAGCTTCCGTTATAGGCGACTACAATCTCCGGCTTTGATTTTATTTGATACATGTCACCATATCATCGTAAAGTATGTTTTTTCAATATGGTTTCATCAGATTATTGAAATTTTTTCGGGAGTTTTGCTGTGTTCCGTTCTCTTCCGTTTGTTGACATGGAGAGTGTCGTGGCACCCGGCTAGCGCGCTTGCTAAATGAAGAGGGAAAGTGTCCGTTCTGAATCCAAACAACGACTGTTCTGGACAAAGGACACCTTGTCCAACATTCTGATGAAAGATCAGCAAAAGTAAGACCCATTTTATGATGTTATTTCATATATCTGCCGTAGTCGCCGGCGCCCAAGTGTTTCTGGCTATTGTGCTAAGCTAATATAACGCTACATTTTGTTTTCGCTGTAAAACACTTGATAAATCGGAAATATTGTCTGGAATCACAAGATGCCTGTCTTTCAATTGCTGTACACTATGTATTTTTCAGAAATGTTTTATGATGAGTATTTAGTTATTTCGCGTTGGTGTCTGTAATTTTTCTGTCTGCTTTCGGTGCAATTTCTGACTGTAGCTGCAATGTAAACTATGATTTATACCTGAAATATGCACATTTTTCTAACAAAACATATGCTATACAATAAATATGTTATCAGACTGTCATCTGATGAATTTGTTTCTTGGTTAGTGGCTATTTATATCTTTATTTGGTCGAATTTGTGATAGCTACTGATGGAGTAAATAACTGGTGGAGTAATGAAAAATGGTGTCTTTTGCTAACGTGGTTAGCTAATAGATTTACATATTGTGTCTTCCCTGTAAAACATTTTAAAAATCGGACATGTTGGCTTGATTCACAAGATGTGTACCTTTCATCTGGTGTCTTGGACTTGTTAATGTGTGAAAGTTAAATATTTAAAAAAAAATATCTTTTGAATTTCGCGCCCTGCACTTTGAGCTGGCTGTTGTCATAAGTGTACCGACGTCGGGCTTGCACGCCAAACAGGTTAACGAGACGTGGTGTGATCATAACAACATACAGGAACTCAAGTCATTCTGTTCACCTGACTTAGAATTCCTTACAATCAAATGTCGACCGCATTATCTACCAAGGGAATTCTCTTCGATTATAATCACAGCCGTATATATTCCCCCCCAAGCAGACACATCGATGGCCCTGAACGAACTTTATCTGACTCTATGTAAACTGGAAACCACACACCCTGAGGCTGCATTCATCGTAGCTGGGGATTTTAACAAGGCTAATCTGAAAACAAAACTCCCTAAATTCTATCAGCATATCGATTGTGCTACCAGGGCTGGCAAAACCCTGGATCATTGTTATTCTAACTTCCGCGACGCATATAAGGCCCTCCCCCGACCTCCTTTCAGAAAAGCTGACCACGACTCCATTTTGTTGCTTCCAGCCTACAAACAGAAACTAAAACAAGAAGCTCCAGTGCTCAGGTCTGTTCAACGCTGGTCCGACCAATCTGACTCCACGCTTCAAGACTGCTTCGATCACGTGGATTGGGATATGTTCCGCATTGCGTCCAACAACAACATTGACGAATACACTGATTCGGTGAGCGAGTTCATTAGAAAGTGCATCGGCGACATAATACCCACAGCAACGATTAAAACATTCCCAAACCAGAAACCGTGGGTGGTGGCAGCATTCGCGTGAAACTGAAAGCGCGAACCACTGCTTTTAACCAGGGCAAGTTGACCAGAAACATGACCGAATACAAACAGTGTAGCTATTCCCTCCGCAAGGCAATCAAACAAGCTAAGTGCCAGTATAGAGACAAAGTAGAGTCGCAATTCAACAGCTCAGACACAAGAGGTATGTGGCAGGGTCTACAGTCAATCACGGATTACAAAAAGAAAACCAGCCCCGTCGCGGACCAGGATCTTTTGCTCCCAGACAGACTAAATAACGTTTTTGCTCGCTTTGAGGACAATACAGTGCCACTGACACGGCCCGCTACCAAAACCTGCGGACTCATCTTCACTGCATCCGAGGTGAGTAAAACATTTAAACGTGTTAACCCTTGCAAGGCTGCAGGCCCAGACGGCATTCCCAGCCGCGGCCTCAGAGCATGCGCAGACCAGCTGGCTGGTGTGTTTACGGACATATTCAATCAATCCTTATCCCAGTCTGCTGTTCCCACATGCTTCAAGAGGGCCACCATTGTTCCTGTTCCCAAGAAAGCTAAGGTAACTGAGCTAAACGACTACCGCCCCGTAGCACTCACTTCCGTCATCATGAAGTGCTTTGAGAAACTAGTCAAGGACCATATCACCTCCACCCTACCTGACACCCTAGACCCACTCCAATTTGCTTACTGACCCAATAGGTCCACAGACGACGCAATCGCAACCACACTGCACACTGCCCTAACCCATCTGGACAAGAGGAATACCTATGTGAGAATGCTGTTCATCGACTACAGCTCAGCATTTAACACCATAATACCCTCCAAACTCGTCATCAAGCTTGAGACCCTGGGTCTCGACCCCGCCCTGTGCAACTGGGTACTGGACTTCCTGACGCGCCGCCCCCAGGTGGTGAGGGTAGGTAACAACATCTCCACCCCGCTGATCCTCAACACTGGGGCCCCACAAGGGTGCGTTCTGAGCCCTCTCCTGTACTCCCTGTTCACCCACGACTGCGTGGCCATGCACGCCTCCAACTCAATCATCAAGTTTGCGGACGGCACTACAGTGGTAGGCTTGATTACCAACAACGACGAGATGGCCTACAGGGAGGAGGTGAGGGCCCTCGGAGTGTGGTGTCAGGAAAATAACCTCACACTCAACGTCAACAAAACAAAGGAGATGATTGTGAACTTCAGGAAACAGCAGAGGGAGCACCCCCCTATCCACATCGACGGGACAGTAGTGGAGAGGGTAGTAAGTTTTAAGTTCCTTGGTGTACACATCACGGACAAACTGAATTGGTCCACCCACACAGACAGCGTTGTGAAGAAGGCGCAGCAGCACCTCTTCAACCTCAGGAGGCTGAAGAAATTCGGCTTGTCACCAAAAGCACTCACAAACTTCTACAGATGCACAATCGAGAGCATCCTGCCGGGTTGTATCACCGCCTGGTACGGCAACTGCTCCGCCCACAACCGTAAGGCTCTCCAGAGGGTAGTGAGGTCTGCACAACGCATCACCGGGGGCAAACTACCTGCCCTCCAGGACACCTACACCACCCGATGTCACAGGAAGGCCATAAAGATCATCAAGGACAACAACCACCCGAGCCACTGCCTGTTCACCCCGCTATCATCCAGAAGGCGAGGTCAGTACAGGTGCATCAAAGCAGGGACCGAGAGACTGAAAAACAGCTTCTATCTCAAGGCCATCAGACTGTTATCAGACTGTCATCTGATGAAGTTGTTTCTTGGTTAGTGGCTATTTATATCTTTATTTGGTCGAATTTGTGATAGCTACCTATGCAGGAAAAAAATTGTGGAGTAAAAAAAGTGGTGTCTTTTGCTAACGTGGTTAGCTAATAGATTTACATATTGTGTCTTCCCTGTAAAACATTTTTAAAAAATCAGAAATGATGGCTGGATTCACAAGATGTGTATCTTTCATCTGGTGTCTTGGACTTGTGATTTAATGATATTTAGATGCTAGTATTTACTTGTGACGCTATGCTAGGCTATGCTAGTCAGCTTTTTTACTGATGGGGGTGCTCCCGGATCCGGGATTGGGAGGAATTAGAGGTTAAACAGCCACCACTAACATTTAGTGGCCGCTGCCAACATACTGACTCAACTCCAGCCACTTTAATTATGGGAATTGATGGAAATGTATGTAAAAATGTATCACTAGCCACTTTAAACAATGCCACTTAATATAATGTTTACATACCCTACATTACTCATCTCATATGTATATGTATATACTGTACTCTATATCATCTACTGCATCTTGCCATCTTTATGTAATACATGTATCACTAGCCACTTTGAACTATGCCACTTTATGTTTATATACCCTACATTACTCATCTCATATGTATATACTGTACTCTATACCATCTACTGCATCTTGCCTATGCCGTTCTGTACCATCACTCTTGCATATATCTTTATGTACATATTCTTTATCCCTTTACACTTGTGTGTATAAGGTAGTAGTTGTGGAATTGTTAGGTTAGATTACTCGTTGGTTATTACTGCATTGTTGGAACTAGAAGCACAAGCATTTCGCTACACTCGCATTAACATCTGCTAACCATGTGTATGTGACAAATAAAATTGGATTTGATTTGATTCAGGTATTGAAGAATAGCTTTACCAAGGGCAACCTCAACAGTGGGATTTGAACCGACACCTCCCCAAACTTAATCAAGAACTGTAGACCACTCGGCCTGACAACAAATTTGTTAAATGTCTCGATGGGATCGACACATGGCCCTGCCATTGCTATGCCTAACTTTCATTGATTTCAATCAAGGGTTTTTCATACAGCAACTACAGTTTGTGGGGGCAACTGCCACAAGAAGGCTACAGGATGAGGTGTCCGAGTGGTTAAGGCGATGGACTGCTAATCCATTGTGCTGTGCATGCATGGGTTAGATTCCCATCCTCAACATGCACACAAAATAAAGGTGCTTTTTAATGGCACTGGAAGATTTTGACTCTCGCAAACACTGGTAAGATGCCCGACTGCCTCCGCGAGAGCACAGGACTTGGTATCTGAGTGGTGAAGGCGATGAACTACATGTGTGGATTGGAACACAAACATCTTCGCAAAACAGATGTTATTTCTTCTCTTGCATGGCCCCACATGAATATAGAATCCCTGCACAATCCTAGAGCGACTGATAAGATTTAGGTATTGAAGAATAGCTATACCAAGGGCAACCTCAACGGTGGGATTTGAACCGACACCTCCGCACACTTAATCAAGCACTGTAGACCACTCGGCCTGACAACACATTTGTTAAATGTCTCGATGGGATCGACACATGGCCCTGCCATTGCTATGCCTAACTTTCATTGATTTCAATCAAGGGTTTACATACAGCAACTACAGTTTGTGGGAGCAACTACCACATCTATGGTAAAGGATAAGGTGGCCGAGTGGTTAAGGAGATGGACTGCTAATCCATTGTGCTATGCATGCATGGGTTCGAATCCCATCCTCATCGTTCACCTAAATAAGCTGTGTTTTTTTATGGCACTGGAAGATTTTGACTCTCGCAAAGACTGGTAAGATGGCCGACTGCCACCGCGAGAGCACAGGACTTGGTATCTGATGGTGAAGGCGATGAACTACATGTGTGGATTGGAACACAAACATCTTCGCAAGACAGATGTAATTTCTTCTCTTGCATGGCCGTCATGAATATAGAATCCCTGCACAATCCTAGAGCGACTGATAAGATTCAGGTATTGAAGAATAGCTTTACCAAGGGCAACCTCAACGGTGGGATTTGAACCGACACTTCCACACACTTTATCAAGCACTGTAGACCACTCGGCCTGACAACACATTTGTTAAATGTCTCGATGGGATCGACACATGGCCCTGCCATTGCTATGCCTAACTTTCATTGATTTCAATCAAGGGTTTACATACAGCAACTACAGTTTGTGGGGGCAACTGCCACAAGTATGTAATTGGTTGAGGTGGCCGAGTGGTTAAGTCGATGGACTGCTAATCCATTGTGCTATGCACGCATTGGTTCGAATCCAATCCTCATCGTGCGCACAATAAAATGGTGCTATTTATGGCGCTGTAAGATTTTGACTCTCGCAAGCACTGGTAAGATGGCCGACTGCCACCGTGAGAGCACAGGACTTGGTATTTGAGTGGTGAAGCCGATGAACTACATGTGTGGATTGGAACACAAACATCTTCACGAAACAGATGTTATTTCTTCTCTTGCATGGCCCCACATGAATATAGAATCACTGCACAATCCTAGAGCGAATGATAAGATTCAGGTATTGAAGAATAGCTTTACCAAGGGCAACCTCAACGGTGGGATTTGAACCGACACCTCCCCACACTTAATCAAGAACTGTAGACCACTCGGCCTGACAACAAATTTGTTAAATGTCTCGATGGGATCGACACATGGCCCTGCCATTGCTATGCCTAACTTTCATTGATTTCAATCAAGGGTTTACATACAGCAACTACAGTTTGTGGGAGCAACTGCCACACCTATGCTAAAGGATGAGGTGGCCGAGTGGTTAAGGCAATGGACTGCTAATCCATTGTGCTATGCATGCATGGGTTCGAATCCCATCCTCATCGTTCACCTAAATAAGCTGTGTTTTTTTATGGCACTGGAAGATTTTGACTCTCGCAAAGACTGGTAAGATGGCCGACTGCCACCGCGAGAGCACAGGACTTGGTATCTGATGGTGAAGGCGATGAACTACATGTGTGGATTGGAACACAAACATCTTCGCAAGACAGATGTAATTTCTTCTCTTGCATGGCCGTCATGAATATAGAATCCCTGCACAATCCTAGAGCGACTGATAAGATTCAGGTATTGAAGAATAGCTTTACCAAAAGCAACCTCAACGGTGGGATTTGAACCGACACTTCCACACACTTTATCAAGCACTGTAGACCACTCGGCCTGACAACACATTTGTTAAATGTCTCGATGGGATCGACACATGGCCCTGCCATTGCTATGCCTAACTTTCATTGATTTCAATCAAGGGTTTACATACAGCAACTACAGTTTGTGGGGGCAACTGCCACAAGTATATAATTGGTTGAGGTGGCCGAGTGGTTAAGTCGATGGACTGTTAATCAATTGTGCTATGCACGCATTGGTTTGAAAACCATCCACATCGTGCGCCCCAAAAAACATGACTATTTTATGGCACTGGAAGATTTTGACTCTCGCAAACACTGGTAAGATGGCCGACTGCCACCGCGAGAGCACAGGACTTGGTATCTGAGTGGTGAAGGCGATGAACTACATGTGTGGATTGGAACACAAACATCTTCGCAAGACAGATGTAATTTCTTCTCTTGCATGGCCGTCATGAATATAGAATCCCTGCACAATCTTAGAGCGACTGATAAGATTCAGGGATTGAAGAATAGCTTTACCAAGGGCAACCTCAACGGTGGGATTTGAACACCTCCACACACTTAATCAAGCACTGTAGACCACTCAGCCTGACAACACACATTTGTTAAGGTATGAATACACTTGAAAGCATCAATACCAGTCCTGTTGGTCTTTGCGACAGATATATGGCAAAATTATACTGGTGGGGTTTTTCGCCATACCGTCAGTGCTGCAACAATGCATAAAAAAAGTACATTTCTTGGAATGGAGTTCGTACATCATATGTACTACATTCTTAAACAGGTTTTACCTGCAATATGAATCGTATTAGAAGATAACATGCTGTTTGTAAATGGATTGAATTTGCTTTCATTTGATTATAGTCTGGATTAAAGCGTTTCATCCTCAGTGCGGTGCTCACTACTTGTTAGAGCTCCAATACCTTAACATAATTCCCCACAGCCTGTATACATCCATTCCCATATTTTCCCCATCTCCTGAATGAGATCAAAAAGATTGTTTCATGCATTCAATAACAAATACTGTGATAAACATGGGTTGTGGTTACATATCACAACAGCATCAAGCATCATTGAATATACGTGTGAAATGCATATCATTTGATCTTCCACATCTCTGTAAGAGCCACTATCTCCTCGTCTGGAGAAGGTTCTGTGGAACTCTGCAGACCTGCAGGATCTAGAACTGGAGCTATTGCTACAGTCGGGTTCTGCTTAAAGCAAACAGGTTCATAAGATTGGCTGATAGTCCTGAAAGGTGTCTCAAATGGAATCAGAGTATACTATTCAGACTTTGGACTGCTCAACCCCTGTCCACATACAGTAACAAGCACTGTGTTTGTAGCCAGGGCTATAGAGTTTGTTTTGGTGTATGGCGTGGCATTGCTTTAACTAGTTGCTTGTAGCAGGCAAGAGCCAATGAATTATTAATCATGTGGCCTCATTTGGGACTTGTAAGTAATGGTAAGTACAGAGTGCAAAAATGCAGCAGTATCTGGCTTTTAAAAACAAAACAGCGTTGTGAAGCCAGACTGTTTGAATGCAGCGGGGTGCGGAAATGTGTGTTGTGAAGCGTGGTCTCTGGACAAACGAGGGTACAAACATTTGTTTTTACATATTTTGTTTCGCATGTGCCTTGAATGTTTTATTTCCATAAAGCCATCTTTTTTTTTCTGTTTTTACTAGCGGCAGTCACAGCGGGCGAGGGCGAGTTGGATGGAGGGGTAGAGAGAGGATCACCAGTCATTCGCTGTCCTCATTTGCTGGAGTCCTCTGCTCTGCTCTGAATCCCAGCTCGGCTCTAGCCTTGATTACATTCCTGCCCTGGTGTCCAAAGCTTGAGGGAGAACTGAGGCGACAACCTGGACTGACCTGCTCTCCTCACCTGGGTGCCCGTCTCTCCGCACAGCTGGTGTTTACTCTGCTGCAGGCCTGGGAAGGCACACACACACACTACAGCATGCTAATGTGCTCCTCAGACAGACACATACACACACACACACACACACACACACACACACACACACACACACACACACACACACACACACACACACACACACAGACAGACAGACAGACAGACAGACAGACAGACAGACAGACAGACAGACAGACAGACAGACAGACAGACAGACAGACAGACAGACAGACAGACAGACAGACAGACAGACAGACAGACAGACAGACTGTGTGTGTGTGTGTGTGTGTGTGTGTGTGTGTGTGTGTGTGTGTGTGTGTGTGTGTGTGTGTGTGTGTGTGTGTGTGTGTGTGTGTGTGTAAGTGTATGTGTGTGTGTGCGTTGTTTAAATTGAGTGAATGTTTGCCATGTCGGGTTCAAGCATCCTTTAGTGGTTCCCATCAATACATGCCATGTCCTGTTTGTGTATTTCAAGGTAATACAGCGCATCCTACCCTGCCTCCTACAGTATACAGTGATCTGAGGGAATGAAAAGGGCAAAATGTCATTGGCAGAAGCCAAATAGAAGTGTGCATAGTCAGCTTTTTCCCTCCTTTTTTAATCAAAATTCGTCTCCATTTTGAACACCAAACATTCTAGTGGAGTGATGAGAATGACTGATTGTCTGAATAGTGAGCGTTCAGCAAAGGTCTTGGTGGACATTGAAAAGGACATTTCGAGTGGCACAGTAAGATATTAAAGCTACAGTGGCAGGGTTTGTATTGTAACTCTGTTCTTTCTCTGAAATATGAATAAAAGAGATGTGTGTTCTGTGACATGTTTTGCTGTTTTCCCAAAGCCTTAATTTGATTTAGAGCATCATAATGATTAACATTTTCAATCCACTCAGATATTGTATGCATTAAACATTTATACAGTGTAGATAAGACAAAGCACAGATAATACACCCATATGGACTTATTTACAGTGTGTTCAGATCTTTTCTGCAATTTAGTGTCATATAATTACACTGTAAGCCTGAATACATTAACATTCCATATGACACATTTTCCATTCAGTTCAAATGTGGTGTAGAGACAGCCTAAAAACCAGCACAAATGCAGACACATGCTCTCTCTCTCTCTCTCTCTCTCTTGCTCTTCCTCTCTCTCGTATTCCCTCTCTCTCTCCCTCAGTCTCTCTCTACCCTCTCTCTCTCTCTCTTTCTCTCTCTCACACACAAACACACATAAACAGACGTTGGAACAAAATGTTCTTAGAGACCTTTGATGTAAGAATGCCATGATGAATAAGACGGTTATGCAAATATGCATGAATCTGCTGGTGAAAAGTATGGTCCCAGTAGTAGGGCCATGTGACCCCTGGGCTGAAGTTGGAGTGGCTTAAGAATAACTATTAATGAGTGACAGCTCCCAGCAGCCCCAACGGTTGGCCCTGTACCATCCCCATACAGGCTGATGACACGGACTGGAGAACGCTCTCTCTCTACTGCAGCACAGCACACTGTCTGAGTGGCCCTGGCTCTCTTAAAAAAAGAGGACAAAGTGTAATTGAAACAAAATGGATGAGAAAATACATTGACTAAGACACATTTTTTATTTTTCCCCATGTAGTAATTTATTTCTCCCATTTGCAAACTTGAGTAATGTTTTTCCAGGGGGAATATAGATTTTTTATTTATTAAGCATTGGGAAATAATGAGACGATGCACCCAGGAGTAATAGGAGCCATTTTGTTAAGGAGATTAAGCAATGCTAAGCTTGTTGTGTGGTGTGGTGTGGGGCTGTGCATGAAGGAGAGGTAGTAGGTGGTCTTGTTGTTGTTGTAACTATCTCTCAGTATCCACAGACTGCCAGCCAGCACTGTGCTGCTGAACCAGATTCCCGTGGCCTCCCTGGGATCAGTGTGCTGCCATGGTGGAGAGGGGATATTGGGAGCGAGCCCTTTCGTTTTGGATGTTATGTTGAAACAGAGCAGGCTGCAGTGCCTCAGGTAACCAAGCATTCTTGTGCATTAGCATTTCCTTACAACATGATGGGAAACAGGGCAACTGGGGAGCCGCAAACCCCTTAGCATGACAAAATTAGCTGGATGGATGGCAGGGAGAGTGGATGATATGCTGCAGAGTAAGAGGGGATATTATACTGTACTGTATGCTTGAACCATTCTCTTCAAAGCTGAAACAATTCGTAGCGTATCTAGGTACTGTATGTATTCATTGCTTCCTACTGCCACGCTTTGTCTAAGAACCATGAGAGCATCGTTTTCATTTCATTCTTCCTTGCATGAAGATCAGAACATGTCATTTCATGTCGTCTCCCACTTACGCACAAGCACACTAATGGCCTAATTTACATTACATTAGATCCCATAGTACAACACCAGTCTCAAGATTAGAGGTTTAATCTACACTGCTTCCTGCATTGTTTCACCTTTATTTAACCAGGTAAGTTCTCATTTACAACTGCAACCTGGCCAAGACAAAGCAAAGCAGTGCGACACAAACAACACGGAGTTACACATAGGATAAACAAACGTACAGTCAATACACAATAGAAAAATCTATATGCAGTGTGTGCAAATGTAGTAAGATTAGGGAGGTAAGGCAATAATAAATAGGCCATAGTGGCAAAATAATTACAATTGAGCAATTAAACACCGGAGTGATAGATGAATGTGCAAGTAGAGATACTGGGGTGCAAAGTAGCAAAAAAACAAAAACAATATGGGGATGAGGTAGTTGGGTGGGCTATTTACAGATGGGCTGTGTACAGGTACGGTAAGCTGCTCTGACAGCTTGTGCTTAAAGTTAGTGAGGGAGATATAAGTCTCCAGCATCAGTGATTTTTGCAATTCGTTCCAGTCATTGGCAGCAGAGAACTGGGAGGAAAGGCGGCCAAAGGAAGAGTTGGCTTTGGGGATGACCAGTGAAATATACCTGTTGGAGCGTGTGCTATGGGCGGGTGCTGTTATGGTGACCAGTGAGCTGAGATAAGATGGGGCTTTACCTAGCGAAGACTTATAGATGACCTGGAGCCAGTGGGTTTGGCAACGAATATGAAGTGAGAGCCAGCCAACGAGAGCATACAGGTCGCAGTGATGGGAAGTATATGGGGCTTTGGTGACAAAACGGATGGCACTGAGATAGACTACATCCAATTTGCTGAGTAGAGTGTTGGAGGCTATTTTGTAAATGACATCGCGAATTCAAGGATCGGTAGGATAGTCAGTTTTACGACGGTATGTTTGGCAGCATGAGTGAAGATTGCTTTGTTGCGAAATAAGAAGCTGATTCTAGTTTCAATTTTGGATTGGAGATGCTTAATGTGAGTCTGGAAGGAGAGTTTACAGTCTAGCCAGACACCTAGGTATTTGTAGTTGTCCACATATTCTAAGTCAGAACCGTCCAGAGTATTGATGCTAGACAGGCGGGCGGGTGCGGGCAGCGATCAGTTGAAAAGCATGCATTTAGTTTTACTTGCATTTAAGAGCAGTTGGAGGCCACGGAAGGAGTGTTGTATGGCATTGAAGCTCGTCTGGAGGTTTATTTACATAGTGTCCAAAGAAGGGCCAGAAGTATACAGAATGGTGTCGTCTGCGTAGAGGTGGATCAGAGAATCACCAGCAGCAAGAGCGACATCATTGATGTATACAGAGAAAAGAGCCGGCCTGAGAATTGAACCCTGTGGCACCCCAATAGAGACTGCCAGAGGTCCGGACAACAGGCCCTCCGATTTGACACACTGAACTCTATCTGAGAAGTAGTTGGAGAACCAGGCGAAGCAGTCATTTGAGAAACCAAGGCTGTTGAGTCTGCCGATAAGAATGCGGTGATTGACAGAGTCGAAAGCCTTGGCCAGGTCGATGAAGACGGCTGCACAGATTGCATAGCGGAGAAGGTACGTTGGGATTCGAAATGATCGGTGATCTGTTTGTTAACTTTCAGAACATCAGCTATCTGGATTTGGGTGAAGGAGAAATGGGGGAGGCTTGGGCAAGTTGCTGTGGGGGCTGTTGACCGGGGTAGGGGTAGCCAGGTGGAAAGCATGGCCAGCTGTAGAAAAATGATTATCGTAGATTTGTCGGTGGTGACAGTGTTTCCTAGCCTCAGTGCAGTGGGCAACTGGGAGGAGGTGCTCTTATTTTCCCTGGACTTTACAGTGTCCCAGAACTTTTTTGAGTTTGTGCTTCAGGATGCAAATTTCTGTTTGAAAAAGCTAGGCTTTGCTTTCCTAATTGCCTGTGTATATTCGTTCCTAACTTCCCTGAAAAGTTACATATCGCAGGGGCTATTCGATGCTAATGCAGTACGCCACAGGATGTTTTTGTGCTGGTCAAGGGAAGTCAAGTCTGGAGTGAACCAAGGGCTATATCTGTCCTTAGTTCTACATTTTTTGAAAGGGGAATGCTTATTTAAGATGGTGAGGAAAACACTTTTAAAGAACAACCAGGCATCCTCTGCTGACGGAATGAGGTCTATATCCTTCGAAGATACCCGGGCCAGGTCGATTAGAAAGGCCTGCTCGCTGAAGTGTTTTAGTGAGCGTTTAACAGTGATGAGGGGTTGTCGTTTGACCGCGGACCCATTACGGACGCAGACAATGACGCAGTGATCGCGGAGATCCTGGTTGAAGACAGTAGAGGTGTAGAGGGCAGGCTGGTCAGGATGATATCTATGAGGGTGCCCGTCTTTACGGATTTAGGGTTGTACCTGGTAGGTTCCTTGATCATTTGTGTGAGATTGAGGGCATCTGGTTTAGATTGTAGGACAGCCGGGGTGTTAAGGATATCCAACTTTAGGTCACCTAACAGTACAAACTCTGAAGATAAATGGGGGGCAATTAATTCCCATATGGTGTCCAGGGCACAGCTGGGGGCTGAGGGGGGCCTATAACAAGTGGCAACAGTGAGAGATTTATTTCTGGAAAGGTGGATTTTTAAAAGTAGAAGCTCGAACTGTTTGTGCACAGACCTGGATAGCGTGACAGAACTCTGCAGACTATCTCTTCAGTAGATTGCTCCACCCCCTTTGGCAGTTCTATCTTGGCAGAAAATGTTGTAGTTGGGGATGGAAATTTCAGAATTTTTGGTGGCCTTCCTAAGCCAGGATTCAGAAACGGCTAGGACATCAGGGTTGGCGGAGTGTGCTAAAGCAGTGAATAAAACAAACTTAGGGAGGAGGCTTCTGATGTTAACATGCATGAAACCAAGGCTATTACGGTTACAGAATGCAAAAAATAATAGCTCCTGGGGAATAGGAGTGGAACTGGGGCTACAGGGCCTGGGATAACCTCTATATCACCAAAGGAACAGAGGAGGAGGAGGATAAGGGTAAGGCTAAATACTATAAGAACTGGTCGTCTAGTGCATTGGGGACAGAGAATAAAAGTAGCAGATTTCTGGGCGTGGTAGAATAAATTCAGGGCATAATGTACAGGCAGTGGTATGGTAGGATGTGAGTACAGTGGAGGTAAACCTAGGCGTTGAGTGATGATGAGACTGGTTTCGTCTCTGGAGGCACTAGTTAAGCCAGGTGAGGTCTCCGCATGTGTGTGGGGTGGGACAAAAGAGTTATCTAAGGCATTTTGAGTGGGACTGAGGGCTCTACAGTGAAATAAAACGGTGATAACTAGCCAAGACAGCAGTAGACAAGGCATATTGACATTAGAGAGAGGCATAAAGCAAACACAGGTGTTGATCAGGAGAGCTAAGACAACAACAGGTAAATTGTGATGAATGGGCAGAGCGGATCAGTTAGGTACGAACAGGACCTGAGTTCGAGGCTGGGGCCGACAGGTTAACAAAATTAGGTACCGTGTTACTGAAACAGTCCAGGGGGCATCAGCTGTGTAGCTGAGTGATCATAGGGTCAAAAGAACAGCAATAAGTGAGTCGGGTCGGTAGTCACTACTACGCTAGGCGAGCAGGGGACACAGCGTTCAGAAAAGCTAGCGGGCCGGGGCTAGTAAATGGTTCTTCGGCGACATCGTAACAAAATAGCCTGTTAAGACCATATCGGGCGATCACGTCAGCAGTCCAGTCGTGATGGATCGGCGAGGCTCCGTGTTAACAATAAAGGGTCCAGGCCAATTGATAAAGGAGGAGTTGTAGCCCTAGAATTTGCTGGTATATGGGCCTAGCTCGAGGCTAGCTCAAGGCTAGCTGGTGCTTGCTTCGGGACAGAGGCGTTAGCTAACAGTGGCCACTCGTTTGCAGCTAGCTAGCTGCGATGATCCGATGTAATGATCCAGAGCGGCAGGAATCCGGTGATTGGTAGAGAGAAGCAGTCCGATATGCTCTGGGTTGATATCACACTGAGCAAACAGGCAAGTTTTGTCCGAGCTAAGGCTGGCTGGCTGGTGACCGAGAAAAAGGTGAAGACCGCTAGCCGTGGCTAACAAAGACTAGTAGCTAGTTAGCTGGCTAGCTCCTGATGGACGTTCCAGTTATAAGGAATAAAAGTAGCAATTCCGTACCACATTGGGTGAGACGGGTTGCAGGAAAGTATATTTAGTTCGTAGATAGAAAGTGAGATTAAGATATATACGAAGAAGACCGGCTATTTACACGGGATAAGACAAGGACAAACACACACGTCCTACTGCTACGCCATCTTGGAAGAATTTTGCTGTTGGTGTGTTAGCCAAAATAATGAGTTCACTGATGTTTGCTTCATGGAAACTATGATTACTTTATGAATATCATGGGTTTTGAGAACTCCATATGTTTCTATGTAAGATATTACATGTAGAAGTGTGCAATTGAACTAGAACTCTGAAGACGTTATCATCAAGCTGTATCCTTCACATTGTGAAGAATGTCAGGCTTGATATCTAATATCCACAGCCTGTCGGGGGAAATGCTCAATGTTCCCTCCAGCAGTAACCATTTAAATCCATTATATTTGCTCTGACTCCTTAACTTCTTCTCTTATTCTTTCCTTTTCTTTAGTGGCTTTTAGATTGACTTTGTTTTAGAATCTGTCGCTTCATGTCAAGCCATGCAACACCGATAATTTCTAAAGCACTTTAGATGCAAAGCGCTTCTAACACCTTTCAGGAGGGAAATGAGAAAGGAGATTGTGATGGTCTGTCCTCCTCCCCAGGGATAGTAAATCCATGCAGAGCAGGCTTGTTTGGAGTTCCTCTGAATAAAATGCAAGCGTTCAGAGTAGCTCCATCTTCCTCTTCCCCTGAGTCTGTAATATGTAACATGTTTTATCTTCTGTCTGTTAATTTCACTTCTTTGGAGAAAACTTGTTTGTGTGAACACTTGACTAGGTAAACAATTAGCATATTTTCAAGGACTGCAGACAATTAAATCAGGCTTTCTTCAGAGGGCTGTGTGATAGAACTATTGTGTTAACAATCATTGAGGAACCACATGTCCTGAACATGTTCTTTCGTCTCTCTGGCGCACAATGTGTTGAGTTGTCAGTGTGATATAACTTGGCTCATAACTCAGCTGTGTTGTGAAGACCTTAAATCTCTTGCTCCTCTGCTCCTCTTTGCATAATACTCAATTATTACTCAGTCATTCCCCCATGATTTCCACTTTAAACACTCATCTTTCTTCACCTTGTCGGCGCAGTAGTGTTGATGTAAGAAAATAAGTCTATAAACTGTGTGTGGGGGAGGTGGGGGCAAGAAAGACAGTCAATATGTATTTATTTATTTAAGGAATAAGGTTTTGAAGTGTCTGTCCTATATCTAGGAGATATAAGAAAATTCTGGAAATATACAGTACCAGTCAAAAGTTTGGACACACCTGCTCATTCCAGGGTTTTTCTTTATGTTTACTATTTTCTACATTGTAGAATAGTAGTGAAGACATCAAAACTATGAAATAACACGTGGCATCATGTAGTAGCCAAAACAGTGTTAAACAAATCAAACTTTATTTTATATTTGAGATTCTTCAAAGTAGCCACCCGTTACATTGATGACAGCACAACAGTCTCCCTTTTCCACACTGGGGTCATATTAGTTTGTAGCCCAAATGGTTCGGATGCTAGAGACAGAAGTTGGCACATCGGCGTTACCGAGTTCAGACGAGTACCGTGGGGGGCTTGTGAGGGTTGTAGAGCAAAATGGCGAACATCGTCGTGTTCGTGAGAGTCTCATCATATTCATTTGTAGGCCAAACTATTTGGACGCTACAGACGTTTTTGTGAGAAGACAGATTTTCTTGATGTCTCCATGTCTGACAAACACTGCTGTAGCTCTGCCATCTTCCACCACAGAAACAGAAGGCCGACATCGGCGGATATGGTGGATTGAGACGCAGCCCATGCAAAACTAATGGATTTTGATGGGGATTTTTGTATTATGTCTTATCTCGTCCGAGATCCCTAAAGATTGGAAAGCTGCCGCGGTCATCCCCCTCTTCAAAGGGGGTGACAGTCTAGACCCAAACTGTTATAGACCTATATCCATCCTGCCCTGCCTTTCTAAAGTCTTCGAAAGCCAAGTTAATAAACAGATCACTGACCATTTCGAATCCCACCATACCTTTTCCGCTGTGAAATCCGGTTTCCGAGCTGGTCATGGGTGCACCTCAGCCACGCTCAAGGTACTAAATGATATCATAACCGCCATCGATAAAAGACAGTACTGTGCAGCCGTCTTCAACGACCTGGCCAAGGCTTTCAACTCTGTCAATCACCATATTCTTATCTGCAGACTCCATAGCCTTGGTTTCTCAAATGACTGCCTCGCCTGGTTCACCAACTACTTCGCAGACAGAGTTCAGTGTGTCAAATCGGAGGGCCTGTTGTCCGGACCTCTGGCAGGCTCTATGGGGGTACCCCAGGGTTCAATTCTCGGGGCCAACTCTTTTCTCTGTATATATCAACGATGTCGCTCTTGCTGCTGGTGGATCCCTGATCCACCTCTTCGTATACATCTGGCCCTTCTTTGGACACTGTGTTAACTAACCTCCAAACGAGCTTCAATGCCATACAACACTCCTTCCGTGGTCTCCAACAGCTCTTAAATGCTAGTAAAACCAAATGCATGCTTTTCAACCATTCGCTGCACGCACCCGCCCGCCCGACTAGCATCACTACTCTGAACGGAATACGTGGACAACTACAAATACCTAGGTGTCTGACTAGACTGTAAACTCTCATTCCAGACTCATATCAAACATCTCCATTCCAAAATCAAATCTAGAATCGGCTTTCTATTTCGCAACAAAGCCTCCTTCACTCACGCCGCCAAACTTACCCTAGTAAAACTGACTATCCTACCGATCCTCGACTTCGGCGATGTCGTCTACAAAATAGCTTCCAACACTCTACTCAGCAAATTGGATGTAGTCTATCAAAGTGCCATCCAATTTGTTACCAAAGTGCCTTATACCACCCACAACTGTGACCTGTATGCTCTAGTCGGCTGGCCCTTGCTACATTTTCATTGCCAGACCCACTGGCTCCAGGTCATCTATTATTCTATGCTAGGTAAAGCTCCGCCTTATCTCAGCTCACTGGTCACAATAACAACACCCACCCGTAGCACGCACTTCAGCAGGTATATCTCACTGGTCATCCCCAAAGCCAACACCTCCTTTGGCCGCCTTTCCTTCCAATTCTCTGCTGCCAGTGACTGGAACGAATTGCAAAAATCGCTGAAGCTGGAGACTTACAATCCCCTCACTAACTTTAAACAACAGCTATCTGAGCAGCTAACCGATCGCTGCAGCTGTACATAGTCCATCTGTAAATAGCCCACCCAATCTACCTACATCATCCCCATATTGTTTTTATTTACTTTGCTGCTCTTTTGCACACCAGTATCACAACTTACACACCATCATCTGCTCATCATCATCTGCTCATCTATCACTCCAGTGTTAATCTGCTAAATTGTAATTACTTTGCTACAATGGCCTATTTCTTGCCTTACCTCCTCATGCCATTTGCACACACTGTATATAGACTTTCTTTTTTTCTATTGTGTTATTGACTGTACGCTTGTTTACTACATGTATAACTCTGTGTTGTTGTTTCTGTCACACTGCTTTACTTTATCTTGGCCAGGTCGCAGTTGTAAATGAGAACTTGTTCTCAACTAGCTTACCTGGTTAAATAAAGGTGAAATAATTTTTTTTTAAATAAATTGATTGACGCATGGGTGTGTCAATAGACTCTTAAGGATTTTTAAGAGAGCGATATCACCACCTCCCATGTCCAAAACCCCCCCAAAGAAGTAATTCGCCTGAACTCCATCACTACCTCAGTATCTCAGCTAATAACTTTTTCAACGCGAGTGAGGTCTTAATTGGGAAGTGTCTGTGGTAGTAAGATGTTCTGACCCAGTGCTGTCAACCTCACCAGTGATGTTCCAGGCCAGCGGGCTCTCCTCTCCCCTGAGACCAGGACCCACATCTCTTCTTCCCCTCTCTTCCTAATGAAATCCTCTGTAAATCCACTGCTGTCCCCTCCTCTACTCTCTTCAGCCACTTAGGGAGTCAGAGCCAATACATAGGGCCACACTGGAAATCGCTCCCATTTTTGTAGGTCTTTTCTTGTCGACTCTATGGGGTCCTTGAACTCTGTAATGTGCAGAGCAAGATAGGGGGGCTGAAAGAGTTTTAAAGTAATTAGCTTCTGGATTGCAGAGAAACTCGCTTGGGGGCGTGCACACAGTCAGCACAAGACTGTTTCCCTGCAATATTACTGCTAACACTTTTCAACTATGCACACATGCTATTAGCGCACAGTAACACTCCCAGTATAATGCACACTCACGTAAATGTATATATGCTTCCTATTACCAAGGGCCATCAGACAGAGATAGCGTGTGATGTATATTTAAGATCTAAATGCATAACCGTCTAATATTGATTTGTACTTTGTACAGACTGTGACCTCTAATCAGTGTAATCCTTAGCTAGCTCAATCCTCTGTTGACACACTGCATGCATTTCCTTTTATGAATAAAATTGACAAGCATGAAATTAATGGAAAAGTCCAAGGGCAGATCGATCAGTCGTGCATGCAAAAACCAGCTCTTAAATCATCTGGCCCTTAAATGATTCAACACTCTAAAATAATTCATTACAGGGCAGGCAGCAGCTTCCTTGTTCTGGAGCCTGAGGATTAGCTGGGGAGACCATCCTCTACAGTGTGAGTGGAATGAGAAGACTTTGAGTAGACTAGATAAGAGGACTGGCCCCTACACTAAACAGACCCATTTGACCCCCTCTGTTATTAAAGGTGGAACTGTGGTGCATCGGTTGGTTTCAATAGTACACATTCAACAGAGAGCTAAAGTGAAGGAGTGTCACCTGGTGCATTGGTCTCAATGGCTGAGATTCAACAGTAAGTTTAAAGCTGGAACCTTTAATTGAAATCATATTAAAGCGATCACTCCATCTCTGTTTTGGTAAAAAGCTGAGGGATGGACCTGGAGAAATGTAACCATTCTTAAACTCATAGACAGAGCTATGGATGCAAGGACTGGCCATCCATGATACAAAATAATACTTTTAACCATGTTTTGATACAGTGTTTGTTTACCTTTACATTTTTTACAAACAGAGTAAAACAAGCTTATATTTTGGGTTCTGATGAGGTACGACAGTTGAACTAAGCTTATGAGGCATTTATAAGTTGTATTCCCCCTTTGCCCTCAGAACAGCCTCAATTTGTTGGGGCATGGACTCTACAAGGTGTCGAAAGCGGCCCACAGGGATGCTGACCCATGTTGACTCCAATGCGTTCCATAGTTGTGTCAAGTTGGCTGAATGTCCTTTGGGTGGTGGACCATTCTTGATACACACGGGAAATTGTTGAGCGTGAAAAGCCCAACAGTGTTGCAGTTTTTGACACAAACTGGTGTGCCTGGTACCTACTACCATGCCCTGTTCAAAGGCACTTAAATCTTTTGTCTTGCCCATTCACTCTCTGAATGGCACACATACACAATCCATGTCTCAATTGTCTCAAGGCTTTAAAATCCTTCTTATTAAAAGAAAACGAAAACATATAGAATGTGCTGGCAGTAAACATTTTAGTAATGAAAAGACGTGCTCACAGAGGTTGGGGTAAAGTCACCTTTATTGAGTACACTTACTTTAAATGCCGATACTGACTCAGTTGAGCTCTCTTGCCTATCTATGATTAAAATAAGCTCAACGTTTAATTGTTTCTTCAGGCAGGCTGACCTTAAGAGGAGAGATACTCCTACAAAGCAAGCTCAAATAGCCATGATTAATATGGATGGTTCCTCAGGCCAGGTACCACTTATTGGTATGTAAACTATACAAAATCAATATATAACCTCCTTAGTAGAGTTGAAATGTGTTACATTCATGTAAAGTATTTTAATGTGTTACTAAAGACATGATTTGAATGATTTAAGTGTTGAAAGTGGAATGATATAGGCAGGTACAGTGTAACTACAATGCAGTGTGAACAATTTGGCTTAGTACTTAGCCTTCAGACCAACAGTGAAAGCTGTTGGAAAGTTCCACCTGACTTGCACTAAGGCATCACAATACCTCGTCCTCACGTACTAAATCCAGGAATGACCCCAAGCAAGAACTGCATGTATGAGAATTAGCTTGTACAAGACTAGTTTTGTTTTTACTCTGATCAAGAAACCCAAATGCTCCCAGAATGGATCAGACAGCATTATGTGACCACGCCCTTAGTGGTCAGTCACTCAGAGTAAATCAGCTAGTGGTAGTTCCAGTACCGTTGGATTCATCTGTACATATACAGTACAATCCGCTTCATAAACATCTCAAAACCTCAGTAAATCGGTCAAATCCATGGGATGTCAATACAGACCTGTGCTGTTCCTGGTCCATCAGAAGGCTGCACGTTTTTCATCTATAGTAGAAAAGCAATCAAAGCCCAACCTTCCCCTCGAACTCTGTAGCAGCGGTTACACAATGTCTCCTCCTGCCCCCACTTCACTCTCTGTTGTGCCTTTCATCCCAGTCTCTTGGAGAGGCAGAGCGGATTCTCTTTCTTCTGCCAATCCATCGGCCTCTCTGTTTGATCTGTGTAATTCTGCTAATAAGGCCGGGTCCCTGGCAGGCATCTGGCACACACACCAAAGGCAACAGCACTGAGATGTGCCCCCAGATTTCACTCATCGCCACCCCATCATCTGACTCAGCAGCAACTAACCAGCAATATAGAGCAAGCAGCAGCTAGGTCTCAGCCAAGGTGGAGGATCTAGTGTTAGATCCTCCACCTTATATAAGCTTGTTTTAATGGCCTGATTTAAGGTCCTCTCAATAGCAGCTACAGATGGAGGCGTATGCACAAGTTGTCCCGGAGTATATATACTGTATTCATTCCACTTGTATTTTGTGTGCATTTACCTTACAATGATTGATCTTGTTTTGCCTATGTGAGATATGAAGGTCTAGGCAATTTGTTACGCTTGATGAATTAGACTGAAATACTGAGGTGTGACGCCTGATTTTTCATTCTACTGAAATTCGCACTATCAAGTCAATCTTCACATCTTTCCATGTCCCTTTTTATCATAGGTGGTGTCTCCTTATCAATCCAATTTTGTTAGAATGTCAGAATCTTGGCATACATCAGATGAGAAAAGCCTAAGTTATTTGTCTTGTTGAGTATGGAATATGATTATTCTCCAGATTTCCTTTTAGTGTGGATGGTAGGCTGAGGGCTGGTGGAGGATCTGATGAGAGCTGGCGTGTTTGAGGCAGATGCAAACCTCTCACAAATGCTAATCTTTGATTTCCCCCAGATCAGTGGGGCTCCAGCTGAGAGACCCGGAGAGACGCAGAGACACAAGGAGCTGGCTGGCTCCCGTTCCCCCCTCGTCTCTAAAGCGTCAGATTAAACGGAAATCAGACACCGCCGTTCGGCTCATCATGTTTTCTTTGAAAACGCTGCAACAAACACTGATCACAGTTGATTCCAAAAAGATGATGATTTCCCCCCAACTTGATGTTTTATCATCCACGTTTCCATAAAGCGTGTTCTGTCTACCTGTGTAAACCCCAGAGAGATAAAGAGCACATCAGACCTGAAGGAGGGAGAAGCATTATGATACAATCCACACTCAATCCACAAATTCAAAAGTGATGCTTGGTGGAAATCTCCATCAACTGAGGATGAGGACTCACCATTATGTGGTTCAAATGTATGTTGAATAATAATAATAAACTACATTCATCAATCTGACTCTATTATTATGTGGATAAATGCTACAGGCCCTGTGCATCTCTGAAGGATCTGGTCAAGGTAGTGAGTCTTACATCACCTCTCAGTATGACTATAATGAACATGTGTCTATCTTGCACCTTTATGCAATTATTAAGAGGCTAGATACAAATAGCTAATCCTGGTGACCAATTTTCTAGCATTAATTTATTGAGTCATGTAGATCAGAGATGTCAAGGTGGAACCCAAGCGCATGCTGTGTTTAGTGTAAATTATATTAACCAATAGATCTTCAAAATATTTAACGTATAGTCAATCAAAGAATTACTCTGTAAAACGAGGAATGCATTTACGCAATTAAAGTAATAGAATGATTTAGTCACGAAGGAATGAACACAAACAATTACAGTGCTCATGAAATGCATGATATACTACAGAATACACTGAGTAAATGACTATCAACTAAATAAGACTTCATGTGGTTACACATGTCTTCAGTTCAGAATAACATGTGTCTTCAGTTCAGAATAACATGTGTCTTCAGTTCAGAATAACACGTCTTCAGTTCAGAATAACACGTCTTCAGTTCAGAATAACATGTGTCTTCAGTTCAGAATAACATGTGTCTTCAGTTCAGAATAACATGTGTCTTCAGTTCAGAATAACATGTGTCTTCAGTTCAGAATAACACATGTCTTCAGTTCAGAATAACACGTCTTCAGTTCAGAATAACATATGTCTTCAGTTCAGAATAACACATGTCTTCAGTTCAGAATAACATGTGTCTTCAGTTCAGAATAACATGTGTCTTCAGTTCAGAATAACATGTGTCTTCAGTTCAGAATAACATGTGTCTTCAGTTCAGAATAACATGTGTCTTCAGTTCAGAATAACACGTCTTCAGTTCAGAATAACATATGTCTTCAGTTCAGAATAACACATGTCTTCAGTTCAGAATAACATGTGTCTTCAGTTCAGAATAACACGTCTTCAGTTCAGAATAACACATGTCTTCAGTTCAGAATAACATGTGTCTTCAGTTCAGAATAACATGTGTCTTCAGTTCAGAATAACACATGTCTTCAGTTCAGAATAATCTCTAAGAGAACAACTATGTGTGCCTGATACTCACAGGAGCTTGCTAACAAGTTCTCAAAGCATGAGCTAATTCACTGCCCTTTTAACCAAATTCAAGCACAAACTCACACCCAACCTGAATTGACATTTCTTTGCTCTTTACTAGTAAAAACAATAGACAGGAACAACCCACCCAGATTCTAATCCAACCAACTCAATTTAAATAATAGGAACACACCCCTGTGTTGCTCCTCTTTTACCTATCTGCCGTCTGACGAACAGAATAACACAGTTTCCCTGTAACAATAAATTCAGTGCACTTACAGCATGGAACTCTTGAAACAAATACGACAATTTATTTCACTTAACATACAATTTAATTCAATGAACATACATTTTGTTGATTCAAGTGTTTTTTCAGTCTTCACACCTCTCCTGGCATCAGTGACCCCAGGACTTCTGTGGGAACGTCTTGTCCCTGGACATTGCCACGGCGAAGGTGTGGGAACGTCTTGTCCCTGGACATTGCCACGGCGAAGGTGTGGGAACGTCTTGTCCCTGGACATTGCCACGGCGAAGGTGTGGGAACGTTTTGTCCCTGGACATTGCCACGGCGAAGGTGTGGCTCTCTCCTGTGAGATGCAAATACCCATCCATCCAGCCAAACGATGTCGTGAGTCAACAAGCTGGGCCTCGGCGCCAGCAAGTCGCTAGACGGAAGTATCCCCATCTCTCATTTTCCCACCACAATGGCACCATAGTTCACAGTATTCACAGACAGCCTTACGGTGTGTTTGCACCTAGCCTGAATCAGGCAATTGCAATCTGCTCAGACAGACGCTCCTACAAAAAGACAACACCCTTGCAGTCAAGAAACAGCATATGCCAAAGACTGCTAATGTTAGGGGAAGGATTGTGTCATTGTTCACAGACTTGGTACTGATAAGATAATATCACCATGGTTTGCTCACTGGGGCAGTAAATAGACCAAGAGGTCGGGTCATTGAGAGCTATGAGAGATAAACATCCCCTTTATAAGGATGAGGGGGAGGATCCATGGCTCCACCATGCCCTGGAGCTGCCACAGATGGCCTGGAATACACCCACCTACCCTCAATACATCCCCAGTCAGCCTGAATCTGGAACATCCTGAGGCTCCAGCCCTACGGCCCACAGGGTGGCAGGCCAATGGCATAACATGGTGCCCACACCACCACCATCCAAATCAACCACAATCACAATGGATACAGGTTTGATTATGTGATGTTATTTTTATACAGTGGCAGATGTTTCATGGACCATGGGGGGTACGGTTAGATCAGAAAGTGTTCATTCCCATAGACTGAGTCACTTCAATATCCTAGTGGTGTTCACAGGTATGACAAAGCAAACTGAAATCAAAGAGCATTTAGCGACAATGCAATGCTTAGCGCAGTAGCTGTTTGATTAAAACTTCTACCGAGACAAACAAGAACACAAACTTGGCCAAAAGTTTTAATTAATTAAGTGATTCATTTGTTTAATCAGACATGACACTGTGGTTTATATTTACATATTTACTCAACTGAGAGAACATTGTGTCAGAGCCCTCAGCACATGTCATCAAATGTACAAAAAATAGGAAATCACAACGCTGTGAGGGAACGCGACAACCAGAGGGAGGAGAAAGAAAAGGAGGGTAGGACGAAGGAGAAGAGACACAGACATCACTGGCCACTTTAATAATGTTTACATACTGCTTTACTCATCTCATATGTATATATTGTATTCTATTCTACTGTATTTTAGACAATCGCGCTCGTCCTAATATTTATATATTTCTTAATTCCATTCTTTTACTTTTTTTGTGTATTGTTGTGAATTCTTAGATGCTACTGCACTGTTGGAGCTACGAACACAAGCATTTCGCTACACCTGCAATAACATCTGCTAAATCTGTATATATATACAGAGATTCCACAAGTACTTGTATGGGAGAACATTCACTATTGTGACCGATCATAAGCCTCTGATCTCTCTGTTCCATGAACAAAAGCCAGTACCACAAATGGTCTCTCCAAGAGTTCAACGTTGGAATGTGTGGCTCAGGGCCTATGAGTACAGAATAATTTACAAACCAGGTAGATACCATGGGAATGCTGATGCTCTGAGTAGGCTGCCCGTTCCAGAAATCATTCAGGAAGAAGAAAATGACCAGGTTTTGATGATCGATGTGTTGGATGATGCACCGGTCAACACAGCACAAATCAGGCAATGGACTTCAAAGGATGTGACGTTATCACAAGTGCATGAATTTATCCTGAAAGGATGGCCTACAGTGACAGAGCCTCAGATCATGCCTTACTACACTCGCCGCTTGGCATTGAGTGTTGGAGATGGATGTGTTCTGTGGGGTTCAAGAGTAGTTATCCCACCACAAGGGCGGGGGTTGCTACTGAAGTTGTTGCATCAGTCGCATCCAGGTATGTCGAGAATGAAAGGCCTAGCGAGGTCATATGTCTGGTGGCCAAAGATGGACCACGATGTGGAAAATGAGGTTAGCCGGTGTGCAGATTGTCAGAGTAACAGGAAGTCACCCCCCACCACGCCATTACATCCATGGGAATGGCCAGAAAAACCATGGACACGACTACATGTGGACTACGCTGGACCTTTCCTAGGGAAAATGTTCCTTGTGCTGATTGATTCTCATTCAAAGTGGATGGATGTTTACCCCATGAACACGTCAACATCGTACGCTACGATTGAGAAGTTGAGACAAAGCTTCAGTGTTATGGGATTGCCTCAAATGTTGGTTAGTGACAATGCTACTTGTTTTACAAGCACTGAATTCACAAGTTTCATGGAACAAAATGGAATTCAGCATGTAATGTCGGCCCCTTTTCACCCATCTTCAAACGGATTAGCAGAACGTGCGGTTCAGACCTTGAAGGAGGGGATGAGGAAGATGCAAGGGCCCAGCATTGAAACAAAGGTGTCAAGATTCTTGTTTAGCTACAGGATTACTCCTCAAGCTACGACTGGGTTGTCACCTGCAGAAATGTTGATGTCAAGGAGGTTAAGGTCAACCTTGGATCTCATCAGACCAGACCTGAAAATGAAAATACAACAAAAGCAATGGAAGCAAAAATGTAATCATGACACCCGAGCCAAACTCAGAAGTTTCTCACCTGGAGATGATGTCTATACAAGAAACTATGGGTTTGGTCCTAAATGGATTCCAGCTACCATTGAGGATTGCTCAGGACCAGTATCTTATACTGTGATCATCGGAAGTGGACAAAGACTAAGGAGACACGTGGATCAGATCCGAGCTCGAATTCCAGTTCCATCCGGAGATCTGGATCAATTCTTAAACGAGCAGGACAGGACATTGGAACGTTCCCCAGAGTTGCAGTTGGACAAACCACCTGAGACCAACAATGCTCAACTTCCTGAGACCACCAGTCCGGGACGACCTCCTCCTGTGAAGTCTCCACAAAAGGACTTTGTTTCACCATCAAGGGGTGAAGATCTGGTGGCACCAGCTACACCACCTCTGAGATGCTCTATTAGAGACGTCCGCCAGACTTTTTCACATCCTAAAGGAGATCATTTTTGAAAAAATGTAAATAAGAATATAGCATAGCTCAGAAAGGAATTAAATTGGGTTATTAGCTTTAAAGGGGGGGAATGTAGTAACCTGGTATATTTATGTTTACCAATAGATGGCAGTATTGACTCAAGACGGGGGTTTGCTTCCCGCTATCCGTAGCTATTTCCTATGTCTGCCTATATAACCATGATTAAGAAACCTTCAGGTAGTTTAAGCCAGGTGCATAAGATAATGTAAATCTAAGTTACAATTAAATACTAAACCGTACGTAAGTCTCATGAGTCGTAATTCTAAGAAGCCTTTAAGGATACTACAGTGACCAATAACATTTCATTTGATTTGAAAATGGTTAATTTGGTAAGCTAAGCATGGACCCAGAGTCCTTACAGCAAGTGGCTCAGGTGCCATTGAGTTTGTTTAGTGTAGAATTCGCTGAGGTGTGTCTTCATAGAGAGAGAGAGCAGAGAGTGCTGTAACTCTGTAAACGGATGGGTCTCGGAGAAGTTGAAAGAGTACAGGATGGATGTGGGATCATTCTCAAGCACAGCACATTTTATCTCTTAGGATGAAATACGTAGTGCGTGTCTCCCTTCCAACACACCTTTAATATCTTCATATGAAACCTAATGTAACATCAAAGAACAGTCTGAGGGGCTTCCTTGAGTGACCTCGGTGTCTATAAAAACACACTGTAAACTGATGAGATTCAGGATAGGGAAGGAAAAATGAGTCTGAGCTTTAGTGATGACCCAGGCTGGTTATAGCCAGTGTTTTCTTGCAGGGTACATTTAGAAATGTCCTGCTTTGTATCTTGCTCTGCCCTTGGAATGTGTTGATGATGTGTGCTTGAAAGTGGACTCACATTTACATTGTATTATATTGTATTGTGAGCCAATTCTGTTTATTTTGTCACAGTCTAAGATGGTTGTTCTGGTTGATGTGGGACACCTGATTCCCTTGTTGGTGTGATCTCACTTCCTACAAAACAGAGAGTCCTCGTTTGCCACTTTGCTTTAGGATCATTGTGGTAATCTCTCCACTTGAGCCCACAGCTGTTGCACAGGCTCATTTCTGTTACTACTTTGCCGGGACTTCAGCTCAATATTTTGACAGGAAAATCCTGATTCATAGCATTAATAACCACTTCAAAAAAGCAGCCCACGTCTGGCAGTGTTTTTTAAATCTGACATTAATGTCACTTGACTCTTGTCTCTTGGCGGTATAACAATGAGGTCATTAAAAGTTATGCCATGCAGGGAAGCGGACCAGATCTCTCTGCAGAATCACTTATTAGGATATTTTTTAGAGAGGAAGTAGTTGGGCCCAAGCAATCTGTATTATTTGAGAGATTAGGTAATCCACATGCTTTTACGATGTATGGGCAACAAACAGTACATAGCATTGTTTTTTACATGTCTAGATGTGTGCTGCAGGGAAATGAGTCCTATGGGGACGCAGAGGATTCCACACTGTGACTATGGTTCCTCTGAGATGCCTCTTGACCACTCCACTGTATAATTTACAGTATCAAATCCACAATTGACTCATCAAGGCTCTAGAAACACTACAGTCATAGTAGTGCCATTGTTCCCATCTGGACGAGACTGTTACACTGTTTCAATCATCTCTAAGAGGGAGGGAAATGTGGAGGAGTGCAAGTGCAGGAGATTGAGAGAGACGGCGAGAATGAGAGGGCGAGAGAGGGAGAGAGAAGAAATGAGAGCGAGAGGGGGAGAGAGAAGGAATGAGAGCGAGGGAGAGAGATAGAATGAGACACTATAAGACATACTGTAGTTAATGAGTCCTGCAGGCATTGTGTGTGCGAGGTGTGGAAGTGCTGAGCAGAGGTGAGACCCGCAGGGCTCATTGTAGAGAAATGTGCACTGCTGAGGCCAGCTCGGGAGCCACACAGGAATCACAATTAGACATAATTACAGCTGGAAAGCTCTGGAAATTGGTCTAATTGGTCTATATTGGTCCAGCTCTTCTCTTCTCCCATCTGCTCTGATAGCTAGCTATATTTATCTACAATGACCACACTTAAACCATATTCAAGCCATATTTGTTGAGCTGTTCAGGCAAGCCCTCAGCTCAAAGTGTGTGTGTGTGTGTGTGTGTGTGTGTGTGTGTGTGTGTGTGTGTGTGTGTGTGTGTGTGTGTGTGTGTGTGTGTGTGTGTGTGTGTGTGTGTGTGTGTGTGTGTGTGTGTGTGTGTGTGTGTGTGTGTGTGTTAAAAAGTGTCTATCTACAAATTACAGCTAAAGGATAACAAAATCTGGTAGTGGTTACAAGCCCATAAAACCGAAGAGGAGTTTTGCAACAATGAAGAATGTCTTGTTTTTGACATGGAATTAGAGGGAATAGCTATTCACATTGCTATTTCCTTCAAATAGCAAGACGAGGGAATGAATGTAGGCCTGTGTTCCCTTTGTCAGCAGTTGTAGCGTGTTGCGTTGACATGTAGCAAACAACCGTTTTGTCACATCGCTGTGTTGTGTCATTAAGCCTCACAAATGATCAGTTGGGCATATTTCAAAATATGCGGTTTCCTTTTTCCTTCATCTTGTTCAATTGTTGCCATGCACCTGCAAATAAGATTGCTTAGATGTGCGAGTGCCTTTTGAATTTCATATTTCAAAATATAAAATATTCAAGATAAATTCCACAGTAAATCCAAGCTTGTTTTAAAAGTACTACCCCCACTAGAACGAGTCCAGGTAGTTTATAGCTGGAACATTGAGTGATCGTCTGTATTTTACTGCAGTCCAAACCTTCTTCGTTATCTGTTCATAAGAACCACTCTAAAATTGTATTTGATGTACGCAGATACAGCCAAGAATGAAAGCTTTGTGTGGGATTTGAGAGGCATACAGTGGCACAAAGTGCTGAAATTACAGAAAAATGTAGCACTTCTTGCTTTTGAGGACTGACTTCTGTTCATTCAAACCGCCATATTCACCAACCCCCCCCCCCCCCCCCCCCCCCCATCCTTGTCCTGGCCATGGCTCTGCACTTTCTCTGGCCTGGGAGGCGTGCAGTCTGTCGTGGAAAATTCAGTACTGAGAGAGACTTGGTCATTTCTTCAAACAATCATCTTTATTTAATATTGATTAATTATTGCAATAATGAGGCTGGTCAACCCCCCACCCTTGAGTGTTGGACCGAGTAACCTAACCTTTACACAAATGCAGAGTACTATATATAGCTGAGACTAACAATGCTCAGTTATGGTTGGTTCAACACCCCTCATGCAGATTGGGGCATCATAAGCCACTCTGGGTTCATCCTGTTGTTATCTGCACGTGGGTTGTTGTCTTAACCGCACCCTGGCTTAGTTTCCCAGATGCAATGATGATTTTGAGACAATGAGGAATTTTTATACTCCTAAGCTATCCCTAGTTAAACACATTCTTGTCTATGTAATGCAGTCTTTAACTAATTTGTCAGCTCAAGCCATCTCTGGTGACCATACGCCCAGATTAGCTGCAGGGAACTAGAGTGGAGACCATAAAAACACAGCCACTAGTAGGACAGAAATGTCTTACTATTAGTTAAATATGAATTGTTAACCAAAATATATAATTTGTCCCTCACAAGTCAAAGCCTTTAAGAATGGGTGATGGCAGCTGAGAGTGTAACTGTGAGCAGAATGCAGAGTGTTCTCTCCTCTCCTCTCCTCTCCTCTCTCCAGCCCAGTCTCTTTTAATTGTGTTGACCTAGAGAGACGCCCACGGAGCAGAAACTCCATCTAGAGACCTGAGTGAAGTGAAGCTGACCACAATTAGCCTAAAAGGGGAAATAGCACTGCACAATGCATTGATTACCCCTACAAAGATGTTTCTTTGTTTCTTTGTGGTCGCAAAAATAGAGAAGGATACCTGAAATACATTCAATTCATTCTTTATAGATGCAGAGCCCATATCCACTTTGTATATCTACCTCTTTGCTTTACTGATTTATCAAGCAGTTTTTCATGACTCTCCGCCTGTCATTGTCTCCTTATCACTAATGTTACCCTGACCCATTTTCTCTGTTCTCAGCAAAAATCCAATATTTCCAAACACGCTTTCAGCCTCTGTAAATACGTTTTCAAAATCCTATCTATGAACTTCTGTTCCTTTCTGTGTGGATGCAGGGCTTGTTTTTCTTTGCCAAACTTGATTTTAATCAAATTGACTATATTAATACATCTAGACTGAAATAAAGCCTCTGCAAAATAAACTCAGCTCTAGAAGTTGGTGCAACAGTACACCATTTACATACATTTCCATGCAGTGGGATACATAGCTTAGAGACAACATTTCTATTGAATATAGATTTAGTCTATATTATGCATGCAGCAGTGTTGAATAAATTATGTTTGTGCCTTTGCTCTCTGCTTCTCTTCTGATCTGAGGCATTGGCGATATAAATCCATCTGTCGCTTGATAGAAGAAAATGTAAATCACAGCCCCTCTGCATATCATATCTAATTGGGCAGGGTCTTCAAACGGCTCTGCCTTCGAGATGTATCTTTATCAGATAGATAACATGGCCCTCTGATTTCATAACCCTCTGTCATTCAGAGAAGAGGATCCCTGCATGGGCGTCAGGCAGTATAAGTATCTATGTGCTAGGAACATTAGCATCTGGGCAATAAAGCATACTGCACTGCACTCTTGCAGACATCCCACTAGCACTAGCTCATCCACTGTACTGTACCTCATCCAGACATGATGCATTAGCTCTGTACAGTATTAGCCTGCTCTGAGGGTACTAGGGGGGAAAGGGGGATACCTAGTCAGTTGCACAACTGAATGCATTCAATCTAAATGTGTCTCATGCATTTAACCAAACCCCTCTGAATCAGAGCGGTGCGGGGGACTGCCTTTATCGACATCCACATCATTGGGGAGCAGCTGTTGTTGGGGGTTAACTGCCTTGCCCAAGGCCAGAAAGGCAGATTTTTCCACTTTACTACAGTATGTCTGGGTACATACATACTGTATGAGTCCTCAGGCTTCCTGCTGGGAGGATCCTGCTCCTTATTGCTCTTGTGGCGCACAGGCAAAAAGAGCTGCGAAATCGAATATTCTGCTTCATGGTCGTGTCCCTGACTAGGGCACTGTCCATGGTCTAGAAAACTTTAATTGCATCCATGTAATGTACATCTTCTCCCTAATGGCAGCCCATCAAGCGTAATGTACACATTAATGTAAGGAGCCAGCGTGGCTTCGACAGTCAGCAGGACCAGTAGGTGTGAGGGATTGTGGGATTGTGATGGAGGCTGGAACTCTGACTGATTCAGCTCATCAAATCAAATGTATTCGTCGCGTACACATATTTTGCAGATTTTATCGCAGGTGCAGCAAAATGCTTGTAACTTTTAGTGCGTGTGTGTGTGTGTGTGTGTGTGTGTGTGTGTGTGTGTGTGTGTGTGTGTGTGTGTGTGTGTGTGTGTGTGTGTGCGTGTGTGAGAGAGTGTCTGAGAGTAGGCTTCATTATAACACCACAACATGAAGCATGGTGGATGATAGGATCAGATGTTATAGTGGTATATGCAGGTTTATCATTCAATTTGGAAAATCCTAAACCGCCATCTGTCGTTTCCTCCATAAATTTGTCATGGCTTTTAGAAAACGCACACAAAGTATGAGCATGAACAAATTTTGTGTTGTAGTTAGTTCTGATAAGTATAGTGAGTCCAGTTAAGATAATGGTCAGATTGTTTTCATAACGTCACAAGTTGATTTAAGTACATTCCTATTATATTGCCACAAGGCTTCATGACCCAGATTACGACGGAGACTAAGACCACCATTATATAGATTTTAAACAACTCCAAGGATCTTAATTTTTCATCGCTTCTTATGGTCTTTAAACTCCGGGGGAGAATGGGAGCCACCACAACTCACATTAAGTGCTTTGCTGCTCGCCATTAAACTCTGCATACAAAACGTTAACAGTGTCTTTGTAGTAAGGCTAATCAGCAACTTGGAGAAGCGTTGCGTTTAGATGGGCCCTATACCATCGCTGTGACAATCCTATTAGGAAAACACTGTGTGCTGTTAGTGTGACGCAAATTGGCTGCAAGTAGCCTGGCAGCTCTCCAGGCATGATTCAAGGTGAAGGCCCAAACGTAGGGATTTAACTTACTGTCCAACAGCCAGATCGATACTGGCATATGCGAGGCATAAACCACGTAGGCTGTAGTTTAATGTGCTACTATGTAATGAAAATAAATGAAAATAAAGGTTGTTGTGGTGTTTGGGGTGTAGTGATTTTGAAAGCCCTCCACTTGGGTCAGGATGGGATAGGAGGCAGGGAGAGGGATAGTGTGTGTGCAGAATTCTAACGATGTCTGCTCTCACAGAACAAAGGAGAGAGATCACAATCAAGCCTGTTCACATCCTTCACCATGGCACCCCGTCCTCACCAGGCCTTATCAGCAACGAGGAACTTGAGGGACGGCTCAATGAGCAGCAACAGCAAAAAATGTATGCACAGTCTTTATTAGGGGTTTTTCGATTTCAGACAGACACAGTCCTGGACAACGTAGATTTGAGACACAGATTTAATCATATTATGCACTGTGCTTGTAAAGGGGTGAGAGTGAATAAATAGATGAGGGAAGTTTGAATTAAAGGAGTTTTTTACAACGTTGGTACATTTCCTGAGCCTGCGGCGTCGTCTGGGAGGCTGTTGTGAAAGGCTAGTTAGTACAATAGAGAAAGAGTGAGAGAAGGAGGAAGGAGGGTAGGATGGTATCTCAGGTCAGTGTTTGCGTCATGGAAAGAATTATAGTTCATATCACGGGCATTGTCCTCATGTTGTCGTTTGTATTAAATTCTTGTTGACTTTCTTTTATCTTTTAATGCACCCATTCGTCTCATTGTCTAACACTTGGTTTAAAAAAATAATGCAGCATCCCATTTTCTGTGCCAGGGTGAATAAATCACAACCTCTCTTCTTCAGAATCTCTCAAAATGTCTTAATTTAGCAAATTCATCCAAATATATTAATGTCAAAACAGAGCAATCTATATCAGCCAACACAAGAGGATCTCTAGATATGATTCTACCTGAATAAAATGATAATAACAGTTCAAACAAGAGGTCAGATAAAGATGGAGGTTGTTGGTTGGGGTGTTAGGTTGTTAGGGTGTAAAGTTGCTAGGGTGTTAGGGTGTTACGGTGCTAGGATGTAAAGTTGCTAGGGTGTTAGGGTGTTACGGTGCTAGGATGTTAGGGTGTTAGGATGTTAGGGTGTTAGGGTGTTAGGATGTTAGAACGTTAGAACTTTAGGATGTTAAGGTGTTGGGGTGTTAGGATGTAAAGTTGTTAGGATGTTAGGATGTAAAGTTGTTAGGGTGTAAAGTTGCTAGCGTGTTAGGGTGCTAGGATGTAAAGTTGCTAGGGTGTTATGGTGTTACGGTGCTAGGATGTTAGGGTGTTAGGATGTTAGGGTGTTAGGATGTTAGAGTGTTAGGGTGTTAGGGTGTTAGGATGTTAGAACGTTAGAACGTTAGGATGTTAAGGTGTTAGAGTGTTAGGATGTTAGGGTGTAAAGTTGTTAGGATGTTAGGGTGTAAAGTTGTTAGGGTTATAGGATGTTAGGGTGTTAGGGTGTTAGGCTGTTAGGATGTTAAGGTGTTAGGCGTTAGGGTGTTAGGGTGTTAAGGTGTTAGGGTGTTAGGGTGTTAGGATGTTAGGCTGTTAAGGTGTTGGGGTGTTAGGATGTAAAGTTGTTAGGATGTTAGGATGTAAAGTTGTTAGGATGTTAGGATGTAAAGTTGTTAGGATGTTAGGGTGTAAAGTTGTTAGGATGTAAAGTTGTTAGGATGTTAGGATGTAAAGTTGTTAGGATGTTAGGATGTAAAGTTGTTAGGATGTTAGGGTGTAAAGTTGTTAGGATGTTAGGATGTAAAGTTGTTAGGATGTTAGGATGTAAAGTTGTTAGGATGTTAGGGTGTAAAGTTGTTAGGATGTTAGGGTGAAAAGTTGTTAGGGTTATAGGATGTTAGGATGTTATGGTGCTAGGGTGTAAAGGTGTTAGAGTGTTAGGATGTTACGTTGCTAGAGTGTAAAGGTGTTAGGGTGTTATGATGTTAGGCTGTTCGGATGTTACGATGCAAAGGTGTAAAGGTGATTCGGTGTTAGGGTGTTAGGGTGTTAGAGTTATAGGGTGTTAGGATGTTAGGGAGATTGGAAGTTAGGGTAATAGGGAGTTAGGGTGTTACGGTGCTAGGAAGTAAGGATGTTAGCGTGTTGGGGAGTTAGGGTTTATTAAGAGAGTTTGGGAGTGAGGCTTTTAGGGAGTTCGGGAGTGTCACGTTCCTGACCTTATTTTCCTTTGTTTAGTCTTTATTTAGTTGGTCAGGACGTGAGCTGGGTGGGTATAGTCTATGTTCTGTGTTTCTATGTTTAGGTTTGTCATATTGGCCTGATATGGTTCTCAATCAGAGGCAGGTGTTTTGCGTTGTCTCTGATTGTCAACCATATTTAGGTAGCCTGTTTTTCACTGTTGGTTTGTGGGTGATTGTTTCCTGTGTCAGTGTTTGTGCCACACGGGACTGTTTTGGTTAGATTTACTTTTGTTATTTTGTATTGTGTCTTGTTCAGTTTATTATATTAAAACTATGGACACTTACTACGCTGCGTCTTGGTCTGATCCCTGCTACACCTCCTCTTCCGACGAAGAGGAGGAAATCTGCCGTTACAGAATCACCCAACAACCAAGGACCAAGCAGCGTGGTAAAGGACAGCGGCAGCAGCGGCAAAATACACAGGACTCCTGGACATGGGAAGAAATTCTGGACGGTAAGGGACCCTGGGTTCAAGCTGGAGAATATCACCGCCCTCGTGAAGAGCTGGAGGCAGCTAAAGCCGAGAGGCGGTGGTATGAGGAGGCAGCACGGAAGCGCGGCTGGAAGCCAGAGAGGCAGCCCCAAAAATTTCTTGGGGGGGGGACTAAAGGGGAGTGTGGCGAAGTCAGGTAGGAGACCTGCGCCAACTCCCCGTGCTTACCGTGGAGAGCGAGAGTACGGGCAGACACCGTGTTATGCGGAAGAGCGCACGGTGTCTCCTGTACGTGTGCATAGCCCGGTGCGGTACATCCCAGCTCCTCGTATTGGCCGGGCTAGAGTGGGCATCGAGCCAGGTGCCATGAAGCCGGCTCAACGCATTTGGTCTCCAGTGCGTCTCCTCGGGCCGGTGTACATGGCCTTACGCATTACGCATGGTGTCCCCGGTTCGCCAGCACAGCCCAGTGCAGGCTATTCCACCTCGCCGCACTGGCCGGGATAAGGGGAGTATTCAACCAGGTAAGGTTGGGCAGGCTCGGTGCTCAAGAGCTCCAGTACGCCTTCACGGTTCGGTATATCCGGTGCCACCTCCTCGCACCAGCCCAGTACCACCAGTGAAAACACCACGCACCAGGCTTCCTGTGCATCTCCAGAGCCCTGTTCCTCCTCCACTCACTCGCCCTGTGGTGCGTGTCTCCAGCCCGGTACCATCAGTTCCGGCACCACGCACCAAGCCTCCAGTGCGTCTCCAGAGCCCTGTACGCCCTGTTGCTGCTCCCCGCACTAGCCTTGAGGTGCGTGTCCTTAGCCCGGTACCACCAGTTCCGGCACCACGCACCAGGCCTACTGTGCGCCTCAGCAGGCCAGAGTCTGCCGTCTGCCCAGCGCCGCCTGCGCTGCCCGTCTGCCCAGCGCCGTCTGAGCTGTCCGTCTGCCCAGCGCCGCCTGCGCTGCCCGTCTGCCCAGCGCCGTCTGAGCCGCCCATCTGTCCTGAGCCGTCAGAGCCGCCCGTCTGTCCTGAGCCGTCAAAGCCGCCCGTCTGTCCGCTAGAGCCGTCCGTCAGTCAGGAGACGCTAGAGCCGTCCGTCAGTCAGGAGCCGCCAGAGCCGCCCGCCAGTCAGGAGCTGCCAGAGCCGCCCGCCAGTCAGGAGCTGCCTGAGCCGCCCGACAGTCAGGAGCTGCCTGAGCCGACCGCCAGTCAAGAGCTGCCTGAGCCCCCCGCCAGTCATGAGCAACCCCTCAGTCATGAGCTACCTCTCAGTGGGTAGTTCTGTAACGGATCTCCTCTTCGTCTGAGGAGTATGAAGGATCGGACCAAAGTGCAGCGTGGTAAGTGTCCATGTTACTTTAATATAACAGAACACGAACAATAACAAAGTGAATGACAGCGAAAACCGAAACAGTCCTGAATGGTGAAACAAACATAAAACAGGAAACAACTACCCACAAACACAGGTGGGAACAGGCTACCTAAGTATGATTCTCAATCAGAGACAACGATTGACAGCTGCCTCTGATTGGGAACCATACTAGGCCAAACACAGAAATACAACATATAGAACAAAACATAGAATATAGAACATAGAATGCCCACCCCAACTCACGCCCTGACCAAACCAAAATAAAGACATAAAAAAGGAACTAAGGTCAGAACGTGACAGAGTTAGGGAGTTAGGGATTTAGAGAGTTAGGGAGTTAGGGATTTAGAGAGTTAGGGTTTTAGAGAGTTAGGGAGTTAGGGATTTAGAGAGTTAGGGAGATAGGGATTTAGAGAGTTAGGGAGATAGGGATTTAGAGAGTTATGGAGTTAGGGTTTTAGAGAGTTATGGAGTTAGGGTTTTAGAGACATAGGGAGTTGGGGATTTAGAGAGTTATGGAGTTAGGGTTTTAGAGAGTAAGGGAGATAGGGTTTTAGAGAGTTAGGGAGTTAGGGTTTTAGAGAGTTAGGGAGTTAGGGTTTTAGAGAGTTAGGGAGTTAGGGTTTTAGAGAGTTAGGGAGTTAGGGTTTTAGAGAGTTAGGGAGATAGGGATTTAGAGAGTTATGGAGATAGGGTTTTAGAGAGTTATGGAGATAGGGTTTTAGAGAGTTAGGGAGTTAGGGATTTAGAGAGTTGGGGAGTTAGGGATTTAGAGAGTTAGGGAGTTAGGGTTTTAGAGAGTAAGGGAGATAGGGTTTTAGAGAGATAGGGAGTTAAGGAGTTAGGAAGTTGCAGTGCAAGTAGGTTAAGGTGTTAGAGTGTTATGGTGTTAGACCAGACCACTGTACTGACCTGCTTACTGTCACACCACTGCTCTACATTCAGTACTCAGTACAGCAATGTTTAATGGTTTCAGTCATTCGTTATCTGAACCATCTTGTAACGGCAGTCTAAGTCGTCCTCCTCATCGGACGAGGAGAGGCGAGAAGGATCGGAGGACCAATGTGCAGCGTGGTAAGTTTCCATGATTTAATATACACGAAACTATACACAATACAAAATAACAAACAAACTAACCGTCACAGTCCCGTGTGGCACAAACACTGACACAGGAAACAACCACCCACAAATCCCCAACACAAAACAAGCCACCTATATATGATTCTCAATCAGGGACAACGATTGACAGCTGCCTCTGATTGAGAACCATATTAGGCTGAACACAGAAACAGACAAACTAGACACACAACATAGAATGCCCACCCAGCTCACGTCCTGACCAACACTAAAACAAGCAAAACACATAAGCACTATGGTCAGGACGTGACACATCTGACCTATAAGGAATGAAATGCAATATTGTATTTATCTGGCTATTACACAGTTCATGTGCCTTAATTTCCACCTCTATTGTTTTAACTATTCCAAACTGATCTTCCATACAGTAATGCTGTCTCCACATATTAAAAGTCTCTTCACCATTAATAGGTTTAATAAAAAGCAACAGCTTCATTAGATTCACCTTCTCCAACTTTAACCACTTTCCGACCACTTCTATCATATAAAACTGATCTAATGGCTGGTAATATCAAGGGTGATTAACTGTTGGGAGATCATTAGGACAATGTTTGCTTTCTAATGCCAATAATGTGGAGTTCTTGGCTTAGTGTTCATGTGCTCAGTGCCCATGTTATATCAAAATGGCGCCTTTCCACCACAACCATCACCCCCTTGTGATCCTAATAAATTACAAGAACGCCTAGTCAAATGTTTTTTCCCATGTGTTAAATTAGATTAGGCTTGAGCACTGCTATTAATCTCCTGTGATAGCTATGCATATATTCTATAGATTAAGCAGCGTTATAATTTCTCTTTATATTGTTTTATGATTAACTTTTATCAGCGTTAGATTAACGGTTGGGAGCTGAAGCAGAAAGTTGCGGCATCAGCAGTATGAGAACAAGATTACTTTGTTCATAGAGTATTTAGTATTAGGGATCACTTTATGTGGAGGTCTGAGGGTATCAACGACTCAGGTTTTAGATGTTATTCAATGGCCATCAGCATACAACATCACTCCTCCACGACCATTGGATTTACCCAGACATTGCCAATAACATTGTCAGTGTCAATAAAGTGTAGTGGTACTAATGATTGGTATTGAATCGAGGTTGGTACAGGGTTAACAGCCGGCTGATCGACATCAACTGTGTGAGCTAAGTCACAGCACCAATGTAGCGTTAACCAGGATTCCGAAACATTCTCCAACAAACATGTGTTCATATCGTTGTGTTTGTTAGCATTGCTAGACTAATTTGTCGTTTAATAACAGTTTTGCTACATCTAGTTTTGTTGTTTCTTTCATTCTGTATGAACTGAGGATCCAATACAACAAGATTTGCAGACTGCCCTCCATATCTGAATGATAAGTGGCTCGTAAAAACAGAGCAGACAATATGTTTAGTGAACGACATCCAGAGATGAAGTCGATATCAGTAGCATATTCTGAAATAGATCAAAGCGGTTTGAAAGATGTGTCAATGGCATCTAGCCGTGTGTGTGGCTACAATTCAAGTTATGGAGGTGTGATGTACGGTTTGATTAATGTCACTGCATCTCAGATGAGGCCTGGGGATTTGTGGAGTGTGTGCGTGCGCATTTGCTCTCGTGCTTACGTGAATGTGTGTGTGGGTGGTGGAAGTGTTGCTGTGTTGGGTATACACCTCTCTCCACTGTGTAACCATGACGCCGCAGTCATGGATTGTAACATTCTGTGATTGGGGAAGAGTGGGAGTGAATCATTAATGAATGTTAATCTCCTCCATGCAGCTCAGCCCTGTAGTTTAGGTGACAGGTGTTAAAAGCAAGGCATGTTGGCTCCTGATTTTTAAGATGTAACTTCTTTCTCTCACACAGTGAGCTCGTTGGCAACTGACTCCTGTATGGACTTGATCCGAGGCTTGATATTAAAACTGCGATTTGGATGAATGGTCTGCTATTGCATGTGTAATGGCTTTAGCTAAATACGTTCAACATTGACCATGTAGGTCGGGGGGATTTCATTGTGGCTTGTCTTGTTTAATCTGATACTGTAAAGCACTCTATTTACCTGAGCCATTTTATCATCTATAGTATTCTGACCATGTGTGCTGTCTGTGTTAAGCCTATCTAAGAAGAAGCCTGCTTTTCCAAGACAAACATTACTAATTGAGGGAAGGGATGGAGAAACCATGCTAGGGCCCAAGCCAGCAGCTGCAGCCAAGTGGATGAGGTACCAGGAGCGTTGGACACAAGCATTCCTCAGTCAGCCCAGGGCATGTGGCAGCAATCTCCTGGTGTATGGAGGGGTTAACGAGTTTAACTCTGGATAGCTTGGACCACAGCCAACCACTCCCCCAGCAGGAGGAATCAGCCATTAGTTACACAGACAGGCAGGGAGGGAGAGGTATTTGGTGATGGGGAAAGGAAGAGAGGAAGAGATGTAGCGGGAGAAAGAGACAGAGAAAGAAAGGGGGAGATGGAGAGGGAATTGGCTCGACTGTTTTGCCAGGAATGTTTTTTGCAACGTGATTAGTAATTTCATGTCCCTGCGTACGTGTAGATTCTTGGCATTGATGGGATACTACATTATCATTAGTGTGTTGCCCAAGCTCACGAGGAGAGGAGGTGATTGGGGCATAATTGCAAGAGCTCATGCAACTGGAATTCTAGATGTTTCATCCTTATCTGTGAGAAGGTCAAAGGGAATGGCATAGTGCACCAAATGTAGTTTATGTGCCACCAGCAACAACCATGCTGCCAGAGATGCTAGTGTAGCCTAATGTAGACACAGTTAACACTTTTCCCATGCTATTTCTTCACAACAAAATTACTTCATTTTAAGTAGCGTTGGAGAAGATACTTTGAAAATGTAGTTAACCAAGCTACCAATTACTTCACACTGGAAGAAGTTAAGCTACACTAAAGCTACCCATAAGAAATAATTTGTTTATGTAAATAAAGCTACTTTGAAAAAGTAGTTCACTGCATCCAACTACTTAGTGATAAATGATCATATCTAAATCTGAAATGTCATAGACTACAAATTGCAAGAACAGATCACGCTGGAGTCAGATGTTTACAGAATGTGTCATTTAGCCTATTCAAAACATAAACTATGTTTTAAGGGGAAATTAGGCAGGTTTATGCCAAATACGAAAGGACATTTTTGCCTACTTTTATTTTTGCTAAAAAGTAGCGTGTAGTTCCAGTAGTTAGCTACACCGCTACATGGCTAAAAGTAATGAACTTCTGAAAACACTACCTAGATTAGAATTTACCACCAAGCTACTGCAAAATGTAGGTAAATTACTAGTTCAACTACATGTAGGTCACTACTCACCAACACTGATTTTAAGATTGAATTCAATCAAATAATAAAATACCTTACCAAGATTGATAAGAATTATATTTCTAAAATGATCCTTTGTTCTTTTTTTCTCATATTTTTTTTGTGTGCAAGTGACTCTTTCCATTGTCCGGTCAAAAATATTTCACACAAATGGAGTGGAAGCATTATATGAACGTATTACCATTTTTTTGTCAGAGGCCATTTGTACTGTATTTGTCTTTTTTACCTGGTGAGGCCAACATTTATTCACCAGAGGCTTGATGGAGTGAGCTTACTGAGTGAGGTCATCCAATAATGAGCCTGTCTGTCAGGCCCAAATGCTGGAGGGCTGAGGGAAGTAATATTGGTTGACATTTTCCTTGATGTGTCGATATGTTCCAGACCCCATCGTCCTAGTCCCTACACCCCAACTTAAAACATCTCAATACTTCATTCCTCTGTGACCATCAGCTTAAAATTCATAGATTGACAGGGATTGTTTTTTCCTATCCCTTGCATTATAGCCTAAACTTTGAACAAGCTCTCCGGTCCCCCGACACTTAAACAGTTTATTCATGGTTGGTTCGGGTTTGCCTGCCGATCGATGTCCCTATGCAAATACTGAATGAGATGGATTGTCGTGAGCTATTTGTTTCACTGTGTCAGTTCAGTTGGCCTCTGGCTCATATCCTTTATTGGCCCTGGAGCCAGTAGAGCCTGCAGCCTGCAGCCTCTGTCCTTCTCTCTGATGGAGGGGGCTCAGCCTCAGCCGCTCTAGCACTGCAAACTGCACACTAGAAATGTGTCTGTTAAGCAATTACAGCCAGCCAGGCAGCTCTGCCAGTGGCCCTATACAGGACATGTCTCACCAGCAGAGTGGTCATGTAACTATCCTCCCAAACCTCCAACCTAACACCTCTCGTTGAATACAAAGCAGTGTAAGAGTCTGCTAGTTTTCATGTTTGTCCTCTTAACAGGGACATGGGCGTGGTCATTAAGATACTGAAGCCTTCAGGGTTTTACCCCTATAACTGACATTGATAGAACCACTCTGTCTCTCTCTCGCTCTAATATTTTTGCATTCTCTTATCTTAGGAACTTTACACTGCAATTAAAACTCTTCTTTCAAACATGACTACCCTTATGTCATTCCCTCTCATTCTGTGTAATATTGGGCTGTGTAATATTGATGCCGTGTGCCTCTGGCAGGTGATGTCTGGACTGACATATTACAGGTGTGCAACAGTCCCTCCAGCTTCAAGGGGCATTGTGATGTACTGTATTGGTAAAAGGCAGCAGCCCACAAACGTGATGTGAATTCCTTTAAAGTTTAGCTACAGAGAATCTTTGCATTATTTATGCCAAACAAGGCTCTGAGAGAGTGCCAGGTAATTTGGGTAAATCATGGTACAGTAATGCATGGTGATAAACAGCGGGCAAATATTCCAGTCAGATGCCCTCCGCTCAAAGCAGTTCTTCCAGCTCAACCATCCAAAAAGAGAGAAATGCCACATCATCATGGCTTCTGTGAAGAAAGGCAGAAATGGAGCAGAAATGTATTCCTCTCATTTTGATAGCATCTGCTCTTCAGTTTCAGCTGCAAACAGCATCATTTGCAGGCAGGACCACCGCTAACAAAGCCCCTGGTGGAAACTGGGGGAGATATACCTGATGCCCGTCCAGCACTGTGCCTAAAAAGCTATTTAGGCCCAGGCTGGCAACCCTAACTAAAACAAATGGTGTTTTATTTTTGGGACTGCATATGCTTGCTCAGCTATAGGCTAGCTCTGCACCTTATAAACAAGGCACTAGGAACCCGGCAGATGAAATCCCAGATAAAGACGTATTTCCTGCACAGACAGCACAATCCTAATCTGTTCTAATTCACAATCAAGGGAGGAGGAATCGAGTCTTTGTTGCTCCAGGCCATATTCACTGCATCTGTGTTAGAGAGAGGAAAAGGCTGTGAGAGGCTGTTAGAAAAAGAGTTGAAGTCTCAATATGGCTGTGCACTGTGTTTATGTCTTGAGTGTAGTGCGTAAGGGGTGAAATTGCCTACAGATACATTTGTATATAGATTATTTATTTGTATTCTGTCTACTGTCACAGCAGCTGAGTGTTTGTCCTCAGTGTCATCCTGGTGTTGACAGGGGTAGGCAACCCTGGTTCTGCCGCAGGCACTTCATGTTTTGATCTAACAGACCTGGAAGACCAAGTGTGTTGAATTTAGGCCATCACTGAACTGATCAATTACCTAAGTAGCTCAGTGTGTTGCCTTGTTGGAACAAAATCCTGCAGTACCTGCTTCACTACCCCTTCACTATACTGTCCGCCACCACCAGCTTCTTTCTCTAACTTATTTTCTTTGGCTTTTATTCCAAATTTGCATGCGTGGGCATATTGTCTTGCTTCACAAGACACGAGTCAACTCACATTTTCTGAGCACAAATCAAATAATTCAACTCATTACACATCCGGGCCTTATCAGTTGTTTATGTGATGTCAAGCATCAGAACTTTATTTGTCGGTAATTCCCCTAGGCTCTTCCCTGATTTTTATCACGTCAATCTCTTTGCATGCGCTTGGCTTACTGGCATTAACGACTGTGTTCTCATCTCCGTTCTATCCACAGTAGATATCGCTGTCCTTAATAACAGAGAGAAGCAGTGGGGGGGGGGGAGGGGCACACATGCTCTCAGCTGATCTGATCAGGACCAGGCTGGGGATAGACACTGGGAAAAATAAGACAGATAAGAGATCTTTCCATAAGTTAATTAGCTTTTTATCACACAATGCAATTACAAAATTGTCAAGTCTCGGGTTTAAGAAGCCACAAGCACTTTGAAGGATCGAACAATAACAAAGTGGTCAACTCAACAGCGTGGAGAGAGTGGTGAGCTAAAGCAGACCGGAGGTTTGTTTAGGTTCCGTTGAGTGACAGCGACTCAATGCAAAGTGTACCATTCTGGGTACAGTCTAGTCAGGCGGAGTACCCACTGAGATGCTGATAAGAGAGATGAATGGTGTTGTCTGACTGCCTGGCATACGATCAGTGGTGACTGTTATCTTAACCATCTGTATCCTAGAGAAGCACTGGGGTGGATGAAGTAAAAGGACACGGTGTCGCATGAATAACAAATCTAGCTTCTAGAGCCGTACCATACAATGCCTAGAACACTGCAGGCAGTTACAAGTCCATACACAACGACAACACCTCAGTGTCAAACCAGATAATAGGAAATAGATGACACCAGCAGTTGTACAAATAAAACAAAAGGTTAAGCATAAAAAGACGGAGAGCATTTGAGTCACAGTCACACTGAATATGGAAATACTTTTGTAAGTGTGCTCTGAATTTGCATGGAAATTGCATTTCTCTCACATGTTCTGTGGCTGTGAGAGCAGAGGTCTTTTATCGCTTAGGTAATCTCTGCTCTCTGAGGTATTGAGACACTGCAGGGAATTGTTTCCTCTCTGCTCATTCCATAGCTGCTTCTTGTCCTCCTCTAGCCACGTCTATTCAGAACTAGTGAGTGAGCGGACGAGTTACTTTCTGTGGTGAGAATGGCCAGTGGCTTCTGACGAAAATAGATAGGATCTCCAATTGTAATCAGCTTTACAGACGCCTCACAAGTCCTCAGCTGGCAGATTCATTAAATAGTATCCGCAAAACACCAGTCTCTAAGTCAACAGTGAAGAGGCGACTCCGGGATGCTGGCAGAGTTCCTCTGTCCAGTGTCTGTGTTCTTTTGCCCATCTTAATCTTTTATTTTTATTGGCCAGTCTGAGATATAGTTTTTCTTTGCAACTCTGCCTAGAAGGCCAGCATCCCGAAGTCGCCTCTTCACTGTTGACGTTGAGACTGGTGTTTTGCGGGTACTATTTAATGAAGCTGCCAGTTGAGGACTTGTGAGGCGTCTGTTTCTCAAACTAGACACTCTAATGTACTTGTCCTCTTGCTCAGTTGTGCACCGGGGCCTCCCACTCCTCTTTCTATTCTGGTTAGAGCCAGTTTGCGCTGTTCTGTGAAGGGAGTAGTACACAGCGTTGTACGAGATCTTCAGTTTCTTGGAAATTTATCGCATGGAATAGCCTTAATTTCTCAGAACAAAAATAGCCTGACGAGTTTCAGAAGAAAGGTCTTTGTTTCTGGCCATTTTGAGCCTGTAATCGAACCCACAAATGCTGATGCTCCAGATACTCAACTAGTCTAAAGAAGGCCAGTTTTATTGCTTCTTTAATCAGGACAACAGTTTTCAGCAGTGCTAACATAATTGCAGAATCATTTTCTAATGATCAATTAGGCTTTTAAAATGATAAACTTGGATTAGCTAACACAACGTGCCATTGGATCACAGGAGTGATGTTTGCTGATAATGGGCCTCTGTGCGCCTATGTAGATATTCCATCAAAAATCAGCCATTTCCAGCTACAATAGTCATTTACAACATTAACAATGTCTACACTGTATTTCTGATCAATTTGATGTTATTTTAATGGACAAAAAAAATAGCTTTTCTTTCAAAAACTAAGTGACCCCAAACTTTTGAACGGTAGTGTATTTCCACACTATCAGGTTGGAATATTACTTTGAAATTGTGAAAATTATGATAATGTCCTTTTAGTGTGAAAGCTGTTTGAAAAGATCGCCTGAAATGTCAGACTTTTTGGTAGGATGGATTTTTGGCCTGCCTGGTGACATCACCAGGTGGTAAATTAGTTAATAGACCACTAAGAAAGAGAGTTCCAAACATCTCTGACAATAACAGTTAGTGTTTAGTTTTCCCCTCCCCACTCAGACAACTCCCAGACAGTCTTAGCAAAATTCTTGCTTGAGACCTTGCTCTTTGCTAAGAAGCTATTCTTGTTAAATTTTTACCATTTTAATTTACAACAATCACAGTAAGGTTCTTAATTGTTAACCAGAAATGATTTGATATTGAGATAAAAACAGCTGCGTTGGACCTTTAGGAAAGAGTCAGTTACAGGATATCCATGACGGGTCATTCAATTTGATTGATCACTTTTTGACTGCACCCCTTTTGGTTTGAACAAGACTTTCTATACATATTTGCCAATCATAGAAGTGGTCAGAAAGTAACTTTTTGGACCTGAATGCCAAAACTTTCAGTAGATAAAGGTGCTTAAAGTTGACCCCGTTTTGCATACCCATCCTACCATGAGACATCCATGTCTTCATTACTGGAAAAGATAAACGATTGAGTTTGATATCATTTGAAAACTTACAAACAGGGTTGTCAAACTATTTGATAATTTCTTTTAAAAAGTTCTATAATAAAGAAAACATTTTTTTTTACCTTTAACGTCAATTATCTAAAAACTCGTAAATCTGATGTTTTTTATTTCGCATATGTTTTAGCTTAGACCCTATTTTACATCATGTGAAGTGTTTGTGTTGTGCAAGCCATCGGTTGAGAAACAGCATGCTATTGAATACAGCATGCTGTTGGGTGTCATGTTTAGGCTGACAAATGTACTGAAATGGGAATCAAATCCAAATTTCAACTTTCAAATGTTAGCACAAAGATGGTTGGAGGTCCACACACAGATGTTGACTTATATGAGAATATCTATTGTTTTAAATTATACTGTCAATCTTCCATAAAAAAACTATTGAAATCATAGAAATATAGATAATAGAATAGCCATTCCTATTTAAATTGACATTCGACAGTGGGTGGAAGCAATTCTTGTTCAATTCTGCCATCTTCGTGATAGTAATTGGAAGTTACATTTAAATTTCAATGATGTACCCGCGAAATAGCAGTGGTCTGAAGGGATATTCCATGAATTCTGATTTCTGAATGATTGGAATTACATCCAACCTCTATTCAAGAGAATGCTGTGTCTCAACCAATTGCGGCGGGCACAACACAAATACTTCAGATTATGTAAAATAGGCTCTGAACTACATCTGAGTTTTCGCGTTTTTAGATAATTGACTTTAAAAGGATATAAAATGACATACTGTACATTTCATTTAAAAACATTTTTGAAAGATATTCTGAAACTTTTTGGGAAGCTTTTAAATTATACCAATCTCAACTGTTTATCTTTTCCAGTGAACAAGACATGCATGTCTCATGGTAGGGTATGCAAAACAGGTCAACTTTGAGCATCTCTATCTCCTAAATGTTTTGTCATTCAGACACAAAAAGTAACTTTCTCACCACTTCTACCATGGGCAAATATGTATAGAAAATGTAGTTCAAACCAAAAGGAGTGTGGTCAAAAAGTTATTGAAATCAAATGGAACGACCCTGAGATTCTCATTCTTTGGCCATCATATCCTTTCAAAATGTTGTTTTATGTTCATCCTCTGAGAGAAAGAGATCATTTAACAGGCATTAAATGTTAGTTTCACGGAGCATGGTTAGTTTTACTGGAGATTATAATACGCTGTAAGATTTCAATAACATTTTTGTCCTCGCTAAATGGAGAATATAAAAAAATATGGGTCTAGTACAAGGCTAAATCTGTGTCCGGGAAATCGCCCCTCTATGTCCCAAAATCTAATTCAATGGCACAGCCACTTTCAGTACACTCTTTAATCTTACTTTAGTCAAGTGCATCCTTGTCTTTGGTCTGTGTGTTTGTATCTGGAGACCACTCTTATAAGCACTGTGCGAAGAATGAGACATTTATATATAAGCCCTATCTGAGAAGACAGGGCTATGGTTAACATTGTTTCCAGCTAGGTGCCTTAGTAAAAATAAATATTATGTTCTTCAGTTAGAAATCTGTCTGTCTGGATTTCCTGGAAGAGAAAATGGAGTGTTCAGAAGCCTATTATTCCTCAGATTGCGTGAAGCTTTCAGCTTCCCCTAGTTACACAGCGTTTCTAACAAAAACCTGTCTGCCACTGAGAGCTGAACAGCTTCACCAGCAGGTTCACTGTGTGGTAAAGCAGGAGCAAGTTAGTACCAAGCCTTATTCCCCACCACCATAGTAACTGACTGGAGACTGTCAGACAATTTTCAGAAATTACATTGTTCAAGGTGTCGTATAGTCTTTAAAAGCCTACACTTGAGTTGTGTACTGTTGACAGATGATAAGAGGGTATTACTGTTGAAATACTGTCATTAAAATGTGTACAAGTCAGATGCAATTAAAGTCAAGCATTTTATTATCTTGTTGGCAGAACTATGCGTATTACAGAGCAGTGAGATTATATTTCTTGATAAATTTTGCAGGAATCTAATGAACATAATTTGGTATGAATTTGAATATATTTTTTTCTTCCTCAGGTTTTCGTAGTTGAACAAAAAGTCTCTGCCTGCCAAATATCAACAACAAAAAAATAACACAGGTGGTTGCAATAACATAAAACCTTTACATGTATGCTATAAAATGGTATAACACCATTATGTTAACAAAGCAATATATACAAGCATACTCTATGTCCTGGCATGTAGTGGTACAGTATCTGCCTTTGTCAATAAACTTAATCACACTAGTTCTACATAATGTGACACGAGAGGCAGCTGCTTTAATGCTCGTGTCATAAAGCTGTATGTGTGCTTGTCACTTGTCATCTGTTCCTGCAACGCCCTCTACTGCTCATCCTGTGTCTCCTTGACCTACCGCCACTCCCCCAGTACTCTCTCCCTCTCCCTCTCTCTGTGTGTGTGTGTGATTGTGTGGGCGGAGACAGGTGTGCTGGAGTCAGAGCAGATCCACACCAGCTGCAACCTGTTCCATAATCAAGACCTTTACAAATACTCAGCCCTACCACTTCCACGCTGCCAGATCGTAATCTCTGCTCAGTCAGTCTATGTTTCTAGCTGTTTGTTACTATTCAGATCCTGTTATCCTGTTGTGCTTGTTTTCTTTGCCTGACGCTGTTTTCATCTCCACTACAGTCCTGCCCGCTCTGACTCTGGTCCCTGTCTCCAGTCCCACGTCTCGTCATCCTGCTACTCTGTCCTGGATTCCCCACTCTACTACTCCCTTGGATTCCCCTCCGGACCTGCTTACCCTGTCTCAACCCCTCTCGCTCCAGCCGCCGCACCTGGTTTCCAGCAACCTGCCCGAGCTTCCCCTGACCTGCACTCCATCTCCCCCCTGTGTTTCAATAAATACCTTGGTTACTTCATCCCAGTCTCCTCGTCTGAGCCTGCTCTTGGGTTCCCCTGTTCCACTCCGCGTAACAGTACTAACATTGGGCAATATAGAAAACACTTACCGAGAACAAGTTGCATGAGACTGGGTTAGTGGCCTCTGCGGCATTCTCACAAAGACTGTAGTGCCATGAAGGTTCTACCATCACATGTAGCTGATAGAGAGCATAGTTGCATTGCACCTGATTCTTGAAAATGAAATCTGACGCAATTATTGTAAATTCGAGGTCAGCTTAGGTTGATCTCAAATAGCCTTGAAAGTTGCATGGATATTTCTCACCAGCATTAAAAATATGAGTTCTCTCTGGTTCAGTTGATTCAGATATTTGTGCATTTGAGACACAACTTTGGGCATGATACATTGAAAAAATCAATGCTCGGCTAACATTTTTATCCATTTGATCATTTTGGGGGATCTCCTTAGCAGAGATGGCCCTCTATCCCTCATTCTTGAATGTTTTTGTTTCCGTTCACTCCTGTGTTGTGATGGAGTTGGTCGGGCCTTTAAAGAGACTGCTTTGAAAGTTAAACGGAAGAAGGCTTTTCTCACCTCAATCTACCTGCAGAAGGTCCAGCGCTGCGTTCCCATTAGGGTTCCTTCCCTCTGTCTATTACAGAAAGCACAATCATGGGTCAGCCAGTTCTTTTGATGGAGTGCAGGTCCCAGTGCCTTTATTAACTGCTCCTGAAAGAAAATCTGTAAGCTGCCTCAAAGGCCCATTCTTGGGTTTTGGCATTATCTTTGATCTGCACCCCACCGGCGTTATAATTGAAGAGGCGGTTACAGTGATACGACTGTCCCACTGCCATGGAGAGGGAGAATGTGCTTTGTCTCTGATTGATCGACTAACTCTCTGCATAGTCTGTAGACCACTCAGTGTGGCGTCAGCACCCCCTCAAACACTCCTGATGGATTGCTCTTCAATAATAACAATGTCTAGTCCTCAGAGACATAACTTCACTGATGGAGCTGCTGGTTAAATGAGACCTCATAGATACTGTATAATGTTACGATGTAGTACTGTCTTATCCATTTGCTTAAAATCCCATGGGATGGCAGATACTCAATACTGATTTGTTTAAGGAAGTGTCCTCATCAAAATTCTATGACTACCTGAGAAGTCCCTTGACATTTACTTAATTTATTGGGGATAAGCTACAAGGTTTACCCATACATTCCAATGATCCGTGTGGTATATATCAAACGTGGTATGTATTAAACATACATTGTCAATCAAAACCAAACCCGGTCCATATTTATCAATCTTTCCCCCTCTGTGGCCAGTCAGTGAGAGGCCGCTCTGATTACTCATCATGCATTATTCATGTGCAGTGGTTCCTGGTTGACTGTGTGGAAAAACAAGGCGTTATTTAAAGGGCGGAGAGCAGAGGACTGGGGCTGTCTTCAAACACAGCCCGAGGAGGATGTTGAAATGAGAATCGTCCCTTTTGTAATCTGCGTGGCATTTATCAGAGGGGATCGCTCTAATGGGGATGTCAGCAGAGGAGGAGGAGGAGGAGGAGGAGAGGCACCATGACTAAGATGGAGAGCAGTGTAAAGATTAGCCCTGTCTCTAAATGAGACCCCTAGTCATTAGAAGAGAGTATTGTTCTCCTTCATCTGTGTCCTATTTATCATATTACACTAATGGCTGTATCCCATGGCTTATTGGCCCTGCATGGTAATGGAGGGGCCTTAATCTGTCTGACTGTCCAGTCTGTTTCTGTTGCTTTCAGATGACAGGTCCGTTGCTGCTCCGTAAGGGGGATGACAAGCCGATTCGTGTTGGGGAGTCGCAACCGAAGCCAACTGATTTGACTGGCTGTAAAGCTATATGTGTTCTTTAGGCTGTGTGTGTGAACAGCATGCTTCTGCTAGCTGGTTAGCTGGTGTCTGCTCCCTCCGTTACTGTGACCTCTGTAGGCTTTGCTGGTGTTCCTATAAATAGCATAGTGAGCAGAATAAACAGATGGCTTCTTAATATTCTCTGAAGCAGCCTTTATGATAAAGGACGATGGTAGCGCGGAGCTCCTCAGAGCCGGTGGATGGAAGGACGCACCAACAGATACAGGACTGTGCTGCTGAGTCACACCACACACACACATGCACCGTCATGCCCGCACAGACACACACCAGCCCCGGGCAAAAAGGTGACATTGTGATTTTAAGCACAAACTGCACGGCCTGTGCAATTAGAAATGGTGCTTAAGCTATATGCCACACTCGCATGTCCTGCTCAATACGTTTTCACTGTACTGTACCATTTGTTCTACTGCACTTTTTGTTGAGGTCAGGGCTAACCCTTTTTGCTGTGTACTTGGCTCCGTTTCCAAGATGTCTCCTCAACTCTGCTTCTTGTGGCACACAAAGGACTCTTGAGGAAACAGAGTTCTGCTTCCATTTCATCAGTATGTGTCTATCTTGTGAAGACAGCGTGAGTGAGTGGCATCACCCTCCGTTGCTGGGACAGCACAGCAGTGTTATGCTGTGAACTTTAATTATGTATAGCCCTACTCCAGACATGGACCTCAAAGGATTGTGGCGCGGCTATAAACTGAAACTCAAACGAGCATCTTATTATTACTGCAGTACCTGAAAGAAACCCTAGCCTACAACTGTGAAGAGTCACTTAATGCACTGGAAATCAATTACCAGCACTGTGACTGGCCTGATGCTGTTGTTTTTTTCTCTTCATGGCGGACCACATTAAAAGGAGTGTGTAGCGAGGAGGAGTGTTTTTTAATGATCGGGAGAACACTACGATGTTGAGGCAGTCCTGCGAGACGGACAGACAGCTTGGTGGAAGTGGTGCTGGTGGCAGTGACAAGGTTCTCCATGCTGCTCTGCTGAGCTCTCCTCAGCTGCGTCTGGGAGGACGGGAGGACCAGGGCTGACAGGAGGAATTAATTGAAATCACTCAAAGCCTGTGTCTGGATACCAGGGGAGAAGAGACAGGGTTTATGGAGAGGTGTGCTTCACCATAGGTGGAGCTGCATATACGCACTCACATTCTGTCTCCATCTCTCCATTTCTCTCTCCCTCGATCTCTCTCTGTGTCTATCTCCCTCTCTCTCTATCTCTCTCACACACAAACACACACAATTAAATAACCCTAACTAACAATGACCCAGCATTACAAGTCTGTCTTCAGAATTACCTTTGATTCCTATAACATTCCCTGTAGCTAGTCTGAGAGACAAAGTGAAGACTCATGCCCTGCTCACGTCTGTCTGTCCGTCCATCTGTCTGTCCGTCTGTCTATCAGAGCATCCCTCATGAGGCAGTGGAGGAGAGCCAGCAGCAGGCACCATGGTGACTGCCCTCCTCAGCCTTCAAAGGAAACAAGGGCATTACCAACACACCACCCAGCCTGTTCAGCTCAGCTGTCAGTTATGCTCTAAAGTCCGTACAACTTTATTCACTACAAGGGAAAATAACCTTCTTCTATTGTATGACTATTTAGGTTTGACGATATCTGATCTGTCAGAATCTTTGAAGATGATTCTTTGTATGAGTAGCCTTTGTATGAATGCTGAGCATGTTATAATCCCTAGAGACCTCCAAAACATAAAAAGCTTTCACCAACTGGCTTAAAGGCCTACTTGGTGCACAGAGACAGCTTCTAGAAGAAATTCTTAAAGATTTACTCTGAAGTTGTGTTTAAGTATAGAACATTATAGATTGAGGAGAAGTCTGAGGTCACCCAAACCTGACCCATGAACCAGCTAGCAGTCTGCGGCTGCCAAGCGAGACTTATGTGATGCGAGCATCTGAAGCGAGAGAAATGGCTGCGTAACAAAAAGGCTTGGCAGACTGATGGAAACTCTTGTTCATTACAAAAAAGGCAACAGATGTTTGTTAAATCATCTGTTACAGAATCTATAGTGCCAAAACTCTGTTTAAATACCACAAGTTAATACCTCTCATATTTAATTGTTTGAAGAAACAGATGCTGGGTTCTTTTAATTAAGCGGCGCCCAGGTTCCGTTGTCTCTCAGTGCATTCAAGTGCAAGACACTTCATTGAAAACCTGGGACGATAGATGGAGGAAATTCCATTCTACACATTGCTGAACTGGCTCTAATTGCTGGTTGATAATGGGCTATAAACATTTAAAAGCTTAATACTGGGGTGGAGCAAGCAGACTACATTCTACAGGTTCACTTGAAGTTGTAAAAATAAACTTGATCATGTGAATTGAAACATGACTGAAGTGTTTTGGCTAGGAATGATAGGAATGTTTGGAATATTAGTAAAACACAAAGTACATGAGTTCCCTCACAGTAACAATACAGGGTTTGGTCTTTTATAACTGTTGATGAAATTGTTTTAGCCAACCAACAAACACAAAGTACTTCATTAGTAGTAGCTAATAAACAGTGATGATGAAATGCTGAATTAACATAGCCCGAGGCTGTGAGCATTCCCCTCTGTGTGAAAATGTTTTCTCAGTTGACTAAGGGAACATTGAAGTAATGGCATTTCCTTCACACAGTCAGACAAAGTGAGGTACTGTAGCAATGCTGTCCTCTCTGGTCCGTGACATTGTTCCCCGGGTTTAATTAACTCAGGCCCACTGCTGATGGAGTTAGTTAAACTCATAAGCCCCTATTGGGTGGTTGACTGAAAATGCTTCTTTTCTTTTGACGGTAGGCCTTTAGACACTGCAGAATATGCGTGACATTATTTGTATGGAGAGAAAACATGCCAGCTAGCTGTATTCCCACTTCTATGATTGCAGGTGGCTATGATGACATGTTGGTTGTATCTAAAGGTCAAACAACATCCTGTCCCACAAACTTGTATGGATTGGGAACAAGTAAAACCCAAGAATTATTGAGTCCACATTGGGTCTGTTCAGACTTGATGAGCTAGAGGTCTGTGATATTTTCCTCTAGGCGCCACGCCAGATCATGTCTGGGTGGAGGAGAGTACAGAGGCTTTGTACAGCAGCCTCTACTTCTGTAGTAGTTTAGTAGTAATGTTCAGCCTAGTCTTAACTGGTACATTGGGTCTCTCGCCCTATCACAGTTTGGAGTCTTGCCAGGTTGAATAGCTCCTGAATTCCTAAGTGCCACCTTTGTTTCACTCAATATTGGAGTTGAAATGTAAGAGCCTGCTCGCTACCACAAAGTTGGTTACTATGGAAGTGTTTGTCAATAGCTTAAAAGTCTCATTTGTCTCAAGGTCAACAGGATTTTCTCCACTCCTCACTGAGGCTGCTTTGGTTCAGCAGGCATAGACACTTCACTCTGAGAGCTTTCCCTCCTTCTTAAAAAGCATTGTTTTCTTCTTACATGATGACTAGAACTGTTTTTAAAGCACAGTATCACTTCTGTTAATGTCTTTGAAGTCATGTAAAATTACAAATCAGCCACGAAAGGCCCATGTCAGCCAGTAGAGGCTTTATGACGAGTGTACTCTGGTAACCCAGCCAGTAGAGGCTTTATGACGAGTGTACTCTGGTAACCCAGCCAGTAGAGGCTTTATGACTAGTGTACTCTGGTAACCCAGCCAGTAGAGGCTTTATGACTAGTGTACTCTGGTAACCCAGCCAGTAGAGACTTTCTGATGAGTGTACTCTGGTAACCCAGCCAGTAGAGGCTTTATGACTAGTGTACTCTGGTAACCCAGCCAGTAGAGACTTTCTGATGAGTGTACTCTGGTAACCCAGCCAGTAGAGACTTTCTGACGAGTGTACTCTGGTAACCCAGCCAGTAGAGACTTTCTGACGAGTGTACTCTGGTAACCCAGCCAGTAGAGGCTTTATGACTAGTGTACTCTGGTAACCCAGCCAGTAGAGACTTTCTGACGAGTGTACTCTGGTAACCCAGCCAGTAGAGGCTTTATGACTAGTGTACTCTGGTAACCCAGCCAGTAGAGACTTTCTGATGAGTGTACTCTGGTAACCCAGCCAGTAGAGACTTTCTGACGAGTGTACTCTGGTAACCCAGCCAGTAGAGGCTTTATGACTAGTGTACTCTGGTAACCCAGCCAGTAGAGACTTTCTGACGAGTGTACTCTAGTAACCCAGCCAGTAGAGACTTTCTGATGAGTGTACTCTGGTAACCCAGCCAGTAGAGACTTTCTGACGAGTGTACTCTGGTAACCCAGCCAGTAGAGGCTTTATGATGAGTGTACTCTGGTAACCCAGCCAGTAGAGGCTTTATGATGAGTGTACTCTGGTAACCCAGCCAGTAGAGACTTTCTGATGAGTGTACTCTGGTAACCCAGCCAGTAGAGGCTTTATGACGAGTGTACTCTGGTAACCCAGCCAGTAGAGGCTTTATGACTAGTGTACTCTGGTAACCCAGCCAGTAGAGGCTTTATGACTAGTGTACTCTGGTAACCCAGCCAGTAGAGGCTTTCTGACGAGTGTACTCTGGTAACCCAGCCAGTAGAGGCTTTATGACGAGTGTACTCTGGTAACCCAGCCAGTAGAAGCTTTATGACTAGTGTACTCTGGTAACCCAGCCAGTAGAGGCTTTATGACGAGTGTACTCTGGTAACCCAGCCAGTAGAGACTTTCTGACGAGTGTACTCTGGTAACCCAGCCAGTAGAGGCTTTCTGACGAGTGTACTCTGGTAACCCAGCCAGTAGAGGCTTTATGACTAGTGTACTCTGGTAACCCAGCCAGTAGAGGCTTTATGACTAGTGTACTCTGGTAACCCAGCCAGTAGAGGCTTTCTGATGAGTGTACTCTGGTAACCCAGCCAGTAGAGACTTTCTGACGAGCGTACTCTGGTAACCCAGCCAGTAGAGACTTTATGACGAGCGTACTCTGGTAACCCAGCCAGTAGAGACTTTCTGACGAGTGTACTCTGGTAACCCAGCCAGTAGAGACTTTCTGACGAGTGTACTCTGGTAACCCAGCCAGTAGAGGCTTTCTGACGAGTGTACTCTGGTAACCCAGCCAGTAGAGGCTTTCTGACGAGTGTACTCTGGTAACCCAGCCAGTAGAGACTTTCTGACGAGTGTACTCTGGTAACCCAGCCAGTAGAGACTTTCTGACGAGTGTACTCTGGTAACCCAGCCAGTAGAGACTTTCTGACGAGTGTACTCTGGTAACCCAGCCAGTAGAGGCTTTATGACTAGTGTACTCTGGTAACCCAGCCAGTAGAGGCTTTATGACTAGTGTACTCTGGTAACCCAGCCAATAGAGGCTTTATGACTAGTGTACTCTGGTAACCCAGCCAGTAGAGACTTTCTGACGAGTGTACTCTGGTAACCCAGCCAGTAGAGGCTTTCTGATGAGTGTACTCTGGTAACCCAGCCAGTAGAGGCTTTATGACTAGTGTACTCTGGTAACCCAGCCAGTAGAGACTTTCTGACGAGTGTACTCTGGTAACCCAGCCAGTAGAGACTTTCTGACGAGTGTACTCTGGTAACCCTGCCAGTAGAGGCTTTCTGACGAGTGTACTCTGTTAACCCAGCCAGTAGAGGCTTTATGACTAGTGTACTCTGGTAACCCAGCCAGTAGAGGCTTTATGATTAGTGTACTCTGGTAACCCAGCCAGTAGAGGCTTTATGACGAATGTACTCTGGTAACCCAGCCAGTAGAGGCTTTATGACTAGTGTACTCTGGTAACCCAGCCAGTAGAGGCTTTATGATTAGTGTACTCTGGTAACCCAGCCAGTAGAGGCTTTCTGACGAGTGTACTCTGGTAACCCAGCCAGTAGAGGCTTTCTGATGAGTGTACTCTGGTAACCCAGCCAGTAGAGACTTTCTGACGAGCGTACTCTGGTAACCCAGCCAGTAGAGACTTTCTGACGAGTGTACTCTGGTAACCCAGCCAGTAGAGGCTTTCTGACGAGTGTACTCTGGTAACCCAGCCAGTAGAGGCTTTCTGACGAGTGTACTCTGGTAACCCAGCCAGTAGAGACTTTCTGACGAGTGTACTCTGGTAACCCAGCCAGTAGAGACTTTCTGACGAGTGTACTCTGGTAACCCAGCCAGTAGAGGCTTTATGACTAGTGTACTCTGGTAACCCAGCCAGTAGAGGCTTTATGACTAGTGTACTCTGGTAACCCAGCCAATAGAGGCTTTATGACTAGTGTACTCTGGTAACCCAGCCAGTAGAGACTTTCTGACGAGTGTACTCTGGTAACCCAGCCAGTAGAGGCTTTCTGATGAGTGTACTCTGGTAACCCAGCCAGTAGAGGCTTTATGACTAGTGTACTCTGGTAACCCAGCCAGTAGAGACTTTCTGACGAGTGTACTCTGGTAACCCAGCCAGTAGAGACTTTCTGACGAGTGTACTCTGGTAACCCTGCCAGTAGAGGCTTTCTGATGAGTGTTCTCTGGTAACCCAGCCAGTAGAGGCTTTATGACTAGTGTACTCTGGTAACCCAGCCAGTAGAGGCTTTATGACTAGTGTACTCTGGTAAAACAGCCAGTAGAGGCTTTCTGACTAGTGTACTCTGATAAAACAGCCAGTAGAGGCTTTCTGACGAGTGTAATCTAGTAACCCTGCAAGTAGAGGCTTTCTGACTGTGTACTAGTCTGGTAACCCTGCAAGTAGAGGCTATCTGACTAGTGTACTCTGGTTAGTCATACAGCAGAGCTTTGACAGCTGCCACTGAGGCCCATGGAGAGGAGAGGAAAGGAGAGGAGAGGGTGCGGTAGCAAGCTGTTTTAACCTTTTAGCAGGCTGAGGGAAAGTGTTTCTGTCTTAACGTCTTGGCATTGGGTCAGCCTCCTGCTGCAGCACAGCTCGGCTTCACCAGAGTGCCGCCACTTACCTATGCAAATCTGGCCAGATAATGGCATTATCAGCTGCAGCTGCATGCATTGGAGACTAACAAACACAGCACTGCTCCGACAACCCTGGGCTTTCTGACTGCATCACATGCATATAGGGAGAGAGGGGGGAGTCTTTACCCTGTGTTTGTAGAATGTTGTCCTTTATTTAGGTATTAAACTGTATAACAATAGCGATGCAAAGGCAAAAAGAAAAATAGGGCGGTCAGAGAGCAGTTTGTCCACTCGTCAAAGAAGAGTGTGAATTTAATTAGAGAGCACTGGCTGGCAGCTCCCTCTCCTCTCCCCTGCCCTCTGTGCATTCAGAAAGTATTCAGACCCCTTGACTTCTTCCACATTTTGTTACGTTACAGCCTTATTCTAAAATGGATTAAATCGGGGGTTTTTTACTCATCACTCTACTCACAATACTCCATAATGACAAAGCTAAAACAGGTTTTAAGACATTTTTAAAACAGAAATACCTTATTTACATAAGTATTCAGACCCTTTGCTATGAGACTCGAAATTGAGCTCAGGTGCATCCAGTTGCTTTCATCATCCGTGAGATGCTTCTACAACTTCATTGGAGTCCACCTGTGGTAAATTCAATTGATTGGACAGGATTTGGAAAGGCACACACCTGTCTATATAATGCCCTATGCTTGACAGTGCATGTCAGAGCAAAAACCAAGCCATGAGGTCGAAGGAATTGTCCGTAGAGGTCCGAGACAGGATTGTGTCGAGGCACTGTTCTGGGGAAGGGTACTAAAATAGTTCTGCAGCATTGAAGGTCCCCAAGAGCACAATGGCCTCCATCATTTTTGAATGGAAGAAGTTTGGAACCACCAAGACACTTCCTAGAGGTGGCCGCCAGGCCAAACTGAGCAATCGGGGGAGAAGGGCCTTGGTCAGGTAGGTGACCAAGAACCTGATGGTCACTCTGACAGAGCTCTAGAGTTCCTCTGTGAAGATGGGCGAACCTTCCAGAAGAGCAACCATCTCTGCAGCACTCCACCAATCAGACCTTTGTGGTAGAGTGGCCAGACTGAAGCCACTTCTCAGTAAAAGGCACATGACAGCCCGCTTGGAGTTTACCAAAAGGCACCTAACGGACTCAGACCATCAGAAATAAGATTCTCTGGTCTGATGAACCAACATTGAGCTCTTTGGCCTGAATGTCAAGCGTCACGTCTGGAAGTAAGCTGGCACCATCCCTACCGTGAAGCATGGTGGTGGCAGCATCATGCTGTGGGGATGTTTTTCAGTGGTAGGGACTTGGATACTAGTCAGGGTCGAGGGAAAGATGAACTGAGCAAAGTACAGTGAGATGCTTGATGAAAACCTGCTCCAGAGTGCTCAGAGCCTCAGACTGGGGCGAAGGTTCACCTTCCAACAGGACAACAACCCTAAGCGCACATCCAAGACAACACAGGAGTGGCTTCAGGACTCTGAATGTCCTTGAGTGTCCCAGCCAGAGGCCAGACTTGAACCCAATCTAACATCTCTGGAGAGACCTGAAAATAGCTGTGCAGCGACGCTCCCCATCCAACCTGACAGAGCTTGAGAGAACAATGGGAGAAACTCCCCAAATACTGGTGTTCCAAGCTTGTAACGTCATACCCAAAAATACTTGAGGCTGTAAACGCTGCCAAAGGTGTTTCAAAATGTACTGAGTAAAGGGTCTGAATACTTATGTAAATGTGATAATACATTTTCTTGAAATTTTCCGTATTAACTGACCTTCATGTCTAAAAGTAATGATGGACTATTGTTTCTCTTTGCTTATTTGAGCTGTTCTTGCCATAATATGGACTTGGTCTTTCACCAAATAGGGCTATATTCTGTACACCCCCCTACCTTGTCAAAACACAACTGATTGACTGAAATGCATTAAGAAGGAAAGAAATTCCACAAATTAACTTTTCGCAAGGCACACCTGTTGATTGAAATGCATTCCGGGTGACTACCTCATGAAGCTGGTTGAGAGAATGACAAGAGTGTGCAAAGCTGTCATCAAGGCAAAGGGTGGCAACTTTGAAGAATCTCAAATATAAAATATTTAGATTTGATTAACACTTTTTTGGTTCTACATGATTCCATATGTGTTATTTCATAGTTGTGATGTTTTCACTATTATTCTACAATGTAGAACATAGTACAAATAAAGAAAAACCCTTGAATGAGTAGGTGTTCTAAAACTTTTGACGGGTAGTGTATACTGAGCACTTGTTGGATGCTTTTCCTTCACTCTGCGGTCCGTCTCATCCCAAACCATCTCAATTTGGTTGAGGTTGGGGGATTGTGGAGGCCAGGTCATCTGATGCCAGCACTCCATTACTCTCCTTCTTGGTAAAATAGCCCTTACACAGCCTGGAGGTGTGTTGGGTCATTATCCTGTTGAAAAACAAATGATAGTCCCACTAAGCCCAAACCAGATGGGATGGTGTATTGCTGCAGAATTCTGTGGTAGCCATGCTGGTTAAATAAATAAATCACAGACAGTGTCACCAGCAAAGCACCCCGACACCATAACACATCCTACCTCCACACTTTACGGTGGGAAATACACATGCGGAAATCATCCATTCACCCACACCGCATCTCACAGAGACACGGCGGTTGGATCCAAAAATCGCAAATTTGGACTCCAGACCAAAGGATACATTCCCACCGGTCTAATGTCCATTGCTTGTGTTTCTTGGCCGAAAGCAAGGCTGTTCTTATTATTGGTGTCCTTTGATTTGTTTAACACTTTTTTGGTACTACATGATTTCATATGTGTTATTTCATAAGTTTGATGTCTTTACTATTGTTCTACAATGTAGAAAATAGTAAAAATAAAGAAAAACCCTTGAATGAGTAGGTGTTCTAAAACTTTTGACTGGTAGTGTATAATATATATTGCACAGTGAACCTCAGACCAGTTTGGCTTCATTTCCAAGGCCAGCAACTTAATCCCTGGACCCTCCAGTGCAGAAACGGACATGAGTAGCATATGAAGGACCACTGATCCTTAGTACACGGCACAGGCTTGTGGGAAAATCTGGTCGTTTTAGAACAATGACTTTTTTAAGCCTCTCTGCCTTCTTTTTCATTATTTTCTCCTCACATCAGGGCCTCGCCGGTGTTAAGTCCCTTCCCTTTCCCCTTCTCCGCCACAATGTCCCCCAAAAGCTCCTCACTCAGCTCAGCCGCAGACCCTAATCCACAGCTTTACTTTTTCTTAAATGTATCATGAACAAGATCTTGTCTCATGCATTTATAATTTATTTAGAGCCTTCAGAAGTTCCAAATGAGGGCAGAGTATTTGTTTTCCGCTGTGACATTTGCATAGCTAATCTGATATTTGCATTCATCAATTGGTTCATTAATTAGGTCAGTAATCAAAGCTGGATTTCTCTATCACTGTACAGAAAGAAGAAAAAACATGATGGAGCTCTGAGCATTAACAAAGAAAAAAACGAGGAACTTTCAGCAGAGAAGATCTAACACATCATTTCTTATGGAGAGCCAGCCTGGTGAGAGAGAGTGAGAGGGATGCTGCACTCTTATGTAATTCAACAGCATCATTATAAAACTAGTCAAAGGAAGGAAGCAGGAAAAAACCTCCAGTATGGCAGCAGCAGAGTTGGGACATCCCCGCCATCTACTGGTGAAGATGAGATTACGTTTTAACCATCCCTAATGACCGCCCTGGGAAGCCCCGGCGGGCCTGGGAAACCAACTGTCCTCTCACAGACTGCATTTGAGTCTTTTGAAAGCATCTGGTTCACACTGATTGCATGTATGATCAACCAGCACCGGGCCCAACGCCATTACTCATCTGAGACAAATCCAGGCCCTGGGAGGGACCCACAATGCACCTTCCCTCTCTCCAACCCCTTTGTCAGTGTGGATGTGTAATTTGTCTGGCTTCCACTTTCAGCTGACCTCTTTCTTGACAGGATGTTGTGTGTGTGTGTGTGTGTGTGTGTGTGTGTGTGTGTGTGTGTGTGTGTGTGTGCAAGGCGCCAATCTCTTATCCTGCTGACTCTCATATTGTACACTATGGAGCAGCTAGCGACACTGGGGGCTCTGTCTCTCCTGCTGCCTGCCTAGCTCTCTCTCTTCCAGTAGCTGCAGAATATTAGCACCTGAGTACGCCTCACACGAGAAGAACAAACCCACGTGAAAAGGATTGAAAAGAAACCGCTGACCATATGTTTTCCTTTCCCCCTCTCCGCAATTCAGAATCCACTGCTGAAAAAGTGTGATTAATTTGATAGGCATGAGTGCATTGAAAAATGAGAGTTGCCTTGCTTTAATTGCATCCATTGAAATGTTTTGCGCCCCTGTGAGTTAAGTGTCCCATTATTTGAGTACACTCACAAACCATACACTCTGTACACTCCCCTTAAAACAAAGGTTCCATAAACAAAGACATCATCTATTATTCTGCTTGGGATTCTACACGGTGCTCATTTCTAAAAGGCTATAATGATCGTCCATTCACATAGCTCATCATGCTTAATTGCTCGCACTTAAATACACAAGCACAATAAAAACTACTACAGGAAACTACTACAGGAAAACATGAACCAATGGAGGTTCCTTCTCCACATTCTGCAAGGCACTCAAACACCACACTGGCTAAGTCTTAATTTGATTCATCATCTATACATACACTCCAATCCTCTTGTAAAATAAAATTCACTTGAGGGGGTTCTAAAATTTTCTCAATGGTACTGGGCAAATGTAAAGTAATGCTGTAACATGTCAGTTATTGTTTATTAGCGATGCTGAAGATCCCTGCTGAAATCTAATTGAGCATTTGAGCCCCTCTTCTCTGATGCAGCCCCTTACCCATCCTCTCTCCCACACCAGAGTGAATGGAGACCCTACATGGAGCGAGGCCCTTGCAGCACCATGCAACAGGTTCCCAATTAATCAGCATTGACCCCCAGAGTCCCTCAAGCCTCCTGCTTGTCGCCAGTGGACAAGGGTTAGGAGCAATTGCCCTGCGTCGCACGCTTCACATCCCCATCCTCGCTTGACTCCCGTCCCCGAGTCCAAACATGATCATCTCCAACCCGCGTCCAAACATGATTACTCTCCAAACAGAGGCCATTCCTCAAAACAGACAGATATGGACTCTCCAAGACATAAGCATTACCTGAGGTCTGCATTATTGGACCAGTATTTATTCATGACTGCATCGATAAATACATTATACATTTACAAATGTTACGAATGCCCCAACAATGATTAAGATCCAATTTACAGTACAGTCATCATACCTACTTATTGACATTTGTAGGAATCAGCAATGATGGGGAGCAGGTGTGACACAGCATAGCATAAGGGCTAGATTTCTCAAAGCCAGAGGCGGCCCTATCATTTTATGATTGGCAGTCGTCGTCCTAAATATAACGCATATAAAGTATAGACAGCCTACTGGACTGTTTAAATTACGTGGATTGGAATATGTTCCACGTTAACTCTGGAGATAACATCAATGAATACGCCGACTCAGGCACCGGATTCATTTAAAAAACACATAAATGACCTGATACCGATAGTGTCTTTCAAAACATTCTGGAATTAAAATTGATAGCAGTCTTGTAGGAAAACTGAAAGAGAGAGATGCTGCTTAGAAAAAGGGCAAAGTGACCGGTGAAAATAGTTTGGTTAAACAGTACAAATTCGACATACGCAGATCGATCAAGATAGCGAAACACAAGTATTGTCATAGGTTCAGGTTTTGCGGCCGGAGTCCACACCTTTGGGGGGTGGTACTGTCACGCCCTGACCTTAGAGCCTTTTTATGTCTCTATTTGGTTTGGTCAGGGTGTGATTAGGGGTGGGCATTCTATGTTTTTGTTTTCTATGATTTTGTATTTCTATGTTTTGGCCGGGTATGGTTCTCAATCAGGGACAGCTGTCTATCGTTGTCTCTGATTGGGAACCATACTTAGGTAGCCCTTTTCCCTCCTTTCTGTGTGGGAAGCTAACTTTGTTTGTGGCACATTGCCCTTGAGCTTCACGGTTGTTTTGTATTGTTTATTGTTTTTGTCGGCGTCATCCTAAATAAAAGGAAATATGTACGCTGACCACGCTGCGCTTCGGTCCACTTCATTCGATGGCCGTGACAAGTATAAGGACAAAGTGGAGGAGCAATTCAACTGGTCGGACACAAGGTGTATGTGTCAGGGGCTCCTAACGATCACAGATTACAAAAAGAAAGCCAGCCACATCGTGGTCACCAACCGGAGGAGTTAAACACGTTTTTCTCCCAATTTGAGCACAATGACCCTGAGCTGCCGAGGAGAGCCCCCGATGACAATGTGGGCTACGCACTCACAGTCTCCACTGAGGACGTATGGAAGTCATTCAAACGTGTTTACCCTAAGTTGCCGACCCAGACGGCATTCCTAGCCGTGCCCTCAGAGCATGTGCAGACCAGCTGGCTGTTGTGTTTTCTGACATTGTCAATATCTCCCTAGCTCAGGCCACTATACCCACCTGCTTCAAGATGCCCAATATCATCCCCGTGCCCAAGAAAGGGAAAGTAACTGAACTGAATGACTACTGGCCGTTAGCACTCACTTCCACCATCATGAAGTGCTTCGAGAGGTTAGTCAAGACCATATCACCTCCTCCCTCCCCGACACACTCGATCCTCTCCAATTCCCCTACCGCCCTGGCAGATCCACGGACAACGCATTCGCCATTGCACTGCACACTGCCCTTACCCACCTGGACAAAAGGAATGCATACAGTGGCAAGAAAAAGTATGTGAACTCTTTGGAATTACCTGGATTTATGCATACATTTGTCATCTTAAACTAATACCACACAAATTATTGTATTTTTCTTGTCTATATTGAATAGATCATTTAAACATTCACAGTGTAGGTTGGAAAAAGTATGTGAACCCCTAGGGTAATGACTTCTCCAAAAGCTAACTGGAGTCAGGAGTCAGCTAACCTAGAGTCCAATCAATGAGTTCCTCGAATACAGCTCGTCCTTCAATACCATAGTGCCCTATAAGCTCATTACAAAGCTCACGGCCCTGGGTCTGAACTCCTCCCTATACAACTGAGTCCTGGACTTCTTGACGGGCTGCCCCCAGGTGGTGAACGGTAGGCGACATTACCTGCTCGACACCAGGGCCCCACAAGGGTATACCCACAACTGCGTGGACTCACACAGTTCCAACTCCATCATCAAGTTCGCTGACAACACAATAGTAGTAGGCCTGATTACTAACAACGACGAGACAGCCTACAGGGAGGTATGCACTCTGACAACGTGGTGCCATGTAAACAACCTCTCCAAAACGATGCCGGATTCAAAACCTAGAATTTTTCTATTTAAATGATTATACAAAATTCTTGCAACCAATAGAATGTTATATACATTACCAGTCGAAAGTTTGATTCATTCAAGAGTTTTTCTTTATTTGTTATATTTTTTACATTGTAAAATAATAGTGAAGACATCAAAGCTATGAAATAACACATATGGAATCATGTAGTAACCCAAAAAGTGTTAAACAAATCAAAATATATTGTATATTTTAAATTCTTCAAAGTAGCTACCATTTGTCTTGATGACATCTCCATGCTCCACCGTTGTCACATGGAATGATGCTGGAGAGACAAATCAGGTACGGAAAGTAACACATTTAATAAATAACAGACATGGAACAAGACAGGAGCAGCGTCAGCAAACAGGTAACAGAAACAAAAGACAATCAATGCAGAAGCGGGGAACAGAGCTGGGGAACTGACAAATATAGGGGAGGTAATAACAGGTGATGAGTGAGTCCAGGTGAGTCCAATATCGCTGATGCTCGTGACGAGGGAAGGCAGGTGTGCGTAATGGATGATAGGGGTGTGTGATGCAGGGCAGCCTGGCGCCCTCAAGCGCCAGGGAGGGGGAATAGCGGGAGCAAACATGACAACCGTAAAACATGGAGGAGGAGGTGTGATGGTGTGGGGGTGCTTTGCTGGTGACTCTGTCAGTGATTTATTTAGAAATCAAGGCACACTTAACCAGCATGGCTACCATTTATTCACCATTTATTCACCATTTGGCCATTTATTCACACCCCCTCAACAGTCTTTACTCTGCCCCCAACCCAATGACATTCGTCACTGGTCCTGTTGCTCCCCCTATGGCCATTTATTCACACCCCCTCAACAGTCTTTACTCTGCCTCCAACCCAATGACATTCATCACTGGTCATGCTGCTCCCTCTATGGCCATTTATTCACACCCCCTCAACAGTCTTTACTCTGCCTCCAACCCAATGACATTCATCACTGGTCATGCTGCTCCCCCTATGGCCATTTATTCACACCCCCTCAACAGTCTTTACTCTGCCTCCACCCCAATAGACATTAATTGATCACTGCTTCAGTGATGATGTATATAGTGCTATTTCTATTTCTATTGCTGTTGTTTTTTATTACCATTTTCATTATTTTTTTTCACTTAGTCCTGCAGCTCGAAGCCTAAGATTTGAACTGTACCTTGCAATCCCACCTGCAACCCCTGTACATGTGACTATTAAACACTCTGAATCGGAATCTGCTGTATCAGTATTTCCAGTCCAGAAGTAGTGAAGCATGACTGTACATTCAGAACAAATGCATGGGCGGCTATACTCTCTGCTCCCCTCTCCCAGAAATACCTGCACTTCTCTTGGCTCAGCCTCTGCTGCTTTGGGGACAAACACAAAGATGATTAACTTGTTGAAACAAAGTCAAACTTGCAGCATGATCAGGCACAACAACTAGACGATCTCTTCTAGCTGGCTCACCTTCTGCCCCAAATATGAAATCAATAGCAATATTGGCGCATGAATGAAAAACAGGCATGGAAAAAAAGGTATTCTCCTGTATGTTTGGTCTGTTCAGTATTACCCAGGCGGGCCATTGATGGTGAGCAGCGGTAATGTCTCTAATAGTGTTGCTTGACTAATACCAGCTGGAATAAAGGGTGGAGGAAGGACAGGACACCAGGGCTAACTTTAACATGGAGAGTTGGAGACAAAGATTTAGAGTTGAGTCATGCCTTTGAAATGAACTTTGTCATTGTTTTTGGTGCTGGTGCAGCAGGCAGGCAGAGCAGAGGAGAGGACAGGCTGTGCTGCAGTTAGGGAGACTCATATAAAGTATCCATGCCTGTATCCCTGAGGCTGGCAAGAAGAGATTAGTCATTTTTAGGTTGAACACCCACGCAAACTTGGCTTTTTCTTTCACTAAAAACTGGTATAGAACTGTCCAATCCAACATAGAACTCACCCTCATCACTCAGTAAATGGTTCCTAACATAAAAATACTTATGCATTACAGAGGCTTGCGAAAGTATTCACCCCCCTTGGCATTTTTCCTATTTTGTTGCCTTACAACCTGGAATTAAAATTGATTTTTTTTTGGGGGGGGGGGGTTGTATCATTTGATTTACACAACATGCCTACCACTTTGAAGATGCAAAATAAAACAAAATGTGAAACTTTTGCGTGCATAACTATTCAACCCCCAAAGTCAATACTTTGTAGAGCCACTTTTTGCAGCAATTACAGCTGCAAGTCTCTTTGGTTATGTCTCTATAAGCTTGGCACATCTAGCCACTGGGATGTTTGCCCATTCTTCAAGGCAAAACTGCTCCAGCTCCTTCAAGTTGGATGGGTTCCGCTGGTGTACAGCAATCTTTAAGTCATACCACAGATTCTCAATTGGATTGAGGTCTGGGCTTTGACTAGGCCATTCCAAGACATTTAAATGTGTCCCCTTAAACCACTCGAGTGTTGCTTTAGCAGTATGCTTAGGGTCATTGTCCTGTTGGAATGTGAACCTCCGTCCCAGTCTCAAATTTCTGGAAGACTGAAACAGGTTTCCCTCAAGAATTTCTCTGTATTTAACGCCATCCATCATTCTTTCAATTCTGACCAGTTTTTCAGTCCATGCCGATGAAAAACATCCCCACAGCATGATGCTGCCACCACCATGCTTCAGTGTGGGGATGGTGTTCTCGGGGTGGTGAGAGGTGTTGGGTTTGCGCCAGAAGTAGCTTTTCCCTTGATGGACAAAAATCTCAATTTTAGTCTCGTCTGACCAGAGTACCTTCTTCTTCTTCTTCCATTGTCACGAATCCCGCTTCCTGAGTCTGGGTTTGCCTGTGTGTCTGTCCTGGAGTGTGTTTCAGGTGTCCTGGAACGCACCCTGTCTGGTTGCCGGGCGAATTAGCTCATTGGGAGATTGATTTCACCCGCACCTGTTTCCCGTCAGTAATCTGCACACCTGTCCTGATCATCATCTCTACCCTTCAAAAGCTCTGACCTGACTTCCATTCCCTGCCGGATCGTTAGCCATGAACAGTATGTTGTGCCTGAGTACCAGACTCCAGTTGGATAGAATTTGTTTTGTTGTTTTCATTTACGTATTGCTTGCCTTGAACTTACCTCCGTTTGTTTTGTCTTCAGTTACTCACCTGGATCATTCACTCCATTCCCGCCTGGTTGACAGAGGATTCTGCTACTACATTGGATTCACCTATTTCCTCTCATCTACTCACCACCGCTGCCCGCTACGCCATCTGGATATATCTACCTTTTCACATTTCACTGTAAATAAATACTCACCTTCTTCCTACGCTCCTTGTCCTGGTCTGCTTCTGGGTTCGATCTTGAAAGATCGTGACAGAACGATCCGGCCAGTAATGAACCCAGCGGACCTGGACTCCGTTTGCCATGCCATTACCCTGCAGGAGAAGAAATTGGGACAACACAATACGGCGCTACAGGAGATAGCGAGTTCGATCCAGAATTTATCTGCTAGCTTGACACAAGTCCAGGATCAGCTCAGTTTGCAGGTGATTCATTCACCACCGGTTTCACCCATCTCACCTGCCGTGTCTGAAGCGGTTCCATTTCGTGAACCCAAGGTACCGACGCCTGATAAATATGAAGGGGATTTGGGAAAATGCCGTTCGTTTCTTATGCAGTGTGGGTTAGTGTTTGATCTACAGCCCCATTCTTACGCCACTGACAAGGCTAGGATAGCCTTGGTTATTGAACTGTTGCGTGGAAGAGCTCTGGAATGGGCTTCAGCCGTTTGGGAACGACAGGGAACCTGCACGGCTTCATATCAGGAGTTCACGGGAGAGATGAGGAAGCTTTTTGATCATCCAGTCCGAGGTAAGGACGCAGCTAAACGTTTGTTCTCTCTTCGCCAAGGAGATCGCAGTGTGGCAGATTTTATGATTGAGTTCAGGACATTGGCTGTGGAGAGTGGTTGGAATGAGGAGTCACTACAAGCGGTTTTTTACAAGGGGTTGTCAGATGAACTTAAGGATGAGCTGATTTCTTATCCAGAGCCTAGTGACTTAGACAGCTTGGTCGCTTTATCTATTCGGGTTGATAATAGAGTCCGAGAGAGAAGGAGGGAGAAGCAGTGGGGTCTATCCAATCAATCTGTAACTCGGTTACCATTCGGTTCAGGAGGTGAACCAGGACGTATTGATCGTTATTCTCCACACGGGATTAGTGGAGGAGTCTTGCCACCAGATTCTGAACCAATGCAAGTGGGGCGACACGGGCTAACTAAGGAGAGAGCCAACCAGAAGATGGAGTCCACGCTGCGTTGTCTTGTCTCCTCTGATCCCACCTCTTGGTCATCTCAATTACCCTGGGTTGAGTATGCCCATAATACCCTTCCTTCATCTGCCACTGGGATGTCCCCCTTCCAATGCCTTTACGGATACCAACCTCCTTTGTTTCCTTCTCAGGAGAGGGATCTCTCGGTTCCCTCTGTCCAGACCCATATTCGTCGTTGCCACCGGACCTGGCATCGGGCCAGGAAGGCTCTCCTTAGAGTTTCTGACCGGTATCAGATACAGGCGAACCGTCGCCGTATTCCTGCCCCAGCTTATACGGTTGGAGATAAGGTTTGGTTGGCTACACGGGATCTTCCTCTACGGACGGAGTCAAGGAAGTTGTCACCTAAGTTCATTGGTCCGTTTGTAGTGGAGAGAATCATAAATCCTGTGGTGGTTCGACTCAAGTTGCCTGCAACACTTAGAGTGCATCCCACTTTTCATGTCTCCTGTCTCAAGCCGGTTCACCTCAGTCCTCTGTTGCCTCCTCGTCCTCCTCCTCCTCGGATGATCGGAGGTGGTCCTGTCTACACGGTGCGCCGCATCATGGACTCCAGACGGCGGGGTCGAGGGTACCAGTTTCTAGTGGACTGGGAAGGATATGGTCCAGAGGAGAGGAGTTGGATTCCTCGGCGACAGATTCTGGATGACGACCTGATTCGTGACTTCTACCGCCTCCATCCTGGCGCTCCAGGTAGTCCGCCCGGTGGCGTTCGTCGGAGGGGGGGTACTGTCACGAATCCCGCTTCCTGAGTCTGGGTTTGCCTGTGTGTCTGTCCTGGAGTGTGTTTCAGGTGTCCTGGAACGCACCCTGTCTGGTTGCCGGGCGAATTAGCTCATTGGGAGATTGATTTCACCCGCACCTGTTTCCCGTCAGTAATCTGCACACCTGTCCTGATCATCATCTCTACCCTTCAAAAGCTCTGACCTGACTTCCATTCCCTGCCGGATCGTTAGCCATGAACAGTATGTTGTGCCTGAGTACCAGACTCCAGTTGGATAGAATTTGTTTTGTTGTTTTCATTTACGTATTGCTTGCCTTGAACTTACCTCCGTTTGTTTTGTCTTCAGTTACTCACCTGGATCATTCACTCCATTCCCGCCTGGTTGACAGAGGATTCTGCTACTACATTGGATTCACCTATTTCCTCTCATCTACTCACCACCGCTGCCCGCTACGCCATCTGGATATATCTACCTTTTCACATTTCACTGTAAATAAATACTCACCTTCTTCCTACGCTCCTTGTCCTGGTCTGCTCCTGGGTTCGATCTTGAAAGATCGTGACATCCATATGTTTGGGGAGTCTCCCACATGCCTTTTGGTGAACACCAAACAGGTTTACTTATTTTTAAGCAATTGCTTTTTTTCTGGCCACTCTTGCGTAAAGACCAGCTCTGTGGAGTGTACGGCTTAAAGTGGTACTATGGACAGGTACTCCAATCTCCACTGTGCAGCTTTGCAGCTCCTTCATGGTTATCTTTGGTCTCTTTGTTTCTTCACCTTGCCTGTTCCGTGTGTTTTGGTGGGTGGCCCTCTCTTGGCAGGTTTGTTGTGGTGCCATATTCTTTCAATTTTTTATAATGGATTTAATGGTGCTCTGTAGGATGTTCAAAGTTTCTGATATTTTTTTATAACCCAACTCTGATCTGTAGTTCTCCACAACTTTGTCCCTGACCTGTTTGGAGAGCTCCTTGGTCTTCATGGTGCCGCTTGCTTGGTGGTGCCCCTTGTTTTGTGGTGTTGCAGACTCTGGGGCATGTCAGAACAGGTGTGTATATATACAGAGATCATGTGACAGATCACGTGACACTTAGATTGCACACAGGTGGACTTGTTGAAGGTAATTGGTTGCACCAGATCTTATTTAGAGGCTTCATGGCAAAGGGGGTGAATACATACGCACACACCACTTTTCTTTTCTTTTCTTTTTTTGAAACAAGTAACTTTTTTAATTTCACTTCACCAATTTGGACTAATCCATTTGAATTACAGGTTGTAATGTAACAAAATAGGAAAATCGCCAAGAGGGATGAACACTTTTACAAGCCACTGTAATCTATCATCTATGATCATCAGCAAAATCATGTATTGTAAAGTGATTATAAAGCCTGGGACAGTTGGTCCTAGTCTGTAATACTTTGCAAAGACTTAACTTCTGGCATTAGACGTCTTCCTCCTTAAGCCTCTGTAAGAGCACAGCCTTCCCACTAATGACCACAGGAGATCAGAGGGCCAGAGGATCTAGTTAAATTGTGTTAGTTGTCTAGTTAAATTGTGTTATTTTGATGACACTTTCTGCTTTTCCATGTCATGGTGTCTTTGGCCATCATCATGTAGTTTTGGGGAGAGAGGGAGCAGAGAGGGAGCAGAGAGGGAGCAGAGAGGGAGCAGAGAGGGAGCAGAGAGGGAGCAGAGAGGGAGCAGAGAGGGAGCAGAGAGGGAGGAGAGAGGGAGCAGAGTCAGCCAGGCAGCAGTGAGCCCTACCCTGCTCTGCTTCAGAGAGCCAGACAGACACTGTGATCACAGAGCAGCGGTGCCTGTTTTCCCTCTCTGGGGGCTTAATGATGACCATGTCACTGCACAAGGTTATGCCCTCTTATTCTCATGTGGGCAGCTGCAGTGTAATTGCCTGGTGTTTCTTTTATCAAATCGCTTCAGAGCTGTCTTTGGCTGTGGCTGCTTTATTTCCTGTTACGACTAAGAGAGAGAAGAGAGAGGATCTTCCTTTTTTGCTCCTCACCACTTTTGCCACCTCTACGGTTCTTGGGGGCCAAAATAAAGTACATGGTGTCATGTTAGGGCTAAGAGGTGCTCAGCAGAAGGTTAAGTGTTCTGTTGTTGAGTGTAGAGGAAGGAGGAAGAGCCCTCTGAGTGCCTGGGTGGGTGTTGCAATAGTCAAGTAGTCAATGCATACATGATGAACCTATGCTCTGCCCATGTACATAGATTTCACTGGGGGCCTTTTCCTAGAACGATTGATATTCTGTCTAGTGCGTTGAGTACTGTATGTTATTGGCTTGATGGACATTGCATTTCAGAATGATAATAACCGTCTGGCATTTTGTCCTCTCGACTGGGCAGACTTAGAAGTAGGTTCTCTTTTAGAATTGCTCCTGGTTGGTGGTTACCGAGTGCTGCCTATTGATTATCCTTGGAGGCTTATTTCATTTCTTGGAAGAGGTGTTTCAATTCACAACGAAGGAACACCATGTAACTCTATCTGTAATGCTGTTTTAGTGTCCTGTACCTTTTAATAGGATGATATCATACTATAAAAAGGTGTGTGTGTGTGTGTGTGTGTGTGTGTGTGTGTGTGTGTGTGTGTGTGTGTGTGTGTGTGTGTGTGTGACAGAGACAGAGACAGAGACAGAGACAGAGACAGAGACAGAGACAGAGACAGAGACAGAGACAGAGACAGAGACAGAGACAGAGACAGAGACAGAGACAGAGACAGAGACAGAGACAGAGACAGAGACAGAGACAGAGACAGAGACAGAGACAGAGACAGAGACAGAGACAGAGACAGAGACAGAGACAGAGACAGAGACAGAGACAGAGACAGAGACAGAGACAGAGACAGAGACAGAGACAGAGACAGAGACAGAGACAGAGACAGAGACAGAGACAGAGACAGAGACAGAGACAGAGACAGAGACAGAGACAGAGACAGAGACAGAGACAGAGACAGAGACAGAGACATAGAAATGGAGCAGTAGGAGTGGCTTGGCCTGCCTATCTGGCGGTGTACAGGAGTAAATAAGAACAGAGGATGACAGCCATGCTCCTTACTGTACTAAGTAAACACATCACAGGACAATGTGATTTATTGCCGGGTTGGGGTGACATTTGTGCCGGGGCGGGCGGGACGAGGAGCCAAAGTACTGCAGGGTTTCTTTGAACGGTGTGATGGGGACGGACGCTGCATTCTTATTCCTCGGGTGAGGAAAGGGCTCCTCTTATCTCGCTGGTGGAGTAGAATCCAGGGGCTGAAAGGGCTGAGTGTGAATACTATATCAGCTTAATAAAGACCTGAGAAGTGCACCATGAGGAGAATAATATGTCCTTCCCTTTATTGATTTATTTTTGTCCCAGAATATTGTTTTGTCTCGAAGGGCACATTGAAGATGCAAGCAGAATCACAAGTTCTCTGCTAGTCTTTACCCTCTCCAAATGCACACCTGCTGCCGTTCCTGTTGACTGTCACCATAACGTTTTGGGCCTTCTCATCCTAGAAGTTGTCAGCCTAATGTCCCTTAGTTATTACTGTAAACTTGTGGGTGGAGCCCAGGGTTGTTATGACTGGATACAGCGACCTAGTATAAGGAATATGAATCACTTGTTCATCAACGTCCCATTAATATGGTAGTATAATATGGACCACTTAGGCTCACTCATATTCATACATTCAGCCGTCCGCTAAGTAACAGCATCGGCTATTACATTATGTGACCCTATAGTGAGTCATGATGCTATTATTCATCCACTGTCGTGTCCTCCAACCACTTACAGCAGTGCGATGTAGTCATGCACTGCATCGCGCCCGCAGAAGGGCGCTCTAGTGTAGTCTGTAGGTCTTGTGTGTGTGTGTGCGCTGTGAAGGTGTCCTATGAGAGACGAAGACAGAGGACCGGAGTGTCACCTTACTGGAGGTCTGGCTGATTCATTGCAGAGGACATTAATATGCAGGGAGCATGCAACGCAGAAACAGAGCTACTCGGTCATACTCTTCCCCCCACTAAATAGTCCACCTACACTATATTTATTGTATTGAGGAAAATGAAAACTCACCACTTCCATATGCTTCTAACATATAGGCAACCTGCAGGCTTTCGAATGGTCCAGAGAAGGGAATGTGGTGTGGGTTGGTTTCAGGTTAGCCTGGGGTTTATGTGTGGTACGCATGATATTCTTCGCTGCAGGAGAAAACATAGATACAAATGAGTTTACATATGTGTGCTTTGGTGGCTGGGGGCTGATGGGTATATACACTAAGTGTACAAAACATAAGGAACTCCTGCTCTTTCCATGACATAGACTGACCAGGTGAATATAGGTGAAAACTATGATCCCTTATTGATGTGACCTGTTTAATCCACTTCAAGGGGGGAGACAGGTTAAAGAATATTTTTTAAGCCTTGAGACAATTGAGACATGTATTGTGCTTCTGCGCCATTCAGAAGCACAATAGAAGTGGGCAAGACAAAAGATTTAAGTCCCTTTGAACAGGGTATGGTAGTAGGTGCCAAACGCACCGGTTTGAGTGTGTCAACAACTGCAAGGCTGCTGGGTTTTTAATGCTAAGCAGTTTCCTGTGTGCATCAAGAATGGTCCACCAACTAAGCATTAGAGTCAACATGGGCCAGCATCCCTGTGGAAAGCTTTCGACACCTTGTAGTCCATGCCCCAACTAATTGAGGCTCTTCTGAGGGAGAAAGGGGGTGCAATTCAATATTATGAAGGTGTTCTTATTGTTGTGTACACTCAGTGTATATTAACGCATGTCCGAGAGCATCCGAGCATCTGCAAATATATCTTTCAACTAGTGTCAATCATTACATGTTTACCCACCATGGCAGCCACTAGGTGGCAGTAATTTGTAGGTTTCTTATTTCTTATTTGACTTGTAGGGAGATGGTTAATGCCATTAGTGTGAGTCTATTGTCCTGATAATGAGAAGAAACAAAATACCATTTGTGCTCATTACAAACTTGGTCATTAGAGGAACCTTTATATTGATGATGCATTTGGTCCAATGCATTTGTTCTGAGCCTTGCCCAATAGCCTGTCTCTAAAACGCTCAGCAGACAATGGGGATGAGATTGGGCAGAAAAATGAAAGGGCTTCCAAAGAGCCGCCAGTCATTGAGTCAGTGAATAGTACTGTTGAGTCAGGCTTGTTTACAGCCATTACTGTTCTGCCTCTGGAAAACTTCCTGCTCCTCTATATTCAAATTGGTCTGTTGTTGTGAACAATGGTAATAGACTGAAGACCAGTCAAAAGTCTTGAATCTCAGCTGGAACTGACTGGGGTAGATGTTCACTGTTTCCAGTATATTCTCTCTTTATACACAAACAATTGTCTTTGTAACAGTGTATTTAAAGGACTTCTGGAGTGATGTCTTTGACAGCAACATGTCAATATACTCTTCCACTGTCCTGTGCCCATGTATATGTTAGCCGGTTGTAAGTGTGCCTTCAGGGATAGGAATAGTGGTGTATACAGGGTTAATGTCCTGCTGTGTTGTGGGAACAGTATACTGTAGATCTAGGATGTAGAAGGGAGGTGTAAAGACTCTCTGGTGGTCTGTGTATGTGACACTGTCTGGACCTAGAAAGAGCATGTCCCTATGTCTAGCGTCTGTATCTATATCTGGTGAAGTGGAGGCAGCCAAGGTTTATCCTCGCACCGTGTGCCGTCAGGAAATGCCTGGACGGTGTTTTAACCTGCCCGTCTAAATCCCAAATGCCAGAGCTCTAAATCAGGCAGCCGAGAACAAATACTCCGTTTTTTGGCTTGGCCCTACGTGTGGGTTTGCACGACTCTCCCTATCCCTCTCCCCCTTCTTCTCTCCCTACCTCTGAAGTGAAATACTTTGGCATCCGCCGCTCAGAACAGCATAGCTACATCAATGAGAAATACTCTGCTCTTTAGTCTGGGGAGAACCAGGACAGTTATGTATCTTATCATGCTTGTCAACTGAGACTTAATTGTGTTTTATAGGTAACATAAGACATGCATGGAGTCTATTCACGGGAGTGAAGAATATTGTGCATCTCTATTCATTATAGTCTACTGCCTTTTGCAGCACAGTTTGGGAACACAGTCTGACTGAATGATATGCTTGAGGCCAACCACTGCTGTGGATTAAAATACGGACATATGCTGTGTGTTTGTATGTTACTCAGGTCAATGGCCTTCTCTCTCCAAGCAGTGACTTGGGATTGGGATTAGGTGAGAGGCTGAGGGGGTGAGAGAACGGGGTGAGGTGTCTAAGTTCCTGTGTTCACGCTCCTGACCCCTGACCTTGTAGGAGGCTGAGTATAAAGTGGGAATTTCAGCACGAAGCTCCACATTCAACGCCTGTCCAAAATGAATAAAATGATTGAATTATCCAGAGGGAAGGAAGGCAGACAACTCTGCTGCTTGTATAACTGGAGTTTTGAAAGATGGTATGTGGTTTTATAATCTTCGGGAAAGAGCAAGCAATATTTGTGGCTTTTGGCAGGAATTTCTGGGCTGTACTGTAGTATGTGTAGACTAATCATGACCTACAGCCTGGGAACAAAATGAATAATGATATTTAGCCAGGGTCCATAGATGTCTCTGTAGCAACACCACCCCACAGAAGAGATAAAGAGAAAGAAAATAGTTGTATAGCTGTTCTCTTATCAATGAGACTCCACATAATGAAGTGGCACCCAGGGCTGTATCAGATCAATCACTATGTCTGTCACAAAGGGCTGGTCAGTGTGTGTGTGTGTGTGTGTGTGTGTGTGTGTGTGTGTGTGTGTGTGTGTGTGTGTGTGCGCGCGGTTTAAGGTTAGGGTTAGGTTTTAGGGTTAAGGTTAGGGTTAGGGTTAGAGGTTAGGAAAAATAGGATTTTGAATGGGACTGAATTGTGTGTCCGCACAAGGTGTGTGTCTGTCTGTGTGTCTGCGTCCACGTAAGCCTCTGTCTGACTGTCTGTTCATCTGTGCGTCTGTCACTCCATGTCTGGACATTATTAAAATAGACAAAAACAAACTATCTTTGTGAGTAAGTGAGCCATTTATGAGGCAGAGTGCCTGTTTCCTTGAGCAATATCAAGCTGCAGCAGTCTGAGATTTCAGATTCAGACCAGTAACTGTCTGCTAGCTCTTTATAACCATTCAGTCAGCCAGGACCTTGTTGTGTTATTGTCTGGAGAGTATATAGGAGAGGAGGCTAGAGGGAGAGGGAGAGGAAGACAGAGAGGAGAGGAGGCTAGAGGAAGAGACAGAGGGAGAGGAGAGGAGGCTAGAGGGAGAAGAAAAGGGAGAGGAGATTAGGCTAGAGGGAGAGGAGAGGAAGAGGGAAAGGGAGAGGAGGCTAGAGGGAGAGGAAGAGGGAGAGGAGAGGAGGCTAGAGGGAGAGGAAGAGGGAGAGGAGAGGAGGCTGGAGGGAGAGGAAGAGGAAGAGGGAGAGGAGAGGAGAGGAGGCTGGAGGGAGAGGAAGAGGAAGAGGGAGAGGAAAAGGGAGAGGAGAGGAAGAGGAGAGGGAGAGGGAGAGGAAGAGGAGAGGAGGCTAGAGGGAGAGGAGGCTAGAGGGAGAGGAGAGGAGAGGAGAGGAGAGGAGAGGAGAGGAGAGGAGAGGAGAGGAGAGGAGAGGAGAGGAGAGGAGAGGAGAGAGAGAGAGAGAGAGAGAGAGAGAGGAGAAGAAGAGAGTAGGCTAGAGAGAGGGGGAGAGTAGAGAGTCTCTGAGTTTTGCAGACAACAGCACACAGAACATCTGTGAGAACGGCTCCCAAGGGAACAGCTGTGGATGTTGGGAGCTAATTGAATGGGCCGCTTCATCAAATGTACAGGCTCCACTTGCTTTGGGAAACACATGACAATGGAATTCTCCTATTCTATTGTCTCTCTCTCTCTCTCCCCTCCTTTGTCTTTGTTTTTCCCTCTGTTCTTTGGGATTTAGATTTCATGGCCAGTCATCATAACATGGCGTGTTAGCTAACTGTGCTGGTGTTGTGCATGTGAAACCCACAGTGAGATGAGGAACCACTTATTATGCCAGTCACTCTCCTCGACATTTCCCCGTCCATGAGACTGCTCATTAGTATTGCGGTGCAGTCAGAGCCAGAGTCTGGGGCTCACGTTAGTCATTAGAGAGACCCGCGGGGCTGTTTGCATTATAATCTTTGATTTTGATTTGGTGTTATGCCGCTGTCCCTCCCTTGAGCCTGTATGTGCCACATGTGCGAAAGGCCACCGTCCGATGGAACCCCATCTCAAATGAGCTCTAGGCACAGACAATTACATTGGAGGCAGAGGGCTGCAGGTCACAATATCTCAGTAAGAGGGACAGGGAAAGAGTGAGGAGAGAGGAGAGGTGAGGAGACGACCGCCAGTGTATTTCTTCATTTGTCTGTCCAGTGAAATGTTCCACTGTAACATTTGGGGAGCAGATGGGGAAGCGTATTGAGGTCACGACCGATGGGACATTGGGGGAAACCAGAAGGTCAGGGATCCTTTCAATAACATGGTGGCCATAGGAGTGTGGGTGTGAATATGGACATGCCGGTGTTTTTGTGTTTCTACATGTACGTGTGTGTGTGTGTGTGTGTGTGTGTGTGTGTGTGTGTGTGTGTGTGTGTGTGTGTGTGTGTGTGTGTGTGTGTGTGTGTGTGTGTGTGTGTGTGTGTGTGTGTGTGTGTGTGTGTGTGTGTGTGTGTGTCCTTTTGCATGCTTGTGTTCCTGCGTGTGCCTACATGTTTCTCTCATCAGCGTGTGTCCCTCAGGTGCCTTTGCATCATAGTAACATGCTCATCAGTAGGAAATGAGTCCTGCCACCCTGACAGCTCTATTCCCCTGAGTAACCTCTGCCTATGTTCAACATCAATCATGTCACTCCTACATACAGCACATCAGTGCTAGTACATACGCATTGGGGTCTCCAGAATCTATCAGGGGCAGTAAATAGCCACTCTCTTCCCTCGCTCATCGATGCCCATCTTTCCTATGTCTAGCCTACATCCTCTCCCTAGAGCTTCTCTACCCTTCATTGATTCCTGTGACGTGTGGTGCATTCGTAGGGCTCCCCCCACTGACGTTTGTTAGAATATCTGGAGGCTTGACATGCCAATGAGAGGTTCCCGTCCTGGTTACAGGTAGGGGTCATGTCCTTTGTGTGCCGTGGTGTGTGTGACAGACAGACACAAAACAACAAGCACCAGGGGCCAGTGGTGCAGGTGGACTGAACCATGTAGTGATTATTGTACACCTGGAGCCCAAGTCAGTCCAAACTGGTAGTCAGATTGTCCATATTGAATGAACTGGGCTTAAGGCTCTCTCATTAGTTCAGCTAAGAGATTTGTTCCAGCAGCCAAAAAGGGCTTACTTGATTTAGTCTGGTTTGTATGGAAAACAGCAAATCAGATGTTACAAGAAAAACAAAGATAGTTTAAAGAAGTACAAGCAGACCAACACATGCTTTGTCTTGACAGAGAAGCAATCTTCATTTGTGTATCATGATGTTAATCTGTGTTACTTTACCTGGCTGATTTTTGTATGCCTCAATATAACCGAATGTAATGATTTGTTGATTGAGAGCGTTTGCCTGGTCGTCCTTGTGCTTAATGTAGAGCCAGGAAAACTGTCTGCAGGTGCATCACACCTTCTCACTGAATGCCAATCAAATTTAATTGAAAACAGTTGGATTCACTTCAAAGACTACAGCCTCTAGTCCAGTACTGTATGACCAAATGATCTAACAATAGCCAGTCTCCCTCAGCTGTTGTATATATTACTGCAGTGGACATGGTGAAGTGAAACTTGGGCTCGTGAGCGGAAGTAACTAAATACGGGAGACTACTTTCTTGTGAGCAGGCTAAGATGAAACAGACGTTAGTATTATGCTCATCAGGAGTCATCAAAGGAGCAGTAAAATAAGAAGTACCACCTACCGCTTCTCATTACCGGAATTAAGCCAATAAGACGGACTTCTTACTTCTCATTTCACAGTGACAATTCTTCAAAAGATGAACGTTCTGAATTCAAATTCCAGGAGAGGGAGGAAAAGAGAGAGGGAGGAGCGGAAGGAGGGAACGAGAACGCTACTGAACGTGATTCCCAACAGACATCATCTGGAGAGTACTGACAGTATTCAAGGCATGGGAATCTATCTGGCACAGATGTACTGTAGGGACTTGGGTGAAAGAGCACACGCTGAGCAAATACTGTAGCTGAATTGAGACGTACCATTCAAAACAATGTGACTATGGTAATACATTTAGTCTAGGGTAATTACATACAACCATAGAACCAACAACATGCAAGAGGACGTTTCACCTAGATCATACCCTGAAAAAGTGAATATAGATGTGAGATCCCAGAACAAGAGCATATACTTGTGTCCTGTTATGTGAGGCTCTCAGGGTTGTTCTCTCTCAGTGGGGCACCTGCTCCCTCAGGGTTTCCCCAGCGCACAGCCACACAGTCCCTTTAGATCAATGTCTCCTGTCACTCTTCTTCACAAAGTGCACAGTGTTTCTACGAGACATGAGAAGCACACAGCACAGTCACAGGAAAACAAGCCACCGCTCCACTGCCACAGCTCCAACCAAATCTCAACGGAATGTATTAAAGATGGAATTTTAGGGCACTCAGAATCTGTCACGCCCTGACCGTAGATTGATTTGTATGTTTCTATTTTTAGTTTGGTCAGGGTGTGATGTGGGTTGGTATTCTATGTCTGGGTATTCTATGTTGTAGGTCTAGGTTTTCTGTTTCTGAGTGTTTGGCCTTGTGTGGTTCCCAATCAGAGGCAGTTGTTTATCGTTGTCTCTGATTGGGAGCCATATTTAGGTAGCCTGTTTTCCCACTTTTGTTTGTGGGTGGTTGTTTCCTGTTTAGTGTTTTGTTTCACCTTTCAGGACTGTTCGTTTGTCGTTTTTTTGTTGTTTGTCAATTGTTTTCGTATTTTATTAAAAAATATGACCACTTACCACGCTGCACCTTGGTCCTCCTCTCCTTCTCCAGACGACAATCGTTACAGAATCAGTCTTGTGGGTTTGCTATTGAAACCAACATGTTTTCTTCTGCAAAGAGAATCTCCTGGGATTATTCTATAACTTTTTTTAAAAACTCTAAACTTAATTTAAGCCTAAAAACTGTAATGATAAGAAATTCTGTATGACTGTGGTAATAAAGGGATAAAAACAACCTAGTGTCCTCGGGGGAAATACTTGTCTTTAAAAACAAGAGCTTTGGAGGTAGCATAATTAGGAAATGGCACGGAGTCATCAATAGTCTGCCACTACACGAATCTTGCACTGTTCTTCCATAATGAATTTCATCATTTTAAGTCAGCTTGATGGACGTGAAATCCCCGCTAAGGCAGTCCCATGAAGGGTGTTGTGTGGTGATGGGGAGAGCCATGGGAGATGGAGAGATGGATACCTTATGTATGGATCTATCCTCAAATAACCTGTGTGGCTCTGTAGATTGGATGGATAACAGTGGTCTTGGAATGCACTCCCCCCGGGTGGAAGGAAAATGCTGCATCGTGGAATGATCAGGACAGTGAACTTCCACGCTATATCAACTTCATGGAGTGAGTGGAGAGTAGGAATGTCAGGAGGGGACTTTCTGTATCACTCAGAAGGAGATGCATGTCAGCCATATAGTAACTACATAGTTGAACTACATCGCTTTATATAGAATACTGGTATTCCTAAACACTAACTCGGCCCACTGAGACCACCGTCTGATCATTACATCAACTCTGAACATGCAAACACTACCAACCATTGAGTACATTGAACTCAACCTTAACTTGGCTATGCTTCATGTTAACTATAGTAGTGAGACGAGTGATAATGAAATGACCAGGGCACTAGCATTCTACACAGTAGAAGGAAGCAGTAGAGAATCGGCAGCAATCATCGGTACTACAGTTTTAACAGCGAGAATAAAACCAGACGTATTCTGCCACTGAACTGTGCCATAAATGAGCACTTGTCTCAACAGCAGCAAAACAGTGCCCCCGCTGTTAACTAACATGGTAAATCGAGGGTAATTGCCTCCAACCTGTAATAATTTTCCCTTGGTGAATGAAAGGTAGTTGACATTTTAACAGCCTGCGATAGCTGCACAAGAAAATAATGATCTGATCATACCAGGCTATTAGAGATCAACTGTGCTGCAGGCAGGAGTGGGAAGAACAACAGAACGGCTGTGCGACCTGTTCTGTTCTGTTCAGCAGGATATCCACTTTACGAGAAGGGAAAGCATGTGAGAAGTGCTAGTGATTCCAACCAATTCTCCGAATCGAGAGATATGCTGAAATTGCCTCCCTGTTTTCTCCTCTGGACTGCTTGCTATCTTGTTATCTTGTTATCTTCCGGTCTTGATCTGTTGGATGATCCTAATTCATCAATGACAGAACTAGCTAAACTAAGGCCGAACCAAGAATATCTGCTTGACGTGTGTAAGATGCAGTAAAGCATTTCAATACTCAAATTATTTCTCCTCTCATCTCTTTTGAGTTTGTGCTGGTTGCTCCATACAGTCTTGAACCACGAAGGTTGTGTAGAGCAGTAGCCAAGTGGCACCTGGGAATGATTTAGTTATCTGCTCTGCTGTATACAGCGTCACAGTATCACATACATATTGATGCCCTCTACAGGAACCTTTTGGCCCACTCCCTGGAGGAGCTCCTCCTAAGTTTCCTCATTAGCGTTGACTATAGGAGTTGGAAAGACAGCACAAACCAATCTGGAACCAGGCTAGCTCTTTGCAGGACATTGGTCTGACTTTCAGAAAATGTGAAGAAAAACAAAATCAGCTTGTTTTACTGAGTCATATTTCAAAAGGAGCCGAGCGGAGTTGGCAGAGCTCAGCTGATTTAATTTAAACCTCTGATCCTGTCTGTGGTGGTGGAATGTTGTCCTTTTGTTGGTCTGTAGCACATTCTGCCCATTCCCGACAAAGGCCCATGCCAACTCAAACACATTGGAAACCACTGATTTTGATAACAGGAAAAATATGATATTGTCTCTCTCTCCCTCTCTTTCTGTCAAGGCAAACAGGAACCAGATCTGCTGTTAATCCCCATGTTTGGAATGTGTTGACTTTTCTTTGAGAACAGTTGTGTACTAGTGTGATTACAGCGTTACTACACAGATATAAGAGCAACTTCATCTATCCTTTAAAAGGGGCCAGTGCACACAGTTTGATCTGGGAGCTCTGTATGGGTGTATTGTGCATTGTACTGGCCACAGGGGAGATGCTGGGTGGGGAGAGTAACAAAGGCGTTTGCTTAATTGACCTCAACTTCATTGCATAATAGGCCTTGGGGTGGGGGACACTTCACATTTCACATTTTCACAGTACAACCACATAGTGGGAGGATTGTTGAGATTAAAAAACAACGAGACTTTCTCTATAACCAGATGGAAAATCCCCTCATATCAGGAAATAAGCATACAGAAGGCAATAATAGTGACTATTTTCAAAGGCCGATCTGATTGAATCAAAGACTATCTGATCCCTCTGTGTTTCTCTGAAAGCTGTCCCTCACACTCTCTCCTCTTCATCAATTCTCCAGTTTAACGGAACCTGTTGCTCATTGTAACTGAACTGATCTGAGTGAGCAAAACTCTGTTACCAATTCCTTTCTAAAGTTATTTTTGTTATATGTTATTTCCCATCTGTAGGTAGTTATGAAGTTAAAGGGTTTGCTAGACACCTGTGTGGGTGAATCCAGGCCATGTTCAACGCATCTTTGCTTGTTCAAGATGATAAAAGAATTTGGGCAATGGAAAGTGAGCCGCGGTATAAATCTGAGTGCCTTTGCAGATGGTGATGTTGACTCTGGAAGCCTTACAGAGCGAGTTCTGGCTCCAGCAGTCAGTCCAGGAAACCGCTCTAGCACTAGGGCCATGTGGGACCTCTCCTTTGAAAAACAGAAGTTGAGAGTGCTTTTTTTCACAGCCCATTGTAAGCAATCAGAGAAGCAAATAGAAGGCTGCAGTCGAGGCACACAGGCAGGCACTCCTCTCCAGAAGGCTGAGTGAGAGCAATGCTCAGTCAACTGACAGTCACAGCGCAGCTAGACAGCCAGGAAGACAGGGCATTCTCTCACAGCACTAACAGACACTAGCACCACCAGCGGGGCCTCTGAAGCCCACTCCCCCCCTCCCGGATATGACTGCTCCTGGACACAGACTGATCCTTAGCCTCTCTAGCCAGCTGTAAGGAGCAGCGAATGGACAGAACCACTGGCATATCCTCCTGCTATCCTCTCCACACCCCCACCACGCGCTGCTCCATACCCCCAGAAGAGGATTCATGCTGTGTTGACATAGGCTACAGGTGGTTGGTCGTGTTTGAGCGGCTGTTGGTTGTTTTCTCTGTGTGGTGGTGAGTTGAGGTGTGTTTAGTGTCATGATGATGCTGCCTCTTGTTGTGACGAGCTTGGTGTGTGTACTACTGGGCTCCGGATGGGCCCAGGACCAGGCTGTGGGGCAGGATGGCGCTGCCACCCCCTGGAGACAAATTATCCAGTGGGAGAACAACGGCCGGAGGTTCAGCCTCCTCAACAGTGGAGCTGAGTACGTCCCTGCCGGAGCACAGGAACAGGAGAGAAGTCACAGAGTGGTGGTGGCTGACTCTCGCCCCCGAACCCCCCGCAGACCACAAGGTGGGAATGTACGCAGGCAGGCCCCCTCCAGGGGAGGCTCGGATACCGTGAGAGGACAGGCCAGACATCCATTTGGCTTCGGACAGGTGCCCGACAACTGGCGCCAGGGCACCGTGGGGACAGGCTCCACCAACCCCCGCTTCAGGCCATCCACTGGGTCCTCTTCGTCATCCTCATCATCCTTCTCATCTTCCTACAACGTCCCTGTCCAACCCTACCCACAATACCCCTTCCCTCAGCAGCCCTACCCCCTGCCCTATGATCCTAGTGTGGTGGAGGGAGCAGGTCGTGGCTACGCGGAGCCACCCTTCCAGAGGGCCACAGGTGGAGGCTATGGTGCTGGTGGTGGAGGATATGGTGCTGGTGGTAGAGGATACACTGGAGTCGGGTATGGAACTGGTGCTGGTCTGGCACCTGTGGTTCCACGCTCCCCGCAGGACTATGGTGAGGATGGCTACCGTTACTACCAGTCCTATGGCTACGGGCCCAACCCTGCCGTGCCTGCCGTGCCTGTTGTGCCAGCACGGGCTGCCCAGCCACCCTTTTCAGATGGCCTGGACCGCAGATACACACACAGCCTCTACAATGGAGGAGAAGATCCTGCTGCTGCTGCCGCTGCCGACACAGTGCCCGCTGCCCCGGACAGGACAGTGGCTGGCGCTCAGCCTCCAGTACGAAGCCCCCAGTACGAGCAGTTCCCCCCGTTCGGTAGACCTCAGGTGCAGCCACAGCCTCCCTTCCACCAGCCTGTGGTGCCAGGAAGAAACTCCAACACAGCCGTGGAGAACCCCAGCGTCAACGTCGGGAGTGTCTACCGGCCGGAACAGAGAGGTACGCTCAATTAACATGCACAAAGTCATTTAGTTCAACGTCTTATGTCTTATAACAAAGCCAGCTCTTTGTCCACTGTCCAACCAAATGTTTTAAATCATCAGAATGTACAGTATTTCGTTTTGAAAGTATGAAAGATGATCTGTATGTGGTCCTAAAGAAACAAGAGAGATTTGTCATCTTCTATTTAGTCAACTTTATAGTCTGTTTGATGTGAGCAGTACAAGACAGTCATGCAAACCACAAAGGGACCACCAGATCCTAATGGTAGTGCACATGTGAAGTGGATGATGCACTTGTGGGGTCACATCCAAGTTTTTCCTCAGTTGAAGGAGAGAAAACAAGAAGGGAATGTGGCTCCTCTCCTCTGCTCCTCTGCTGCTTCCTGACAGCGGTGGACAGTGTGAGCCCAAGGGGACAGAACCCTTACCACCTGTCTCCCCAGCTATGTGCCTCTGCAGCTGGAGAAGTACACTGTTTCCTAGAGGTCTTTCATTTCACATCTCGCAGGCCCAGAACACAGTACATGGAAATCTCTTTTTAAATAACCAGAATTGCATTGCTATTTTCTGGCTCAAGTCTTTCAATTATAATTTGCCAAACAAAAGCAAACTCTACTGAAGGACGGTTAATCTTTTCTACCTCACTCACAGGGGTTATTGAAACCAGGTTTTGAGAAAGGCCTGCCAATGTTGTGAGCGCACACACTGGGCTCACTGTGCCATAGCTTGGGGAGTAATAGTCTGCTGAAAATGGCTTGGCTCTTGGGGAGGTCTGGGTGTAGAACCTGGGAATAGAGGTGACCTCGGTGTTGGGGCTGGCTGGAGGAGGGTGACTGGGGCCTGGGTGAGTGGGATGGGAGAGAGGGGGGTGCTGCCTATACCACTCCCAGAGAGAGAGAGGAGGAGGGGGGGACGGAGAAGTGGAAAGTCCCTGTTTCACATGGTCCATTGCCTCAGGAAATCAAACAAATATTTAGTATGAGCTAGGGTGAAGAGGGAGGGAGCATCAATGAGCTGCTCTTAGACATGCAGCGGCCCAGCCAAAAGGCCCAGGAGTCGTTTTGTAATTCAAAACACACTATTTCTTGAAAACCAAGGGTAATTGATAGACTCTGTCCTGAGAGCCAATCATAGGGCCGGGTTAGGGAGTATGGTGAGGGTAAGGGGTGGACACCGACTTTGTTATTGGAGCCCAAAGTTAGCAATGTGGAAAACATTTATTTAGAGTAACTGAAGCCGTGTGGTGAAAAGTGACGCAATCGCCAACACGTGTGTGGGAGTTTTCTCTGTTCTAGCTGCTAGGAGCCTCCATGGCCTGAGGGGCTGGGACATCAGATGGGGTACTCTCCTCTGGTTGGGAGCATGGAAGATTGACATACACATATCTCTATTCCTCTGCCTGGCCAGGCTGTGCATCAGGCTCTTTAATGTGCCATGTGCTTCAGTTCCATAACTCAGTCTCACTCATTAAGACACTGGAATGTGGAAGCATTCTTCTCTGTCCTAGACGCAGCCAACATGTGTGCAGATGCCTCAGCTTTCTCACACGCCATTTAATCAATGTGATAGAGGTTCTTCCAGTGGGCTGACAGTCAATAGAAGCAAAGGCAGGCTGCAAGGGATCCAATTTAACTGACATACCTTCAAATGTGGAGACCGGATCGCTTTGTTCCCACTCAAATGAATAGGACTCAAATCAAAGACAGATTAGATACAGAAGTATTGAGGGTCACATTTTATTTGGATAGTCTGGCTAGTCCATCTGTAGATGCTCTACAGATGGTCATACTATCAACAAACTATCTGTTGATAAGAAACTGCTTGATTAGTGTCACGTTCGTTCTCCTCCTCGTCTGAGGAGGAGCATGGATCGGACCAAAACGCAGAGTGATATGAATACATCTTCCTTTATTGGAGATGAAGACAAAACGAACACTATACAAACTAATACAAAAAACAATAAACCACGAACGTGAAGCTACAAACGAAAGTGCACACACAGCTACTAACGTTAGACATAGACAATTACCCACAAACACCTAAAGCCTATGGCTGCCTTAAATATGGCTCCCAATCAGAGACAACAATAAACAGCTGTCTCTGATTGAGAACCAAATCAGGCAACCATAGACTTTCCTAAACACCTACACTGAACACTACCCCATACCTACTACAAAACCCCCTAAACAATACACACACCCTAAACTAGAAAAAACACACAAACATCCCCCCTGTCACACCCTGACCTAACTAAACTAATAAAGAAAATCAATATAACAGAGGCCAGGGTGTGACAATTAGGTTACAGTTAGGTTTAGGTTTAGAATAAGGGTTAGGGCTAGAGTTAGGGTAAGGGTTAAGTTTAGGTTTAGGATAAGAGTTAAGTTTAGGATTAGGGTTAAGGTTAATAGATAGTCAGTTGAAATGTTAGTGATAGTCTGTAGAGCATCTACACATGGACTATCCAAAGTCCACTGGGCACAGACATCAGTTCAATGTCTAGTTTTGATTTATATTTGGTTGAGTTGTCAACTAACGTGAAACAACGTTGATTCAACCAGTTTTTGCCCAGTGGGAAGTGTTAATGTATTGACTTGTCAATAGAGATAAGTAGTAACTTGTCTTGTTTATTGCCAAATGGCCTGAATGGGAACAAGATAAATGAGGGATGTGGAAAGAGCCTGTGTTGGTGTGTTGCAATAAGCTCGGACTTGTCTTGTTCACGTAGAGCTGTGACTGCAACCGTCACAGACTATTATATAGTGCAATATTTGTATTGCACTCTATTCTCTCACCACTCTTAAGCTCTCACGTATTCTCACATGCACCCACTATAATGAAAGAGCTGTTCTCAAAAAATAAATGACATGCCATTGACTTCGTAAAAGGGATGAGTTTGCATGTTGTGTATTGTACACGTTCAGGGAAAGACATTATAAAAGAACTGGCAAAATCCAACATATTTTCTCTAGTGCCCCACTTAGAATATGATACAGTATGTACAGCCTTGTCGAATGCTTTCGAGGGCTGATCAGCCTTTGGTTCAGACACACTATATCCTTCTGAAAAATACCCAATTTCCAGTTTCCGGAGATTAGGGGGCTAAAGAACAAAGGCCTTGCCGAAAGAAGAGGGAGCCGAGTCTGCTGCTGGATGGAAAACCTCTGCATTTCACACAGGCCTTACAGTGTTTACATGGTCTGCCCCAGGAAGCTTCCCGTGGCCTGTAAGTCTGCTTCAGAGAGAGATGACAAATAGGATGTGTACACAGTGCTGGGAAAGACAGAACCCTCACTTGAACCTGTGTCTAAACTGGGGAAGGCTCACCTGGACGTAAACAGGCAGAGGAGATAGGAAGCTTTCTCTGTAGAATTCCTATAAACAAACTGTATCCAAGGCCTGCTGTAAACAACAGTGATGACAGAGTGGGAATAGAAAAGCACAACGCTAAATATCATGTCCCCATATGGCTTCAGTTGTTTTACTGTTTTGTCAATTTTGCTGGAACCAAAATGAAGCAGATGGTAGTTTTTGAATGGTACCAGAGGTCAAAACTTGGGATTGACTTTATGTTGCTCCAACTGGTTCACATTTAAGTGGATGTCTGGCCTTTGAGGTTGAGGTAAAGGGGGAGGGAAGAGGGTGGTGATAAGGTATCCCAGTGACCCTTTCTGGCATGCCCTTTACTGGAAATGGGACACACATTAGCTCTGACAACTCAGGCCTGCTTTTTTATTTATTCTTCTGTTTCTCTGACAGAGTCGGTCACTGGCCCAGTTTAGGAACAGAGGGGTGTGAGATCATTGTTGTTTTACCTTAGCGTGCTGCTCTGTCTCTCTTTCTCTCTCTCTTTCTCTCTCCATCTCGCTCATTTTCTTGCATTAATGTGAAATATCTTTCAATTTTTGATTACTAGGAGCCCACAACAAATATTAAATATAAACGTTGGCTACTGTAGCAGAACAGAATTGCAAGTCTAGTTGATGAAGTTGATTCTCTAATGCTTAGCATTATCCCCTCCAGATATGAATAGTCTGAATGTATTTTTCATGCCAAAGGTTAACATGGAATGACAGGTTCAAATTAGGATTAGTGTCATGAAACAACACATCATATAAGGAGGCCCCAGCGTTTTAGCATAATTATCTCCCTGTGTGTACCAACCATGTTTTCACTTTCACATTCAGGTTTTGATGGAAGAATTTTTTAAAGAATGAATGACTCATTCATGTATACTCCATTTTATTTTTCTTGGCATGATTAGCTTTTTTGTGTACACTAAGATCAGAATCTATAGTGACCTATAGGGAGGGAGTACTAATCCTTCTGAGATGATCATCAGGAATGTACTGTAATTAGTGATTCCTGACTACGGACCACAGGACCCTTATTTCCACCTATCTGAATGTGCTGCCATATGTAACTTGTGGTCATAACTCTACACTAAATCTTCGGTCCCTCTTTACATGACGTTCAGCTTCTAAAGGCTTCATAAAGCCTTCATAAGCGCTACGTAAAATGATCACCATTGTCAACTGTGACATAACCCCACTATGTCGAATATGATGTAATCATGCTTTATACAGGGTGACATGTTGTGCTGAAGGATGGCACACACTCTAAAGTGATGTCATGTTAGTCACATTACACCTAATCTCATTCCCTGTGTTTAACACTTTTTTTGGTAACTACGTGATTTCATATGTGTTATTTCATAGTTTTGATGTCTTAACTATTACTATTACTATTATTCGACAATGTAGAAAATAGTACAAATAAATAGAAACCCTTGAATGAGTAGGTGTGTCCAAACTTTTGACTGGTACTGTATATATATATATATATATATTTACAAAAAATATATATGGGGGAATGGAAATGATGCAGACAATTACATTGATGGAAGCCACAATCTATCTGCAATATTAAAGATGATTTACCCTCTAAAATCATGATTTGCACACGTCATGTAGCCTAGCCCATAGGCCTATATGTTTTGTATCACAAGGTTTGAATCACAACTAAAGTGGCCAAATAACTTCTTAAAATTAAGCACATTAATTTGCTTTATAACCTTTGTAGAGCCTAACTGGCATACATAGGCGGCGCGTGAGTTTCAAGTTTGGGGAAGATAACTTCACTATAAAAATGCAATAGAATAGGTCAACTTTTGTACCATGGGGGATAGTAGATTGACAGAGGCTAGTGCTTCTGCTGTTCGTTAGGCCTACTCATCTTGTTGGCTGACGAAAAGTAAATGTGGACAGTTATTCCAATATCTTCAATATGCGCCTCGGAATTTGATAAGAAGGACGCGCGCAGTTGCGTCCCCGATGTGTCTGTCTTCACTTGTAGCCTACAGGCACTGAGATGCCTGTGACAAGGAACAGATCATGTGACAGTCATTGGTAAATAAGAATTGAGATATCTGAGAGAATCATGGAAGTGAGAGGTGCTTCGAAGCACGCAGCCGGGAGAAGGCAATGAACCGCTCAACACAAAATAGCTACGTGTGTAGTCCCTCAGAAATCATTTGGAGAAAATATCCTTTCGCTGTCCAGCGGCAGCACAAGTGGGCATTTGAGCTCATAATATGATCAGTGTCTCGTCGGCAACACTAAAAAAGTACTTCCATGTCACGGAATTTCAGAAATGTTTTAAATAAAAGTACCCAACGTAATAGTAGAAAAGTGTCAATAACCATTAAAGATATATGAAAAATAATTGTCTAAACATTAACAATGATTCATATTTGTTCATATTCATATAAGTGACATTTGCATTAAATTTGGGGTTTAAAACATGTTCCAAGGTCAAATAAATGCCCCCAATTCGAATCACTGTATATGGAATACATATTGGCTTAGAGCAAGAAGTATTCTGCGTGCCGGAGTAAAAGTATTGTAGGGTCTCTAGAATGTATAGATGGTGTCATTTCATGGGGCTCTGAATAATACGGTGTTGCTGGCCTTTTACTCAACCAATTCCATTGGCGGCCGAATCACATTACATATGTGCTTACTGCACTACAGAAAACCTGCTAACCAAACAACACTCAAAAATCTTAGTTTCTTAGATTTTTTTCCAGACCTCAAAAGTCATCCCCTAATGTAGTGCATTGTTGTGAACACAAAAAATCAAATTTGTTTTTTTTTCTATTAAAAAAGTGTAAAAAAAACTGGGGTAAACCAGAAGAAATGGGGGAAATCTGAAACCTGGAAAACAAAAACAAATATTTTTTAAAGGCCCTACCAACGTGTTTTGCTGTGCATGACTGCACTTTAGAGCGTGTGTCCGTCTGCAGCACAGCATTTTGGGGAAAGTTGAGTTCAGGTCCAATATTGACTCTGCACCCAAGAGGGAAAGAGGTTGGGCCATCCTAGAAATGTTTTAGTGAATTAATATAGAACATTTAGCAGACGCTTTTATCCAAAACGACTTACAGTCATGCGTGAATAAATGTTTACGTATGGGTGGTCCTGGGAATCAAACCCAATATCCTGGCGTTGCGATGCTCTACCAAGATGTATGACAGGTTTATAAATGCTTTGTGAAGCCTCAATTTAATATGATTTATAAGGCCTTTATTAAGCGGTGCTTATACCACCCTTTATAAAGCACAAGTTTATGTCATATTTGACAGAGTGGGTTATGTCACATTTGACACATTTATGAAGCATTTATAAAAGCATGAAATACAGTTATAAATGATTTGTAACACATGTATGTAGTGTTTAGGAAGGCTTTATAAGCTGCACGTCATTAAAAGCGGGAACTTTTTTTTATCAAAGTCCTTACAATAACACAACGCAGGGTAATGAAATATAGCTGATAAACAGGTGTAAAGCTGTGCTGTTTTATTTGAGGAATGATCTCACTGGTCGGTGCACCACAGCAATACTCTATATTATGTCAAGGGAGGAAGCAGACCTGTAAAAGTTGACATTGGCATCAAGGTATTGATACTAACATGATTGAATCAATTGCTGTCGAAGGATACTATGTGTTGAGCCAAGTGTGTTGTTCTAGGTTTGCCAGACCTGGTTCCTGATCCCAACTATGTGCAGGCCTCCACGTACATCCAGAGGGCTCACATGTACTCTCTCCGCTGTGCTGCTGAGGAGAAATGCTTGGCAAGGTAAGAGACCATTCTAAACCTTTTAAGTGTTTTAATAAGTGTCTGTGTTTGCTTTGGATGAGGAGAACATACAATAACTTTGTTAGTAGTCACTCTGCACACTTTAATGGCATGAAAGACTATCACCAGTTTTTGTAAGCCAGTATACACATTCTGATGGACAATCAGTCTCCTCCAGTTAGAACAGATTGAAAGATTCCATGTGCCTATGGGTGAATATTAGCATATTATGTCTCAGCTCCGGACTGTTTTATCTACGTGCTTAGTAAATGTACTCCTTATCTAAGCTGCAGTATATAAAGTTTGGAACCCAGTTCACAGTGCAACATCAATAACCTGAAATCTCGTCACCTAGGCCTGTCACTAAGGCTGCATTTATACAATTTGGATATGTTGCCACTAATTGGTCTTTTGACCAATCAGATCATGTATTTTGCCAATAATTGGGGAAAAGATCAGATTTGGGCTGCCTGTGTAAACGCAGCCTAAGGCTTGCCTATGTAACATGGCAGTCGCAGCACACATAATGTTCCTCTGACTTTGGCCCCAGGGTTAGATGGGTACGGTACAATTGCCCAGACAGCAGAGCATTTAAATGATGGCGATGAACTTTGTTGTCCCACTGGCTCTCCTGTCTGCCCTCCTTCCTGTCTCAAGCACAGCCATTCCTCGAAGCCCTCTCATATCCTGTCTGTGTTATCAGCAATCATGGACAGATGGCCTTGTATAATGTGCTATACACCCCAATGTCAACAACAGCCATAAGATGAATTACAACGATTTTTACTGATACTTTGGAATGCAGGTTATTATTAAAACAATTCTAAAAAATGTGTTCATATTGGACTTCTCTACACAGTGTATGCCTGTCCACTTCAAAGATTTCCTTGCTACAAAACTGAAAACGTGTGCAGTAGGCTATGGAGATTAATCACAGTAATCTGTAGTGTGAATTATTTATTTAACATATTTTTTCCCTCCAGCTTTTCCAGACCCGCTTAATTCTGTCTTGTTGCAGGAACACATCGTGAGCCTGAGGTATCAGAAACTCACCGGGACAAGCATTGGGAGACTAGTTCTCTGTAGCCATCTGTACTTTCCTTCACTCATTGCTATTCCATACTTTGTGTTTGTCTTCCCACAGCACTGCCTACAGCACTGAGACTACAGACTATGACGTCAGAGTCCTGCTTCGCTTCCCACAGAGGGTTAAGAACCAGGGGACGGCTGACTTCATGCCCAACCGACCTCGACACACCTGGGAGTGGCACAGCTGCCATCAGTGAGTAACCAGTGTTTCCCCAAACCCATACAGTATATGCTATTGGTTTATGATACTCAAATAATTGTATTTGTCACATGCGCCAAATACAACAGGTGTAAACCTTACAGTGAAATGCTTACTTACAAGCACTTAACCAACAATGCAGTTTTAAGATAAATACAAAAAAATAAAAAATAAAGTAACAAATAATTAAAGAGCAGCAGTAAAATAACAGTAGCGAGGCTATATACAGGGGGTATCGGTACAGAGTCAATGTGCGGGGGCATCGGTTAGTCGAGGTAATTGAGGTAATATATACATATAGGTAGAGTTATTAAAATGACTATGCATAGATAATAACAGAGAGTAGCAGCAGCATAAAAGAGGGGGGGACAATGCAAATAATCTGGGTAGCCATTTGATTAGATGTTCAGGAGTCCCGCTCCTTGAAAGCGGCAGCTCTACTCTTTAGCTCAGTGTGGATGTTGCCTGTAATCCATGGTTTCTGGTTGGTGTATGTACGTACAGTTCATGTGGGGACGATGTCATCGATGCACTTATTGATGAAGGCAGTGACTGATGTGGTGTACTCCTCAATGCCATTGGTAGAATCATGGAACATATTCCAGTCTGTGCTAGCAAAACAGTCCTGCTTCCTGCTTTAGTTTTTGCTTGTAAGCAGGAATCAGGAGAATAGAATTATGGTCAGATTTGCCAAATGGAGGGCGAGGGAGAGCTTTGTACCCGTCTCTGTGTGTGGAGTAAAGGTGGTCTAGAGTTTTTTTCCCTCTGGTTGCACATTTAACATGCTGGTAGAAATGAGGTAAAACGGATTTAAGTTTCCCTGCATTGAAGTCCCCTGCCACTAGGAGCGCCGCCTCTGGATGAGCGTTTTCCTGTTTGTTTATGGCCGTATACAGCTCATTGAGTGTGGTCTTAGTGCCAGCATCGGTTTGTGGTGGTAAATAGACAGCTACGAAGAATATAGATGAAAACTCTCTAGGTAGATACTCTACCTCGGGCAAGCAAAACCTCGATACTTCCTTAGATATCGTGCACCAGCTGTTGTTTACAACTATACACACAGCGTCACCCCTTGTCTTACCAGAGGCTGCTGTTCTATCCTGCCGGTACAGTGTATAACCTGCCAGCTGTATGTTATTCATGTCGTCGTTAAGCCACGACTCTGTGAAACACAAGATATTACAGCTTTTAATGTCCCGTTGGTAGGATATACGTGCTTTTAGTTTGTCCATTTTATTATCCAGCGATTGTACATTGGCAAATAGGACAGATGGCAAAGGCAGATTAGCCACTCGTCACTGGATCCTCACAATGCACCCCGATCTCCTTCCGCCAAACCTCAGTCTCTTTCTCCTGCAAATGATGGGGATGAGGGCCTGTTCGGGTGTCTGGAGTAAATCCCTCTCGTCCCGGCACATTAAAGAAAAATTATTTTTCCAATTCAAGGTGAGTAATCGCTGTTCTGATGTCCAGAAGCTCTTTTCTGTCATAAGAGACGGTAGCAGCAACATTATGTTCAAAATAAGTTACAAACAATGCGAAAAAACTAACAAAATAGCATGGTTGGTTAAGAGCCCATAAAACAGCAGCCATCCTCTCCGGCGCCATTGTACACAACCTTGCTATGCTAAAAACGGTAAGATCCTTGCTCTACAGGGTTAATCAGATTTGCTGTTTCATGTGACATTTCAAGTTGGCTGTTTAGCTCATTCGTTTTGTATTAGTTTGGTTAGCTGAGGTCAGTGCGTTCACATTTGCTCTTTTTGGTGAAATCATGACTTTACTTAATACAGTATGTCATGACATCACTGATATGTTTGGACACTCTCTGCCCTGCCCCTCCTCTGTGACCTTGCGTTCCACAACGGTTTTATTGGTCACAGTATGTCTGTGTTCATTGGGTTTGTGCAACAAGTCTCAGGCTGTACTTACTGTCCTCAGCTCTATGGAATGTTGACTGCCCATTAGCAGATTGGCAATGTTGCCTAGTGACATCACTGTTCGTTTATACATTGGTTTCCAGGGCGGGATTTAGCCAACGCAACAGCTCGATTTGACTGGCCAATGGAAATGTAATAGAATCCATAAATGTTCCTGTCAATCTGAGCCCTGGCATCATAGGCCTGGTGCCTGGTATTATATGATGACATGGATTTGTGTTAGTGGAACAACTCAGAACACAGTAACAAGTGTGCTTGTTTGAGAAAATAACAACTCTTTACCAAATCAACTTCACTGTCCTACATTTTCCCCCCCCCAATGGAATATTTGAATACAATGTGTAGTCAGTATATGACCCCTTAATCCATCCCTATTTTAATTTGTGTATTGAGCAAATGTTATACGGTACAGAAAGTTTAGGATAAAACCTTAGAATCCGTGTTTTATGGAAACAAACAGATAGCATGAACTCTGTTTCATTTAAATACAGTGTGCATCATTAGATTCAGATTTCTCTATAAAAAAAATATATGTACATCTCAATATAATATTTCTGTCCATTTACACAATAGAGTGATCAATAATGATCAAACAGTACAATAGATGTACACAGTTAAAATCCGGATGATGTACAGTGCCTTCAGAAAGTATTCAGACCCCTTGACTTTTTTCACATTTTGTTATGTTACAGCATCATCCTAAAATAAAAAAAATTCTTCATCAATCTACACACAATACCCCATAATGACAAAGCAAAAACAGTTTTTTTTTAATGTTTACTAATTTATTTAAAAAAATGTAAATAAGAAATATCACATTTACATAAGTATTTAGACCCTTTACTCAGTACTTTGTTGAAGCACCTTTGGCAGCGATTAGTCTTCTTGGGTATGACGCTACAAGCATGGCACACCTGTATTTGTGGAGTTTCTCCCATTCTTCTCTGCAGATCTTCTCAAGCTCTGTTAGGTTGGATGGGAAGCGTCGCTGCACAGCTATTTTCAGGTCTCTCCAGACATGTTCGATCGGTTTCAAGTCCGGTCTCTGGCTGGGCATACAGAGACTTGTCCCAAAGCCACTCCTGTGTTGTCTTGGTTGTGTGCTTAGGGTCGTTGTCCTGTTGGAAGGTGAACCTTCGCCCCAGTCTGAGGTCCTGAGCGCTCTGGAGCAGGTTTTCATCAAGGATCTCGCTGTACTTTGCTCCGTTCATCTTTACCTCGATCCTGACTAGTCTCACAGTCCCTGCCCCTGAAAAACATGCCCACAACATGATGCTGCCACCACCATGCTTCACCGTAGGGATGGTGCCAGGTTTCCTCCCAGACGTGACACTTGGCATTCAGGCCAAAGAGTTGAATCTTGGATTCATCAGACCAGAGAATCTTATTTCTCATGGTCTGAGAGTCTTTAGGTGCCTTTTGGTAAACTCCAAGCTGGCTGTCATGTGCCTTTTACTGAGGAGTGGCTTCTGCCTGGCCACACTACCATAAAGGCCTGATTAGTGGAGTGCTGCAGACATGGTTGTCCTTCTGGAAGGTCCTCCCATCTCCACAGAGGAACTCTACCCTTCCACAGATCTGTGCCTCAACATAATCCGACCTCATTGCTTGTGGGACCTTACATAGGCAGGTGTGTGCCTTTCCAAATCATGTAAAATCTATTTAATTTACCACAGGTGGACTCCAATCAAGTTGTAGAAACATCTCAAGGATGATCAATGGAAACAGGATGCAACTGAGCTCAATTTCGAGTCTCATAGTAAAGGGTCTGAATACTTATGTAAATAAGGTATTTCTATTTTACATTTTTTATACATTTGCAAACATTTCTAAAAAACGGTTTTCACTTTGGCATTATGGGGTATTGTGTGTTGATAGTTTTTTTTTTCATCCATTTCAGAATAAGGCTATAACGTGACAAAGTGTGGAAAAACTCAAGGGGTCTGAATACTTTCCGAAGGCACTGTACATGCAGATATTCAGATTATGCTCCTCTTTTCTTGTCTTTATTTTTATGTAGCACAAGCATTACCTCTAAGGTCAAAGGCCATGGCTACTGTTTGCCCAGGTGTTATGTGATACATGTCTGGGCTTCCTGTAATCTGGTTGGACTGTATGGAATGCAAACACCATCCACTAAATATTTCCCCCCCTTCTCCTGCCTGGCCTCCTGGAAGTCTTTGTATTGCATTTTAACACAACTGGAAAATTACTTGTGGTTATAAAGTGCAAAGTGGGATTGGAATGTTTTGTATGTTAGGATTACAAGCCAGTCTTATTCCAGCCTTCTCTCTGTGTCCTTCCAAAAGTTAAATCTCTCTAGTTGACATAGTCACAAGGGGAGATTCAGGATTCCAAGGCGAGGAAAAGGGCCCTCCAGCCCAGACAGCTCTAGGCCCAGTGTCTCCCTGTCTGTCCCACTCTCACAGAGAGATAACAATCTCAAGGCTTCCATCTAAATAAACGTCTGACGCGGGAACAAAAATAATGCCCATATTTCAAACCCCCATTGCACTGAACACCCGCCTCCAAACCCCTGCCCATAGACACATACACACAAACACACACACACACACACACACACCAAATACAGAGGGTGTTTTGCAGAGAGCTGCCCTCTCAGGATACCCAGTGTACAGCCCTTTCAATTCCTCTGTGTTTACAGATTCCCTGTGTAGTCGGTGCAGATTCCCCCTTAGAGAATCGCAAGGTGTAGCTTTAAGCCTGCGGAAAACACACTGTTCCTCACCTGAGAGGAGCTGTTTACCATCTCCAACTGCTATGGAACGAATTACTTCTTCCATTTGTCACCTCCTCCATTGGTGGAAAGTACCCGTCTGCCTTTCCCTCCAAGCCTCCATTCAATCTTTTAATGACTACACCAGTAAAAAGTTGTAGCTATGTTAAAACAGGGAGCATGAGGTAAGGAGACTGGGTTATTATTTATACAGTCTGAGTCCTACTGACTGAACCAGCTCCAGCTCTTACCACACCTGCACTACATTCACCAAAACAAACACTGACAAAATTCTTAGTGTCTGGAATCTGGAATGTGACTTTCAGTAAAAATAGCAAGAAAGGGTGATTCATTTCAATAATTAGGATTAGGATACATTTAAGTACATGTGAGATGAATAGGTTGACAAAGCACTCCAGCTTTTCAGCCATTAGACACTGTGTTCACAGTTCAGATGACATCTTCATAGGAAATCTAACTTGGCTGAAATACGAGGCCATTACTGTATCTGGGAATCGAGATACAATATGTTTTACATTTACCATGCTGCCATTTATTCCAAACAGCAGGAGACTGAATAAGACAGAGGAAGCCTTCTTATTCACTGTACAACACTGTTTCTAATGCATATTTAAAGGAATCCCCCATGTATGTCATTGTATTCTCAACCTTACAGTGTAACAGTATCGGTCGGATTTATCGGAGTACCACAGTGTTAACAGTTAGTATGGAAAGGATATTCACAACATGCTGTTCTGCAGAGGGCAACAGTAAACAGCCAGCCCTCTCAGGTCACTGTCTGACACTTGGCATTGGCCCACATCCCAGCTACAAGATGGTGCAAGGCTATTAGAGTAAATGATTTCAGATGGACCAGCACCGGCAGTACACTGAGATACGGAGTGGTGTAACTCATTTCACATTCTGAGGATATGATTTGTTCTCATGGGTAACTAGGCTAGCAGTGGCAAAATCCAGCATTCCAACACTGTTAAAGCTGTGTAAACACACACACACATACACAAACGCAAGTACTGACAAAGACGCATTCACACACACACAACATGAATACATGCTCAATCCTTCACTTATCTTGCGGTAGTGATTAAAACTTTCCAGATTGATATAAAGTAACTAACGAGACCTCAGACATCAATCGATTGTTAATGTCTTGCTTCATCAGTGCATGGTTCTAGGTATTAATTACATTCTAGTCTCCTTTGGTACGTTGTGATATGCTTAGTAAGCTGCACCGAGTTGAAGTGTTGACAGGTGAGGGCAATGGGCTGTTCAAATAAACAAGCACACCTAATTTAAAGACTTTGGATGGTGGCCTGCAGTAAACAGTTTGCTATGTGTTGGTTTACTGATTATCATGTAATTATAATTTATGCAAATTGAGCACGTCTCTAGTATTGGTTGTTGTACCTGTCATTAACTGAATTTAAAAATGTTAAAATTGGACTCTTCTTTGATCCCCTGCTGACCACCCTGTGCCATGCCTTCTCTTTCTCCTGCGCTACACACAGACGCTTTTTACCTGTCACAAATGCATTTTTATATGGTAAAAGTGGACATTTATTCCCCTCTTGTTGCACTACCGACCACCTATTTGCCCTTCTGTCTACCCACAGACACTACCACAGCATGGATGAGTTCAGCCACTATGACCTGCTGGAGGTCACCACAGGAAGGAAGGTGGCTGAGGGACACAAGGCCAGCTTCTGTCTGGAGGACACCACCTGTGACTTTGGTCACCTGAAGCGTTATGCCTGCACATCTCACACTCAGGTAGATACACCAACACATCTCTCTAAGGTAGATTTGCCAATACACTTGGCATGGCATCATTCATTTGTCCGAAGGCAAGTCGGTGTCATGGTCTTGCAGCAGGTACTGCAACAAGGTATCATCATCTGAGTTCAGCTAGCAACCACAACATGTCTCTTGTTTAACAGTTCTTCCACCCCACTCAGTCTTTCTATGAGTCAGAGATGGTGCAGGCACGTCTCTCTGCTGCTGAGCTATAAGCATAGTCTGTTCATGTTCCACATGAATAACTCTCCTCTATGTTCCTCCAGGGTCTGAGTCCGGGCTGCTACGATACGTACAACGCTGATATTGATTGCCAGTGGATCGATATAACAGACATCCAACCTGGGAACTACATACTAAAGGTGAGACTAAGAGCAGAGGAAAGTTCTGATGTGTACTTGGTAATCTTCCAGGAAGGCGTCATTCCAAAGGCAACATTCCATAGGAAAAGGTGCGCCCGACCAGGTTACCGGGAAAAATGTATCTGAAAGTTTTACATTTGGAAAGTTGTCTAAAGCTATAAAACATTACGTTTCCTAGACTGTGGCTCATACTGATCTACTAGTTTTGACTGCAATTCAGTCCCATCGCTCTCTACCTGTCTGTGTTGACCTCAAGTGTTTCAATGAGGGACGAATCTTAATTTGGGTTGCATGTAGTGGAGAGTAATATTTGACATGTCTATATACAGTATATATGATATTATAAATACCTCACATGCGACTCGTAAGAAGAATAAACAATTAGCCTATTCAAATGTTTCTCTGACTCCATAAAGATAATTCAAATATACAAGCAAGCATTAAGCAATGCGTTGACGTTGACTAGCAAGAATTGGTCTGAGAATTGTCTATATCAAAGGCAGGTATTTAGTTAACATTGTACAATGAATGGATTCACCTACAAGCCATAAAGCTTAAGTTACAAAGCATTGCCGTGCGGTAGCAGAGAGAACAGTCTATGACTTGGGTGACTGAAGTCTTTGACAATGTTTGGGGCATAGACTGGATACAGGATAAGAGAGAGATCAGGCATTTCATTCCATTTATAACATCTGAAGGTGTAACCTTTCAACCCAAAACCAACCACCATTGAGCAAATCAAATCATCAAATGATACCAAGTTTACAGTAACCTGAACACTCCGAGGCCCAATCTCCACAGGGTGTCACAGCATTTAAATGCTTGTATGGGGGATGACAGCAATGTAAATAAGACAGAATTCCTGAGATATTTTTGCATACAGTAATTCAGAGTTCACCGTTATACAGATACAAGTAACCACAGAGATCATACAAACATATAGAGAGCATCAGAGTTATCCTCAGTGAACAGTAACCACAGAGATCATACATACATATAGATAGCATCAGAGTTATTCTCAGTGAACAAGGCTAAGATAGAAACCATACGTGGATACTATAGTATTATTCTATCACATTCAATATCCGGTGCTCTGGATACTGTAACAGAGATAACAGAGATACAACCTTGGCCCCTCAGAAGGGAAAGAGCTGACTAGTCCTTGGACATTGGCCCTTGTTCCTGAACCATTTGCCATGTAACTCCAGGTGTCAGAGAGCACATAAATTAGCCTACAGCACACATATAGCTATCTTAATTCCTCATCAATTCCCCATTGACATCAACAGATGATTTAAGCAGCACTTCAAATGTTTTATTTACACATACAGAATTTCAAGTCAAGATTCTCCGTCCGGTCTCTGCCAGAATTCCACTGATATAAGTACTGTGTAAGTTATTGTTTTATTCCTACCTGCCTAGCTGTAGTGGTATCCTCTTGTGTCCTCCTCTGCCACTCAGCTCCAGGTCAACCCTAAGTACCTTATCTTGGAGTCTGACTTCACCAACAATGTGGTGAGGTGCAATATCCACTACACGGGACGCTTTGTCACAACAACCAACTGCAAGATATCTCAGTGAGTACAGCAACGTCTCTTTATTATGCCAAACTACCTGATATAATGTTTTTTAGTTCATTACCTAATGATTCTGTGAATCATGTTCATCAATGTCACCAAGATGAATGATTACTGGCTATTGGGACTTTCAATGGGTTGATTAGGAAGTGCATTATTACACTCCGAATTACTGCTAAATCCATCTCTTTTTATGAAAGAGACTCAGCTTCAGAGCATACTTTATCCGAGCAATGAAAATGTACAAGTGAGGTGGTAAATCACCTCTAGTTCTATGGAGTATATAGGGAGTACACAGATAATTAAATGGTGAGTGGGCTAAAGCATTCAGAAAACCAACTGACCCTTTATTTGACATTGGAATGATATAGAAACGTATAATGACAGTATATACCCTATGTGTATGTCCTAGTTGTGAATAACTAACAACAAACATGCTATTTCGTTTTTTTATTGTTTTCTTTCAGTTTTCTTTTTTTGTGATAGGGACAGAAAGCATGTGGGGAGGCTAGGATACATTTATATTGTAAAGTTTCTTTTGTGTGTTTTTTGGGATGATTGATCAGGTCAAAGGTTAGGTTTAAATTCTAAACTCCAGCTCAATGTGACTTGGATTTAAATGGAAAAGCGCTGAGACTGGTGCAAAACAAATATGGTGGAAGGAAACTCGCTCTCACCCATGTTTACGCCAATCCAATGCTTTTTAACTTTAGTGGTACATATAAGAAGAACAGGGGCAGACTGGGACCAAAAATCGGCCCTGATACACCAGGCATTTTTTTCACTTGAGGCCCTCTCACCAGCCCATTTTATTTCTTTAAGGCCCCCATTATTAGCCAGATAATGATGATTTTGCACAACAACAAAAAAGTTAGACAGGCCCACTGGGCTAAAAATGCACCACCCCATCTGACATTTCGGCATGTCCGTTCATTAAGAAGAATCAAGTTGGCTACTTCACCAATTTCTTTCCTTGTTAGCTAGTGATAGCTAGTGACAGTAATGCACAAATTAGGCCTATTTGAAACTTACCCATCTCCTGGCAGCATTTACCGGCCCGGTTCAGTAGCTTTAAAAGCATGACAACCCCATTGAAATTCGATTTCTGTCCAAAAAATTTAAAAATTAAACTGAACATAATTCATGATTGTTATATTTTCTTTTAGTTCGTTTTGGTGTCAAAGATAATAGTTGTAGTTTTTCAAACAGGTTTGTTCATTATTTTATTTCCGTTTCTAAGTAGTTTTTTCATGATTTGTTTTCGTTTTAGCTTCAGTTTAAGTTTACTATAATAACGTTGCCTCGGTCTACAGAAAAGGCCTTTAGTAAGAATGTGTGGACAGGTACACTAACCTCTCTGTCTCTCCGTGTTATGAACACCGTCTCATTGTGTTGTTTGTTCTGTGTCCATCCTGAAGGTCCTGATCGGACGTGGGAAGGCTGCCCAGCCAGGGCGAGTCCTCCAGGACAGTGCTGTTCCATTGAAATGTGAATGGAATTAATTTTGTTATTGTTATTGCTGTTGTTTTGTTTGTGCTGTTTTTGGTTTCCTGGGCCCAGAGTGAACAAGGGTTCCAGTGGCACTGAAGAAAACATGGGGATATTTACACAAGCACACAAACTGAAAACCCATACCAAACTCAACACTCCAGTCTCCCACAGTATCCATTGTTGTTTTCCTTCTATATTATCCACAACCTTCTCTCCCAGACCAACCCCACTGCTCGTAGTTCTACTCTGACAGCCTTAATGAGGCTTTTGTCCATGAAATAGTAAACATCTTGGACATTGTGAGTACGTTGCTCACAGCTGTAAGCAGAGTGGCTCGTTTTGGTTTTAAATAAGGTGTGCAATGGAGCTGGTGCTGAAATTAGTGGTCTCAGACAAGTCTGGGCTCAACTGCTATCCAACAAATAAAAAAAATTGTGCATTCATCCATGCTGTCTGGGAGGAAGACATGGCAGCCCAGCCAGTGACTCACTAGGACCATTATAGTGTCGTTTTTTTTCTTCTCTCTGCCTCTTTGTGCCAGGTTGAAAACAATGTGATTCTCTGAGCACATCTGCATAGTGTAATATTATCGAGAGACTAGAGAGAGGTGAGAAGCCAGGTCTTGTTTGTTTGCACACGTTAGTCTCAATCAAGTAGTCACTCAACATAAAGAGGCTGTCAGAACCCAGAGCGTTACCGCCTCTAAAAACCATCAAAGTCAGTTTTCGTCCTCGTCCTTCATTTTTGTATTTGTCTCACAAGAAAACATAAAGCTTAGTTGGCAGAACTGCCATTTATTTTCAACCAGGTGCTTTCCAGAATTAAACTTACATTGGATTTTTCTTTTTCAACTACCAACACTGGTCAGATGCCAAATAGGTTATCTGTAGCTTTGTAAGAAGAATGCACATGACAATTAACCCACTGATGCATGGTTTTAGCTATAGAGAACCGTACTTGTTTTAATTGATTGTATTTGGATTATTCTCTTTTTTAATGAAAGGGTCTTTAGTACTGTGTTTGAATTGTTGCTGTATTTGTGAAATTCCAGGAACTCATATATCGTTTTTTATACGAATCCAGATCATAGTTTTGATTTGTTCAAATTGAGTGTGTTGCGGCAGAGAGTGACTGTAAAGAAGAAACTACTGTTGTAAAAACCTATCGTTGTGATGCATTACACTAGTAGGTTTAGCTTGGCATTACAGACAGACAGAGTGCCAAAATGCCGCCTCTACCTACCTCTCAAAGAGTGAGCTATTGTTTCCAGTTGAGTGTACGGTTTCTATCAGACATCCCTGTGATGATGGCCCACTATGGCCTCCCACACACTCCGTTGCAACACACGCCTACAGTAAAACACTTAGAAACATGAACAAATGCAGAACAGGTCTAGTCTTGTATTCTGTTTATATACCATATTACACGTTAACGTTACCATTTTAACATTGTACATAGTAGTCTATCAATGCTGTCATTGACCAACACTTCTTTGTATTCTGGTTGCTCTTGATATTGTATGTTTACCAAGACAGGTGGAAAGTATAATTAGGAGATTCTATTCAATCAGACTTGTGGATTATAGCAGGTATCATTAAATATAAGAGTATATGTTAATTTGCTTGAGTTCTTCTCTTCTTGAACACCTGTCAAAAATGACATACCCAATAAAGACATACATTTACACCTCTATAAGGTGTTTGGACTGACATGTGACTGTTGTTTACAGGCTGTAGTTACCGATGTGGTTTCTGTCACTGTGTTTAAAAAAAAAGAAACTATTTTTGTGGAATAATAACGCAATAATGGATCAAAAATGTATTCAAGGCATGCACGAGACATAAACATTAGAGCAAGCTGGAAAGTACTTAAACTTCCAGTTTCATGTGTGTATCTCATGTTAGGATTTGGACATATATCCATTTTGATATGGCACTTCATTTTATTGTCCCTATTATGTGTAAATAAGAATTCCATAGTCAGTTTGGGATTCCACCGTTCACATAATAGGCCACACATCCAAACAAACAGTGCCCTGAGATTTGAATATTGAAAAGTTATTTATGGTTTCCTACTCTGAAAATGTCAGGTGAAGGTATGTTTAATGCATTATGGCATTTACTGTAGGTCTGTCTGTGTAGTCGTGTACATTTATCATGCAGCATCCGTGCAGGAATGCAAAAGAGACCTTTTCAGATTCACAACAATATACAGTGAATACAAATATATAGACAGCTGTTCATGGCCAAGCAAGAGACATGGCTGTCTCATTTGTGTCGTGCATTCATCATGTGATATCGTACCACTAATTACTTTGTGTCTCTGAGCAGGCTTGGTGGTCATCAGTCTCTCTCTATGTTAGTAAGCCTGAAATGGAGCACACATCTCCTGTCCGGAGACATGTTGTAAGATCAGCTTGATTGGGCTGGCTTTACATTTGAACATCATTATGGGCATCCAATGCCATTTTTTATAAAAAGCAAAAGCTTCCTCAAATGACCCCAATACTGAAAAGTAACATTTGTTGACGTGTTTCTCTATAATGATGCTTTTCCAACAGCAGCTGAAAGGCTTATTTTACTGAGCATTCCTGACCCCACAGTACAGGCCAATCTAACTAGACTACAAATATGTGGGTTAGTGATACACACTTAAAGCAACAAGAGGTAACAGGAAAGCCTGAGTAGGGAGTATAGGACATATCACAGCAAGCAATGTCCACCCGTTTGAAGACTTCCTAAAAGCAACAATCACCTTCATTAGAAAGGTTATTAGAAGGTTCTCTAAACAAAGAAGAGTTGATTTAGTTTCTTTGAAAAACCCAATGGAAGAGAATGAAAGGAGAAGAGAACAGATACAACCCACCTACACACACACACACACACACACACACACACACACACACACACACACACACACACACACACACACACACACACACACACACACACACACACACACACACACACACACACACACACACCCAGAGGCTGAGTGAAAGTGTTTGAGGATATTTCACAGGCTTGTCTCACCAGGAGAGTGGAGCAGCCTAGATTCATACTGTGAGGGAGGGACTGTTTGCCTGTGTAACAATCTGGCCGATACTTTTCCTGTATTACTAATGCAGCAGGATAAGATTTTAAAAACATGGATTTGCCCTCTGTTAAACTCACTTCAACTTTACTTTTACTGTAATACTTGAAAGGCCCGGTGCAGTCAAAATGAGATTTACCTGTATTTTATATATATTTCCATACTATAAGGTTGGAATTATAATGTGAAATTGTGAAAATAGTGATAATGATCAATGCCCTTTTAGTATGAGAGCTGTTTGAAAAGGCCGTCTGAAATATCAGCGTGTTTTGGTGGGAGGGAGTTTTGGCTTTACATGGTGACATCACCATGCGGTAAATTAGTTAATAGACAAATAAGAAAGAGAGTTCCAAACCTCTCTGCCAATATCAGCAAGTTTTCAATTTCCCCCTCCGCACTCAAACCACGCCCAGACATTCCTAGCAAAATTCTTGCTTGAGAAATTGTTCTTTTCGAAGAAGCAATTTTTTTACCATTTTAAATTAAAACAATCACAGTAAGGTACTTAATTGTTACCCAAAAACAGCTGCATTGGACCTTAATGGCAATTTTTTATCATGATTGCGTAAAGAATTACGACTTGAATATGTTGGGTGACGATAGTCAATGGTGTTTGTTCAGGAAGCATTGTCATCCTTCGGAATGAAAATATTTCTCATCTCCGGAGAACAAAATGTCCAATATTTCCTGTGTCATCCCCACGGTTGTTATGTTCCTCCTGTTTGTCCCTGTATTACCCTGACTGCTCTGACGGGACTTCCTCTCTGTGATGGCTATTTGTTCAGGCTGCTCTCAGCATTTTCCTTACGGTACACAGACACTTCTAAAAAAGTCCTCCAGATTATTGTGTGTGTGTGCGAGTGCGAGTGGGTGTGTGTGTGCGTGTGTGTGCGTGTGTGTGTGCGTGTGTGTGCGTGTGTGTGCGTGTGTGTGTGCGTGCTTGCTGGAAAGAGAGGACAGGGTAACAGAATACACGGCAGTGAGTTACTGTACATCATTTGACATCAGCTTTATTTATTTATTTATTTTTAATTTTATTTAACCTTTATTTAACTAGGCAAGTCAGTTAAGAACAAATTCTTATTTGCGATGACGGCTTACACCGGCCAAACCCGAATGACGCTGGGCCACTTGTGTGCCGCTCTACTGTATGGGACTCCCAATCACGGCCGGATGTGATACAGCCTGGGGAGGGTGGGGAGGCATTTCTAGGCTCTACATTAAAAATGGACAAGTGTGAATGTAATCCAACTTATGGCATGTGATTCAGTTTGTGTAAACACTGGGAACACATTTTGGCCTCTAAGAACTCTCATGCTACTGGCGTGGCTCTATGGGGATCAACTGAGGTCTTGTACTTCTTAGGCTCTAGGAAAGGAAGCAGTGGGTGTGAGGAGGGTCGATGAGGGTGATGAGTGACTTGTAAAATACATAGTGAGCTGTACAGTGTTGCAGAGTTAAATCTGACAATATCCTCATTGTGAGGGTGTCATAGACCGTCACTCAGGACAAAGTTGAGGTCCATTCACACCCATAGGAGAGGTACAGGACAGCTTACTGTCCTAGAGATTCATCTATTAAAACTCCCACGAGGCCAGAGGGAGTGGACAGGTAATTGATGTATCTAATAACCAGTCAGGGAACACTTAATCATATCATAGCTACATGGATCTTCATTCCATGGCCTGTCTATCTATCTCTGCCTGTCTGTCTCCTCTCCATCAATATTCATTAGTCCACCTTTGGTCTTTACCATCTTACTTCCTCTGACACAGTTACAAAGCTTCTAAGTGTTCTGACTTGGCCTTAGCATTCTATCCTTGCTTACTCTCAGATCAATGATAGAACTAACTAGCTACAAGCTCACTAAGCATTCCAACATAATCTGACCATAATTTGAGACAAGGCTTGAAGACACAACTTGAGACTGCTCTTCTCCCCACTCAAGCATTCTCTTGGTGAGGATGATTGAATTTAGAGGAAGGAGAGAAAAGGAATTATTATGCAACCAGACAGTGCCAAAAAATAACCCCCAGACATGCGGTCTCATTCTGCAGAGCCTTCCTGCTGCACACATATTCTGTGGCACAACATCAAGGCCACAGGTAATTCATCTTCTGGCTGTTACTGCGCTTTTCAACTTAATTCAATGAATAAAGGCTCACCTTTGTTTTCAGGGAGGATTAACATGTTGCTCTGTGGTTAAAGAGAAAGGAGAGATTGTCTTTGGGAAAGGAGGGAAGAAAAAGCGGGAGAAGGAGAGATGGAGCAGCCTGGTCTGAAATACTAGACGTAATATAGTAAATGTAAATTCAGGACACTTAAATTAGCATGATATGTTACGTTTGATATGGTTGCATAAGAAAGAAGGTTACTTTAAACTTAAAGAGGGTGGTTGGTCTGGGTGAATGGGTCTGCATATAACGCAAACGTCTAGCAGCCCAACTTTAGCATTTTAGCTATTTAGCATCTTTGCAACTATTTACTACTTTTCAGCTACTTTTCAACTACTTATCATATTAGCTAACCCTTCCCCTAACATTAACTCCTAACCCTAACCCTAACCTTAACCTTAACTCCTAACCCCTATCCTAGATAACATTAGCCACCTAGTTAACCTTAGCGTTAACCACCTAGCCACCTAGCTAACGTTAGCCACAACAAATTGGAATTCGTAACATATACAGTGGGGAGAACAAGTATTTGATACACTGCCGATTTTGCAGATTTTCCTACTTACAAAGCATGTAGAGGTCTGTAATTTTTATCATAGGTACACTTCAACTGTGAGAGACGGAATCTAAAATCCAGAAAATCACATTGTATGATTTTTAAGTAAAACATTTGCATTTTATTGCATGACATAAGTATTTGATACATCAGAAAAGCAGAACTTAATATTTGGTACAGAAACCTTTGTTTGCAATTACAGAGATCATACGTTTCCTGTAGTTCTTGACCAGGTTTGCACACACTGCAGCAGGGATTTTGGCCCACTCCTCCATACAGACCTTCTCCAGATCCTTCAAGTTTCGGGGCTGTCACCGAAAGACAGCTAGTTTCCGTCCTCCTCTTTGTACATTAACTTGAAAACAGAACCTAAGAGGCTCATGGTTCTCACCCCCCTCCATAGACTTACAGAGTAATTATAAAAACTTCTGGAGAATGTCCTCCAACCTCTCAGAGCTAATTGCCACCGGGGCCCACCTGTGTAACTGCTTGGAGCGGGTTGTTGACAACGATGTAGGCTATGAGTAGTGGTTAGTGGTTATGATATGAAGGTTTGGCTTGGAAAGTTTTTTTTGGTCTGGTCACAGACAGCTGATGTTGTGTCGTGCACTGAAATCCACAAGCGAAGAGAAAAGGTGAGAGGTGGAGAGCACGTAGTTGTGAGAAGGAGTTCTACAACAAGCAAAATTATTATGCTGTTTATATGTGGCTGCTATGAAAGTGAACTGTGTTTGCATGTGATCAAGGATTTAGTAATTCCGCCGATTCTGTTGAAAAACGTTTCTTAAACGGAAGCAAACAGAATGAAATGGGGATAAACATACAGGAATTTGTCCAATAGAAAGTCTTGTTTGCAACTGTTGGACTAATGATTACACCTTAGATCAGCTAGATGCAAGCAAGCATGTGCAATATGGTATTGCATGTGTCACTGTCTGTCACCTTGATTATTCAATTTTTTTGTGCACCTATATTGTAAACTTTCATTCATAGGCTAGGTTGTAGCAACCTCATAATAGATATAGTGAAAATTGAAGTATCATGTAGTAGCCTAAACCTGTCGATGTTACATTGAGCTGGGTGAATGAAATATCAATGACAGTCATCCAATATGCTATAATATAAATAAGGCCATGCTCATTAAAAAAATGCAATCTCTCATCTTAAAACCTTTTCCTGCAGTGGGCTAAATCAGGTAATCTTAAACAAATCTTCTTCGAAACAAAAGTATACACCACACACACATGGTTATGGGCTTAACAAAAAGAAGAGCTCTGTACCATGTCAGATATACACTGAATGTACAAAACATTAAGGACACCTACTCTTTCCATGACATAGACATACCAGGTGAATCCAGGTGAAAGCTATGATCTCTTATTGATGTCACTTGTTAAATTCACTTGAATCAATATAGATGAAGGGAAGGAGACAGGTTAAAGAAGGATTTTTAAGCCTTGAGAAAATTGAGACATGGAAAGCATTGGAGTCAAAATGGGCCAACATGGGCAGGCATCCCTGTGGAACGCTTTCGACACCATGCCCGACGAATTGAGGCTCTTCTGAGGGCAAAAGGGCGGGTGCAACTCAATATTAGGAAGGTGTCCTTAATGTTTTGTACACTCAGTGTAGAGTTGAGTTTACATCCCAATATTACAGTTTATATAAATCACAGAGTTAAATATAAAAAAACGTTTGACATAGAAACACTGGATTTTCTGTACAAAAATATTAATAACATTCCACCCATGAGGCCACAAGAGGGCGCGTTGGTGATTCGACTGCAGGAAAGGGTTACAGACTGCCCTGATGCATACCATACCCCTACAATACATAGGGATAGATGCAACATAGTAAACGGAAATCCGGGACACAAATTAGTATAATATGTAACCTGGATTTCCGTTTCCTTGTTGCATCTACCCCTGAGTCCAGGTTGGATGGAGAGAAAGGGAGCAATGACTGAGTGAGCACAGTGTAAGTCAAGAATAAATTTGAACAGTGAACAAAATTATGTTCTGATTTACATGCAGCTGCAGTCACTGGCTCATTTGTTTTGATAATGGCTCATCCTGTCTCATCCTGTACATATTTTATACAGAGCAGAGTGTGCAGTATATATCTGAGATAACAAACATCTCACTTTTTGTGTTAGCGCTCTGCATCGAAAGCGATAGGCGTTATACGAGGCTGGCGAAGCAGCTTGAGTAGTAGGCTGACGACACACTCGAGTGCACAGCCTGACAGTTTAAATGCCTCGTGCCTCATCTCTGAAACATCTGGCCCCGGTTTTGGTGTCTGAGGCAAAGATGTATTCTTCTTAAAACGTAGGTTCTCTCACTTTCCCCACTCATCAGTTTTAAGGAGTATGCAAATGTCTCGTTCCTTCGTATCCATGGGAGTCCGAACGACTGCACGGCTGCAACAACAGGGCAATACATTCTCATTAAGACTCCCCTTCTTTGAAAGGGGAAGAAATTGAAGTTGGGATATTCGTGTTTATGGTCCCAGACAATTGAAACTAATGACTGGATGTTCAGAAGGCGAGATAGGACTCCCCCAGTTAGTGAGGGATATATCTGTCTGTATGTATGTATGTACAGAATGTCTGCAGACGTCATCCTTCCCAATGGGCTCCACAGGGAAAGCTGATGAAGTCAGCCACAGGGAGTGATGGAGCCTCGGCTGCAGCCACCCGCGCCACTCTGCTCAGCGTCTCCCATCCTCTGACAGCACAATATTTCAGTGGACTCATTCTACACTACAGCCTGTACTGTCCCTCTCTCCTCTGGGTGTCAACGGGACGCCTCCCATCATGAGATGGGTGATTTCACATCCTGGTGGCGGCAACAGTCTTTTCTGTAGCTGAGTAACGTGGCCTGACTCCAGACAGCTTGGTGACCCCTCCTTAGTTCTTGGCTGGCTGCTCTGATCCATCTCAAAATGTGCGTGAGAAGATGAGCTGGGTTGGGAATTCTTACCACATGACCACTGCTACTCTTGGAGAGAGTGTGTGTGTTTGCCTGTGTCCAGAATACATCATTTTAAGTTACACTCAAGAAAATAAGAACAGGGAATGCCTGTGGGTTTGCCATACTGCCTTCTGTGTGCCTTCTACTAACCATTAATCACTCTGTTAGTTAACCGCTGAGCTGCTGATATATTTATCTTAATGAGCAACTAAATGAGAGAAACCAAAGTCTGGCCTTCCAAGAGGCCTGGTCTACAAGGCCAACTGAGACCAGGTCACACCTAAACTGATCTTCAGCTCCACCATGTTCCAGGTGACTCACCACACGCCTGAGTGATCCCAGAGAGTCCAGGTTTGGTTTAGGTAAGTGACCGCAGACACACACCTCTTAGAGCATGGTTTAGCAGTAGCCAGGGTGTGAGCCCTCAGCCCAGGTCCCTGGGAGTGTTTATAACAGCCTGAAGGGGAACTCTCTGTCTGTCTCTCTGCTGACTGGTAGCACATAAAGCCCCTCTGTGTTCGGCCTGCTCCAGGTCATACACTGTGGCCTCTGTGTGGACCCCCCTCCTTCTTCACACTGCCCTCCACCGCCCTCTCCTCTCATGTGAGCTTGACTGATCATGGGGAAGAGATGTGTTTACTGTATGAGGGAATTTTTAGCAATTTGCCATGGTAACTGTAATCAAAACATTGAAGGCGGAGGGGGATACACAGCCAGGTCAAAAGTTAATGCCGACACATTTTGAGGAATGGCTATTGACTTTATGTTGTAAATTCAACACCGAGAGCAGTTTTCACATCTTCGCTAAGACCTGGGTGAGATGTTGCTAAGCTGAGTTCCTGGTATAGTCATGTCTACTACACTATCATGAAAGCCAAAACAATGTGTTAAAAATAGCAACTGTCTAAATACTATTGATGTTACTAAATGCTTATAACATGCTGAGTATGATATGCACTATCACTATACAACTTTAGTTGTTTATGAATCAATGATGCAATTCCATAGCTGCCAACCAAAGCTATTTCATATTAACCAGAATGCATCTGTCTGACTTGTTCTTTCATAAAACGTGGGCCCAATTCAACAGATGGCTTTTCATGTTTATACCAATAACAGGGCTGGTCCGTGACTGCTAGTGGGTTCTCTGGGTGCCTATATCACTGTGTCATTTCTCCTCCAGCTCCTCTGAGTGATTCTATCACTCTCAACACAGGGAGAGCGGGAAAGCAAGGGGACATCCAGAGATAAATCCATTTAAAGGGCTTTTGAATCTAATCTATGATGAGACACCTTCTCAGAGGATGTCCAGGGTGAAATTGTGCTCAGTAAATTTGAGTTTACCAAGAGTAAAGTTATTAGCCAGACAAGTAAATGTTGGCCATATCGCTTTTATCACCTTGACTATCTGGGATTTCTTTCTGTTTGTGTTCAGGGCTGTGTATCTGGGGAAATCACACACTGGCAGAGCGAGAAAAACACAGATCATATACTGCCCCCAGTGGACAACTGGTTGAACAGTTAACAGCCCACCACTCACACATACTGGATCAACACTGCCACCTATAGGCAGTCTCTGGTCACTGCCACCTGGATGCACAGACTTACACTAGGTTTTCTCACTAGATAGAGAATAAATGTTTCTTGGTTTCATTTGTTGTGTATAATGTTTTGGAAAGTATTTCAACATCACATTTGAATTACGAAAAGCAACTCTTTGATTAAAACGAAGACAGGGCAATTGCAACAAATAGGTGCCATACATTGTGAGATGCTTTCGTGACCGCAGATTAACGATCTGCACAGAGACAGTGGGTGAACAAGTGACATGAATAACTTCCAGACAGCAAGTAAGAGATTTGAACGGGATCTTAAAGCGGCAATCACCAGTTTAATCAATAGCAAAGTGATGTCCCCGCTCCCTGTTTCAGTAAAAAGCTGAGGGATGGGGCTGGAGAAATTTAACCAGAGCTAACACTGACCATCCATTATATAAAAATGATAATTTTCACCATGTCTTTCGTCTATATCGTGTTTTTTTACATTTACTTTCTTAACAAACATTGGAGTAAAACAAGCTCATATTTTGGGTCGTACCGACAGTTGAACTAAGCTCATGAGGCATTTATAAGTTATATTCTTCAAGATTCAATGGGTACATATCAATAAATCATTAATTCAAGTCAACAAATTGATAGCAACTGCAGATTCCCCCAGAATTTGTAACATATCATACGGATTGCAGGAGGGGGTGTCACATATCATATGAAATGGATGATGTTGTACACAATAGCACACAATTTTCAGGGACCAGTTTTGGCTCGTGAGCGCTACTTTCAAAACTACCGGCTGAAATTATACAACACCTTCATAACGCATATTTAACTGCCTGGTTCCAAAATCAGCAAGGGACTGGAGAGCTATTACAGTGACAGCGACTAATAGACAGTCCAACTAACACTCACACCATGACTCCACTTCCCAACAATACGCAGTCAAAACACACAAAGACCAGACAATATGTATATATTCATGGCATGAAATGGAATAGAGTTTGTTTAATGTCCGTAAGGGAAATCAAAACATAAAATGACAAGACAACATTTTTAAATGTACGTAACAATTACACTTTAGAATAAAAGTCCCCTTCTAACTGTGCTTCAGAATACTGTCTCGTTGTCTCTCCAAGATGACCACGCAATCTCACATGATCAGCATAAACATAAGGAGGATATCCCACTGGTTCAATAATCTCCCACACACTTAATGACAGCATCTGCTGGTACTGTATGAGCTCTGGTGGTTGCACATGAATGTGTACCAGGGGAAAACTTTGGTCAATGCTTCTGCTTGATTACTGCATAGATGGAGCTTATTGAATACTGATTATATCACAGTTTAAGCTAACAGTGCTCTACACACATTTACATCAGTCGCAGGCTAATCTAAGCCCAAACAACTGTACTTACAAACACATCCCTGCAATCATCAAGGGTTATCTGCATAGCTTACACCACAGTTCCTACACTGAGTACATAGCTGATTCATTTTAGATGTAGGAGACAAAGAAAGTATAGGTTTGAGGGATTTCTCTAAAGAAATGTGCATACTGTAATAATGTTAAATACAGCTACTTGAGGGGTTAAGGGGCCTTGGTATATATAGATTAGGCCAGGTTAGTCATCTAGCTAGAACATGAACCAATGAACACCTGGGAAACACTGTTTTTCTACTGCTCTCTCTCTCTCCTTCCCTCAATACGAGCCCATTTAGGTCATTTTCAAACCCCTACTACCCCAGAGAAAGTGGCACCCATACCACGCCATAAATGTCTCTCTTTCCCCTACAGCATAGAGCACACTGTAATGTGTTCACGGGGACTGCCTGCTCAGCCATCTGTCCCTGTGAGAGAGAGGTGGCAGGAGGGCAGTATGAGCCAGGCTGAGGCTGACTGGAGCCCACTTAGATATAAGGCTCTATCTCTCCCTTCCTTCCTGGTCTCATGTAGCTAATACCTGGGAACAGGAAGAACCATTGAGCTGTTGACTGAATACTGACTGAGCTATAGACCTAAAGTCTACTGTATGAATAGACAGACGACTGAGTGCAGGCAGCTTGTATATCAGGGATTTTCTCTCATACAAATAAAAGGAACCATCGGCGCCCCTCTGTGGTCAAACAATCATACAACAAGACATACAATGCAACGTTGCTGTCTAACATTGTCAACCCTAGACAAGACGTTAACTACACACGTTTAAAAAAGAGCACCCTCTAAGACATGTAGACATTCAATACAAAACAATTACACAACGAGAAATCCTAGCAATTAATTTATAGCTCACATTGATTAATTTACATTAGATGTTACATGTCTATCTAAAGCAGGGCTCTCAAACCCTGTTCCTGGAGATACCCTTCTGTAGGTTTTCCCTCCAACCCCAGTTGCAATTTACTTGATTCAAATGATCAACCAGCTAATTATTAGAATCAAGTGTGCTAGATTAGGATTGGAGCGAAAACCTACAGGACGGTAGCGCTCTCCAGGAACAGGCTTGGAGAGCCTTGTTCTAAAGACATTTTGTACAATAGTCCCCTAAAAAGAGTTCTGTGTTTTGGTACGCATTCATTACTTCATTCATTACTTCATTCATTACTTCATTCATTACTTCATTCATTACTTCATTCATTACTTCTCAGACTTTCAGAAGAAAGTCCCATTTCCATGACTGTGGATAATGAAAATGCGACCGGCCTGTAATCTTTCAGCTGAGGCCTAGGAGCTGGTAGCACACAGTTATCTCTCCATTGAAGCTCTTTAAAACAGCCTCTGAGCTAGCCTAATGAAAGTTATCAGCGTAGACAGTGGGCCCCGGGGACATCAACACCAACGTCCAGGTCAAACTCAAAGGAAGTGGACTTCCAAATCTCGCTACCTCCTCAGTATTAAATCAAAGGTAGTGCATACTACGAATATGATTAAAACAGGAGTTATTGAAATTCAGATGTCAGTAGGAAAATGTGGGATACTGCCATTTTGAGGACTTTCACACATTCAGTAGTTGAGTGCTGCTCTAATATAAAGTTTCAAGGGTTAAAATAATATTGATAAATAAGAGAAAAGAGCGTACCTTTCTACACATCTCCATGTAATGTAACTACAGTACATACTGGCCTTCTTTAGCTCACAGTAATACCTTGTTCAAGTTACAGAATGAATCAAATTTAACTAATACCCCTGAGGCAACGGGATTATGGGTTCATTTTAAATACATATTATATAAGCTATCAAAAACATACACATGGACGTAAAAGGAAAAGGTTCACAGTTTGTGTCCAGTGTTTATAGCTTTGCTTTACCTGAAAATCAGAGGAGAGTCATTTTTGTTCAATCAGCTGGCATTCACTAGTATACAAAGTAATACATTCTTAAAATACATATTTATTACCAAATACGCTATCTCCTACTGTACATAAACACTCCTGGTAAAATATTAAAGTTATCACAGTGCTACATTCTGTAATAAACCGTTTTTATCCGCTTTGAAATATCAGTAGATTTTTTTTTTAAGTTAATAGTATTGCACTCAAACACAGTCTTATATGGTTCTCTTCCTACAGCCAGGGACTACATTTATTCACGACAAAACCTAGAGTCCAGTAACTTACTGTAAAAAACAAACAAATATATAATTGGGATACTATATCATGAGCATGACTTTACAAGTCATGAGCAGGAGGAGGCTACCAAAAACCAAAACCGAAGACCATCGAGGAGAGGATAGTGGGTGATCAGAATGAGCTCTGACAAGAAGAGTTGGTGCTGTGTGCACGTGGCCACAGGGCCCTGCTAACACAGTGACATAAGATAGGGACACGTCTTTGATGTGACACGTCAAAACAAAGCAGCGGAAGCAGAAATATGACATCGCACAGTAGAAACCAGATACTGTAATTCAGTGTAGATGCTGAGAACATGAAATGTCTTTACGGTATGGGTGTTCAGAGTCAGCTGGTATAGTGTGGTAGTGTAGTGTAGTGCCCTATAGCAGGGGTATATCGCTAGCAACAACAGAATAAATGATTACAGTAGAAAAGAGGAGAATATCTTCCTTCTAATGATGTCAACATTATTTCTTAACTGCTAATATCAAGCAAATTACACTTATTGGAGCCAATTACACTCACCGGAGTATCTGACAGGCTACCAGTGCGTCAAGTGTCGCTGGCTGCTGGCAAGCTTTCTTGACTTAGACATACATTTTTAAAAACATATGGCTAACCTTTGGGTAACCAGCTAAACAGCAGCTCTTAGTGTGTTTGGAGTTACCTTTCAAGCTAATAGTCTATGTTAGAGTTTACACTTCCTTTCCCAATTACAATAATGAAAAACGATCTACCAAATCTATTCATTTTTGAAATGTTGATTACTTCTCCTTGACATTATCATTCACTTGACGCTAAGACAAAACAAGTGAGAATAAAACAAATCATTAACGTATGATGGGGGTCCCTGGGTTGCCGGTGTGCCTGGGAGAGGAAAAAAAGAGAGCAAAAAAAGGTTGAAGACCCCTGCCCTATAGAAAGAGCTGTTGTGATGAAGACACACTTTTTGGGGATGGGATAAACAGATACCAAACTCCTGCTCATGTTTTGACATGCTTCCCTCCCTCCACTTTATCCCCTACATCTGGTTGTCATTGTACTGTGGGGTGTTGCTGGAGTACTGCTGGTCCGGCATCATGGCCCCCGTGGCGGCTCCCATAGCTGCCTGCTGCGCTGCCTGCTGGATGTGGGGGTTCTTCCAGGCCCCTGTGGTCCACTCCTCCTGGGCCTTGCCTATGCTGCCCCCGCTGCCACGGTAGAAGTTATGGACCTGGAGAAAGGGAGCAGAGGGAACACAGGAAAACTTCAGGCTGCACATAAAGATGACAGAGAGGAATGGAGACCTTTGTTGCTGCCCTATGCACCAGCCGGCACAATGGGCATGAGTGACTGACATAAAGATCACCATGCACATCCTCATGCTGTACGTGTCCCATGGTTGTGACGGAACACAGATGATACAAACTTGCCTTGGTGAGGGCGATGAAGGACAGTGTTGCCGTGGCAGTGAAAAAGAGGGTGGGGATGAGCATCAGCAAGGCGATCCAAAGGTTGTAGCTGAAGAAAGAGATGGTGGCCAGCCAGCCGCTGAGAGATGTAGAGAAGAAGAAGACAGTTACCTTTTGCTCCTGTACACTGAGTATACCAAAATTAGGAAGACCTTCCTAACATTGAGTTGCCCCTCCTCCCCTTATGCCCTCAGAACAGTCTCAGTTCGATGGGGCATGGACTCTACAAGGTGTCGAAAGCGTTCCACCGGGATGCTGGCCCATGTTGATGCCTCCCAAAGTTGTGTCAAGTTGGCTGGATGCCCTTTTGGTGGTAGACCATTCTTGACACAAACCGGTGCGCCTAGCACCTAATAACATACCCCGTTCAAAGGCACTTAAATATTTTGTCTTGCCCATTCACCCTCTTAATGGCACACAATCCATGTCTCAACAGTCTCAAGACTTAAAAATACTTCTTTAAAAAATACTTCATCTACACTGATTGAAGTGGATCAATAAGGGATCATAGCTTTCATCTGGATTCACCTGATCAGTCTATGTCACAGAAAGAGCAGGTGTTCTTAATGTTTTGTACACTCAGTGTACGTCTACAGGAGAAATTATTCATGAGAACACTGATGCACTTTTACTCAATAATAACAATACACGTCGTATAAATACAAGGCCACAAATACGGACCGCAATACAATAAACAATTACTCACAAACAAACATGGGGGAACAGAGGGTTAAATAATGAACAAGTAATTGGGGAATTGAAACCAGGTGTGTAAGACAAAGACAAAACAAATCGAAAATGAAAAGTGGATCGGCGATGGCTAGAAGGCCGGTGACGTCGACCGCCGAACGTCGCCCGAACAAGGAGAGGGACCGACTTCGGCGGAAGTCGTGACAATAGCGTCATGTCTTCTACTATTTTGTGAAGTGGACAACTTTACTATTGATACCATTGCCATGACGATGATGAGGATGATAATGGTCTTATTTTCAACATCATTGATAGTTTTTTCATTACTCATATCTGCTGTCCTGCACCTGACTCATCTCACCAGCTACACACAGACACATTACAGCTATAATGAACAGTTTAACTTAAAATGACAGCGATCATGATCACTTTATGTAGCAGGATAATATCATGGATCAGCCTTAAAAAAAAAATTATATCCCACACATAAAACCATCCATTTCTGAATGTTGACATTTATACACTTTATGGAAGCTGCCATTACAAGTATATCTGCTAATCAAAGTGAATCCAGGTGACATTTGGCCCTTAACAGCCTTAAACTCTAATGACAGAATGAAGTCATAAATGTTCTGAGTGAGGCTATTTCCTGACTGTCATCTAATGCATTGTTAATGATATGACAGGATGTGGTAATGTAGGAGGTTATACTGCTGTTGTTTTAAAGACATAAATGGTTTGGCTAAACAGAGTTTGTCGGTAACACAATAACTTTCATTTATAATACTTTATGGAACATTTTTAAGCATTTATACATGTGTATAATCATTTAGAATAGGCTTATTATTGAAGGTGATTTCAATGTGTAACCAGTTTACCAGTTTCCCCAGCCTGGGATCCCTATGCACTGGATAATACTGATGCCCACCTGGGCCATGAACACAAAGAAGAACGCCATGAAGTTGAACGAGCTGTCAGTCCTAGGAGAACAACAAAAGGAATTGGAAGTACACGGACACACAACACATTATACAGTGTGGTACTTGTTAATAAATAAACCCCTTTTCAAGATTTCTCTTGGCGGTAACTGATTTCCCTTGACTGACGGTATATCACTATGATAAAGCATAATGGTGTCATAGTAAGATTGGGGGGTTTTCCTGACCACATAGCCTGATCAAGAAAAACTATGGGCCCTAGTTATAGCTTAAAAGGATCTAGTGGTACCTGGATACCTTATGGATGTGTCTGAAATCCACTTACTTGAAGGCCTTGTAGATGGGCCTGAACCAGCATGCATAGGAGCAGGGGGTGAATAGAATCAACCATATGATTGCCATGCCAAAATTTGTCACACCCCCTCCACCCAGCATCCACACAAAGCAGCCCGCCAGATTCACAGCCAGGGTGATTGCATGCACTATAAAACACACCACCAGGAGAACACACTGTTAACACACCAGTAGAACAATGCAAAAGTATAATATAACACCAGTCAGGGAACCAGCTCTTAGATAAATGTGCACTTTCTGTCCACTCCGGTTCCTTGAGTGCCCTTTCTGCAGGTGTCCATATTTTCTTTATCTTCTCTGTTTTGCTCTAAGTCTCAGTAATCTAGCAAACCTACTCTTCTTTAAGAACGAATTGGTTGTAATTTAAAGCACTGGGTGAGCTAGAGGTTCTGTTCCAGCCTGCTCCACAGAACTGCCACAGGCAGCCAATCAGCATCAATTACTGGTCCACAAAGGGAAGAGATATCTCTTCATCCAAGCTACAAACCCAACCAGAGCTATAATAATAGACCCATTGAGTGATTAGTCTTTTCTCATCTCTGGCAAAGAAACAAAGTGAAGGCTAGAAGTATTTTAATTGGTTAAGTTGTGCAAAGAATACTTTAGAGTTTTCTGTACAATTCTGTCTATTCTTGACCAACACATCTAATGTAACAAGGGTGACTATTCAATGAGGTGAGTTTAAGGGGTTAAAATACATTTTAGACTGACTGAAATCATAGACACATAAACTCATAGAAACATCAAACATGCAGAGCAAGCACAACACACAAAAGGAATGACAGAAAGGATATAACAGATTATTCCATCAACACTGTTATTGGTGTATAAGTGCAAACACAGAGGTACAGAATACCTGTTTACATGTTTATCACTTAATGGGGGGATCTGCAGAAAGAATAAAAGATAAGTCATTAAATGTGAAGAAGGAGCAGCGTATGCATCATCCCACGGGCCTGGATGACAGATACACTAGTGAAGGCAGATACTCAGTGAATTTCAGCAAAATGTAAATAGTGAAACAGTGAAAAAGTTATCCTTTTTAGATAAAATTATACGAAATATATTCACGTCACTAAATAATTGATTTAGTCCATGCTCGTGCTCCTTAAAAAAAAAATGCTCTTTCCTCATCTTAAACGGCACCGACCACCACCGACATATACATATCTAGTTAAAGCAGAACACCCTCCGTCATTCTTTATAGCTGTGGTGGATGAAGACAACCCATGTGGCATGGGAGAGGTTAACTGTCAGCTCCCATGTGTTCACCACAATGATCTAATCTAAACAGTAGGCTACACTGGAGAGCGTGCTACACAGAAACATGAAACTTGTTTCACACTATTGTGGCTTCCTGAAGCGTACTGTCCTGGCACACTTATTTTCCTTTTACACGTTCCTTTCCAGCAACTATGGTTGATGAGTAATCAGGCCAGTGCAGCTTGGCTAGGATCTCTTGGCTCAGCTCAGCAGTGTGAAAGAAGTATAACAGTGCAATAAGAGATCATAACCCCTAAATATGTGGACTCTATGACAGAGTGGCTGACTAGAGTTGTTCTAGTATGGGCTGTGGGTAGTGGGCTGTGGGTAGTGGGCAGTGGCTAGTGGGCTGTGGGTAGTGGGCTGTGGGTAGTGGGCTGTGGGTAGTGGGCAGTGGCTAGTGGGCTGTGGGTAGTGGGCAGTGGCTAGTGGGCTGTGGGTAGTGGGCTGTGGGTAGTGGGCAGTGGCAAGTGGGCAGTGGCTAGTGGGCTGTGGGTAGTGGGCTGTGGGTAGTGGGCTGTGGGTAGTGGGCTGTGGCTAGTGGGCTGTGGGTAGTGGGCTGTGGGTAGTGGGCAGTGGCTAGTGGGCTGTGGGTAGTGGGCTGTGGGTAGTGGGCAGTGGCTAGTGGGCTGTGGGTAGTGGGCTGTGGGTAGTGGGCAGTGGCTAGTGGGCTGTGGGTAGTGGGCTGTGGGTAGTGGGCTGTGGGTAGTGGGCTGTGGGTAGTGGGCAGTGGCTAGTGGGCTGTGGGTAGTGGGCTGTGGGTAGTGGGCAGTGGCTAGTGGGCTGTGGGTAGTGGGCTGTGGGTAGTGGGCAGTGGCAAGTGGCTAGTGGGCTGTGGGTAGTGGGCTGTGGGTAGTGGGCTGTGGGTAGTGGGCTGTGGGTAGTGGGCAGTGGCTAGTGGGCTGTGGGTAGTGGGCTGTGGGTAGTGGGCAGTGGCTAGTGGGCTGTGGGTAGTGGGCTGTGGGTAGTGGGCTGTGGGTAGTGGGCAGTGGCTAGTGGGCTGTGGGTAGTGGGCTGTGGGTAGTGGCTAGTGGGCTGTGGGTAGTGGGCAGTGGCTAGTGGGCTGTGGGTAGTGGGCTGTGTGTAGTGGGCAGTGGACACTCACAGATCCACAGGTGGTAGAGTCTCTTGCACATGGTGCGATGCTGTTCAGGGATCTCCTCGTCAAAGTCCTGGTAGAAACATGGCTGCAGGGGGATGAACCCCGGTATTGGAGGGAAGTTATTCTCTGCTGGAGAAATGGTAAACATTTCATGAGTCAATAATACATTGGTAGCATTTGCAGGTGTGTCATGTTAGGCTAGATAATATTGTTTGTATGATTGGTTGGTTGATGAGAGCCAAACATTAAAGTAAATTACTTTCATCGAACACCATGATAATGTACCAAAACATATGCATACTGTGTGTCGATTTTAATTTAATGCAAATCCTTACCAGCCATGACTGTTGATTTTATTGTTCAGATTGTTTTGGTCCTCAATCTCTTGAACCTACAAATAAAGAAAGTGTAGCTTTGTAAATGCAGTCATTCTAAAACTCAGTAACAATCAGCTTTTGCACTCACTGGTGAAATGTACTTGCACATTATATTAGTAGGCCTAACATAATAATTGAACAAAGACTACTGACAGAAAGAGATGGATCAATTATGCCAGTGTGCAGCTTATGTGTGACACCACTTGTGACATACTGTAGCTATGCTTTTATCCAGTGTTTTCAAGATCTATAATCTCAACGTTGTCACTTGTCACATTCGATTGAAGAGATTTGCTGACACACACACAGAGACGTGTTGGTGGCATCGGCTCAATGGTGACTCTTCAGGGTTTAAGAACTGGGATCCTTCCGGTGTGCGAGTAAAATACTTACTAAATCAGCCAGAGTCTTCATAGCCTAACATTCGTGGTGTTTTTATTTGAATTCGCTTAATAGACCGATATACTACCGGTACTCGCTTCAAGTCAACCCTTTATCTTTGAAATTAGAGCTATCCTGTTTGGGATCATCGGACCCTAAAGGCATTACGGACTTCCATTGGAAACATAATCTGCTTACCTCCTCCTGTCCTGAGCGCACTGTTGCTATTTACAATGTCCTGTCCCTCGGCTGCATGCTATCAGTTCCACCTCATCGAATATGAGGAATGACAAAGCTTGATAATGAAGAGATAAAGTAGAATAAATCAGTGTTATTTCACTTTTTTATACGAGGTCGTGGAAGTAATGCATCTCCAATGCCGTAGCTGTCCTATCATTGTCCGTGAATCTGCTGTCCCAACAGTCCTGACCAATAGGCACACTGCTCTCTACTCGCGATTTCGTCGTCTTAACATTATTATCCAATCGCTATGTGGCTGTCCCTCGTTCCATGGCGGCTGCTCTCCACGGTGCTGAAGTTAATAGCCCGCTGTCTACAGCGAAAGCAAAGTAATCTGTGACCTCTGGTGTTACTGGTGCGCTTCGATCATTTTACTCATAATGATCACCAAATGAAAGTTTATGAAATTAATAAAATACAGGATTATTAATCAATAATTATCAAGTAGTAGGTCTTTTGGTTAATCATTGGCATACAATCTTTCACTTAATGTTTGATATTCATATGCATAAATTATGGTCAGCGGTCTGTTTATACTTTTATACTGTTTGATAGGGGCCATAGGGTTTATGGGCAGGACTAACATTGTTTACTGTTTCTTAATGTATTCCATCAATAATGTACAAAACAGGAGGGGGTGTTAGCCAGCAGATGGCAGTGTTGATATTGGTTGGTTTCTGGTTTGTCAGTTAGGGGGTACAGTTCAGTACAGCTTTACTGATTGGAGTTACAGTATCATCTATCTATCCACTTGACATACTCATCCTATGAATGTTCCTCATCTTACAGAGTAATATGACATTTATGTTGTAATGATTTATGATGGATGAATTTAGCATGCAGACCTTTTCACTATGCTTCTCTTGTTTACAGTAAACCTCAACCTTTATGTTCAACACTGGTTAAAACATTCTACACATCTATTCCAACAATAATGACTGGCATACCCAAAATGCACTGACTGGTATAGCCCTTCCTTCATTGTCCTCAAATAGCTTAGCATGACAAATTGGATGTATTGACCATAGAGCCTCTCTTGCCCTTTTCAACAGCAGATCCAATTGTCCCTATGTTCAATTACTCATATCCACAACATTAATCATTCATACATACATGGTGCCCAATCAGTGATTACAATATATTTCACAAAGTTAAAATATGCACATATTGCATGGGATGAATACGTACTTGAGTCTTGGACTCTTGGAACATAAAAAGAGATCCTTACTGAAATCAAATCACGTCTAGGGACACAATTGGAGAACTCTAACATAAAATCTACCATGAATAACTCACTGAGCTAAACCCCTCACGTTTGCCCACCTGGACACGCCTCTCTTTTTAAACCTTATCAGGATTCTTCCAGCCACTTACATTTTCACAGAGATGAAAAAAATAAGAATGGCATATGAGCTGGTAGACATGATTCCCCCCTCCCCCCAGAGAGCAGACAGACAGTATAGCCTAGCCTAGCCTAGCCGCTGAAGTTCAGTTCACATAAGGACAGACGCTGTCAGTCAGTTATCTCCACTCTGTAAAGCCAACCTGTGATTTATTTCCACCGGTGTCTCCAAACTCATATGGCCCTGTGTATTTCATTACGGTGGCTGGCTGGGTGTTGTGGGCTGAAGGTCAGCCGGTGAGACCGGGACAATGAGCCTGTGTTCATCAGAGCTGGTGACATAAGCTAAGGTTAGACCTGACATATGGCTGACCGGGATGTTAGTCATACAAAGTAAAAAGGTACAAGTATATATTGGTCGCTGGGCTGACCGGGCTCTGCATGTCCCAGACACAGCACGAGAGAGAGTCACTACAGGGCATCTAGAGAGGGTACCTTGTTTACATTGTAAGTTTACTGTGCTTTCTTGTAGGTTAAGAACTTCTTGTCAATATGGGGGCGCTGTTTCCACTTTGGAAAAAATCGTGCCCAAATTAAACTACCTCTTACTCTATTCTAGATCGTACAATATGCATATTATTATTACTATTGGATAAAAAACACTCTCAAGTTTCTAAAACTGTTTGAATTATATCTGTGAGTAAAACAGAACTCATTTTGCAGCAAACTTCCAGACAGGAAGTGAATAATCTGAAAACGATGCTCTGTTCCAGGGCCTGCCTATTGAATTGCCTTATATTTATGGATATGCATGCACTGCATACGCCTTCCACTAGATGTCAGCAGGCAGTGGACGGTGGAATGGGGTGTCTAGCTTGATCTGAGGTCGAACAAGAGCTCTTGGAATGACATTGTCCAGAATTTCCTTTCTCTACCTAGGCGCGGGAAGCACCTCCCTATTGTCTTATGATAAGCGTTCGGTATACACGGCTAATATCTCCGGCTTTGTTTTTATTTGATACATATTAGAAAAACATCATAAAGTAGGTTTTTTCAACCGAGTTTCATCAGTTTATTCAACGTTTAATGGGACTTTTGGAGTTTTCCGTTCTATGCGTCAAGAGAAGATGGGCATGTTCTTGCCACATGGCTAGCCTTGTGGAGCGAATTCGACAGGAGAGAAGGACATTCTAAAACCAAACAACGATTTATTCTGGACAAAGGACTCCTTGTATAAGATTCTGATGGAAGCTCAGCAAAAGTAAGAACAATTTATGATGTTATTTCGTATTTCTGTGGAAAATGTTTAGTCCTATTATCCGCCCTTTTTGCGGGCGCTGTCTCGCTATAACGTAAGCTGTTTGTTATGGTAAAGTTATTTTTAAAAATCTAACACGGCGGTTGCATTAAGAACTAGTGTATCTTTCATTTGCTGTCCAACATGTATTTTTTTGTAAAGTTTATGATGAGTTCTTTGGTCAGATTAGGTGAGTGTCCAAAATAGCTCCGGACAATTTGGTGAATCGATGCTACATATTCACAATGTATAACCATGGTTTGCAGCTCTAAATATGCACATTTTCGAACAAAACATAAGTGTATTGTATAACCTGATGTTATAAGACTGTCATCTGATGAAGTTGGTCAAGGTTAGTGATTCATTTTATATCTTTTGCTGGTTTTTGCGATCGCTACCTTTTGCTGCTAATAAATGCATTTGTGTGTTTGGCTATTGTGGTAAGCTAATATAATGCTATATTGTGTTTTCGCTGTAAAACACTTAAAAAATCGGAAATATTGTCTGGATTCACAAGATGTTTATCTTTCATTTGCTGTACACCATGTATTTTTCATAAATGTTTTATGATGAGTATTTAGGTATTTCACGTTGCTCTCTGTAATTATTATGGCTGCTTTGGTGATATTTTTGATGGTAGCTGCAATGTAAAACTATGATTTATACCTCAAATATGCACATTTTCGAACAAAACATAAATTTATTGTATAACATGTTATAAGACTGTCATCT